>NC_141688.1:117635188-118235188 GCF_964263255.1 Lissotriton vulgaris
GTACGTAGAAAACAAACCAAAAGAATGTTGCCAGCCCGACAATAGAACAATAGACAATAAAACACCTGACATGCTTCAGAAGGGTTTGTGTCATGGGACTCATGATCGTATCTCAGATAGAGCCATATTGTCCCCTCTCAGAGTCCAAGAAAACGCCACTCCTTCCCAATCTGTGGATAGCCCATCCTGCAATAACTCTCCCCTACCAACTCTTAGCTTAGTACAAGATTTAGCATGGTTAGAGGAACTAAACAATATGTGCAAGACCAGACATATTTTAGTGGAATCCCCAAAAGATAACTCACCCTGCCCGGCAATAAGCACCTTACCACCCTCTTATGATAGTCCGCGGAATCCCTCCCCTAAACTTGGAACACTTAACATTCAAACTGTAGTACCCTCCCAGGCTCTAGGGGATGCTAAAAATGTAAACCAGTTAGACCCTTCCTCTGTGTCGGCCTTAGTATATCAAATTGAACAACTGCTCCCATCAATAGTGTCGCCTCTGATAGAAAAAATTGATAGCCTAGGGGATAGGTTACTGGTACTAGAAAACACTATTCAGGCAAATCAGCAATTAACTAAAAATATGCTGACCATGCCCCGCTCTCAGCCGCGGGCAAATAGTGTAGTGCCAAAGCAACCACTGGCCCTTCTTCCACCAGCACCAATAGCTCCCACCAAAAATCTTAATTCTGCGGCGGGACAATACACGCGGGACAGAGTAGAGCCAAATAAACCTTCACATATAAACCTACCACCAGAGGCCGCCCCGTTTGTCTGTGTACTTGCAGGTGTGCCTGTACTAACTAAGGGGAAGGTAGAAAGGCAAACAGATCTGTTAAACAAGGTCAGCTTCTGGCTTACAAAAAACAGACCCCTGCCACACAGCCTTGATGGAACAATACTGAGTGTCAGGCGGGTAGGGTGGTTAGGGTCCCTTCCCAAAGACACTACTGGGGACCTGGTTTTAGTGAGATTTAAGAGTGATCTCATTGTTCCGTATATGCAAAATTATCACCCCCAGGAAAGAGATGGACCTATATCTACCTGGAACTTACATGACTTCTATCCTTACAGGTCGTATATCCCTTTACCAAGAGCAAAGGTTGAGTTTAATTATAGGAAAGGCAGAAGCCCCTGTGTATTGAGTGACAGTGTCAACTCAACAATTAGCCACCTCGGGTCCCTGTATCACGGTTACAAGTCCAGAATGTTTTACTAATTGTCTGTACCCACAGCACCTTTGTTGTAATTGAGGTTTTCGCGCACCTTGACTCACTGGAAAAATACGACACTAACAAGGATTTCCGTTGTCCCAGGTTATGTACATGTTATTTTTAACTTGTAAATACTTTATGGTACTGTATGTGTGTTTTCATAAATGTTTTTTTAAATGTACGCTTTTATGGTTTTTCAACAAAATCGAATAAAGCTTGTTTTGAATTTGAATTTGAATTGAGGGGTGCATCTCCACTAACCCACTGTTCCCCTGTATATTCGTATTGACTGTGTGCATTATTATCTGGTCGTGTACTAGTTCATCATGGAGATGTCCGAACTTGCAAGTGACCGCTAGCTGCCTAAGTGCGGCCACGTAATCTTCCACTGATTCCGTTTCTGATTGTTTCTGGAGGAAAGTATAGCGGTCTATGGCCGTACAGACTACAGGTTGGTAGTGGCTATCTAAATCTTCCAACGTGTGGTGAAAGACATCGTCGTCATCAGGGAGCCTACTCTTTTTTACCATGCTCCCGTACACTCGAAGACCTTCAGGCCCCCGATTGAGCAATAGTATTTTCTTCCTGCGCTTGCTGGAAAATGCATCTTCGCCCCCGTCCTCCAGAGCTGACAAAATAATTTAAAAATACCCCTTCCAGTGCTCCCAATTCATCGCTGGTTCTCCTGGTTTCGGCAGGAAGGGGACTGGATTTGTGAGGGAAAATGTCTGCGCACACATCCTGACTGGGCGACGAAACTGTGATAAGCCCAACGGAGACTGGTGACAGCTGGGCAACTGGGCAGAGGCAGACTGGGAGGAGTAGCAGCGCAGGGGTAGCATCCCTGTAGGAGGGCTCTTCTATATGCTGGGCCGTAGGCACACCAGGCACTTACTTGGAGACGCCAACCGCCTGTAGCACCCGGTGTCCAGCAGGGCTCCAGCTGCCATGCTCAGCCCATTGGCTTATGGCTGCGTCCTCGTGGTCTTGGCCTGCTGGGTGGTGTCTTTTGGTGCTGGCCAGCAGGCACTGTATGCACTGACTTGGGATGCGCCCTCTGTTCTTGGCACGTGATGTGGTACTGCCGGGCCTCTGGGCTCTGTACTCAGCTGTACTCAGCTCTGTGGCACCGTGCGTGGCGGTGCAGGGCCTCTGGTTGCTCAGCACAGCTCTGTAACACTGTGTGAAATGCTGTAATGTACCTGGTTGCTGTGCTGGGCTCTGTGGCACTTCATATGGCTTTGCTGGGCACCTGATGGCTGAACTTAGCTCTGTGCTGAAATGACTCTCAGGTGGATGGGACACGTGGAGGAACACTGCAGGGCCGTTGTTCGTCTGAGGCTGTAGGATTCCTGGATGCTGTGGCCAACACTGTAGGTGCAGCTGCTGTCCCCATTTTAGTGAGCTATGGAAAGCTGTTCCCAAGCGGGGGGAGAGCCTCACCCCCGTGCGACCGCACTGGAGTTCAGAGGGGGTCGCTGTACGCGTCTCGCCCGATCCGTCTGCCACGTGCTCTCCACCTCCGAGGATTCCACCGCACTGTGCACGGCGGGCCGTTCTGCTGGTGCGGGTACCGTGCTGATTCCGCACGTGGCATGAGCCAGCCTCGTCGCCAATTGTAGGAGGCAATTCTGCAGTATAAATGAACGCTGGAGACTCTTGTATGTAACAGGTTCTTTATTGGTAGAGAAAGCGCTGAGGTCGATCGCGCACCGCTAGCACTCTTGCGCAGAAGAACGCTCACGGCCGCTCCCAGCATGCACTTCGCCAGATATGTGGTCTAGCCACTAGAGCGCTACACCACATTACCTCCCACCACGTTGTTGCTTCTCTTTCCAACCCCTGCGTTGCTTCCGGGTACTTTCAGTCTTCACATGCCAACGCCCTATTTGTTGTTCCCTCTCACATGCACCCTCCATGCTGTTCCCCCACCTACACTCCGAAAAACGTTTCCATGCACTTTTCACTTTTTTTGCTGATCCAACTCGGATTGGCAAATGATAAGGTAAAAAATGGTGGGGTCATGCTTAGTTTGCACACCAAACAAAATGACATGGCCGCCTCTATCATAGGCTTTTTTCTTATTTAGCCACGCTGCCACGCAGCTATGATGTTGTACAGCATGGCTAGAAACTGCTGACAAAGCCAATAGGTCTCAAAGACATGACCTATTAGCTTTCCAAATGCTTGTTTTCCATATTAGAGATTCTATTGGTACCCAGAATGTGTGTGCTTCCCTGGTGGGAACAGAGAAAAGAATCCAAAACCGGAGAAAGATTGGGTTCTCTTTTTAGAAAATTTAAAAAAGTGCTGTGTGTGTCTGTATCTGCGTGTGTATGGCTATTTTTTTAAAATGGTGTGAACAAAAGATTTATTGTGCTAAGAGCCTCCTCTTCCCATCTACATTATAAAAAAAACATCTTTTTACTGCAGTGTTAGCATTTTTCTAAGTGCTACCTGATTTTACCTATTTTTTGTTATTACTACCTACTTGGTGTTTGTAGTGGAAATAGGTTTGAAAGCCTTGGATCAACCAATCTATACTTTTGGACGCCTGGGGGCCATAGCAATCACCTCTTACCGAGGCTGCTGCTCGGTGGTCTCGCCAACATCGTTGTTCTCCCACGCTGTCGCTGTTGGTTCCCGCGGCCGCTGAGAGGGGAGAAGGAGGAACTACATCTCCCAGCGTTCCCTGCCTGATTGAGGACGCCTGCCACCACCTACTTCCGCGCCCAGAGGCGCCTAAGAGAGAGCTGCTCCTGCGGTGGAGCGGGGGCTTTTGGACGCCTGGGGGCCATAGCAATCACCACTTACCGAGGCTGCTGCTCGGTGGTCTCAGCAACATCGTTGTTCTCCCCCACTGCCGCTGTTGGTTCCTGCGGCCGCTGAGAGGGGAGAATGAGGAACTACATCTCCCAGCGTTCCCTGCCTGATTGAGGACGCCTGCCACCACCCACTTCCGTGCCCGGAGGCGCCTAAGAGAGAGCTGCTCCTGCGGTGGAGCGGGGGCTTTTTGACGCCTGGGGGCCATAGCAATCACCACTTACCGAGGCTGCTGCTCGGTGGTCTCGCCAACATCGTTGTTCTCCCCCGCTGCCGCTGTTGGTTCCCACGGCCGCTGAGAGGGGAGAAGGAGGAACTACATCTCCCAGCGTTCCCTGCCTGATTGAGGACGCCTGCCACCACCCACTTCCGCGCCCGGAGGCCCCTAAGAGAGAGCTGCTCCTGCGGTGGAGCGGGGGCTTTTGGACGCCTGGGGGCCATAGCAATCACCACTTACCGAGGCTGCTGCTCAGTGGTCTCGGCAACATCGTTGTTCTCCCCCGATGCCGCTGTTGGTTCCCGCGGCCGCTGAGAGGGGAGAGGAGGAACTACATCTCCCAGCGTTCCCTGCCTGATTGAGGACTCTTGCCACCACCCACTTCCGCACCCGGAGGCGCCTAAGAGAGAGCTGCTCCTGCGGTGGAGCGGGGGCTTTTTGACGCCTGGGGGCCATAGCAATCACCACTTACCGAGGCTGCTGCTCGGTGGTCTCGCCAACATCGTTGTTCTCCCCCGCTGCCGCTGTTGGTTCCCACGGCCGCTGAGAGGGGAGAAGGAGGAACTACATCTCCCAGCGTTCCCTGCCTGATTGAGGACGCCTGCCACCACCCACTTCCGCGCCCGGAGGCCCCTAAGAGAGAGCTGCTCCTGCGGTGGAGCGGGGGCTTTTGGACGCCTGGGGGCCATAGCAATCACCACTTACCGAGGCTGCTGCTCAGTGGTCTCGGCAACATCGTTGTTCTCCCCCGATGCCGCTGTTGGTTCCCGCGGCCGCTGAGAGGGGAGAGGAGGAACTACATCTCCCAGCGTTCCCTGCCTGATTGAGGACTCTTGCCACCACCCACTTCCGCACCCGGAGGCGCCTAAGAGAGAGCTGCTCCTGCTGTGGAGCGGGGGCTTTTGGACACCTGGGGGCCATAGCAATCACCCCTTACCGAGGCTCCTGCTCGGTGGTCTCGCAAACATCGTTGTTCTCCCCCGCTGCCGCTGTTGGTTCCTGCGGCCGCTGAGAGGGGAGAAGGAGGAACTACATCTCCCAGCATTCCCTGCCTGATTGATGACGCCTGCCACCACCCACTTCCGTGCCCGGAGGCGCCTAAGAGAGAGCTGCTCCTCTAGTGTCGCGGGACGCGTGCGGGCGCAGCCGGGAGAAGCCCGGGACAAGGGCGGGACCGTCTGTGAAAGTCCGGGGCCGGAGGAGGCCAGGCCGGGCCACCCCTCTGTGTCGAGCCAGCCAAACAGGGGGATACATTTGGATATCGAGGCAGTAATAGAGCGGATTGATCCGGAAGTGTGACTTGTGACATTGGGACTCAAAAAACGTAAGCTTATTTGTGTGTGTAAAACAGCACGGTCATTAGGCGTGGGTAGTTGGACCTAGGGGTTAAAGGTGGAATTGAAATTGTGACAATACTCTTAAAGTCCACCCAGTGTGCAGGCAGCATGGCTAGTAAGATCAAAACTTGCTCAACTAAAGCGAAGACAAACTCACCCTTTTTGCAACAGGTGCATTCTTTAGATAATAGTACATTTACATCTCCCCTTTCACAGCCAACGGCAATTGACCGTATGTTACAAAAAGCGATGGGGGCAGTAGCAAGTGAAATCGAGCGCACCGAGAGGCGGCTGTCCTCAACACCACTAATGGAGCCACCGGTGCCAACACAAGGGCCAGTAAAAGAGGTTATGGTTATTTCTCCGCCTCGCTCAATAGAGATTTTGAAATGTGATCTTCCCTGTGCTCAGCCTGATAGCGAGGCTGATAAGGGGGTATCGGACCTTAGTAACCCACCACTAACAAATAGGAAACAATGAGCCTGTTCAAAAAAAACAAGAGAGAAGAAAAGCAGAGCTAGTAATACTCAAAGGAGAACACAAGGCACACTAGGGGAGGAGAGGGCAGAAAATGTTTCCCAGGCATCGGTCCCGCCAACATGGATGGCGCAAATAGTGATGGATATGCAAGCTCACTTGGAATTATTTATAGCAAATCAAGTAAAGCCTCGGGCTAGTAGGCTAGATAAAATCCTGAGTGAGGTAAAAAATTGAGGTAAAACACTGGGAACAATAGAGACCGCAAACAACCCTATAACCATCCCTGAGGTTGCACAGGGACACCAGACGGTCTTGCAGCCAAATGGGCCGAATGGTGGGCAAACCATAGGGTCGCAGATCCCCAAATCATTAGGCCACCAAGTACAGCAGGATAGAGCCATGACCTCAGGTGAGCGGGTACCACAGCCAACCCAGGACTTATTGGAACAACCCTTATCTGCATAAGTAACAAACCAGTTTGTAACCCCCAGGGAACAAACATAAAACCAGTCAGACCATGTGTCCACCAAAGTAACTACCAATGCATTGCCCACTATCAATCTTCCACCGGATGCTTGCCCCTACATAGTAGTTCTGGCAGGGGCACCCGAACTGAAGGGTGAGCAGAATGAGACGCACCAGGAATTAAGAAATAAGACTATACACTGGTTGAACCAAAATAAACGTTTGAGAGGGAATGAAAATGGGGAAATACTACATGTCCGAAGGGTCAACTGGTTGGGCACCAGACGTAAAGATATTGCAGGCAACTACATTATTGTTAACTTTAGGGACAAGAGAGTAGTGGATCATATTACAACAGGCGGGATGAGCAATTATGCTAGCTGCATTAAACCCCTGCCACTAGGATACTTTTATCCCAGATACTCTGCTCCCTTAGATGCTTCCAACCAAACGGGGAGATTCATGGATGGGTTCAACCCACATGGGACCCTAGGTTACCCTCCAGGTGGGCCAAGGCTGAATAATCCAGGACTAGCAAGCTGGAGAAATAGGTTCAGCCCTTTGGCGATGCTAGATGAGAACGACTGACTAACTAGTTCTATGTCCCCTGTAGATCTACTGAAAACAAGTGATGAGGGAAATCGAAACCTTAATTATAATGACCTACAAAAGGCAGGGACAGTTCCTTTGGCTAATGCTGTTATCGAGGTCCCTTGGTCCTTAAAGGATATAGATACACAATCTAAACCCTGGGAGAGAATTCAGTCAAGCCTCCAGTACATTTAATCACATCTATAGGGGGAAGAGGTCCAGACACAAGGGAGTCAAGGGCCAACGGTAATGATCAAACAGGGGGCAGAGGGATGGATTTAAGGTCTGCAGGAACTCCCAATGTAAACTCTGTCACCTGTGAAACAGGGGAAACCGTGGAAGGAGTAAGAGTTATCTCCTGGAATATAGCTGGTTTGGCACGTAAATTTAACAACTGTGAGAGGCGTCAATAAATTAGCCGATATCAGTTAATCAGCCTCCAGGAGACATGGGTGGTCGATAATAGCTTTTTCCACATTCCAGATTATAAATGTTTTTTCGTTCCCGCTCAGAAATCACGATCAGGCAGAGCCATGGGAGGATTGTCTATATACATAGATTTAAACCTCCAGGGCACATGGCCTAATACGGAATGGTGCTCTAATGATCTACAGGCTTTGCGGTTTGGGGGCAAAGGGTTAAGGCTGACCATGTTTAATGTTTATAATAAAGGGGCTAGTGGAGAAAATAATACACTCCCACGGGAACTGGATTATAGACTGAGTCAAGAAACCGTAGCTATGAAGAGGGGTTTTGCCCCAACTATCCTTGTCATGGGCGACTTTAATTGGCATCTATGCCCTCTCTGTTTCCCATTGATGCTGAATGGTCACATTGCCCTGTGGAGAATGGTTCTCATTTTGACCATACACAAGAAGGTTTGGCCCTCAGTAAACTTTTGCACACCCATGACCTGGAGCATACTATTAACATGATGGATCTGGAGAGGGACGATACCCTCCCTCCGACCTTTAAGGGAAGAGGGTGCTCTTCATTCATCGATTATATCTTAGTATCTAGAGTCTTAAAAAAACGTATTATCACTGTAGGGATTGAGTGGAGCCCATTTAGTGACCACATTCCCCTGGTATTAGAACTCCTCTACCTGGCTCGGCCCTGGATGGGACAGCCTGGTGCCATTCTCGAGAAGGTAACGGACCAGGGTAGACGGTTGAGGTGATTCAAAATAGACGAGGAAACTTTCTATTAAACCCTAATGGACATTGGGAAAATTCCCATTGAGGAATGCCTAGATACTACAGTAGAAGGGCTTCCGTTACTCCACGCATTTGGGCAGATTACTAGTCTGGTAGAGGTGCTGTTAAAAACAAGTGTGCCGATGAGGAAAAATAATTAGCCTAGATGGTTTGATAAGGATTGTTCCCGTGCCCTAAGGGAGCTTAAATGTAGCATCAAAATTAAGCCTAGGGACACACAAAAAATAGCGCTGTGTAGACAAATATATAACAAGGAGACTAAGAGGAGGAAATTAGCCCTACAGGGGGAAGCATGGGCAGACCTAAGAGAGGCAGCAGAAAAAAGGGACATCACTGAATTCTGGAGAATTGTCAATAGACCATGCTTTCAGGATGGTAATGCCCCCGAGATCGGGACAAATATTTTGCCGGAACAGTGGGTCACACATTTTAAGGGGCTGTATAACCACGGAGTAGGAACGGTCGCAGAGGAGGAGGGGATTGTGCAGCAGGGTCAGATAGCAACTTTTATCCTCAACAAAATCACTGTGGGAATTGAGGGTCTGACAAAAAATAAAGCCCCAGGCCCAGATGGGATTCCGCCTGACCTGTTCCTGAGCTGTGTGGGTTTGTGTGCCCCAATAATGACAAGAGTAATAAATGCGGCTATCGGCTCTGGTTGGCCCCGCTCGTGGTCTACGGCCATAATTGCCCCTATTTTTAAAAAGGGTAATAGAGACAATCCCCAGTACTATCGACCGATTTCACTGCAGACGTGTCTGCTAAGCTATTGGGCCGCGGAATCCTTAACCGTCTTACTGAGTGGACCGAGGAAAGCAACATTATCTCAGACACCCAGTATGGTTTTAGGATAGGGAGATCTACAAGCGACCAATGCCTGAACCTCTACATGCTGACTGCTAAATACACCAAAGCCAGTAATGAAGCCATCTACTTGGGGTTCGTGGATTTGGCAGCTGCCTTCGACCATGTGAATAGGGATAAGCTCTGGGCTCTGATGACTCACATGGGGATTGATCTTGGCTTGATTAACATCTTAAGGGAGTTGCACAGGGACACTTCTGCCAAGGTACGGTACAACATGGAGGGGGGGTTGACAGAATCTTTCTCATGTATGAGTGGGGTACGGCAAGGCTGTATCCTTGCCCCTTTCTTGTTCTCACTCTACATCATTAATTTAGAGCAGTTTTTTATTAATTTAAAGACAGATTGCCCAAGAGTAGGGTCACGCTGCATGCCGGTACTTCTGTACGTGGATGACGCGGTCCTGCTCGCGCGCACCCAAAAGAGTCTACAGATTTTAATAGACGGATTTGTTAAATTCATGGAATCTTTAGACCTGTCCGTCAACCTGGGCAAATCATATGTATTGTTGGCAGGCAACAAACCTAGCACCAAATCCACTTATAGGATAGGAAGCCACACACTAGAAAGGGTTAAATCCTTCTCGTACTTAGGCTTACTATTTGATGGGGCTTTAAAATTTAACCCTCTGGTGGAGGAACATTGCTGCAAAATGATTGCCACTAATGGTGCTATTGCGAGTTAAGGGCGGAGGGTTGGCAGATGGTGTCCCGAACAAGTAATGAACCTCTATGGCTCTATGTGTTGTTCCAAAGCTACGTACGGGGCAGAAGTATGGGGCTTTGTGAATATCAACCAATTACAGCAGGAGGAAAACAAATACCTACGATCAATCCTGAAAATTCCACAGAGCACCCCAGCTGTTATAGCACATAGAGAATTAGAGAGGCCATACCTCGAAGACTTGGTGAAGCTTAGACCCATCTTGGCCTGGCTAAAAATCTGACAAACCCTGAGACGTCTCTAAGTAGGCAAATCCTAAGTGATTGCCTAGGAAGAGACAAAAGCATGAGTATACCATGGCTCAATTACGTAAAGGCTATTTTGGAAAGCCTTGGTTACAAGAATCTCTTTACTAACCCTGCAGTAATTGTATCCCAGGATAAAGTGATTATAAAGAGAGCTTTTTTGGCACAGAGAATAACACGTAGAGCTGAGGTTGAAGGGTCCAAATGTACTGTGAGTGCCCATAGTCTTGTTAAAAGTACTGAGCGAATGGAACCATACCTATATCTCATGTATATCGCCCAGGATAGGTTTTTAATGTCCCGTTTTAGGCTCAATTTATTACCATATTTATTGGCATTTTCACCAGGTTTTATATCTCCAATTGAGCAGAAGGGAGTCTACGGCTGCGACAATAGATCTCCGCAGGACTCCCTTCATTTTGTACTACTGCGTTCCTTTTATTCAATGCCTAGGCGTAGATTCTTGGTAGGAATTTTAAAACAAGCTAAACTGACACATGCCAAAGCTGCTTTACTTTTTTTGCAACAAGCGATTGACCCCCTGACACTATGTTGTATCATGAATTTTATCAAAGTGGCGGTGCGATTGAGGGTAACTAGAGGGGAGGATTGATTCCAATGATTCCAATGAATTTCTATTGTTACCTTCTTTTAAAAACAATTTTTATTACAAGCAGGGTTCTGATAATGATTTTAATTTTATTTTAATTAGCTGTATATATGTGCTTTTAAGGTGTTTTTTAATCACCGAATAAAGAACTCTTGACTTGACTTGACATCCTAAAAAGTAGAAAAAATTGGGATTTTACAAGGGGTCATTGTGTAGATCGTGTCTGTGGTCCTATCGCAGAGAGAGTGCAAGGGGTGTCAAATGTAGGAGTCAAAGCCTTTAGGGAAGGGCACCGTGGAGGGAGCATCAGCTCTTCCCGGAAAGGGTGGGTGGTTGGACGTTACATCCATTTCCAGAGTGGTTTATGCTTGCTCTCTGGACATGGATGTCACACAATAGGGTTAATTTACTGCTATGTATCAAGATTTCTTCAGTTCATAAAAAGCCACAAAATAATGAATCGGTTAGAGCCTTCTAAAATTTCACTTAAATAAGCCAGTTCATAGATATACAAAGAGCAGGGCAAGTGTGTAAGCAGGTGGCTTCTAGGAATCTTCAAGAAAATGGCCAAATGCTGCTGTGCAAAGGAGAGAAGATTGCACTATAAATAGACACATTCAAGAAATAGCTTTTCAACTGGGTGGATGGGACTACAAGGGCCTGAGTCACAAAGGTAAACTTGAACTTTTGTATAAGTGTATGTTTGTTTTGGAATTAAAAAACGACACTTTAAGAGTTAGTTTACGACTGCTGAGTCTCTGCAGTATGGCCAGAAAACTACGCACCTAAAAAGATAAACATGACGTATCTTTTTATGTGCTGATCTCCTCCCGTGGTATGGAAATATCACAGATAAATCACTGAGAGATTGTAGAGAGAGGGTCGTGCTGCAGATATGTAAGTTTGTTATTGCTTAAAAGGTGAAGCAGATTGTGTAGCATGAATCTTGTTTAGTGGGGAGAGGACATACTTTAAATTATGGAATGCTGAATTGTACTTGCAGGGATTTTAACTCTATGCCTAAGCATGTTGCCTCTGTGGAATTAAAGTGCAGCAGAGCAGCTTTAGTCAGAATCATTTAGGTATATATAAGTGTATTTATATATCTGTTTTAAGTGCAGCAGGAACCACTCCTCCTTCTACCAGGCAAGCCCAGGCCCGCCCCAACCTGGCTGGTTCCAAAAAGAAAATGATTATAATGTAACAGTTTTAACGTTGCATTATTTACAGTTTTTTTTTGCACTTAGCGGGGCGCCGCCCCTGGGATAAATATATATACATACTTAGACGGAAACGGACCACTTGGATTGTGCCAAAAAAGAAAAGTTTTATTCGCCTGCTCGATCCTGACGCGTTTCGGCTCGGGGTAAGTCTTGATCACATGACACGGTTAGACAGACTTTATTTGTTTTTAAAGTGCAATTGCTTACTAATTGTTGCTCACGTGCAAGTTTCCAACGATAGACATAGTGGAAAAAACTATCCAATTCTTTTGAATGCCTCCTGAAGCCGCAAACATGTATTTACTTTTCACTATAACTGCTTACACTTTATCAGAATCACAGTTAAAAAAATGTGTTTGTTAAATACAGCATATACAAATAGGTATAACATTTCGTGATTGCTGAATTCATTACGGCATTTACATGTTGTATATTTATCCACTATGGCACATAATACCGCTATTGGTGTGTGTGGTGTTCAAAGTGAGTCACAAATAAAATGTAAAGTGTCAGTGCATAGATAGTGAGTCAGATTATATAAATGTATGTTGCATAATGTTGGCTGTCCTTGTTTAAATGTACTGCTTGTTTGGTTGTTTGTGCAGTAATGGTGTAGTGTTTGTTGACCCCCGGCTAACTTTGTAGTTAAAGTTTAAAGTCCATAGGTCTGGGCATTTTGAAATTTGTGGCTTGATTTTGGTAAAATACCCGGTCACCATCCCATTTTGCGATATAAGATGGGCAGATGTATTATGTTGGTTATTGGTTTTAACTTATAAATTGTGCAAATATGCAATCATATAAATACATAAATAAGTATCGTGTATAAATACATAGTCAATAAATATTTAAATATGATAAAATTCATAAATATATAAAAAACATTTTGTAAAACCATAGTTATATATTTCTTATGCCATCAAACCACCTGAACTATATTTTCCCCGTCCGTGTTTCGATCTTTAACCGGGGTTAAGACACCTTCCTTGACCCCAACACATTTAATCACTTCTAATCTTATAGTTCGGAGCATATATCATATTATGTCAACATTTAATGTAGAGTGGAAATATCATCGTACGAATAGTCTCTTCAATGGTTATTGAAATTCTCAGTAACATAGAATGACATAGAATGGCTTTTGTAGGGTAATTCAGTTTAAAGGCAAATATACAAATCCTCTGAAATGTTGAGGCCATTCGGTTGTTTGGTATTGAGCTCTAAGATATACCGTGTCTCCAGTAGTCTAAATGCACTCTCCCTATCACCCACTCTTCTACTTGGGGGTGTAGTGTCAATTACATAAAATGTAAGGTCTTTGTTATTGATGTTGCAGTATATGTTTATGTGCCACCAGTTTAGTACTTCCTACGTACAATAAATTACATGGGCAGGTGAGTATATATACACATTAACAATTTATTGATGGTATGTTTCATATCGCTAAAGGGAGCTGTATACTCAGTCTTATTTGTGCCATGCTGGCATGATTTGCATGTCTTACAGCGATAGAAACCCTTTCCTGTTTTAAGCCAGTTGGTTGAATCAATGGTTTCAGGCTTGATGTATACCAGCTGGTCTCTCATAGATGGCCCTCGCCTGTGTGTAATTGATAGTCTGGTTGGTAGGTCTGGACCAATAACTGGGTCACTTAGGACCAATAGCCAATTTGTGTGTACGATTGTTTTTATTTGACTATGCTGGTTATATATTAACTCCAACGTTGCTCCGTGTAAACCGCTGGTGGCCCCGTGGGAGGTGGCGTATACACCGGCCTAGCACACCGGCACGTATTCAGCAAAGCAGCACAAATCATATATATATATATATATATATATATATATATATATATATATATATATATATATATATATATTGTATCCCCAATTGCTCTGCAGCAGAAAAGCACTCGACAGCAGTTGGGTGTCAAACCTTCATTTATTTGCATTACGAAGTGAAAATTGCATCCGTCAATGTACTTGTTTGCCTGCCGACGCGTTTCTGAGCTGTCTGCTCCTTCTTCTTGGGCAATGGCAAAGCGGTTGTGCGGCTTCCGTGAACTCATGCCTCAGCTGTCTTTAGTAGTCTCAGGTGATGTAGCTTAGTAGCCCGTCATCCCTTGCAATGAGTTCTGGGGCATGTAGTTTAAGTCCGCAATTAAGACGCCCACAGTGGGTTCCGCAATGTCATTATTTAACAAGATCACAGTGGCTTACTTCAACGCCACTGCGATATTAAAAGCACTTCAGTGTGCCCCAGAGCAATGTCACTTTCGTTAGTGGTTCAATCTACTGTGCCCTCTCCAACTTCGGAAATTTCCGGTCAGCTGAGGCATGAGTTCACGGAAGCCGCACAACCGCTTTGCCATTGCCCAAGAAGAAGGAGCAGACAGCTCAGAAACGCGTCGGCAGGCAAACAAGTACATTGACGGATGCAATTTTCACTTCGTAATGCAAATAAATGAAGGTTTGACACCCAACTGCTGTCGAGTGCTTTTCTGCTGCAGAGCAATTGGGGATACAATATATATATATATATATATATATATATATATATATATATATATATATATATATATATATATATAATCTGTATATCATGTAAGCAGTCCTCACACTAGTGCCCTTACAGCCCTTATGCTGCTGATGGTGTTTGGGGTGTGTGTGGAGCCCCCATAGGTGTGCTGAAAAAGCATCCCATCAGCAGAAGCACACACACACTCCATAACTGCGCATGCAGAATGATTTATTCCTGCAAAAACCCAATGCATTTTGGATGCATTGCACCCTTGTTCACAGGTTTTCACCAATGGATACAAGTGCATTTTATAACCACAAACAATAGAAACAGATGACAGTCAGAATAACCACGTCATTAAAATTGTAAAGTAGGCATTATACAGTTTGGAAGTTGATAATATTTGTGTATTGTATTTATTATATACATATGCTGTGTGTCACAGTACATTGCAGAACACTATATTACAATTCATGTTTAATAATCCCATTATAGGAACAATACATTTGTAAGTTTCACAAGGAAGGACTGGAGTGGGTTTAAAGACCTGCAATGGTTGACTCCCCTACTTCATATATCAAAACACAGATATGAGCTCAGCGTTTTGGTAAAAGGATAGAGATCCCTCCCCACTTGAGCTCAATTCCAAGGATTGCTGAGGAGTGTCACCTGACAACAGTGGATACCAACAGTAAGTCCTTCACCTTTGGATGTTCCATTGAATCACTGGATGGTTTCGTATATATTATTACGTTTTTTTGCTATTTTGTTTTGAGCACTTGTGAGCAGGAGCACTTCTAGGCCCTAAAGAAAGCCCCAACACCATTTGGGTCATTGGCTAAAACATGGCGACCTCTTTGACAAATTAGCAGATTTAATTAGTCCCTCAGTGCCACTAATTCTAGCCCAGGTTCGCTCTAATAACATTGTTGCAGTAAACCCTGTAGGTAGTTTTAATCACTCTCTTCACTTGCTCTGCTGTCCTCATCACCCCAAGCTCCACAATTGGGTATTTAGTATATACCTCTTTTAGTACGAAAAACATCCCTGAGCTCCTCCCTCTCATTGAGGGGTTGTATCCCGTATCGTGACTAGGCATCACAATGCGAGGAGGTTCCTCAATGATGAAGCATGGCACCATTGGTGGGTGAGGGAAACCATCCTATAAAAGGAATTCTCCTAAGTGGGTGTGTTTTCCAGTTAGGCTAATAATGCTCTTTGGACCCAAGAGTTTATATTTGTGTTTTGAACAATTAATTGAACACATAGTCCCCAACTGTTTATCAATATCATTTCATACCTGCTGATTGCAAAATAATGCACACCTATTTAAAAATGAATTAATGGGTGCTGACAAAGAACAGACAAGAAACAATACATTTAAATATATTCCCCTAATAGTAGCTGTTTAACAAATAGCCTTCCAGCTACTCATACCAGCAATCATACTTCTGATAAACTGGAAACGTTAACACACTTTTCTCAATGCAGGTCCAATGAACTGACACAGCTATAACCATTATTATCCATCATCACTTTCCATTTCATACGTTCTATAGATAACACAATTAGCATCCCTTAAATATTCAAGCGTTATATAATGTCATAAGAGTGTATTCAACCCAAGTGGTTAATATTCATGGCATTGAAGCTGCATAATAGCGGAGATAATCTCCTCATCTTCATGATGCGCAAGAAAGAATTCTCTTTGGCCGTTTCCCAGCCAAGCTATAGCAGTGTCTTCAAAGAATCAAGTGAAATCTACTGGAGTTTGTTGGTGGGTTGCATAAAGTTTTTTGGCGTATTGTCTGGTGCAGTTCCTAGTCCATTTTGGTATCTTCCAATGGAGTGAAGTGGAGCATGTGTTTCAGTGCAGGCAAGCAGGGCCCACCACAGGGCAGCAAGTGCTGGATCCGAAATGTAGGTTCTCTATTTAAGCTATGTGCATTACCATGCGCCGTGAGGGGTTAATGCGGTTGCAATATAGGGCGGTGGGAATGGTATATATCTGGGAGCGTGTTATCGCTTGCTATGGTCATAGCCAAGATGCAGGATGTCTGGAGCTTTTCTGTAGATTGCGTGATATGGACTCCGTTGCCTGTTAAGTTCTTGTTATGTGAGTGGGGGCCATATAGCTCTAGTCACAGTCCGCAGTAGTCGTGGGAGTTCCTGAGAATCGCTGCAGGGGTGTGATATCGTTTTCATTAGTGTCAGTGTCTGCTTTGGAAGGTGCTACTCCATTTCAGAGGCGCCTCCATTATCTCCCAACCGGCGCTCAGGGGGCTCCTGGCCACCAGGCTGTTTAGGTAGGGTCTTGATAAAGTCCTGGGCATGTTGCGGATTAGTAAAAAAGTATTGTTTGCCTTGGTGTGTTACTTTGAGGTGGGCCGAGAAAAGCATAGCATATGGCATATTAAGTGTTGCAGTTTTTTCTTGACTTGGAGGAATTTGCGTCTCTGCTCTTGGACAGCTATGGTAAAATCAGGGTAGATTGATATCTCCATTCCTTCGTATTTAAGGTGTCCTTTCTCGTGGGAGAGTCGTAGGGCCGTGTAGGGGTCCCAGGAGCAGGTCGGCTTGCCAGCGAACGCTGCGCTCTCTCCACAACAAGGATGATGAAAATTCCTCTCTGCCAAACAGCGGTATGAGCAGGCGTTCTCCACGTAGTTCTACATTTTACCGGTGGCTGTCGACTCCGGTACACCTAGGATGCGAAGGTTGTTCCTTCTTGAACGTGATTCCAATTCCTCGCTTTTAGCAGTAATCACTTTTAGAACTCTGTCCATCTCGGGCATGTGGCTAGTGGTAGCACTTGATGTGTCCTCCAGGTCAGATATCTGTCTCTCTGCCTCGGTTAATCGGCCGTCATGCTTCTCGACTCTGTGGGTCAGGCCATCCATTCTGGTAGACATAGAATCCATCTTCTTAGATTCTATAGACATCAGGCTCGACTGCATTACCAGCATTAGTTCCTTGAGGTCTGTGGTAGATGTAGTAGGAGCATCAGCTTGATCGTCATCAGGCTCCGTCTGGGAGCGGAGAGTCTTTCGAGTGTCGAAGTTAAGTTTCGGCTGTTAACCATCTGGTTTCGCCATGGCTGCTAGGCGGGAGGGCCTGCGACTCAGCCGGGGCCCGAGGGGTCCGTCACTCACCTCAGATAAGTGCACTCAGTGAATTGCGGTGGGGGCCAGAGGTCCGACGCACGATGAGACAATAGAAGGGGGAGCAGGGCCCTCGCGATATGCTTTCTTCTGCAGTGGATGGCGATGTGTATCCTCACCGGGGAGAGGTGGCGGAGTTTCCCTGCTCTGCACTGCAGCAGCAGTGGCCACACGCCCTATGCGAGTCCCGGAGAGCCGGTAATAGGTATGATGGTGTTGGAGTGGATCAGCGGACCGAAGGCCTATGTGGGATATCAGATGGGCAGCCAATTGTCTATCCCGGTGGGTGTCTCCCTGGCGGTCGCAGCCTCTTGGGCCCGGTGCACGGCAGTCAGTGGCCTTGAATATAGAGTCATCTTGATGCACAGTTAATCGTCCCCAGGGTCCCCGCTGGCGTTTTCCTAGGTGGGGGTACAAGCTCTCTGCCACCTCCACTCCCCGCAGCGCCCAGGATGGGGGGGGTCTGGCCTCACCAGGGGTTCTTAGGCTGCGCCACTATTACAGCAGGGCACCAGGAAAATAGTGACAAGATAAATACAAAACGTATATACATCTTTATTTATTGCTCTTTTGTGACACCGCACACATCTTCTGTCAACCCACAGTTTGAGAAACGCTGTTTTAGATACTTTTGGAGTGATGTAAACCCCCAAGTGTTTTATTGCTTTGCCTACCCATCTGTTCAGATCCAGAGCTATCAACCTCTTGACCATTGCCTGTGTCACTGTCAAATTCAGTAGTTCACATGTATGCCCTTTACTTTGAAACATGCTTTTTGACTGATCAAACTAAGTGCCTAATAAATTGAAGGTCAGAACCAAATGACTTCCCTTCATTCCTTTTTCCTACGTAATGTGGAACGCCAGTGATTCCATGATCATGGCAAAAGTAACGCAGAGAAGGGACATCCTTTTCTGGTGCCCCTCTGAAGAGCTGTTGGTTTCAAATCCGTTCCATCAAGCACAGTTTTTGATATTTTTGTCAAATTATTGTCCAAGACCTTGCTCGTGGGCTTAGGGCCCAACCCCACTTTACATCAGACATCAATTATGAACAGCCAATCCACCTAATCTAAAGTTTTTTTAGCATCAAAGGAAACCAAAATATATGTTTAGTTTTTCAATTTGGTTGGTGTTGCAAAGTCATCTTGTGCCCTGGGCAACCCCCAACTTTTTGCTGACTGACTCGCTCTTCGCTTTTGGGCTGAGTGGTCGCTCCCCTGCTTGGTATCGTTCTGCAGCGCTTTGCTATCTAAACAGCCTCATATATATTGCCTACTGTCTGCCTTGGTTGCCGCTTTGATTGTATGCACTTTTAAATTGCCTGTGTTACTTTCACGCTGATTGCGCGTTTTTCCCCAAGCGCTCTGCTCTGCTCACTCCTCCGCCTCCATTTTGCTTGTTGTTGTTGTCCTCTGTAGCCCGCCCCGCCTCCCAGCTGAGCCGCCCTCCCACAGACTACAAACAGCGCTCCCTGACCTGGAAACGCTGTGACTCGCTCTTCGCTTTTGGGCTGAGTGGTCGCTCCCTTGCTTGGTATCGTTCTGCAGCGCTTTGCTATCTAAACTGCCTCATATATATTGCCTACTGTCTGCCTTGGTTGCCGCTTTGATTGTATGCACTTTTAAATTGCCTGTGTTACTTTCACGCTGATTGCGCGTTTTCCCCCAAGCGCTCTGCTCTGCTCACCCCTCCGCCTCCATTTTGCTTGTTGTTGTCGTCCTCTGTAGCCCGCCCCGCCTCCCAGCTGAGCCGCCCTCGCCCCTCCCCCTCCACTTTCCTTATATGACAGTTGCTCCCGCGCGCAGCGTTTACGCGCAGCGATCGCGCCCCAGTCGCGCCGAAGGTGCGCCAAAGGTAAGCCCGTCTACACCCGTCCGCGCCTGGACCGCGCCCAGCGCCAGACCCCCTGGCCTTTGCACCCCCCACCCCTCCCGCATCACTTACGATGCCACCACCCTCCTAGCCCTTAACGCCGGCCGCTCCCCCAACTGCATCCAAGCTGCTCCTGGACAAACCCACGGACCTTTCTCATGCTACTCCTGCAAATTCTACGGCTCCGTCTACAACTCCGCTACGATCACACCACAGATATCCGACCCCAACAACCTACAATGCATCTTGCTCAACACCTGTTCGGTCCACAGGCACGCCATTGACCTATGGAACCTACTAGACACCATCTCTCCGGACATCGCCTTCCTAACAGAAACAAGGATGAACGCCTCTTCTGCCCCAGACATCACCATTGCCATCCCCGAAGATTATAAGATCATACGCAAGGACCGTACCGGCCACACGGGAGGAGGAATCGCTATCGTCCATAAGAAATCAATCCGCATCTCAACCAGCTCAGACGTCAATCTCGCCAACTCCGAACACCTCCACTTCCAGATCCACATCGACCCCAAGACCACACTCAGAGGCACCCTCCTTTACAGACCTCCAGGACCCTGCGCTCAATTTAGTGAGGACATCACGGACTTCATCACTCCACACGCGCTCCCCTCCAAAGATTACATCCTTCTGGGAGACCTCAACTTTCACCTTGAAAAACACATCGACCGCAACTCCACCACCCTTTTGGACAACCTCGCCAACCTCGGACTTAAACAACTTGTCACTTCCCCCACCCACATCGCAGGTAATACACTCGACCCTATCTTCACCTCCAGCAATCATGTCTCCTTCAGCCACACCACGAATCTCCTTTGGACTGACCACAGCTGCGTTCACTTTACCTACAACAAGCCCAAACCCAACAACCACCCCCAACCAACTCTGCAAAGAAACTGGAACAAAATCACCATCGACCAGATCTCCTCATCGCTTCTTCTTAACCTCCCAGCCCACTCCTCAAATCCCGATCAAGCCGCCTCCAACCTCACCCTATGGCTATCCAACAGCGCCAACATCCTAGCACCACTGAAAAAACGACAAAACAAACTCGGCAGCAAGAAGGCCTCCTGGTTCAACGATGATCTTAAGAAATCCAAGAAACTCTGCCGCTCCCTTGAGAAGGCTTGGAAAAAAGATCCAACCATCAGCACCAAGGAAGCCTTCAAAAACGCCACCCGCTTACACCACCAACTGATCCGAAAAGCCAAGAAAGCCGCTTTCAAGGACCGACTAGATAACAACGCCCACAACAGCAAAGAACTATTCAATATCGTCAAGGAATTTACCAATCCCACGGCCAACTCCAACGACATCACCCCCTCCCAAGCCCTCTGCGACTCCCTAGCCTCATTCTTCCACAACAAAATCGCAGACATCCACAACAGCTTCGACAACCAACCTGAAGACCAACCCACCCAACCCCTTTCAAGACCCCCACCTCCCTTGAACACCCTCAATGACTGGAACCCAATCTCCACTGAGGACACCATCCGCCTGATGAACTCCATCCACTCAGGATCCCCAACTGACCCATGCCCTCACCACATCTTCAACAAAGCAGACTCCATCATAGCACCACACCTCCGAGATGTCATCAACTGCTCCTTCAACTCCGCCACCTTCCCGGAAAGCTGGAAACATGCCGAACTCAGCGCCCTCCTGAAGAAACCCACAGCTGACCCCACCGAACTCAAAAACTACCGCCCCATCTCGCTCCTTCCATTCCCGGCCAAAGTCATCGAGAAAGCGGTCAACAACCAGCTCGCCGCCTTCCTTGAATCCAACAAATCCCTCGACTCCTCACAGTCCGGCTTCCGAGCCAAACACAGCACTGAAACCGCCCTCATCGCAGCAACAGACGACATTCGAACTCTCCTGGACAATGGAGACACAGTCGCCCTCATCCTCCTTGACCTCTCCGCAGCCTTCGACACAGTCTGCCATAGCACCCTTCTACAGCGCCTCAAAAACATCGGAATACAAGGAAAAGCATTGGAATGGATCACCTCGTTCCTCACCGGAAGAACCCAGAGAGTCCGCCTACCTCCTTTCATCTCAGAGGCCACTGAAGTCATCTGCGGCGTACCCCAAGGATCCTCACTCAGTCGCACCCTCTTCAACATATACATGAGCCCCCTCGTGGCCATCGCACGCCAACACAACCTCAACATCATCTCCTACGCGGATGACACTCAACTGATCCTTTCACTCACCAATGACCCTAGCACCGCCAAAACTAACCTACACGAAGGAATGAAAGAAGTAGCCGAATGGATGAAACACAGCCGTCTGAAACTGAACTCAGATAAAACAGAAGTCCTTATTTTAGGCACCTCCCCCTCTGCCTGGGACGACTCTTGGTGGCCAGAAGCCCTTGGGAAAGCACCCATCCCGACGGACCACGCACGGAACCTGGGCGTCATCCTGGATTCCTCACTTTCAATGAATAGACAAGTCGACGCTGTCTCTTCATCCTGCTTCAACATTCTTCGCATGCTCAAAAAAACATTTCGTTGGATCCCCACCGAAACTAGAAAAACGGTCACCCACGCTCTGGTCACGAGCCGATTGGACTACGGAAACACCCTATACGCCGGCACTACCGCTAAACTCCAGAAAAAACTCCAACGAATCCAGAACGCCTCAGCCAGGCTCATATTAGACATCCCGCACAAAGAACACATCTCTGGTCACCTGAAAAACCTCTACTGGCTCCCCGTCAATAAGAGGATCACTTTCCGGCTCCTAACCCACACACACAAAGCACTCTACGAAATCGGACCTGAATGCCTCAACACACCACTGTCCTTCTACACTCCCTCACGCCAGCTACGATCATCCAACCAAGCCCTGGCCACTGTACCTCGCATCAACAAAACCACCATGGGAGGTAGATCCTTTTCCTACCTGGCAGCTAAAACCTGGAACTCACTCCCCACTCACCTTCGCCTTACTCAGAACCACCTAGCATTCAGAAAGCAACTTAAAACGTGGATATTTGACCAGTAATTCCCCACCCCTCTTCAAGCGCCTTGAGACCCTCTGGGTATGTAGCGCGCTATATAAATTTTCTGACTTGACTTGACTTGACTGATGCTGTTAGTAACTGCCTCTGACTGACTCTGCCTAACCAGGCCCATGGTTCAGTGCTATGCTGAAACAAACACATTCTAATACAGTTAAAACACCTACATACACTAAGGTACACAATGGTATGTTGGGGTACCCATGTGATTGGCATGTTATACCCTACAAGCCTCTAGTATATAATAGGGCAGGGGGGTTGAGACTACCTAGAAGTCCCCAGTATCCTGGGGCATGGCAGTTTAGAGGCCATCAGCCTTTTTCTGCCCTTGCATGTGTACACTGCTGAAGCCTGAGGTCAGTTTAAAAATAGCCTTGGATGCCAGGACTGCTTTTAAGAAGTAAATTGTGCCCAAACTCAACTTTGGTTTTTGGTGCACTTAACAATGAATAGCCTACAATGTTCTGGCATATTTGGGACCCCCAGGGTCTCCCCTAGGTATCCAAGGGTTGGGGGGTCAGGTATTTATAAGGTACATCCTTATAAAATGAGTTTTTATATGCCTGGGTAAAGTGAAATTTCACATTTCACTGCCCACATTGTGGGAAAATGCTGCTAAAATTCGACTTTGATGCTAGGTAATCATGAGCGGAAAATCAGTTCCGCTCGCGGATTTCGCGGATTTTCGGTAAATCCGCGATCCCCGAACTCCCACGAATTTACTGAAAATCCACGAGATCCGCGAGCGGCGGATTTCGGGGGCAAAAGTTCAAGCCTGTTGAACTTTTAACTATTTTAGGATGGCGCCGGCAAGCTGCCAGCGCCATCCTAAAATAGTTGCTAAGTTAGCTTCAACAGGAAGCACTAATAGATAAAATAAAGCAGGAGCTCGAGCACCTGCTTTATTTGATCTATTAGTGCTTCCTGATGAAGCTAATTTAGTAACTATTTTAGGATGGCGCTGGTAGCTTGCCGGCGCCATCCTAAAATAGTTAGTTAGGATGATGTGTGTTTTGTCGAGGCTGGGTAGGTGTGGGTTCTCCCCATATCTATCGTCGAAAATTAGCTATGATGCTTGATGGAGGCCTTTGCATAATTGACTTTCACTAGCTCAATCCCTGTGCAGTTCCTGTGACCACGAGCTTCTGTGATCCGTGCCTGTCCTTTTATACACACAAGAGGCATATGAACTCGCATATAAGCCCCGTCCGTTTGGCCCCTCCCCACACACTAGTGGTGTGTGCACCGTCTTCGCGCCCTTTACCCACTTGATGGACAGCTCACTCGAGGGACCCCTGCGCTCTTTGGTGTGATGGCAAAGTTAATCAGCCCCCCCAAAAATGTGTGTTTTGTCGAGGCTGGGTAGGTGTGTGCTCTCCCCATATCTATCGTCGAACATTAGCTATGATGCTTGATGGAGGCCTTAGCATAATTGACTTTCACAAGCTCAATCCCTGTGCAGTTCCTGTGACCACGAGCTTCTCTGATCCATGCCTGTCCTTTTATACACACAAGAGGCATGTGAACTCGCATATAAGTCCCGTCCGTTTGGCCCCTCCCCACACACTAGTGGTGTGTGCACCGTCTTCGCGCCCTTTACCCACTTGATGGACAGCTCACTCGAGGGACCCCTGCGCTCTTTGGTGTGATGGCAAAGTTAATCAGCCCCCCCAAAAATGTGTGTTTTGTCGAGGCTGGGTAGGTGTGTGCTCTCCCCATATCTATCGTCGAACATTAGCTATGATGCTTGATGGAGGCCTTAGCATAATTGACTTTCACAAGCTCAATCCCTGTGCAGTTCCTGTGACCACGAGCTTCTCTGATCCGTGCCTGTCCTTTTATACACACAAGAGGCATATGAACTCGCATATAAGCCCCGTCCGTTTGGCCCCTCCCCACACACTAGTGGTGTGTGCACCGTCTTCGCGCCCTTTACCCACTTGATGGACAGCTCACTCGAGGGACCCCTGCGCTCTTTGGTGTGATGGCAAAGTTAATCAGCCCCCCCAAAAATGTGAGTTTTGTCGAGGCTGGGTAGGAGTGCGCTCTCCCCATATCTATCGTCGAAAATTAGCTATGATGCTTGACGGAGGCCTTTGCATAATTGACTTTCACGAGCTCAATCCCTGTGCAGTTCCTGTGACCACGAGCTTCTCTGATCCGTGCCTGTCTTTTTATACACACAAGAGGTATGTGAACTCGCATATAAGCCCCGCCCGTTTGGCCCCTCCCCACACACTAGTGGTGTGTGCACCGTCTTCACGCCCTTTACCCACTTGATGGACAGCTCACTCGAGGGACCCCGGCGCTCTTTGGTGTGATGGCAAAGTTAATCAGCCCCCCCAAAAATGTGAGTTTTGTCGAGGCTGGGCAGGTGTGCGTTCTCCCCATATCTATCGTCGAAAAATAGCTATGATGCTTGATGGAGGCCTTTGCATTATTGACTTTCACAAGCTCAATCCCTGTGCAGTTCCTGTGACCACGAGCTTCTCTGATCCGTGCCTGTCCTTTTATGCACACAAGAGGCATGTGAACTCGCATATAAGCCTCGCCCGTTTGGCCCTGCCCCTCACACTAGCGATGTGCACCGTTTTCCCGCCCGGCCATTCCCCACACAATCCACAAAATCCGCGAATCCGCAAATTCGCAGATTTTGCGAATTGCGAATTCGCAAAATTTGCAAATTCGCGAATTGCGAATTCGCAAAATTCGCCCATGCCTAATGCTAGGAGCACTGTAGAGAGGGAAGCTGCAATATTTCTACAGATTCAGAACCCCTAAGGTCTCCTCTAGTTGCACATGGGGTGGGGTTCCTGTATGTATAAGGCAAGTACTTCTAAAATATGTTTTTGTAAGTCCTGGTGCTGGAAAAATGGCCCAAGTCATTTTTCCCTTTGCAAATCCCCTGTACATAGGTTAACATGGTAGAAAGTTATTGATTAATAACTATTGATAGGAGAGGGATAGAAATGACATTCAAAGACTTCCCAGAATGGTATTAATAAATCCAACAATATCATATTGTTGAATTTCTCCTAAAGTGTACATACAAGAAGTTATAAGACGTTCTAGCTTGTAGGTCCAAATTCAGCCTTCCAATAGTCTACCCTGATTAATCAGAGTTAAGTGGATTAGCCAGGCTGCCTTTGAGAGTTGATAAAGAACCCCTGCTTTTAACCAGCTCTGCTGGCAGGGCAGTGTGCTGTTCCAAAGGAATGCCAGGCCAGGGGAAGGGTCGTAAACTATGCTCTTCAAAGGGGAGAGCAGAGACCATTGTCATGAATTTCCTATTTTAGGCAGATGGTAGGATTAAGGAAGGTATGGGCAGATGCAGGGGGTAGAGTCTAAGTAAATAAGTCATCCTAGGGGGTGTGTTTAGCCAGCTCTTACCTCCTTGCTGGAAAATCAGACATTATGGATTTGGAAGAGTTGATGAACTCTAGGACAAAATAATGCCACACTCAACAGGATGTGGTCATAACTTTGAGGAGTTACCCTGCTTCCATTTGTCAGAAATAACCTCCTGCATGACCCAGAGAACTCGGAATACGTATCGGAGAGGGGCAGAGCCCTCCAGATCTGCTGCTTGAAACTTACTGAAGCAAGAAGGGCCTTGTTGAGAAGTTTTGCTGTGCAAAGATTTCTAAGGCCTGACTTCTGAAGACTGCACCATCTGAAACTACAGCCCTGTGGATTATCTTGCTTAAAAGGAACTAAAGAGTGGACTCTTGTAAGCTACAGGTTAAAAGAGCTCATCTGGGACATTACCAACTAAATCTACATCTTGGAGAACCATCAGTTGATTTGTAAGGGTTTTGTACTATTGGATTGTTCGAACTGAAATCCTCAACTTTCAAGGATTCTCTTGGAGCTTCCAGACCCTTGGAGTGAATTTGAGACACTTTGGGACCCCTTGAGAAACTTCAGGAAGACGTTCAAGGAGTTTGGAGAACTTTGGACCAACTTTGAAAAAAGCTCCATAGAGGGACCGACTCAACCTGGCCATCCAGGCCGCCTGCCTTCAACCACGAGACGGCTAAGCCAACCAGGTTCATCCCGCTAAAAGCTCCATAGCTTCAACTTCCAGAGATTGACCGGGACTAGCAAAAATTTGAACCAGGCGAACCCTCACCGGAGCTGGCTACATGACTAGCATCGTGAGACTCCGCTAGAAAAAGCTCCAGAAAAGTTTCTAAGTCTGCTCGTAGAAAAGGTGAGCAACTGCGAGAGCCAAGCCACCTGCCTTCCATCGCATGTTGGCCTGGATTCCTGGGTTGTCCCACGGAAGCAATCTAGAAATATTTTCTAAGTCCGCTCCAGGGAAGTTGACCGGGACCTCGTCACAAGTTAAGCCGGCGAACCTTCACCAAATCCGGACTGGCTGGGAGCTTCGAGGGGCCTCGAGGAGAAAAGCTCCGCAAAAGTTTCTAAGTATTAAGGTAGAAACTGAGTCCAGGACCTGCCGTGACCTGTAGTTGCTCAGGGCTCCATCGCGCCCGGTCTGAAACTTTGACTTTGGTCCGGTCTACCGCGAGCAGGTATCACAATATGGTGCTATAATCTTCAAAGTGGGAAAAACAAACAGGTACCTGTTTGTTTTTCCCAGATATATACGGCCCAACCAGCCACAAGTCCCAGGACCTGACTGCATTTTTTGTATCAATAATCTTCAAAGTGGTATATTTTATTAAATCTTTGAAAATTCCTATCCCCAGTTTCCTACATTGGCTTTTTATCGATTTGGTGTCATTTTGAAGATAACAATATTTCCTATTGTTATAAACTGGTGTTGGATTTTTATTGTGTGTTGTGTCTTAATTATTTACTGAAATGGTGTTTTTAAATGCTTTACATACCTGTCTGAAGTTAAGCCTGTCTGCTCGCTGCCACGTTACCAAGGGTTGAGCATAGGAATAGTTTTCTAAGACCTATGCTGAGTCCTCTCATGTGTTAGTGGCCTTATTGCCAGTGGCAGACCTACATTTGCCCCTACAAATAACTCCCCTTCTAACAGTGGGTGATTCTTTTAGGTTAATATCTGTCTGTCTGTCTTGTATTGACCCAGATTGATTTGGCTAAACTAAGGTAAGGAGTACTAATTGCCCTAACGGACCGGATGCTAAAAAGGTCTTGATCGCTAAAGGGCAAGGCTGTCAAAGGGCTAGGCAACTCTTCCCATTAGCTCTGGTGCCACCCAGCACAAAATAATATGCATGAAAAGGGTTGAGCCGCGCTAAGAGGCTCAAAATGAGGATGAATATCCCAATATCGAGAATGAACCATAGCAATTTTGTAGCTTTTCATTGAAAATCAAGATTGCATTGATGAATAACAGCAATGCACCAAGCTGTTCCTGACACCAGGAAGGAGAAAAAAGAACCAAGAAAGAACTCCATGCGGAGAGAATCAGAATAGTGTTATAAAACCAGAAGCAAAAATCTGGGGCAAAATATGGAAGCAAAGGGATGGAGAACACACATAAAATAAGGAACAAATGTGTTCCAACATATCACACATGGAAATAACTCCTCATGTATGGTACTAACAGGAACTGACCTTACAACAAAGACACAGCCTCTTCTTGGATTGTGAATTACAGTCCTATTTTTTTTCTTGGGCTAACCATCATCTTAAATAGGGTTAGTAAATAGCGCTATGGGGCCACACCCCTTTCTGGAATCCATAGCATTCACCAGGTAAACGAAGGAGAAGTCGCAGTTGAATATCCTTCAGCCAACACAGTATTCTGCGCGTATACAAGTGCTTCACACATTATAATGTTTATGAATCATGCTAAATATATTTATGTGTACAATAAGAGATTTTCAAGGTTTAAGTTCTCCTTTCACCTTGAGAAATATGTGTGACTTTGCTCTGTAGTACTTCTTAATGTGACGTTCCTGCCACATATCAGTTGAGAATGTTTTTTTTTTTAGATAAAATGTCGAGCGCAAACAATCCGTCGCAAACTTCTTATGATGTGGGAAAGCCAGCGCTGAGTGACGCACAAGCCACACGTTTGGTTGAAGATGTATTCGGTCTAAAGGTATCTAAGATCAAGCCGCTCCCCAGCTATGACGATCAAAACTTTCATATAGTAACTACAGATCTGGAGAAAACTAGAAATGTGACTGATTTCGTACTCAAAATAACCAATTGCCAAGAGAGTAAAAATGAAAACCGCTTAGATGTACAGACCCGCGTGATGATTTTTCTGAGAGAAGAAGGTTTTCCCACCGCTACAGCATTTCCAACAAGAGATGGTCAGATACTATCACTTCAGTCTGCAGGTAAGTCTCGTTACTCTGTTTTTAATTTTTTGGAAAACATACAGTGCACTACCTCACTGTTTCTTGAAACTGTAGCCGCAAGCACTTTTGAAATGTACACACTTTTTCATGTTCAAATATCAATAAATTTAAAGATCACAGTAGATTTAATATCTCAGGCCTTTTTTCAACGTTATTAGGTTTCACTTACATAATGAATGCTAAAGACATACGCAATCTCTGTCCGTATGTTAATTGTCTACATGAATCGTAGTTCAATTGTCAATATAATGACAACTTCAAAACTATAGATATCTCCACATGACCATGAATGCAAAATATTGTAGGATTTTCAGTACATGGTGATGGAAACTAGGCTCTGCAGTCCCTGAACAAACAATAAAGCATCTGTTGCAAAACGAGGCAATATATCTGTGTGGCCTGCACAAACAACATGTCACATTTGTCCTTCACTGGGAACCAAACACCCTAGCGTGCGTTTGACTCTCAGAGGGTAGCATTAAAGAGCTGTGTAAGGCTTATTCAAGGGAGGTGGTGTGGGCTAGTAATCGCCATTACAGGTGTGCAGAAATAGCCCTCAATAATTGATTGTCCGATCTGTATAAAAGTAAGAGTACATTTATTAAACACACACACTACTTAATACTATGCACCAATTTTCAAATATACGTAAGGTGTTAGAATTACTTTGTGACATTGCATAACATCCCCACCCCTCCCGTAGGGGGGCTGAGGTCTAGTACCACCACTTCCATTTATGCACATCATCTTGCCCCCTAATGCAGTGGGTTGACACAACCTGGAGCGAGGGCCTTGCCAACTGGTACCATCCCTGTGGTGACCCACTCCATCATCTCAACAAGCATTAAAATAGGTACACCTGCCCTGGGGGCACATAACCCTAACTGAGCATCTCATACTGACCATACAGTATGCACCTCTACATCTTGTGGCTAACAGTCAGGGTTGTTCCTCCCCCAACGCAGTAGCAAGAATACATGTTTGGGCATCACTTTAAACGAGGTACTTATCATAGATGATAACAATTATATAATGCATTGCAATTAAAGCTTCTACAAGGCATCACAGTTAGAATCACAGGATTACGCAAATAAAGCCAGACACCCTAGCAGGAATGTCTAGCAACATAACCCCACTTGGCTTATGACATCACCTTACACAGGTACTTCACATAACACACGTGACTTTCAGTCCCTCTAAAAGAAATAACATTTGTAAATGCATTTCTGGTGCAATTACATCTCTTCACCTCCAGGGAATACCGTCTTACAGACATTCCAACTCAGCCCTTCACATTCAACTCCTTAGCACAATCCTTAATGCACCCCCAGCTGAAGAACAAAAGTTCCAGCCACAAGAAGCTGTTGACGCTGATGCTGAGCCCTTGAGGGGTTATTCTTTCCAAGTCCCCAAAAACTTAGGGAGGGACTTTTCATCTTCGTGCTGGGAGAGACTGCGTTGCTCCTGCAGCTTCCCCTGCACCTTGGCACACCTCTCGTGGTGACCCCATTCTCCTGGGGCCACCACACACCTGGAACAATCCTCCTTTTCCTTGCAGGCTGGCCCGGGCCAGCAAGGCATTATGGGGCTAGGCGCTCCTTTCGCACATATTATAGCAGCGGCTCTCCCCGGACCCATCCTCCTTTTCCTTGCGGGCTGGTCCAGGCCAGCAAGGCATTATGGGGCTAGGCGCTCCTTTCGCACATATTATAGCAGCGGCTCTCCCACTGCTCCGGGGAGAGCCGCGCTGCACCCGGAGGCCTCATACCTCATCTCCTGGCCTCGGTGGGGGACCCAGTCCTACACGGACCCCCAGGTGAGCGATGGCAGCTCGGGGAGCCCACCCCTGGCTGCTCCAGTTGTGTTTTGGGGCCCTGGTCACACCGGGGCCCCTCGCTGCAGGCTCGATGGACAGCCACTCTGGGAGCCCACCCCCGGTGGCTCCCGCTGGCTCCCCACCTGACTAGCACCCTTGTGTGCTGGGACAGGAGCGGCACTCCTCTTCTGGTCTACCTGCTCTGGCAGGCAGGCACAGGGATTCCCGCTGGTCCAGCCGGACCTTGGGGGAGTGCGTTGGCACTCCCCCGTCTTCCTCCAGCCACGGGGAGTGCAGCGGCACTCCCCCAGTCTTGCCACCCACATCAGGGCCCGGGGTTGGGATCCCGGGCCCCCAGCGCATCTTCACTGGGAGCGCGACTGCGCTCCTCAACTTGGCTTAGGCGGTGCAGGCCTGTAGTTGGGATCCTGGGCCCCAGGGAATCTTCACGGGGAGCGCAATGGCGTTAAAATTGAATAGCACACTTACTTTCTCTCAAATATTTCTTCCCATTGTAGAAAGCCTTTTCCATGTCACCACCCAGTTCTGCATAAGTCCTGCCACACCATTTAATTTGTAGCTGCTCCTGGGCTGTGCACAGCAGGAATCTCCCCTGTGCAACCCTTACACTTGTACACATTTGTCTGCATGTAACCAGCCCGGTGCCCCTTACTCTGGCTGCAGCACAGCGGCCTACTTGGGCCAGGGGGTCACCGGTAGAATACCCATGCAGTCCCTTTCATCATGAGTTCACTGTGGGTGAGTCCCAACTTATGAGGCTCTCCCACAGTAAAAGCTCAACAAATAGGTAGTTCCAGCCCATGTGAGGCAGTGCTGGAGAAAACCTTTGAGAATTTTAGATTCTCACTGGTAAGAGTGTCGTGAGGGCTGGCACCCTGCCAGCAGGCCAGATAACAGAGAGGAAGCATCAGGGTGTGGTGCACCCATGAACTTTCTCCTTCTGTAGCCCAGTTTCTATTTAACAGAGCGCTGAATAGAATTGCTGGCTTTTGCCTCTTAAACATTTCCTTACCACACACCCATCCACCCTGAGTCACACAGTCTCTGCTGACATCCCAAAACAAAATGAAACACTGCATAGGCATCACACAATGCATCTGTAACCTGGGCTTATGAGGCATTCACTCATACATTTCCGGGTAAGGAGGTCAAAGGGCGGTCCTCTTACAGCACCGAGGGCCACAACTTTGTACACACAGGAGTTTGTTATTTTGTAGAGTCTGTAAAACCCTTTTTTTGAAAACCTTTATTGTGCAGATGGAGTCATACATATACGGGCCTACAACCAATCAGGCCGGCCACGACACATTATGAAAGCACATGAGACCGTAATGAAATTTCCCAGCAGTCGCCCAGCGTCGTTCAAGCAAGCGATCCAACAATAAAGGGCTGAATATAACCACTGGAAGCAGGATTAGAGAAGGTTAATTTTATAATATAATAGGAAGTATAGCAGGATCAGGTGCATCTTTTTAGACATCTAAGTTCCCATGGCAGGCCACATTTCAAGCATCAAAACAGAAGGGCATCAATAGAAAACGGGTAAAAGCAGCGGCTAAAAGGAATCAACTTATAGACACCCCAGTTCAATACAGTCCCCACCGCGGCCCATCACGCACCCGCCGACCACCTAAATATGTGCTAGTACAGAACAGAGGAACCAGAGCAGCAGAGTAAGTATATGCATCCACTATACTAACCCAAGTAAATAGGAAAAAAAGGGGGAGGAAGGGAGGAAAAAATATCAGGAAGAGGGAAAGAAAGAACGCCGCGCTACTGCACGCGCCCCACAACAATAAAAGCGCGCAGGACTAAGAGACCCGCTATTGGTGTCAGGGCGTGCAAGTCGTGATATATGTGCAATCAATACCGTAGAAGCAAGCAAGTCATCCTCTTCCCCACCAGCTAACACGCCATGGGAGATACGCACAGACACAGTGTCCCGATAAAGGGATACAAAAGAGCCATAGAACTGAAAGAAAAACGAACATTAAAAGACCTCATCCCTCCCACCCCACCCTGCACCCCTGCAGAAGGCTACGGCCTACCCCCCCAGCAGCGTGCCTGTCGCCCTAAATAGAACCCAAAATATAGAAAGAGTAGAAAGTAAGAAAAGAAACAAAACCGAAAAAGGGAGGAAAGGGAACCAGTGGGAGAGGAGATCTGCAATCAAATCATTCGGCCCCTACCTCCCGCCTGCACAGATGAAACCCACAGCAGAGCGAGATCGACACAACCTCAAGAATCAGAAACAGTTGAAGGAATCGGCCATATTGCCACGGCTGCAAGCATTCCTCATCTCCACCCGTTAACCAGTAATCCGCCGGGTCCATTTCGACTCACCCCTGTTCTCTCCTGATCATAGCTTTAATACGCAATAGAGCAGTGGGCTGCAAATAGTTTGAGGTGGAATGGACACAGGATCGAGACAAAGCAGGCCAAGGGCGTAAACCAGAGAACCCCAGTATCAAATAGTCAAGCAAGCAATGGCTGCGGCAGTCCAGACTGTCTAATAGCAACATCAGGAGCAGCAAACAGTCAGGGTGCAGTCTCGTCGCCCAAAAAAACCAGGTCTCCCCCGCAAGATAACAGCGGGACCATACCAAAGCAGTTCGAATCGAACATCCACCTTGCTCCCCAGTCAGTCGAGCATGAACGCCCCCGCCCATGTCTGCCACAATCAAAGCTACCTGGAGATTCGGGGCCGCAGGTGTACAGTCTTGTAGATGTATGGCTGCAGCTCTCCTCGCAGCAGCCAAGGGGGACGAAGCAGCACCCACTCGGAGTCGAGCCGCGTTCAGGAGGGACGGCCCAACAGACATGGCGGCAGACCCATAATCTTGCACAACAGTGCCGAAGACCATGGCCTCACGTAAAGAATATAGGGCGTCAAGGACCTCACCAATCGTGGGCTCACGCTCACAAAACACGGCCCTCGTGCACTTCAGCGACCCAGGTTCACCGCCCCAAGCAGATCCATGACACAGGGCGCTGGTCGCCATCTTGCAAGTTCGGCCGTGACTCTCCGCGCCTCAACTTCTGGAGTCGGCTCTCAAGCAGGGCCCACTGCTCGAGTCCTCTCGAGCCCCAGGAATGGCAACCTTGGTGCAGAAAAGAGAGCCACCAAAGCTGGGGACCGCCTGCGCCACCGGCACACGGGCACCGCCCGCCAAATCCGGGCGAAGGGCTTCAAGATGGCCGGACAGGGCAACAAAGAAGGGGGGGGGGCATGCCTCCTGCACGGTCTACCCCCGTCCGAGGCGGGCCGCGCCCTACCACAGGGCCCCCAGGCCGTCAGACCGGGCCCGGTCAGTCTCCACCGGCACAATCGCACAACGGCCTCTTCAGCCGACCCCTCTCCGCCACCAGGGGCCGACGCCGACACCCTTACTCCGGCTGACCGTCACAGGCAAGTCCCCGGTCCGCACACTGCGGAGGCCCCGGACCAAGCAAGCGCATAACTCCAGATCCGCAGCACACAGGAGCCCCCGGGACAGACGGTGAGTGTGAGCATTGTTTCATCTTTCCATTTCTTGCCGAGTGTGTCGCCTCGGGGCAGGATGGAGATCAGGATATGCGTGTAGGCAGGAAGGTTAGCGGAGCCGAGCTACAGTGCGGCCATCACAGTCGCGAGCTTGGCTCCTCCTCACTGTAACACCCTTTTTGATATTTAAGGCTGTGTTTGCACATATGGATATTGTTTCTAGCTTAGCCTTGGTTGGTTCCATACAGGAGATTAAATAAAAGTCTTGCTTTTTAACGTTAAGAATTTTGTTTTATAGTTCTGATGTTCCATCCCTGCAGCCCCCACCCCTTCCATTTTAGGTGTTCACTACTTTTTTATATCCACAGTTATGTGCTTAAAGTATACTTGCCTACCGATAAAAACCAGAACTATGGCTTTGTGTGTTAAAGATATCTCCCAAAATCTATTTTTATGTAAAATATTTGTGTCAATAATAAAAACCTTTGCAAATTTAAAATACCAAACGCCAAGTCACACTGAGCAGTCTTAAAAGCAGTAGCTAAAAAATAAATTAGTCCAGCAAAAATGAGACAATAGGTCAACCTAACTTATAGTTAAATATGGTAGAGGCAGACTATCATTGACAAGTTAATAGTTTAAAACATTCCTCACTCAGCCTTACAACCTCATAAAGCACCCAACCAGCTATGGAACGACTCCTTTCATATCTACAGTAACTCCTCGCTGCATTTTTCTAAAAATCCTTTCTGGATCAACAGAGGTTTGAAAAAACGCTGCCAGTACTGTATAAAGACAAGAAATGTGGGCAAGAAATTCTGTTTCATAGCGACACCGTTTGTTGTGTAGTATACCTTTTGATTACCTACCAGTTTACCAGAAACCAGTGGCGGCTGGTGACATTTGAAAGTGGTGAGGCATAAGTATTGCACTGCAGCGAGGGTGCGTAGCGTGCGAGCCCAAACCACCTATGGGGGATTTGGGGGGATATCCCTCCGAGAAAAGTTTGAAAAAAGAGTGGGCAAATGGTGCATTTTCAAGCAAATTTGAGTAAGGTGGCTTGGCGAACACATCTCTGGGAGTACCCAGACAATGCTGCAAAATTCAAAGACTCCCTTGAATTCCGAGAGACTCACCTCTGTATGTATTATAGGCAGAGAAAATAACTTGTGTCTGAGAATTCAATGTGTAATTGTATGACAGCTCAAAAAATGCCTTGAGTTTGATTTTCGATTCCTGTGGTGAACGTGTGCTCAAGAGAGCTTTGCCACAGCTTTAGTCCAGTCTGATATAAAAAAAAAACAGTCCCTCCTTAAGACATTGATAGAAACTTGACGCTGTTACCTGGTGTGTATGCAGCTGCACAGTTAGCAAACGTTTTCACTGGACCCAGTGCCAGTTACATGGGCATAAACTACTAATCAAAATGTATCGAAGCACTTTTCATTTGATTAGATATTGCAGATTAAAACTGATAAGAGGTTGTACTGGTTGAGGTTGGTGTTTTAAGTTTAACAAGTAGATTTTGTATTTTGCCCCATTGACAGGATATAATGTTATGTTCCAACACTCTGATTTGACGCCTGGATTGAGAAAGCCTTTAAGTGTGGTCATTTCCTATTTTGACCTCAGTAACTCATGTCAAAGTGCCACATGTTGGAAAAGTGGTCTCCGGACGAAGCTACTCTTTGTGTAGCATAGTTCAACCATCACTTAAGAAAGTCGTATCTTATGGACACTTGGGTTGAAATCCTGAAAGATGACTCTGCAAACCCTTTCTTGTGATGTTATAAACCTATATCACAGATTTCACCCTCCCCGCCCGTCTTCTTAAAATCACTATTTTGGGGTAACTTTAAAGTAATTAGTACCACTGCGCAAAGAAGGGCAGCCAGTGTAGTGCACTAGGAAAATATCCTGGTACTCAGTACATTGAATGTTCTCATTATTCATTATTCAGAATATGTGTTTACTAACGATAAATGTTGATACTCTCCCATCAAAAGCAGTGAACCCCTACTAAAAGATGCAGGTAATGTTCATTTCAAAATGAGGATATGCCAGTATTTGGTAACTGACAGTACCTGCTCATCTATATCTAAGGGACCACCGGTACCCCAGCGCCAACTCCCAGAAGTGCCACGCGAACAGAGTAATGTATCAATGCCCTTCCTTATGTGCGGAAACGAAGGACTACCAATGCAACAGCCCCTAGAGGTGCCACGCATGCAGTGCATTGTAGAACTGTCAATATTTGCAGGATCAAAGGACTGCCGGTACTAGAGCGCATACAGGCGCCAATTTTACAGTGAACTTTATTAACACCCTTTTTTGCTGGATCAAACGGCTACCGGTGCCACACATGCAGTGCACTGTATAAATGTCATTATTTGAGGGATCAGAAAGGGCTACCTGGGCAAGAGCACCTAAAGGCGCCACACGTGCAATGCACTGTCTAAATGTCCTTATTTGCGGGATTTTCGCCAGACCCTCGCCCCCAGGAAGAGCAGTGTGGAGGGAGGGCTGCACTCACACAGTGGCTCAGACCGCACTCAGCTCCAGCTATCGCTACAATAGCACTGCCTTCAAGCACAACTGTTTCAGCATGTTCTGAAATTCCAGGAAAGGATTCACGAGCACTCCCACTACTGCAGAAGACAGTGATTGCAAGCGCCCATAGCAAGTGTCACACAGATCTGCAGTTGTCGAAGTGGGGACAAAAGTAGGGGACTTGTGGGCGGAGCATCAGGGGGCACGAATAATGTGAGGATTGGGTCAGTGGACGGAGTCAGAGGTGTGGCTAGAAAGAGCAAAACATACCAAGTTTTACTTTGTTTGGCATTTCACTGATGAGTTACAGCTTATAACGTTATTCAATGCAACCAATAGATACACGTTTATCCAAGTGCACCGGTGCCATTTCGTCAGCCTAGCGTCAACGCAGGCACCCTTGCACCGTGGTGCAAGGGTGCCTGCGTTGGCGCTAGGCTGACGATACGTTGCATACAAGATTATTTTTGTGCAGGAAGGGGCACCTTCCTGCACAAAAACAATCCTGAGAGGCTTTTTCCTCTTCTATGTGTGCTGCACATATAGATAGAAGAAAAAACAGGGGGAAATAAAGATATTTCTCCTTGATGTGCCTCCCTTGGTGAGGTGTAAGATTTTGATGCCGTCGCAGGTTTACAAGTCATTGCGTAAAAAAACTGGGAGAGTTGAGTGGGAACACCCACTGCAATGCCTCCCTTGTGCAGAGTAAGGCAAAGCAGCAATTTGCGCTGTGTTGCATTACTCCCTATTTAAGAAACCATTCAAAGCCTTGCAAATATGACTTGCAGATTTGTGTTGTGCAATTACCACTTTCCGTGGTGCAAGCATGACGCAAGGCCCTCATAAATATGCCCCTCAGTTTGGTGTGTAGAAATCCTGCATTGCTGATCCCTGTTGAGTTGCACTAATACTGCTGGAACAAGGCCAATGAGGCGCTAATGGGTGAGGCGGACTGGCCTCAAGGGTCCTGTGACCTCAGTGACAAAGTCTCTGCTGATCTAGGGTTTGCTGCTTTGTAGGCCAGCCCGCAAGACTGGAGGTGAACTTCAGTATGGATTGTGATGGACAGGGCTTCAAGATTAGCCCACACTGGCCTCCGGTAGGGTCCTTCTGCTGGTGCTAAGAGACCAGGGCTTCTGTGTTATCGCGGGGGAATGTTCTTCCTCAGGAGCGTGGTCTGGTGGACTGTTCATGAAGCCTGATTCCCCAGCTCCAGATTTGGTAGCTCTGGCCGTAGTGCCACATCCTCTCCCCCCGAGCACCTTTCTACCCCACTGAGAGACACTTGCACTGCCTATAAACACCTTGATGTGTCTCAATTCAAATTATGCACTGCTTGAAAAAAAGTTACAACATCCTGGAAAAAGCAAACACTCATAGGCAATGCAAGATTATGTAAAACATGCACAATATAAGAAGGAACGACATGGTTACCTTAGCTTTTACACTCCTTGATTGGAAATCAATTGGTGTTCTTTACATCAAATGTTGAGGGCATGAAAACAGTGCTCCTCGTGCACACAGGTGTGCCTTTGGTGTACTCCTGGACCGCAAGGAAGGGGATAAACAGGGCTCAGAAGATTGACTCACAAAAACACACAAGGGCTCCTCCACATTCATGTCAGCCAGCTAGTTGCTCAAACAACGACATTATGTATTTAAGTGTTCTGCTTACAATACCTTTTGAACTGTCTGGCTTGCTAACTGTCCTACCCACAAAAAACTTGAGAGAGCTCTTGAGAGTAATAGGCAAAATTATATTTTCATTCGGGAAGTGAATGATACATCCAACTTAATTTTTGTGGTGACACAATAGTACATTGGTTATGCTGTAAAGCGTCACTAAAAAAATCACACACCTAGGAGGTCGCAAAGGCAAGGCATATTGGCTTTGTCAGTGCTTGTTTAGATATCTCTTTTGCTAAATAGGGCACTTTTAATTTGGTGCCACACAGGGCCGAATTGGAAACCCAAAGCAGTCCTGGCAAACCTGTGTCCATCCCCTGCATGGTATGATGCGAGCGAATGCAGCAAGCAAGCCTGACGACTGCAAAGGAGATACGGGGAGAGGGTGTTCTCTCCCCAAGAATAATTATACAAATGGTGCATTCTACAACACAATGTATTATATATTCCATTGTATTAGCTTTTAGAGCACAGTAAATGATGACCTTACGGTGCACCAGGATACAACAATCTTCTTGAGGCACTTCAAGGATTCCCTCACTATCACCCTCCAACACTGCCCATCATCTCTCCATTGCCCCTCTCTCACATGTATTTAAATTGTTTTATAGTGCCTTTCATACCAGTGAGGGTCTTGGAGCACTTTACATCATGCACATATACAGAGACAACGAATCATACGTGTGTAAATCAATGTTTAGAAAATGTTTACAAGACAAAAGGGGCTACAAGGTGTTAGGATTCACATGTCATCCATTCTGGCTGGCACTTTTTTAAGATCTGGAGTAGCACAACCCGAGGATTCAAAGCTTAACACAGTGGTTGGATTTTCTAAATAGAATGTATTTCTACCCAAGCAAACCAATTGTAGCAGTATTAGGATAATGAATGACTGGGGAAAAACATAGCTTACAAACCCTCACCATGCAGTTTGCCTGCAGCTCTATGATGGCAGGTGATAGCTCAAGGTGCTTGATTTATTATGAATGTAAGTTATGCACTGCAAGTAACTAAAGGATCTCTGTAACAAAAGCAGTAACCTACTGAGGTATGCCCATTAAATATAATATACAGCTGATAAGACATTAAACATTTTCCACAGTTATTTTAAAAAAGCGCCAAGGTATGGGTACATTCTGCCATGAATTACACATGAAGTCCCCTTCCTTTCCTTGTGGCATTGTCAGTCTGGGTGAGCCCGAAACTAATGGGCAGATTGGGTCAAGGGCGGGGCTGCCACTGTGTCCTGATGTGACCATTGTGTTGGTCACATTGGGGGCAGGTATGTGGCCTCCTCAACAAACGAGGTGTAAATCACTGCAGCAGCCAGGCCGTTTTTCGTGGTGATTGATTGCTCCACCAGTGCAACACTGCTCCTACGGTGTTGTTGGGCAGGGCCCTGCCCACAGATACAGCGGGGGAGAAAGCCCAAGCAACTGCAGAGGCCTTCCTCGGTGTGCACTACTCAGGGCTGGATGATCCTGTAATATTTTTTTCATTCGGAGCATTTCTGCCGTCCTGGGACGCATTTTTGAAATGAAGAAGTAGGGGAACAGACTTAGTTACATTAAAAAAAGTAGGGGCATGCCCTTCCGATCCCGCCCGCGTTGATTACTTCACATCAAGGACCAAAAGAAAATATAACTCACTGCTCCGCCTCAGCTCCTGGCCATCCCGGTCCCGCAGTCCTGTGTTTTCCTGCTGCTCTCCTCAGGAAAGCTGCCCACAGGAAGCCTTCCTCCCCTCCGCCAAACACAACGTTGCAATGGCAGCGTTGTGATTGGTGCGGTGGAGGCGCACAGCGCCTCAGCCGGGTGCCTAATGGGCGACCCTTTTCACTATGTAGGCACCTACATAGAGAAAAGGGCGAGTGCGCATGACTGCCGTGGTTGGCCCCAGGCCGACCCAAGCAGTCAGGTCCCACAACAGTGGGCAAGCAACCCCCCCTTCTGCCCTCAAGGAGGACCGCCCATCTGCCCGCCCACAACCAGGCACTTCTGCGTTCTCGCAGTGGAAGAAGCAGAAACATAAAATTATAGTTTTACCATTTTATGATTCTGCTTTGCGCACTGTGAGAAAGGAGTTGTGTGACGCCCCTATGGAGGAGCCGCCACTTGTCAGAAACTCTTGCAGAGGAAAGAGGCAAAAACTCAATGTGCAAATCTCCGTTTTAGATGGTCAAGGGTAGCAGATGGAAGCACCCATCTGCTGTGACCTGCTGATCCTGAATATGAATGCTGGGACGGCCAGCACAGGCCTCCACCCATCCGAAGTTAATAAACTGAGTCCTAAGGGCGGCTTTAGCACTGCTGGTACTCTGTACGGCAGTTATTTCTGGCACCCTTTCCCAGCGACGTCCTTTTCAGATTCCCTGACTACCACCCTGCCAAAGTGGCCCTCATCTCTACAATTATTAGATACTGCTAAACACAGCGCTTCCCCTGAGGTCAGCACCCCCTACATAGGTCAGCACCCAGTGCTGCTGCACCGGTCGCACTGCCCTAAAGCCGGCCCTGCTGAGACCCATTAACTTGTTATTTAGGTGTGGCAGAGCGACTCACCACCAGGGAGGACATGTTCATTGGCTGCCCCAGTGCTGGCCTCACCAGCAGAGCTACGGATGGGTGGGGGGTTATGAGCTATAGCTGCCCCATGCTCATGGTCACAGCAAGTAAAAGCATGGGGTGGGGTGGGGTGGCAGAGGGAGGCTTTTAATCCAGCACCCATGGGGTAGAATAAATTCAAAGATAGAAAGAAGGCTTCCCGGGTACGTTTAATGGCCTTTGCTACAAGAGGGTCCCCCTGCAACCCCTGCTGTGAAAGCGGGCCAGCATTATTAGGAGGTTGTAAAACCTCCTTAGGCCCAAGGGGAGACTGATGTCTGTTTTCGATAGTTGTCAGAAGGGATTCTTCTGTTGACATCCCGCTGAACTAGCTACACCTCGAAGGACTCTGTACCCTTTCTGCCACCATTTAGGTATATGGGTAACGTGTTATACCAAGACCATGGTGAATGCTTGTCAAAAGTAAGAGAGTTTGAAGGGAGCTGAGTGTTTGTGGTGGAGTTATTGGCTTTTCCTTCATCTACAAGTTTGCGTAGCTTTCTCTCGCATGAATCATTTGGCGACGGTCAATTGTGAGTCTTTTGTTTGCGAGTGTGTACATTGCTTAGTTTTTTTTTATCGAAAACTGCAAAACCATCACTCACAACTTTTATGCAAAAAAGTTGCAACTTCGTGCACTGCTACTGAAAACGTTCTGCAAGCATTTCGTTTACTTTTGGGCACACAGGTGTACACCGTCTTCAGCTACAGACGTTTCTCAAGCATACTAGAGATCAGATCAGCGACAAACCATGCAATACATCTTTCAGCGCATACATACATTATTAATACACTTTTCAGAAGCATTGACTAAGTAGAATCGTTTTGTACCTGGGCAAATAAGGGCTTTGTAAATCAAGCAGATTTCATATTGCACTTAGCTCCTGTTTATTGCCCAGGCCTTTCCCATCAGGCAAAGAAAAACCCGTGAATAAACAAGTCCAAGTGGCTTCAGCACAGGATGAGCTTTTATCCTGTTGATGTCACCCCTTTGATAGCAAAAGGCACAACAGCATTTCATTATCTATCTATCTATCTATCTATCTATCTATCTATCTATCTATCTATCTATCTATCTGTCTGTCTGTCTGTCTGTCTGTCTGTCTGTCTGTCTGTCTGTCTGTCTGTCTGTCTGTCTGTCTGTCTATATCATGAAGTGCAGTTGTGAGCTCTGTGAAATTCCAGATCTATTTTATTTCTGAACTTTGTTGGATGCGTGCGTGTATGGTTTTGCTAATGTGTTCTTTCGAAGGTTTAATTGCTGGTTGCAAGAGTCAGCGTTGTGTATTTGTTGATAACCAACAACGTGGAATAGTTCAGTGTGTTCAGTGCTCTGGCTAATGTTTTGTGAAGTGTTATCTATTTACAAGTGGAATGTATGCTTGTGTGCTAAGAAGCTTCTAGGGACCGCTAGCTCTGGGCAGCTCAGAAAGTGTGCACATCTTTGTTCACTGTGTAGTTAGTCCGGGTAGTTAGAGTTGCTTCATTGGGGAGACTTTCCACTCCACAATTGTGGTTAAAGTTTTGCACAGTTGGTCGTAATAGTCTGCAAGTTTTTCACAAAACCATGGAAGGTGGATGAAGTTAGCCCCATATGTGGCCACCTTTCACTCACCTACCTCTTATGAACTGTACTTTAATGTTGTAGTCGTGCTAAGTATGATCTGGTGACCCATCCATGAAATGTTAGTTGAAACATAATGACTTATGGGCAGGGGCACTGGAAGTAGCAGTGCCGGTAGTGCTGTAACACCCCCAAAATAACCCTGCAGACGTTGAGAAGGGCAATGCGCAACAAAGAGCCCTTTAAGTTGAAGTTTAGTTTTTTAGGTCAGGCCTAGGTAGCGCATGCTCTGTCTGGAAGACCTGCTGTACTCGAGAAGGACTTCGCTCCCGCTTGCTGGCGTCCCATTGGCTTATTCCAGTGTTGCTCATTTTTGCTGCATCTTAAATGGCTAATGCAGCAATATGTCACTTCCGTTTTCTCCCTCAGCAGCACCAGCCAAGTAGAGATTCGTTCCGCTTCCAATGTTTGTCTGTTACTTCGGAGAACTCTTTTTTTTAAATATATTTTTGTTGCATTGTGGCATGCCTAGCTGTATTTTCAACTATTGTGGCCTCTACTTCCTTTTGTTTTGCACAACATGCACAACTTAATTTCTCCCCCTCTCCCTTTGTTCCAACGAAACCTACCAGCAAAAATCACATAGGCTAGTTTAAAAATCACAAAATTAAAAAACAAAACAGTAGAAAAACGCAAATGTAACTTTAAGGTCTCTCTTTGTTACGTGAATTATGAGCTAACACAAGGCTTTGGGCATTTATTTACATGACAAGCTTCTGAAAGGACCAGCCCCGCTGCAACATGACCAGTGACTGTCAAAGGTATTTTATAATGTTCCTTTGAGGTCTATTTTACCATTATTCTTCCTTTGGCCCCTGACACCCTGGTGTCAGATGTTGAAACTCTGATTAAGTGGGCTGTTCCCGGACCTGGCAGCTCTGGCGCAGCTGAAGAAGACGGAAAACGCGATGCCATTTAAGGCAGGCTGTTGTGAGGCCCCCTTTGTTGAGCTGAGCAGTTAGCCCGAGCGGCTGCCCACACTGCCCTTGCCAAGCGCTGGCCGATTCAGGGCCTGAAGAGTTAAGGATCCCCTGCGACTGATCCGTAGGGGCCTTCGCAGTGGCATAATGAAACTTGAGGGACCCCCTGCACGGTGCATGGAGAGTCCCGCACCAAATTTAATCAGGAGTTCTCAGGTCAGGGTACTTTGCTGAGGGGGACCCTAAGCTTCGGGTCCCCTCGCCCCCGAACTGCAGGGGCCAATGTTACACCACTGGGCTTGCGTTACGCCCCTATACCCTTTACATCTAAAGGAGGCTAATTAAAGGGAGCATACGCTGGCCGCATAGACAGAGGGAGTGTATATTAATGCCTTTCTGAAATTTTAATTTGTACATTTCTATATAGGAGAACCTCATTCACTAAATGTGGCCAGCAGATGGCGGTATTGCAATTGTTTTGCTGGGATTGGCACACTACGTCAATTCTATTTGTTGTTTTATTGTGATTTATTACATTCTTGTAACTAGTTCTATGTCCGGTTTAATGTCCGCTCCTCTTCTACAACACTCTGAAGAAACTTTCAAATAATCCCAGCATTATTTGCCAACGAGCAGATAAAGGTGGTGCTTTAGTGTTAAAGGACGTAAACTTTTACAAATCCCAAGTCAAATGAGCATGTGAAGGATAAAGACACATATATGCCATTAAGTTTTAATCCAACAGAGAATTTTCAAAAACATCTACAAAACCTACTCACCAAAGCTTATGATGAAGGAATAATAACAGAAAAGACAAAGAGATATCTGACCCAATTACATCCACGAACACCAACCCTATATACAGGGCCAGACTGGGAACAGAAACCGGCCCTGGCACACTGCTCAGCTGCCCCCCCATTGGGGTGAGGGAGAGTGCAGCCGAGCAGTTTGCAACGGCCGGTTTTGGCCGATTTTGTTTCAGGGGGACGATATTGCTGACCCCCGATAACAAAATCGGCCCCCCAGGGCCCCAAACCGCCCCCCCACCCTAGCGACCTACCGGGGAAACGCCTGGTGCCCGTTATGGCCAGTCCGGCCTTGCCTATATACGCTACCCAAAATTCACAAAAAATTGCGTCATCCACCATTTCGACCAATTGTAACAACTAGAGGGAGCATTCATGAACCGGTAGGTAAATCCTTGGATGTACACTTGCAAGAATTGGTACAACAAACGAGAACTTACGTCAAAGATACCACGGATTTTCGAAACAAATTAATTCATATTCAATTACCAGATAACGGAGAAATATGGATGTGTACCATCGACATAAAATATCTCTACACCTCTATTCCCCACAATTTAGGGAAGCGGTAGAGGAATTATTGTTGACAACCAATTTGAGCATGGAGTTTCAAGTGTTCTTAATGGAGCTGTTAACTTTCACATTATATCAAAGCTATTTCCGCTGGGACGGAGAATACTATCAACAACTAACTGGCACTACAATGGGCAACTGTGCTGCTCCAGTCTATGCAAACACCTTTATGAATGCCTTTGAAAACACAAACATCTTAAGCCTAGAAACCTGGAAACAACATTCTTTATTATTCCTGCGATTCATTGATGACATCTTCGTATTATGGCATGGCCAACAACTGGAACTAATGACAGCACTAGAAGATTTAACCAAAATTATTGACCAAATTCAATTTACTTATCAAACCAGCAAAACCACCATTTCATATCTGGATGTATCCAGAACAATAAAGGACAATACGATCAAGATCACAGTATTTAAAAAAACAGCAGATCGAAATAATCTTCTACATTACAAAAGTTTCCACCAATTACAGTTGAAGAACCATCTACCACTATCACAACTTTACCGAGTGAAACTAATATAGTTTCTGAGGAAAGAGAATTAGATAATTAGATTCAAATGATAATTCATAGGTTTAAGGATCGTGGATATCCAGACACAATACTTCAACAAGCAGAAAGAAAAAGTGCAAAAAAAAAATAGACAAGAACTACAATTACCTACAAAGAAGACTGAACAACCCAGGACAGTAATAGTATCAAGATATTCTACCTTGAGTCATCAATATAAACGCATTATACGTAAACATTGGCCACCATGAACACAAGAACCAGATTTCAAAGGACTTTTCAGTAGGGAGCTGATATTTGCATATACCAGAAGTCGAAACAGTCAAGAACTTCTAAAATCATCTAACAAACCAGAGAATGTGCTATACAAAGGTACTCTACCTTGTCACAATTGCAGCAATTGTAATAACATAATTAAAGGCAAAACCATCACCCACCCGTTGAGAGGTACCCCAATCCAATTACGATTAACGGCCACATGTGACACTCCGAATGTCATCTACCTACTCAAATGTCCCTGCAGATTAGTTTACGTAGGAAAAACCAGCAGAAAAATAAAGACTTGAATATTGGAACATAAGAGTAATATACGAACAAGAAACATCAAGTCTAGTGTGGCAGTATATTTTAATGAGAGATCACACAACATTGCACAATTGAAGTTTACCATATTGGAAGTGGTAGAGAAAGTTGAAGACAGAGATAACAACAAAACTCTCTTACAGAAAGAAAACACTTGGATTTACAAAATGGACTCCATGAAACCGAAGGGTCTCAATGACCAATTGGAATTTGCATGCTATTTATGATATATATTATGATACTATGAAATGTTCTATCACTTGATCTTCTAATTTATAATATTCAATGTGCTCAATTTCACAACTAAACTAACAGATTTCACTTTATTTGAAGCAACCATCATTATATTTTAGTATATATTCACCACACCAGATGTGTCAATCACACGCCACACCCACCACGACTAATAATAAGGTTTATTCCGAAATCACATGAGATACTAATGCACCCCGCGACACATTAATATAGTATCCCACACACCACATCAAATATTTCAGTACTAATTGGCTTCTCATTATTGTATTTTACCATGAAGATCGACATTTGCGATTCTTCATTTTACATCGGGATCCAGAAAACCTTGTTTAAGATGGCCGCCACAGGCAGTAAGAAATCACATGACGCACAGTCTGCTTTCTATGTGAATAAATATACCAAAGGCCAACCGGCACACAATACAACAACAGAGGACGTAGAATACACATTGCCGAGAACAAGGAACGCTGAATAAAGAGTTAAGCCCCTAGCTGGAAAGAGAGCCATAATAACTACTCTAACTTTGTAGACCAGTTCGCAGTGCCGTGAGCAGTGCAAATATCTATTGAACTGTCGTAGACTGCGAGCAGCAAGGATAAGCTCACATAGTTTATCACAGCCGGTAAGATTGAACACCAAGGAGGGCTTTTACAAATGAAGCCGCGTAACGCACAGTACTTCAAAACGGTGTCCCGATCATCAAATATTAGATGAACCTTTGCATGGTCAAGCAGTTCAAATAATAATTATGTTTACTCTTTAATTGAACTGGACAACACAGACCACGAGCATCGAGAGAGTTTTATACTCAAAATAGACAGAATGTAACACCTCAATTTATTCATATTCACGAGTTAAAGAATACCGAGCACGAGACCAACACACACATGATCTAATTGTTGTTAGACTCACAACCCAAAATAGATAATAACATGATAATGAAAGTATGAATCACGAGTCATATAATGGTGAATATAGTAGTTCAGAAATACATTAATGAGAACCTTGTTGTCATATTCATAAGTATGCAGAATAAACAAAAGATTGATAAACATGGCCGTATGTTTTGATAAATTGCAAATGTTTAATGAAAATATGTTTTAGGAGTGGAACCTCAATAAGTTTTATTATAATTTTGATTTCATTCAGATTTCCCCTGAAGAAGTGCACAGAACGTGCACGAAATGCATTGGGAATTTAATCTCTAAACCGCATAAAAAATGTAACTTGGCAAGCATTGAAGTTGAATGAGAAATAATTGAACAAATGAAATGAAGAAAATAAATCCTTTGATATTTCAACAACAACTTTATTGTTCAATGATTGAAGAAATAGTTGATTAAAAATAAATATCGCTTACAGCGATCTAAATCGGAGTGCTCAGAGGGTCGACCTAGGACTAGGGGTCGCTTGAAAAGTTGATACAGTAACACTCCAAAGTCAGAGAGTGAAACCTCCGACGCACACAACAAATTTACAAACCCTCAAGAGAAAAACTGCTTGTGCACAGCCGAACCCATTTTTTCGCTCCTCTTCTAGGACAGTTCAGTGACTGAGGGAAGGCGATTACTAAAGCTTTAGTAAATTAAAGAATCAGTATGCCTATCAAACAGAGTACCTGCATGTGGGGTCCGACAGAGGAATATCTCAGTCTGGACACTTGAACTAGCCCAGAGTCCTGGTATGCGGCCTGGCTTGGCTAATACATGGAGGCACACAACACTCGTGAGGTAGTGGCTAGCAACTAACTGCCACGCCCAAGGACCCCAGGCTATTTATTCATTTACACACGTGCTGGCCAAGCGTATGGTGGGCCAGCCTATTATTCCTACATAGCCGGGTCAGAGGGGACGACACCCTTCTCACTGGGGTGATGTGGGCAAGTCCCCAGGGGACAACACTACATTCCTCCTTTACCCAAAGAACAGAAACCAACACATGACATTGAAAAACAAAACATCAAGTGTCAACATAAGTCCATGACAAAACTAAGTGCTTATGTAACAGTCTTACTTGATCTGCTGGTACCCCTACATCTCCCGTTTGGAGGTCGACATCATGCGACAAAGTCTTGGTACTTCTGAGACGGCTTCGGGTGAGGCCGCAGGCTGTATCGATTCTGGCAGTTTCTGACCGGAGGCGACGGGCATGCTTCGGCTGGCTCGTAGTCATCTCCTGTTGGCGGACTACTCTGCAGGTCTGGCTCTTGGGCATGATCAGGAGCGGGGGCATTTCGGTCAGCCTTCGCGTGGATGACCGTGGGGCAGTCGTCACTTCCTCCGGGCTGGTGTTGGTTGCCCGGCTCCACCGTCGCTAGTTCGTAGTGGAAATTCCTCTGCGTCGTCGTCAAGAATCTTTTGGAAGAGCGATACATTGCGGGTTACCTTCTCGGTCCCCCGAGATGCCATCACCATAGTGCCTTTGATGTGGGTTAAAGTCCATGGGTCCAGTTCAAAGGGCATCCTGAATTTTCCGCCAGGGTGGCGGTCGTGCACAAGCACTCTGTCACCGATGACGATTTGGCTTTCTGTTGCATGCCTCCTTTGGGATGCTTCCTGGTTGGTCTTTGTCCTCCGTGTTAGGGATTGGTTCGGGGGATTCGGAGTTTCTGCCCATGATGGATAGTGCAGGATGGTATCCATCACCACTCGACCAAAACACAGGCGGCTCGGAGAGATACCAATGGTGCAGTGGGGCGTGAGGCGATGCTCTCGGAGGAACTGGTACAACGCTTGTTCTAGGATGTGGCCATCGGCTAAGGCTATTTGGATCGTCTTATTTAGAGTCTGCATCAGCCTTTCCACTTCCCCATTCGCCTGCGGCCACTTGGGGGTCTCTCCGCGGTGCTTGATCCAGTGGGACGATAGGTACTCAAGTAGTTCAGCGCTGGTGAATGGGGGCCATTGTCTGTCCGAAGTTCTCCAATTAAACCATGGGTTGCCATGATTTTTTCTAGTTTGGGGGTGACTTCTCCAGCTGCTGTGGAGAAGACAATTTCGATTTCCAGATAGCGGGAGTAGGCGTCCACTACCACCAACATGTATTTTCCTCCTGGTAAGCTGCCAAAGTCTGCACTGGCTTTTTCCCATGGGCTATTAGGGCCTGCTTCCGTGCAGACCGGTGCAGGTCTGCAGGGCAGGCTGGTTGCAAGACAAACTGGGCAGCGTTGGATAATTGACTCGACTTGTTGTTCTAGGCCAGGAAACCAGACTTTGCTCCTGTGACGGTTCTTCGATTTCACAATCCCCTGGTGCGCTCCGTGTGCGAGGAGGGCGGCCTGGTGTAGAGCTTTCAGAGTGGCTTGGGCTTCGGTCGTGCAAAATGGTGTCGGGTTTTGCAATGGTCACCAGTCTCCTGAGGCGATCGCCTGGATGGCAAATTGAAGGCAATCGTCTTCTCTCATGGCTGTATTACTTCCTCTGGCGAGATGGGGCGCGGTCTGGATCGTTCAATGATCATTTGCACATATTCTTTGGTGGTTGTCCCCTCTGTAGCTTCTGGCTCAGACACCGGACTGGAACTCTTGGAGCTGCACCACCCACTTCTCTATCCTTGAGGGAGGACGCGACGAAGACCCTCGAAAAAGCGGAATGAGGGGTTTGTGGTCGGTCACAACCGTGAACGCGTGTCCGTACAGGTAAATGTGGAAGTGGTGGCAACCCCACAGGATCGCAATAGCCTCCTTCTCGATTTGAGAATAGCGCTGTTCCGTAGGTGTGAGGGTCCTGCTGGCATATGCGGCAGGGGCCCATTCTTTGCAAGTCTGTTGTTGGGCCAAAAGAGCTCCTAGGCCTGTGGGGCTGGCATCCACAACCAGCTTGGACTCATTTTGGGGGTCAAAGTACACCAGTGTGGTGTCGGCTGATAGGGTGGCTTTCGTGAGGCGGAATGCCTTTTCTTACTCCGCTTCCCAGACCCAGTGGCTGGTGGCTTTGGTGAGATCTCGGAGAGGTCCGATCAGATCAGATAGATTTTTGATGAAACGGCCACAGTACGTGACCATGTCCAGGAAACTGCAGACACCGGACAATGACGTTGGGGCGGGGGCATTTTGTATGTCCTTTCCTTTGTCTGGGTCAGGACCAATGCCCTTGTCGGAGAAGCGATAGCCAAAGAAGCTGATGCCCTTTCTCAAAAAATCGCACTTCTCACGGTGGAGGGTGAGTCCACTGTCTCGGATGCGGGAGAACATGGCATGGAGGCGCTGGACATGTACCTCCAGGGTGTGTGCGTGCACCAAAATGTCATCGCTTACGTTGAGTACGCCTTCCAGTCCCTGGAGAACGTTCTTGACTATATTTTGGAACACTTCGGCAGCGCTGGAGATTCCCAAGTTGAGACGAGTGTAGCACCAAAGGCCTGCATGGGTGGAAAACGTAGTGATGGGGCGGTAGTTCGGGTGGAGTGGAATCTGGGGGTAGCCGGAGCGAAGGTCCATCTTTGAGAACCATTTGGAGCCAGCTAGCTCTCCAATGATATTGTCAACAGTCGGGGTCAGGTGGCGCACGCGTTTGATGGGGAGGTTTGGAATCCTCATATCCACACAGATGGAGACCGCTTCTGGTTGCTTTGGTTTCTTCGCGACGACGATGGGAGGCGACACCTAGGGGGTGTGGCCACACATCTTTTCGATGATTCCCACCTTTTCCAGTAGGCGCAGCTCTGCTTCCACTTTGGGGCAGAGATGAAAGGTGATCCTCCTCTGACAGAGGGCGACCCGGGCAACAGACCTGTTGATGTGTAGTCAGACCGCTGGACCTTTCAGGCATCTGATTCCTTCAAATAGCGTTCCGAAATCCTGCAGCAGGTGGATTAAACCATTGGCATGTACGGTAAATGCAAAGTGGATCAGGTTGAGATCTTGTGCAGTTTGGCAGCCTAGCAGAAATCCTGAGCCATCTCGTGACACTTAGACTTTGGCCTGTTGGTGTGTGAATCATAAGAGAGGTTGGCTTGGAATACTCCGCATAGCTTGAGTGGAGACCTGGTGCCGTAGGCATAGACCTGTACCCTGGTGGAGCGTAGTGCAGGGGGGTTCGGCAAACTCTTGTAGACGCTGGCAGCTATGAGGATGATGGTAGCCCCTTTTTCGATGAGAGCATATACTGCATGTTCCTGTACCTTGACTTTGCACATGGGTGTAGCATGTTGGGTGGCCGATAAGATGTTCAGCATTCTGACCACGTGGACGGTGGCAGCATCGGCCTCATCATCATCCATATCGCTGCTGGTAGGACCATCAGGGGGCGGTTCAATTGCACAAATTCGTCATGGCAAGCCGTATTGCTTCCTGCTTGGTGTCGAACGGCATACTTTGGAGAAGTGATTTACCTTCCTGCAGGCCTGCAGGTCTTGCCCTGCGCTGAGCATGCTCCGTCGCGAGGTGATGGACCACCACACCACCCGCACGGGCGACTATACGGGTTTGCTGGGATGTCATAGTCTTGGGATTTCGGTTGTTTCTTGAGTGTCGGTGCTGGCATCGATACAAATCATAACTAATGGCTAATTTGACTGCCTTTTGATTATATTTTAGAGGCTACAAATTAGCTTCACTTTGACAAAAAAGAGTACTTCCAAGCCTGATCTCAGAGGCAGACAACTCAACAAAAGTACTTTTTTCTGTATTCGTGGAAATGGCGTCCCCCACCAAAAGTCAAAGCCTTTGAAAGTTCACTGATAACCTCATGTCCTTCATCATTAACAGAATAGATACTTTGCAAGGATGCGTCACCTCTTCCATACAACCTAAATAGCCCCTTCTCTCTGCACCTGTCCCTCCTCCACAATTTTCAGAGAATTCACTCTTATTAGTGAGGATGAAGTCTGTAAATTTGTTAAATACTACAAGAAATCTTTCCTACCATAGAATGTCTGCAACGCCGAAGCCATCAACTTGGGCCTCCCAGTACTGCTTCAATTTATTACCAAGCTACTCAGTTCCTCACTCTCCTGTGGCCTCAACCTCAACCACTAAAGTAGGGTGAAGTGTTGTGCAGCACGTGCATAGTGAAAGTGTGTGCTAGCAGTGTGTGTGTGCTGGCAAGTGACACATTATGGCATAATACAGAAAGGCTACAGTACTGAGCAGTGCGCAGAGTGAATGTGTGTGCTGAATGTATGTGTGCCTGGTGTGGCACAATACATGGAAGTAACAGTGATGGAGCGCGCAGGTCACCCGACTAACTTTTATTGCCAAATAGTGCACACTTTGGGCCCATGTGAATACTAATTTCATTTATACTTTAATCAGGTAACCTACACACTATTATCAGTAATTCAGTTTCACCTCTTTCTATTTCCGTGTACCTGACTTACCAATCCTCGAAACAGGTACCTATGATCACAATGGATCAGGAGCTAGCTGTGGGATTAAGTAGACAACACAAATACCATGTACCTTTGAATAATGTTTATCCTTTGTAATGACCACAGACGCAAGAAGTTTTAAACATCTTTATCTAATCATCATCTTCAACATATGCCATGAGCCACAGGTTTACACAGATCAAACTATCTATAACTAGAATTAGAAATATCGTATAGCTATGAATGAGAGAAGAATCATTTAGAAATCGGAAATAAAGGGAAGAATAAAATAAGGAACACGCTATTTTAGATTAACAGACTTTCACAACTTCACTAAAGGCGGGTAAAGAAAGGGAACATACTAATCAAAGTAGACTTTCGAAACTTACTAACGGTTCAGAGAAAACGAAACTTGTGCAATTTGATTTATCCAAATGTACTAATTCTCTATAGGGAGGGTAAGAATGGAACAAACTATAATAGATGAACGATTCTGTGTTTAACTAAAGGTAGGTAGAAAATGGAACATGCTAATAGACAATAATGCATAAGGATCTCAAAAATAGGGAAAGAAAAGGAAAAAAAGGACATATTTAATTATGCTTTATTCAAGATGATAGGAAGGAGATTTTAGGAAAGACAAACACCCACATGGATTTTATATTTACCTAGGACAGATCGAAGACTAACCCTGGCCACGGGTCAGTTGGAAAAGGCGGGAAAAGACCCTCAAGGACTTAGGTTGCCAGTAGGTGAGCAGGTACAGTTTATGGACAGTCATGACAGGATAACCCCAGGATTTGGATCAGGACCAGGCTCACCACAGGGTACTACCAACACCTGCAGCTTCGGTTGCAATGCCTGCGCTACTCCCTCTCTGCAAGGAATCTGCAAATAAACACAATTGGGTTCTCGAATCTCCCAGCAAAGTGCTTTGCCAGCACTTAAGGTTTCCCAAACCCCGACTGATCTGTGGATATACGGATAGAGTGCTCCGCAGCTCTCTGTATCAATCACCTATAGAGTTCGTTGGGTCAGTGACAGGTCAGTATTCGGACAAGTCGGACAATTTCTCTAGCTAAACCTAGGCTAGTTATACTGTTTTTCGGGTCAGTGTACCACCCACCAATGTTGAAATTGAAAGGTTCCCTAAATTCTGATTGGTCAAAGAGGGCGGTTAAGTCATCACATCACCTACATTTTAGACTTTCTCAGGCTTAATATTCATTTTCGAACCCACCCCTTAAATTCTAACTTGTCATGGCATATGTTTAACAGAGAACAATGAGGTACACAGCAGTTAAATACAATTGTAGCAAATGCAGGTCCAGTTCGGCTTCGTCCTGCTGGGTTACAGGTCGATTCTCGTGAGCATCTTGGCTTCGGCTGCCAGCTGGCTGAGTTCCACTGCTGCATGGCTTTCTTTTCCCCCATCACGTGACTGGGACCATATGAGCTTCAAATATAGAGTAGTAAGCGTCTATCAGGCCCAAAGAATACAATTCATGAAAAGCAAGCGAAAACAATTTAGAAACACAAAATAAAAGATTACACTGTATACCATGAAATGGCTATACTACACCCCTTACTTTATAATAACTATAGCATTAGGGTAAGTGCAGAACAAAACAGTTTTGCAAAAGCGGCAATGCAAGCACGGAGCATGTGTGAAAACAAAGCGGCCATTGTCAGCTGTATTGCGCATGAGCAACAAATTCCCTCCAGAACTGCGAGTGCATCACATCACATGGGTATGACCGACGCATGCGCAGACTAAATTCCCACAAGGCAGCGACCATTTTAAAGGCAAGTGTATTACGATTAATAAACACATAGGCAAGCGTCTCTGGGACACCCCGTGTAGTGTAAAATGTACAATATTAGTAAGACAAACAGGTTGAATTAGTCCATTAAAGTTATCTGAGGTTTTTTGATACAAGCAAGTCGCTTAACGTGCGAATACTTGCTCCATCAATCCCCTCTTTGATGATATTTACTATCATCACTATTAATGGAACCAGATGCCAACTTTTCACATTTTTCCTAGTTCAATTTCTTCAAACATTCTATTCAATTTTTCTTTAGCCTCTTTATTAGGGTGAGAATGTTTCACCCTTTTATAAATCTGATTATTCAATTCCTCTAATTCCATTGCATCCACATTTCTCTTCACTCCTCTCTTGTTCAAAGTGTACTTTCTCTGATGTTTGCGACATTTACAACAAATGAATATGATAAACACTGCTATACTTATCCCCATGATTGGCATCAGTATTTTACTCAAAAGACTTTTCCCTAAGTTAGAAAACCAATGACCTACAGAGGAGAGACCATCAGTTAGTCTCTTCCAGGCACTGTCAACCTCCAGTGGTTTGAGCTCTTTTTCTAAATTTGTAATGTTCCTCACATACCTTTTGATTTCCACACTTTTGTCAGGTATGTAAGTGCAACAATGTTGCACTTTCAACATTCTACAGACTCCGCCCTCTTTTGGTTATAAGGTGTCAAGAGAAAGCCTGTTTTGTAAAACCATAGATCTGATTGCAACCATTTCGGTATTGACCATCAGGAAACCTCCAGCAGTGTCAGTAGATAACCGATCCACTACTGTTGACAATTTGCAAATTCTGTGTGTATTCAGAGTCACTCCCACTGCAGGTATCAATGCACTAAAAATATCTCCCACTATTTCTCCGGCACTTTCTCTTCTTGTGCGTGCTAATTTATTAGTCTTTTCAGTGCTTCCAGTGCTTTTTCTCACATGGTATATCTTTGGGAAGACAATACCAAAGTAACAGCTTCCGTACCAATGGTCAGGCAATTTGAAATTAGCCTTGTTTCCACATATAAAATAAATTCCAGGAAACACTGGCTCTGACCCATCTTTGAATCCCCAACCCCCAATTACCTTGTAATTATGTTCGCATTCACTGGAACCAATGAATATATTCTTATAGTAACTAGTCTTTTCTCTGTGAAGACAAAGTTTCCCTTTCTTTTCGAAATCCAGCAACATGGCAGCATTGGCTCCACCATTTGAGGTGCTCCCTATACTTTCTGCCCATTTAGGAACTTGAGTTCTGTCTTTGGCTTTCTTTTGGAAACTTTCTCTTCTCTTTTCTGCCATATCCAGAAAGTATTTCTCCTTTTCATGTAAAGAACAAGTCAAGTTATTTTTGTGTGCGTCATCTATGTTAATTTTTCCTACAGTTTGAAAATAATCACTCATGTATTTAGCTACATCTCTAGTCGTATGTACAGGGTTCAGGTTTCTTCAAACAGGAATTTCAGAAAATGTCACGTCAAGGTTTGAATAGTAATACTGTAAAGGTCCTCTTCTGTAAAATAAGCTAGTTAGTATACTACAGGAAATTCCATAGGTTAAGGGCAAGTGGTGGTAAGTCACACCTTCAGCTACTGAAGTGGGTAACTTCATGCAGACATAACAGTCGTCTATTTCCATTGTCTCTACATAATGTACTAATAGGTTTGCGAAAATATTTAAATGAGTTTTGTTCTTAATTTTGTTAAAGTGTAACACTTCCTCATCTGGTGCTTCTAAATCTAGCTTTGTTTATTTCAGACTAAGTGGTCGGTCTAGTACGTCTATACTTTGTGGTGTAATTCTAATGTGTGATTCTACAGTGTCATCTGGTAGGTAATATTGGGGTACAGACTTGGGTTTTTACTCATCATAGAAGGAATAGTTATAGTCAGTCCTATCCATTGTATCAGAACTAGTGCTATACTGCATAAACATACTTGGCAGCTTGTTTTACAACAATTACGTCTAGGCCTTCCATTCACATTGGAATCAGACATTTTGGCTCAAAAGAAGTTTTTCAACCCCTCTTTTTAACTTTGCACAGGTTGCTTACACAGGGCAACGTTCAGGTTGCTTCTTCTTCTTCGGTAGTCTGGTCTGCAATCCATTCTTCATCACTTTCATCAATTATCTCAAGATTTTCAAATTTCTCTAACACCAGATAAGTCCATTCAGGATTCTGATATTTATTGTTCAGTCTCTTTATTCGAGCACTTCTTCTCTTAGGCTTTGCTCCAGATTGATCAGCTTCACTGGAGTCCTTTTTCCTTTGCTCAAGCTTTTCCTCTACAGTTTTTAGTCTTAGTCTCAGTCTTTTGATGAACCTTGGTTCTTTATTCTTCTTCTTGAATCTTTTGACTGCCATTGTAATTTGGCTTTCCTACAATGCTCTTTTACTTTCGTTCAGTTGTGGCACATCTGCTTCAATGTTTTCTTCTTCCGTGTCTGTCTGACTAGTTCCAGGTCTTAGGTCAGTTTCTTCCCCCTAGTTACTAAGCTGACCTGGTTCAGGTATATGCTTGATTTGGCTTTGTTTTGTTTCAATTTCTTCTTCCTGAACACATTTATCTATTTCTATCTGATCCTGTTCAAGCACTTCGAACCTTTGATTTTCTTCCGCTTGAACTTCCGCCCTATTTTCTATCTCTCCCTTTTCAATCTCAGGAGTTCTTGGAGGTGTGTCAATAACCTGTTCTGTCCCTATCTGACCTTCCTCCTCATCAGATTTGACATGGATTTCGATGATCTGATTATCTCCTTCTATTCCTGTCTCGTCCTCACTATCCCACTCTCTATCTAAGTAGGTTTGTCTTCTGGTTCTTATTGGATCGAATGTCAGGTCGATTACTGGGACCCAATCATCTTGACTGGTGCTCGGTTGTTCTTCTTCAGCTACTTCAGGACCAACTTCAGGAGACCCCTCAGCTGCACAACCTTCAGCCTCAGTTTCTTCGTCTTCTGTCACCTTTTTCGTATGGCTGGCATGGATCCACCGTGGCACACCTGCACACTTCACTGCTGTTGTGGTAACAAGAATCACTTGTCTTGGTTTTCCCCAGTTAGATGCAAGGCAACTTTTCCGAGTATGTTTCTTAATCACAACCCAATCACCAGGGTTCAAGTCATGGGCTGGAGTTGCTGGCCTGGCGACGGCGTCTTCTCCAATCTGGTGAGAGATAGAACGCACTTGGTCACCCAGTTGCTTGCAGTACTCTAGCACCAAATCATCAGAAATGTTTATCAGTTTGTGTCCTGGTACCCATGCTTGCACCATTACTCTTCCCATTAGTATCTCATGGGGGCTCAGGCGTGTCTTCCGATCTGGAATACTTCTGATTCCCATTAGGACAAGGGGCAAGGCGTCTATCCAATTCATTCTAGTAGATTCACACATTTTTCCCAATCTCGACTTGATAGTGCCATTCAGTTGTTCTACCACTCCAGAAGCCTCTGGGCGATATGCACAGTGCAGTTTTTGGGTAATTTTGAATGCTTCACAGATTTGGCCTATTATTTCATTCTGAAAATGCCCACCTCTGTCTGATTCAATTGTGACTGGAAATCCGTACCTAGGTATTAGTTCCCTCAGTAATAATTTAGCTACAGTGATGCTGTCATTTTTCTTCGCTGGATAAGCTTCTACTCATTTTGAAAACAGACAGACAATGACAAGGACGTACTTCATTCCTTTACAGGGGGGTAACTGGATAAAGTCCATTTGTAATTTATAAAAGGATCTTCTGCTTTTCCAATTGTACCTGGTAAAATTACTGTTCTCTTTCCAGGATTGTATTGTTGACAAGTCAAGCACCTCTGGCAGAGTGCCTCTTCAATGTTCCTGACTTTCGAATTGAACCATGTCTGTCTAAAAACATGAACCATTGCATCTCTTCCTACATGTGCATCTCTGTGGATTAGCCTAGCCATAGGGGCAAGCAAACTGACTGGCAACACAGGCATCTCATCACTGGAAACAATGACACCATCCTCATTCCTTCTCTGACAACCAGTTCTTCTCCACCTTCTCTTTTCCTTTGGCCCTGCTGCATTCTGCAATTCTTTCAGTTCTTCCTACGTTTGTACATCCTCAAACACCATAAGTTGGTAGCTGTTTCCGCCCCCCAATTTGATATTGACTGACATTTTATATTTTGCACAATGTTGGGCCAGTTGGTCAGCATATCGATTACCTGCTGTCACATTGTCAATGCCAGATTTGTGAGCAGCACATTTGACCACTGCCAATTCTTTTGGAAACTGGATTGCTTCCAGTAGCTCCTGTACACCTTTCCCATTTCTGATAGGAGTACCTGAAGAAGTCAGGACCTCTCTTTGCAGCCACAATTGGCCGAAGTAATGCACAACCCCATAACCATACTGGCTATCCGTGTATATGGTTATACTCTTCTTTTTCCCAATTTTACAGGCTCTTGCCAATGCAACCAATTCGGCAACTTGTGCAGACTTGACTCCAAACAAATAGGACGCTTCTACTGTGCGTTCTAATGTACACACAGCGTAGGCAGCACTTAGGCCTCCATCCTCATGTCTTAGACACAAGCCAACTACAAACTGTTCATAATCTTCAACAGGCAGGGGCATTTCCTTGATATCTGGGCGTCGTTTTGTACTGAACTCGTCAGGTCAATGCAATCATGCTCGACCTCTCCCTTTACTTGTGCAATGAGTGAATTTGGTAATAGGGCAGCTGGATTCAGTATGTTACATCGAGTAATGGTTACATTTGCTGCACCCACTAGAATTCTCTCATACTTAATCAGCCGACTAGGTGTGAGATACTAGGTTTTAGTTCTGGTCAGTAAGATTACAACTGCATGTGGAACATACACAGTTACAAGATGTCCCATAACTATAGATTCACTCTGTTCCAAACTCATGCAAGTTGCAGCTACTGCTTTCAGGCATCCAGGTAATCCAGCAGCCACTGGATCCAAAGTAGCAGAAAAATATGCTACTGGACGTCTAGTCAATCCATGCGCTTGGGTTAGGACTGACAGTACACAATTGTCTTGTGTGTCACAAAACAGTGCGGGAGCTGTGCGCAGACATTCTCATAATTTTGTAAAAGTTGACATGCTTTCTTCATCCCACTCCACTGGGTCCTTTGCTCCTTTCTTTGTCATTTTTATTAATGGTTTCGCTAGGACTGCAAATCCCACAATCCACTGTCTACAGTATCCTACAACTCCAAGGAACATTCTGATTTCTTTCTGAGTATTTGGTAGATGCATGTTTCGAATAATCCTAATTCTTTCTGTGGTAACTTTCCTGATACCTTTCTCTATCTGGTGCCCCAGATATTTCACTGAAGAGGTACAGAACTGTAATTTGTCTGGTGATACTTTATGTCCTCCTTCACCTAAATAGTTCAGTAAGGCAATGGTGTCAACAACACAGTCTTTCCGACTTTTAGACGCCACCAAGAGGTCGTCTATGTATTGCACCAGGACTGATTTTCTAGGTAGAACCAAGGATTCAAGCCACTTTTTCAAAATCTGATTAAAGATTGAAGGACTGTCAGTGTACCCCTGAAGGACACGATTCCAGACATAGACATGACTGTCGAATTCAAATGAGAAAAGAAATTTGCTGTCTGGGTGTAATGGAATTGAAAAGAATGCATGACATAGGTCAATAACGGTAAACCATTCAGCATTCCATGGAATTTGGTACAAAATCACTGCAGGGTTTGGAACAATAGGACAGCAAGGAACAACGATTTTATTTACCTTGCGCAGGTCCTGTACTACCCTGTACTTTCCACTAGGCTTTTTGATTCCAATTATGTGCGAATTACAAGTACTGCTCATTACCTCCTGTATGATGTTTGCCTCTAGCAATCTTTTTATTTCAATGGCAAACCCTGCTTTTACTTCTGCACTCATTTTGTACTGCTTGGTATTTGGTTAAACTGCATCTTCTTTTATGGATATTTTAATTGGGTCAACATTTGCCATTAATCCTACATCTTTTCCAGTAAAATCCCATACCTCTGGTTTCACTGTCTGTTGGAGTTCTTCAGGTAAGTCTTGTATTGTCAGTCTTTTAATTTCTGAGTCAGGTCTTATTAACATTAATTTGTAAATACCATCTTCATCTGGGGTCTGAATTTCAACGCCTTTTGGTGTGCAAAAGATGGTACAGTTCATTTTGCACAGCAAATCATGTCCTAGTAAGTTCACAGGACTTGAATCACAGACAACAAATCTGTGCATTTATTTGAAGTTCCCTATTGTGATCTCCATGGGCTCTGTAACTGGGGTACTAATTAATTGATTAGACACACCCACTACTTGGATTGCTTCTCCCGAGAGGGGTAGGTTTGGAGCATCTGTTGTTCTCACAGTAGAACGGGTAGCACCGGTGTCCAACAGAAAGGTGACATCATTTCCTTCAACCTTTCCTTCTATTTATGGCCCAGACTGGTCCACAGGCAAGGAGGCGCCAAGCACGCACTCCTCGTCCTCCCCCCTCAGGCACCGTCAGTAAGGTTCATCACATAGGAATGTATCATTTAACAGGAATTGCGAAGTTGCTGCATTTCTATCCTCCCTTCCTTCCCAAACCTCTGCTTCCTCACCCTGTTGTGCTTTGCTCCTATAGTTTGGCCTACGTGCACGAGGCAACTGTTGCTGTTTTACCTGTTGCTGTGTCTTTCGTGGTCCCTCATTCTGCACCTGCTGATTTAAATCATTAATTTGGACATTATCATTCTGCACAGCCTTACACTCGTCCCTCCAGTGCCCTATCTTTCCGCACCCATGACAGGGAAACTTTTTTCGAGCCTCTTCTCGGCTCATTTTTACTCGGGGCTTTCCTCCACCCCCAGGGCCTTGATTCTGGCTATTGTTCATTTTACTTAACTGCTGTTCTTGGCGCTCCGCTAATTTTACTTGTGCTCACATAACTTTTTCTTTTAATTCTTTTTGTTTATTTTCCAGCTCATCTTCACAATATTTGGCATACTTCAGGACCTCATCAATAGGTTTGGCTTGGCAACAGATTTTATTGTCTTTAATCCACTGAGAAATCTCAGGTCTTAACCCTAACACGAATCGATAAATGAAATGGGTCATGTCCTTCATCTCAATGTTATCCAGTCCACTGTACGTTTTGAACACCTGTAACAGTCGTTCATAGTATGAATGTACAGTTTCATCACGATTCTGGGTAGTTCTATCTATGCGGCTCCAATCAGTTTCTTTTGCAGGTGTCAGAATCTCCGTGGCGCGGAGGTACTTCGCTGACCACAACCGCCGAAAATGAGGCCGACCAACACATCACGAGCGGCTCGGGGACCACAAGGTCCAGCATGCTTAGCGCGCTCCAAGAGCTCTCGGAAATGCGTATTTAATGCGCACTGGACGGAAGTACCACTGTCGAATATTTTGGTTGCAGGCCCGCCGTCCGTTGTGTTCCACTGTACCTTGGAGCCCGGGAACACGGAGTGGGGTGCAGTTTCGCCCTTGGAAGAGGTTCCGCAGTACGAAACTCAAGTAACCCGTTACAGGAAGCGAGCGGCTGCTCGTTTCGCATTACAGACATGGAGTCCGGGTAGAGCGTTGGTTTTTACACTCCCGGGACGGACTGGAACAGAGACGCCCGCCAAAGGAGGTGGTTGCTGCGTCTCGGTTTTGGGAAACACTTTATTTGCGTGTTTGTAGAGCGCTAGAATAGACTCCCAGGGGAGTATCTCCGCGCTTTATGACTGCCGAACCTACAGGAGAACAAGTTACATAACTGCAATCCAATTCTGAGACTGTATAGTTAAACCTGGAACAGAAACGTCTTCAGCTTTTTCCTGAAGGCCAGATGATATTCAAGCTGCCTAAGCTGGAGGGGGAGGCCATTCCAAATCTTCGGTCCCCTTACCGACAGAGCCTTACCCCCTTGCCTTGCCCGCTTGATCCTAGGAATCATAAGAAGCAATTGATCACTGGACCGTAGAGCACGGGAAGGGACATACGGCACAAACTTGTCTGCGAGATAAGAGGGACCCAAACCATGAAGACCTTTATGTACCGTACAACAGATCTTAAAGGTGACTCTCTGACGGATGGAGAGCCAATGAAGCCTGGCAAGAAGTGGTTTTGATGGTGTTCTGGGAGGAGCATTTACCACCAGCCTAGCTGCAGTGTTCTGCACAACCTGCAACCTGTCCAGATCCTCCTCATTAGCTGACAGCAAGAGGCCATTACAATAGTCCAGACGACTGATAACCAGCGCCTGGACCAGGGTCTTTCTAATAGTGTCTGGAAGCAGTGGAAAAACTCTGCGCAGTAGTCCTATAGTTCGAAAACAGGACCCCACAATGATGGTAACATGCTGCTTCAGGCTGAGTTCTTGTTCCAGACGGACCCCTAGGTTCTTGACTATCTGCTTAGGCTCAGGGACTGGGCCTAGGTCTAGAGGACACCAGTCAGGAGCCCAGCAGATTTTAGCCTCACCAAAGAGCATGACCTCTGTCTTTGAAACGTTGCACTGCAACTTGTTCAAAGACATCCATTGGGAAACTGCTCTCATCCCCTCAGAGAAAGAATGTAATACCTCTGGAGTTAGATGGTCAAAGGGAAAGAGCAGCTGAGTATCGTCAGCATATGACACTGGGCAAAAACCAAAGGCTCTCAGGATATTCGCCAGGGGGGCCACATAGATGTTGAATAATGTAGGGCTCAAACAAGAGCCCTGTGGCACCCCCTTAGTAATCCTGGTCTCCTTGGATCGAAAGTCTCCCATGGTGACACATTGGGTTCGATCCAGAAGAAAGCTCTTTAGCCAAGCCAGTGCCATGCCCCCTAGTCCAGTCTCAGTCAGGCGCTCGACCAAAATTTCATGTGAGATGGTATCAAAAGCTGCCGATAGATCCAGCAGCACCAGGACAGCTGATGTTCCTTTGTCCTGGAGCATGCGTAGATCATCGGTAATTGACAGCAATGCTGTTTCCGTGCTGTATTTTGGTCTAAAGCCCGACTGAGATGGATCTAGTGCACCAGTGTGTTCCAGGTGATTAGACAAGTGCTTGTTGACATGCTTTTCTTTGAGCTTTCCCAAGAATGGTAAGAGGGAAATGGGTCTCAAATTGGTCATGTCAGCCCACGCAATGGCGGTATTCTTGCGGATGGGACGCACTTGGGCTCTCTTCCACTCTAAAGGGACACAGCCTGTACCCAAAGAGAGGTTGACCAAACTTTGGATTTCTGGTGCCAATATGCTCCTCACTGAGATCATCACTCTCGGTGGAAGCTGATCCATGGGACTCCCACTTTTTATAGTTGTAATGAGTCCCTCCACTTCAGCCACAGTGATGTTAGGAAAATTAGTGAAGGTGGGGGCGAGGACCTTTTTACTCGCTGGGACCACAGTGGGAAAGATAACATGTCCAATGGATGCTATGGAGACATGAATCTTTTCATAGATGGTTTCAATCTTGTTCGTGAGGAAGCAGGCAGTATCGTCACAGTTGTTGAGATGAAGTGTCAACACTCTCACATGCTGCCGGCTTCAGGAAGGAGTTCAGTATCTGGTAGAGTGTCCTCGGCGCATTTCCTACCGCCTCTAATTGTGAGGTGATATGTTGTTTACGGGCTATTCGAATAGCTTTATGATATGATTTTAGCGCCGTCTGATACTCCCCTTTATCTGACTCCAAATGGGATGTACGCCAGATTTTCTCTAGTTTCCTAGTCCTCCGTTTCATGGACCTTAAGTCCTCTGAGAACCACACCTCCTGATTTTTCGTCGGGCGGGTCTTAAAGGTTTTCATTGGAGCTATATGCTCAATGGCAATGGTTACTGCCTTTTCATAATTTTCTAGCGCCTCATCGATGTCGTTCGTTGTGACATGATCTTGAATAGAGAAGGCATCCTTCAAAGATTCGTTAGTTATCTTGTGCCATTGTCTCCGTTTCATAGGAATCTGAGTGGTTCTTTGTAAAAAGATACGGACCCCTCGGTGGAGCGCCCGGACGAGCTTTCCCGAGGAGAGAGTCTGGATTGAGAAGACTCGTTGGCCGGAATACCCCGTCAGTCGTTCTCGAGCGGCTTTTTCGGCAGTTGCTCTGCACAGTGTCCTCTGTTGGCTGGATACCAGGACCGGTGTCTCTGCATAGGACGGTTGGTTCTAGGCCCCCTTATTCCCAGGGCTAACGACTGATGGGTAACGTATACATAGCCTTTACTTTGCGGGACTAAGAATCGCTTGTACTATACTTTTACCTAACCTATGTGTACTTGTGGTATTAAACAAGGACATAGCTGTACACTTGTATCTTGTGTGGTTTTCTTGCTAGACATACACGATCCCGAGAAACAGAAAGATTACATAATATTCGACCATCTCTAATACTCTTCTCCCGATCGAGGTAAGAAGACCATGGCCTCTATGGATGATGTGGTGGCAGCCTTGGCAGCCTTCCAAGTAGAGCTAGCGGCTTCCAGGCAGGAGACCGCAGACCTAAAAGCTAGGTTTGAAGCAACGCAACGGTATCCCTTTGATGCAGGCAGCCAAGCACTGCCTTCTTCCCCGGCGGTGTTGGTTGAGATGCCGGTGTCCGTTCCCCTGGCCACTCCGGACCGCTACAGCGGAGACCCCGAGTCCGTGCAGGTGTTCATGACTCAGGTGGCATTGCATTTGTCCTGCAAACCCAAGGCATTTCCAACGAGCCAGGCCAGAGTGGCCTTTCTCATATCGTACCTTGCTGGAAACGCGGCTCAATGGGCGATGCCCCTGGTGAGCCGGGACGACCCCATATTGTGCAATTGGGGGGCGTTTCGAGAAGAATTCCTGAAGGTGTTCGATAGACGGGCGGATACCTATACCGCTGACCGTGAACTACTGGAACTACGACAAGGCAGCCACGACGTAGTGCAGTACTTGAACTCCTTTCGTCGTTTGATTGCGGAAACCAAATGGCCGGTGGCGAAACAAATAGCAGTGTTCCATCAGGGGCTGAGCGACGAGCTCAAGGATGTTGTGGCCCAAATCGACCCCCAGCCCAAAACATGTGAAGGCCTTATCGCCTTGGTCCTGCGCTTGGATCACCGACTGGGCGAACGCCGAGGAGACCACAAAAAGAAAGGGAAAACCATGCCAGCCCCATGAACGCCCGGAACCCTAGAGGGTGTTTTCTCTAACAAGGCCGAACCCATGGATATCGGCGCTGTTCGGCCAAGTCTCACCTCTACGGAAAAGGAATCACGTCGGAAGCAGGGCCTATGCCTGTACTGTGGCAAGAAGGGACACTACGTCCGTGAGTGCCCTGCCAAACTCAGAACCAGCCGCAATAAACCCTACAGGCCTGTAATCGCTGCAGTCGACACCCAGTCGGAAAACTACCTGACTCCCTGAGAAACTAAGGGACCTCTCGGAGTCGCTCTACCATTCCTTCATTATCGAGTCAGGCACGATTGCAACCGCAGCACCTCTACGTCACCGTTCAAGTATCCATAGACGCCAGGTGGAGGGAAGTGGAGGCCATGGTTGACTCAGGGGCCACTGGCTTATTCATGGACGAAGAGGAGGCTCGTCGATTGGGGATCACGCTAGTGCCTAAGGATCACCCAGAGGATGTGCATGCCATGGATGGAAGACGACTGGTCACCGGCACCAATAGGCCATCACACTGGTGTGCTACCGGTAAGATACGGGGAAGACCACAAAGAGGGCATCGATTTCAGTATCATCCGGGCCCCTAGGTACAGGATCATCCTGGGTCTGCCGTGGCTCGAGAAGCACAACCCGACCGTGGATTGGGCAACCCACCAGATCAGGATGTCCTCACCCTATTGCCTCCAACACTGTGGGGTACAGACAAGTCGCCCACCCGGTTCAGGAATGGAGCACACGGTGGCCACAGCGGCCGAGAAGGCAGTGGTGTTGCCCAGAGCCTACCTTGCCTTCCAGGACGTCTTCGATGAGGCTCGGGCTGAGGTCCTTCCCCCGCACCGGATCTACGATTGTCAGATTGATTTAGTTCCGGGTGCCAGCATCCCCAGCGGCAGGCTGTACGCACTAACAGAACCTGAAAACATCCATCTGTGCTCCTACCTCGATAAACTCCTGGGGTTGGGGTTCATCCGACCCTCAAAGTCTCCGGCCGCTTCACCCCTTTTCTTTATCCCGAAGGCCAACGGTGAGTTGAGGGCCTGTGTGGACTTCAGGGAGTTAAACGCAATCACTGTGAAGAATCGGTATCCCCTGCCGCTCATAAATGTCTTGCTGGAACAGGTGAAACAGGCCCGGGTGTACACGAAATTGGACCTCAAAGGGGCATACCATCTAGTGCGGATGCGCGACGGCGACGAGTGGAAGACGGCATTTAAGACCCGATACGGCCTCTTCGAATATCTCGTCATGCCGTTCGGGCTCTGCAACGCCCCTGCGGCCTTTCAATACTTCTTAAATGAGGTATTCCGGGATATCATGGATGACTATGTAGTGGTGTACATTGACGATATCCTCATCTATTCCAACACTGAGGAGGAACATGTACACCACGTGGCCACGGTACTCCAAACACTTAGAGAGCACCTACTGTTCTGCAAACTCAGCAAATGCGACTTCCACGTCACGTCAGTGGAGTTCCTGGGAGTGATGCTGAGTCCTGGGGGACAAGAAATGGCCGAGCGCAAGGTCAAGGCGGTGAAGGAATGGCCAACGCCACAGGGGGTAAAAGACGTGCAGTGCTTCATTGGGTTCGCCAATTTTTATCGCCGCTTTATCAACGAATTTTCAGGGTTGGTGGCCCCAATAACAAAGCTGCTGCGAAAGTCGCAACCCTTCAGGTGGAACGCCGAGGCTCAGAACGCCTTTGTGGCTCTAAAGAAGGCCTTTATCTCCGCTCCTATCCTGGCACATCCGAACACTGACTTGCCATACGTGGTAGAGGCGGACGCCTCCGAGGTCGCCGTAGGAGCCATTCTATCACAACGACACCAGCAATCCGGTGTATTACACCCCGTGGCGTTCATGTCCAGAAAACTGAACCCTGCGGAACGGAACTACCACGTAGCGGAGAAGGAGCTTCTGGCCATAAGGGACGCCTTTGCGGAATGGAGGCACTGGCTGATGGGGGCCAGACATGATGTAACGGTGTACACGGACCACCGCAACCTGCAGTTCATGACGGCGGCAAAACACCTGTCGCCACAGCAAATGCGGTGGATGCTTTTTTTTCCGGTTTTCGCTTCCACATCACCTATAGACCAGGCTCGGAAAACAGGAAGGCGGATGCGCTGTCCCGTCAATCGTCTGCACTGGCTCCGCTTCCTACGCCGGTGCACTCCATCATACCACCGGGCGCGGAGATCGAGGCGGGGCAGCCGGACCAATTCCTTAGGGGCGTCCAGAAAGGGATGCAAACGTTTGCATGGAAGCAGTGGCTGTCGTGCCATAAGGAATGGCGGGTGGTTGATGGCATGCCTGTGCACGGTAGCCGCTTGTTGGTACCCACTCCCCATTTAAGGAAGCAGGCCCTGCGCGGGCCATCTGGGGTTCGAGAAAACCGTGTCCAGTCTGGGAAGACACTTCTGGTGGCCGTCGCTGCGTTCGGATGTCCGCAGATGGGGGGATGAGTGCTCAGTTTGTGCCACCGTGAAAACGGACCATCGCAAGCCACAGGGCCTGCTGCAATCTCTTCCATCACCCAGCCGGCCGTTGGAAAGCATTTCCGTGGACTTTATCGTGGGGTTACCAACGGATCAGGGATGTACGGCGGTAATGGTGGTTGTGGATTACCTCACTAAAATGGGGCACTTCGTGGCCTGCAGGCAGGTGCCATTGGCGGGCCAGCTAGCCTTACTCCTACTGAAGAACGTGGTACGATTGCATGGTTTGCCCACCACTATTGTGTCGGACAGGGGCTCACAATTCACGGCGCAGTTCTGGAGGAAGTGGTGTTCGGCATTACACGTCAAATCGGCATTGTCGACTACAGGCCCGTTTCTAGGTGTTGTGCCACCCTAGGCGAGAATTGAAAATGCCGCCCCCCCTCCCTTTTTCTACCATCACTCTCTCCCCCGTCATCCAGGCTAGAAGAATAAATGCATTAGATATAAAATAACTTGTATTAACTTTTCAAACATGTGTACACATTTTTATACTGTAACCACTGTCAGAAGTGCAGTCAGAGCTTACAACATTTACTTGGAGCACTCACCCTAAAAATAAAGGCTTTCAATTAAGGCACCATAAATACAAGTTTGAACAATATGAACATATGGACAACAAATGACCATAACTGCAGGCAGAGGCAGTGCCCTTCCCTGATCCATAATGTGGTACTGCAAACTGGCAGCAAAAGGGTTTGTACAGCAGGGGGTTGGGCCTCCTTGTCCCAAGGACAAAACACACATGAAAACTTGTTGCCCTTGACCCCAAAATCAGAAATAATTTGTAATCACTGTAATTGACTCAACCATGGTAGAAGGCTACATCATTATCTCCACCTCCAAGCATTGAGGCTTTTCTATCACTTTAGAAACCAATAGTAATTATAGATTTGGAAAAAAGGGCAAAGTGGAACACAGACAAAGCCTTGTACTTTCTTTCAGTGATAATATACATCCAAACATATTATGCAATAAACGGAAGCACATCACTGCACAATAGGACGAGCAAAGATCGATGATGTGCCTGTCAGTAGTAAAGCAAGCCTCCCTCTCTCTCAGAAGTGCAGTATATATTCCATTGCCCGTAGACCAGATTCAGCAGGGCAGACTACAGTGACAGTGTTTTTGCGCCACTCTCCAGCCGACCGTGAGGACGGGTTAGGTCCGGAGTCAGGCCGCAGCGGAGATAACAGATAAATTATTTATGAATGATTCACCTAACCGCCGTTCAGGTACCACTGCTGTGAACACACAAACGGATTGCTGTGTCAGACTCCACTGCACACTGAACTGCACACCTCGCTGGGTAAGACACCGGCACGTGCTGGTGCATCACCACAGCCATCACAGCATGACATCACAATATGAATGGTGGCCCTCCCCATCCAGCAGCTGCTTCCTTGACCTTTCACCCCTCCCACACGCTGTTCTACCCCACCGGGGTTTCACGTCCTTCCAAGTGCGAATAGGAAAGGCGAGGTAGATAAAACAAAGACAGCCACTTGTGCATCGCGCTGAAATGTATGTTTTCCTTTGAGTTAGTTGTATGTTACCCTCTCTGCACCCCTAATTTATCCCACCATTGTGTAGCAGCCTATCACACTCGATCTCTGCCCAAGCTTCACACAGTTCTCCCTGTTGAGGATTCTGTCTGCATGTATGTGCTATCTGTGTTCATGAAGGTCAGCTAGTTAATATAATGATAACACGTGAACTCAGAAATGGCAGGAAGCCTTCTCAGTGCACCGCCTGGCAAGAAGAAGGGGCGTGCTCTTCCGGCTCATAGATGTGAAAACTGACATCAGCATCCTAGCTCACATCAGTTCTCGCTCAGCAGATGCCTCTAGATATATGTACACACACACACAGGCGCGCAACACCCATTGAACTCACCGGGCTTCAGCCCCCCCGTCGTGTGTGGCAGCCCGGGATGAGACAGATCCCGGGCACACACAGAGCCGCACCCGAACGTTTAACAGGTCTTTAAAAGACCATTTGAATGTTAATTAGGCCTTGCACCCCTTCTAAGAGCCCCTGCAGCCCCACTCTGCCTACTGATTAAAGGTTCAGCCCCCCCCCTCGAAATTTGGCTCTAGTTGCGCCTCTGCACACACACATGCAGTAGTCACATGTCCAAATTCTGACAATAATGAACAACATTGCTCTATTTTGTAAGTGGGGGCAGATGTGTCAAATTGCGAATCTGGGGGAGATAGTGCCTTGAAGGCTGACCATTGCGGGAGTCTGTGGGACGGGCGGGTGTAAGAGGTGACACAGGCTTGGTGTTGTCTGTGTAGATGCAAAGAATGCCACAGGCCTCTTCTCGTCCTTGTGTGCTTCCTGTGAAGACCTCCTGGCTCTATCCAGGCCGGACAGGAAGTGGAAACAGACACCTCGCGTTTCTCCCACCCTGCTTCTCACGAGTTTAGTTTCAGTTTGAGCGGTGAGGTCATCTCTCATCTGTTGCCTGCGCTGTGCTTTGCCAGTGGTGAGGTCACTGACAAAGCAGTGTCACCGGCCCTCGTGGCCATATGTGCACTGCACACTGCATGGATCACCTCGCTGTGTCAGACACCACTGCTCTGCGCACTGTAGAGCACACACACCCCTCGCTGTGTCAGACACCATTGAACACTGCATGACACACCTCGCTGTATCTGCACCCGGCACACACAGCTCGCTGCATCAGACACCACTGCACACTACCCAGCACACTTCACTGTGTCAGACACACTGCACGACACACACACCTCGCTGTGTTAGACACCATTACTCTGCACACTGCACTGCACACACACCTCTCTGTCAGACACCATTACTCTGCACACTGCACGGCACACACACACCGTGACCTCGCTGTGTCAGACACCATTACTCTGCACACTGCACGACACACACACCTCGCTGTGTTAGATACCATTGTCAGACACCGGAGAGCTCCTGATTGTGCCTAAAAGGGGCCCCTCTACTTACCTTGCAGGGGGGGCTCAAGTTTTGGTATGCCACCGGGAGTCGATCTGATAGGTAGGAGAGACTGGCTTGAATGTGGGTGGGAGGAAGAGAGTGGGGAGTTGAAAGAAGGAGATTGGAGGGAAGACCGAGAGTGCGGTAGAAGGAAAATGAAAAGATGAGGCAGAAAGAGGGAGATGGAAGAAAAGAGAGGAGAATCAGAGAGATTCTGAACGAGGCAGCTTGAGGCAGACAGAATGAGATCGAGTGAGAGAGGGGAGAGAGAGCAGAAGAGCAAGAGAAGGGAGGCTGATCAGGAGAGATGTTTTCGGTTGCCAGAGAACGGCTCTGATTTGGTAACTAGCAGCCCCCAACCCTCAGTATGTGTTTTTGTCTGTCTTGTTTCCTGTGCTGGTCTTAGTTTCGACAACATTGCTTTCAATATAGAGCCTTGTCTGTCCGTCATCGCCTATGTCTCAGATAAAATGCCCTGCGTATTTTAGATGATTTGTTTTGTAGAGCTCTGAACCAGTCGTCGTTCCAGCGCGCATCGTACCGAGCTGTCTCATGTCGGAGCTATTGATGCTCATCTGGCCGTATATGTCAGTAGTGATTATCGATCGATCACACTCTTTCTAGCTGCACCTGTCTGCATTTACCGGTCTGTCTGTTCTGTAGTCTAGATACTCCTGGAAATCTATGAGTATCGTAGATTTCCTGAAACACTCCTGGTAATCTCTGTGGATTCCCCACCGGCCGTCACCCGCCCGCCTCTGCCTCATTTACAACATACATTAGGCCTGACTCAGTGTCAGTGATGAACATTATTACACAATTACAATACATATTAAGATGATTCATTTACAAATATTCGAATTTGCAGCATGCAAATGCATCAGAATCGGATGGATCCGAAATATATATATTTTTATATTTATTTTCGCAGGCAGCCAGGCCCAGCGGCCTTCTGACTGATTGACTCACTGGCGGGCGGTGCTTGCACTGATTGACTGCTAGTGTAGTAGTGCTCAAGTCACTCACGACCTGCTGCTTGCTGCGTACCGTCGTACGACATGACCACCACACGGCCACAGGCGGCTATGCTGTTTTTGGCCCGTGTGAGTCGTGGTGCTGGGGTGGGTCTGGTCGGGAGAGGCCCGGCAGGAGACGGAGTCAGGAGACCCAGGAAAAGACTCCCTGTGTGGTGGCACTGGCTGGCAGGTGGCAGCTGCAGACCAGTGCAGTTACTAATTAAATTATGGGCAAAGGGGCGCCAGGCCAGGCCAAGCCAGTGCTGACACGACACACACAGACCGTCCCCCGCGCCGCGCGCGCCGAGATGGTGGCACTGGTGCGCCGTGCGTCACCGCCGTCACTGGCCTGCCCTCCCTGGCAGAAGCACTGCTCGTGGATTGGCCAAGAATGTTCCCCAGGGCCGTCATTGGTAGCGCTATCCCAGCGCTACAAGATTGACGGCCCTGGGGACCCACTAGTGTGTCCCGCAGTCAGACCCGCACCCCGCTCTGATACACACACGTGATGCCATAATAATCTAGGGTGTGCACACACGCACACCGCTCGGCAACAACAAGCATCAGCAAATGCAATTCAATTGCAATCATCAGCAGGCCACAGCCAGGCCAGGTCAGGTGCGTGCGCTTCACTTGCACAGTGCACTGAGTCCAGACTAAAATGCCGCCCTCATCATTTTGCCGCCCTAGGCGGCCGCCTAGTCCTGCCTAATGGCAGAAACGGCCCTGGTCGACTAGCTATCACCCGCAGACGGATGGGCAGACGGAGCGCCTGAACCAATCACTCAAGCAGTATTTTCGTTGTTTTGTGGACCAGGGGAAGGAGGAGTGGGTGGATCACCTATGGTTAGCGGAGGTCGCTTACAACAACGCCACCCACAGCTCCACCAAGTCATCTCCGTTTTACACCAACTATGGTCATCACCCCAGGTTTCTGCCTTTCCTTCACCCTGTGAAAGTCCTACAGGTGCCGGAAGCCGCTAGGAGAGTGGCACGCATCAAGGAAACACTGATTCGATCTCGTGCCTGCCTGGAATCGGCCAAGAAGGCGTACAAGGTCACGGCAGACAGAAAACGACGGCCGGGTCCACTGTACTCGGTGGGGGAGTATGTTTGGGTGTCCACCAGAAATCTACGATTCCGGAAACGCAGCGTGTTTCAGCCTAGGTTCATTGGTCCGTATCGCATCTCCAAATGCCTTAGCCCTGTGAACGTGCGCCTATGTTTGCCTAGCCACCTGAGGATTCATCCGGTGTTCCACGTTTCCCTCCTGAAACCAGCCACTTGGGGAAGACGGGTGCCTTCGGTGCCTGTGTCGGTGGACGCCGATGCGGAGTACGAGGGGGCGGGGATTCGGGACTCCAAGTGGCGAGGCGGCAACCCCTGGTATCTGGTGGCGTGGAAGGGGTACGTCCCTGAGGAGCAATCCTGGGAGCCCGAGGCGGGCGTCCACGCGCCTCGGTTGGTTGCGGCATTCCACAAAAACCACCCTGCCTGCGCGGGTCCTGTTTGGAGGGGTGGTTGAGGGGGGATGTACTGTCAGAATCTCCGGGGCGCTGAGGTACTCCGCTGACCACAACTGCCGAAAATGAGGCCGACCAACACATCACGAGCGGCTCGGGACCACAAGGTCCAGCATGCTTAGCGCACTCCCAGAGCTCTCGGAAATGCGTAATTAATGCGCACTGGACGGAAGTACCACTGTTGAATATTTTGGTTGCAGGCCCGCCGTCCGTTGTGTTCCACTGTACCTTGGAGCCCGGGAACACGGAGCGGGGTGCAGTTTCACCCTTGGAAGAGGTTCCGCAGTACGGAACTCAAGTAACCCGTTACAGGAAGCGAGCGGCTGCTTGTTTCGCATTACAGACTTGGAGTCCGGGTAGAGCGTTGGTTTTTACACTCCCGGGACGGACTGGAACAGAGACGCCCGCCAAAGGAGGTGGTTGCTGCGTCTCGGTTTTGGGAAACACTTTGTAAAAAGATACAGACCCCTCGGTGGAGCGCCCGGACGAGCGTTCCCGAGGAGAGAATCTGGATTGAGAAGACTCGTTGGCCGGAATACCCCGTCAGTCGTTCTCGAGAGGCTTTTTCGGCCGTTGCTCTGCACAGTGTCCTCTGTTGGCTGGATACCAGGACCGGTGTCTCTGCAGAGGATGGTTGGTTCTAGGCCCCCTTATTCCCAGGGCTAACGACTGATGGGTAACGTATACATAGCCTTTACTTTGCGAGACTAAGAATCGCTTGTACTGTACTTTTACCTAACCTATGTGTACTTGTGGTATTAAACAAGGACATAGCTGTACACTTGTATCTTGTGTGGTTTTCTTGCTAGACATACTCGATCCCGAGAAACAGAAAGATTACAGCAGGCACCTTTCCTTTCAAGTACAGTATTACCTGGTCATAGTTTCTCATCACCTCTGCTGAAGGAGCTCCTGTCTTTTTGTCTCTGGCATATTCTTCACTTGTCCAATCAACAGCAATTTTACATTCTGTTCATAAATCTACGGGAACTACATTGTCAAAGAACCCATCTAGATCTTTCAGGAGACATTTTTGAACGTTAATAAATCTCTCGACCTGTCTGTACCATTCTACAGGTTTTTCTCGTAATTTTGGGAAATCATTTGTAAATGACACAATATCCTGTCGGACCATGACACATGTACATATCCTCCACCTGGCACTTCTCGCATAGGATACATAGTTTCTGCCTTGTCAGCTTCTTTTAGGACATATTCAGAAGTCACTTGTCTGGATCTACTGTCTTCCTTTTTCTTTGCCCACCTCGCTTTCCATTTCTCTAGGTCTCCCCATTTCTGTAACACGTTCAGCAATTTTCTTATCTGCACCTTTTTCCCTGACACGTTCATGTTTTCTAAATCTTTGTCAGAAAATTCTGCTCTGTAGGGCTTTTGTAATACTTTGGATCTGCTGACGTCTATTCCCATATCAGCTGCTGTGTCCATTAGTTTCTCATGGAACACTCTGATGTTTCTGGTAATGCTTTTACAAATGAATAGTAACTCTTCCTCACTAAGGGTGTTCAACCTGTCTAGTCCCGCATTCCCAGCCATCAGTTCTTCCAATTCTATTTTTAATTTGTAAATATCTAATGGTTTTGGCTGAGGATTTATTTTCTCTAATTCTCGGGTCCATCAATCTATTTCGTCCGGAGTCACTACTGTAGCACTTCTGGTGCCTGAAGCTGACTCTATCTGGACTTCTCTTGCACTAATTTGAGTGCTCCTTCTTTTGGAACTGCCTTCTGGTTCTCTTATGGGCGAATCCATTAGGGAAATTACAGACTCGCATTCACTTGCCTGATCATCAGCTATTAAGGGCTCTTTTCTTGGCTGCACCACAGCTGGAGTAATAACGGTAGTCTTTGGGCTAGCCTGTTTATCCCCATATAGAGGAACAACTGGTCCAATAGTTACTGGAATTGTCAGAGCTTCAGGACTTGAATTTAACTGGGATATTTTCTGAATGAGTTCATTTCTCTGTTTAGCTAAGGCTTCCCTCTCTCGGGCCTGTAAAACCTTTTCAATGGAGGTTTCATGTATTACTTGTGGAATTAAAGGAGGGTAAAGATTTGGGGCAGTTGGAATTGTCGTACTTGGTCCCTCACCACATGACGGCCTATAACATGGAACAGTCGGATCAGGCATGCTCGATCCCTCATTACCACTAGGCCTGTAACATGGACCTGTCGTATCAGATGCACTGGCCCTTCTATCACTAGAAGGCCTAAAGAATGGATTTTTCGTACTCAAGTACCTAGACTCCTCATCATATGGCGGTGGATTTTTCATTAATAAATCCTCTAGGTATTTATCCTCAGAATCACCAGCAGTCATTAGGTGTCTGGTTTTCTCTGTCCTTTTTCCTCCTATGGGTTCGTCTGCAGTACGTACTGGGAACAGTCCTTCTATCATCATGTTCTGTCTCCACTGCTTCACTTTTTTCTCTTTGGCTTCTCCCTGCATTTTCGGATACCATTTACTTATTCCCTTGTCAATTCTAGGTCTATCTCTCTCAAAGGCCTCAATCTCCCATTCTTCTAAAGCCTCATATTGCGTCAATCTTGGTCTGGGATGTAAATCATTCATTCCAGTCCTTAAATTAAGCAAAATTCTACCATTGAAGGTACCATCTAGGGGAAATGCTAGAACTCCGTCATCTTTGGTATATTCCACCCAATTTTCCAACCATACACAGGTATGATACCCTTTGTCAAATAACATGAAAGATGCGGGAGTATTAGGTGGTGGAATGATTATACCCTCTCTAGTTTTGATGGGTTTATCCTTTTTGAAGTAATTTTTAACCTTATATGCGAGAGTCATTTTTCTCTTGCTTCTGTACATATTATAAGGTCTACCTTTTAACATCTGTTCTTTACCAAAACCTAAGTATTTCGGATCAGGTAAAAATTCTGGATACCACATATACTTCGTAAATCCCAGTTCGTGCCTGAATTACGCACTTCTGTTTACTAAATTTCTTCCAATGCTAGCGCGTCTTGTAAATTTCACCAACCAATCAACTCTGGGTTTGCAAATCATTTCGACCAATGGGTGCTCGGCCTTTTCGTGAGATGCGTTCTCACGCTTCTGCGCTCACCCCTCCTTTACAATACCAGCTCCGTTACACACCCGCTGTTCTGACCAATACCAGCGCGGCACAGAGTGACGTCAGCGCAGCTCCATGACTGACTCCCTCCTTTACAAGGTAACGGAAACTTGATTTCTTTCCTAAAATGCAAGTGCTTTATTTAATTTGCAACGTATAACATTCGCCACTGTACTCGAGTGTCTAGAAAGAAAGATTTGTTTCACTGCAAGTAAACCTCTTTTGTCTACTTTTCATATACTGCGGATAGATCCCTTCTGCCTGCCCTTCACACAAGCATTAGAGAACCTGCTACTTCTTTGACTCATCCACTCTTTTCGGGATACATAATAAGTCTAAAGATTCACTAGCGAACTCTTTTGCTATCACTCAAGCTCCGGCGAATCTACTACTCCTTCTCGTGTGACCCTTACTAGGTTATATCACAACTGAAGTTTCATTAGCGAACTCGTTGCTATCATTTATTCAACTATTCATACAGAAAAACCCTAATTAGTGCTTCCAGTTCTGCTTAACCATACACTAATTTTCCTCAAGCCACTGACCTCAGCGCGAGGTGGATTCTACTCACCACCCGCTATTCTGCCTCCGGAGATATCAGACAAACATATAACGATCACTAACGAGTTTGTTAATACATATAAGAATATAGCAGCATTTCATAAAAACATTTCAAAACATTTCATAACATTTCAAAGCAAATTTTATATTCGATCGATCAATTTAGCAGCAATACATTTTTAGCAGCACTTTTTAATTTACACAGTTATCAGCAAGTAACTTATCTACCTATCTTAACTAGTCCTAACCATCCTCTGCTACCAGAAAACTACTGATAGAGCGCGCAGGTCATCCGGCTAACTTTAATTGCCAAATAGTGCACACTTTGGGCCCATGTCAATACTAATTTCATTTATACTTTAATCAGGTAACCTACACACTATTATCAGTAATTCAGTTTCACCTCTTTCTATTTCCGTGTACCTGACTCACCAATCCTCGAAACAGGTACCTATGATCACAATGGATCAGGAGCTAGCTGTGGGATTAAGTAGACAACACAAATACCATGTACCTTTGAATAATGTTTATACTTTGTAATGACCACATATGCAAGAAGTTTTAAACATCTTTATCTAATCATCATCTTCGTCATATGCCATGAGCCACAGGTTTACACAGATCAAACTATCTATAACTAGAATTAGAAATATCGTATAGCTATAAATGAGAGTAAGAATCATTTAGAAATCGGAAATAAAGGGAAGGGAAAAATAAGGAACACGCTATTTTAGCTTAACAGACTTTCACAACTTCACTAAAGGCGAGTAAAGAAAGGGAACATACTAATCAAAGTAGACTTTCGAAACTTACTAACGGTTCAGAGAAAACGAAACTTATGCAATTTGATTTATCCAAATGTACTAATTCTCTATAGGGAGGGTAAGAATGGAACAAACTATAATAGATGAACGATTCTGCGTTTAACTAAAGGTAGGAAATGGAACATGCTAATAGACAATAATGCATAAGGATCTCAAAAATAGGGAAAGAAAAGGAAAAAAAGGACATATGCAATTAGGCTTTATTCAAGACGATAGGAGGGAGATTTTAGGAAAGAAAAACACCCACATGGATTTTATATTTACCTAGGACAGATCGAAGACTAACCTTGGCCACGGGTCAGTTGGAAAAGGCGGGAAAGGACCCTCAAGGACTTAGGTTGCCAGTAGGCGAGCAGGTACAGCTCATGGACAGTCAGGACAGGATAACCCCAGGATTTGGATCAGGACCGGGCTCACCAAAGGGTACTACCAACACCTGCAGCTTCGGTTGCAACGCCTGCGCTACTCCCTCTCTGCAAGGTATCTGCAAATAATCCCGATTGAGTTCTCGAATCTCCCAGCAAAGTGCTTCGCCAACACTTAAGGTTCCCCAAACCCCGACTGAATCTGTGGAAATACGGACAGAGTGCTCCGCAGCTCTCTGTATCAATCACCTATAGAGTTCTTTGGGTCAGTTCAATTCAATTCAATTTATATAGCGCGCTACATACCCAGAGGGTCTCAAGGCGCTTGGAGAAGGGTGGGGAATTACTTGTCGAATATCCAGGTTTTAAGTTGCTTTCTGAATGCTAGGTGGTACTGAGTGAGGCGAAGGTGAATGGGAATAGAGTTCCAGGTTTTAGCCGCCAGGTAGGAGAAGGATCTTCCTCCCATGGTGGTTTTGTTGATGCGCGGTATAGCAGCAAGGGCTTGGGTGGAGGAGCGTAGCTGGCGGGAGGGGGTGTAGAAGGAGAGTCGTGTGTTTAGGCATTCGGGTCCAAGTTCGTAAAGTGCTTTGTGTGCGTGGGTTAGGAGGCGGAATGTTATCCTCTTATTGACGGGGAGCCATTGGAGGTTTTTCAGGTGACCAGAAATGTGGTCATTACGTGGGATGTCTAGTATGAGTCTGGCTGAAGCGTTCTGGATGCGTTGGAGTTTTTTCTGAAGTTTTGCGGTGGTACCGGCGTATAGGGTGTTTCCGTAGTCCAGTCCGCTAGTAACCAGTGCGTGGGTGACCATTTTTCTAGTTTCGGTGGGGATCCAGCGAAATGTTTTTTTGAGCATGCGAAGAATGTTGAAGCAAGATGATGAAACGGCGTTGACTTGTCTGGTCATCGAGAGTGAGGAGTCCAGAATGATGCCCAGGTTCCGAGCGTGGTCTGTCGGGATGGGTGCTTTGCCCGTCCCAGGCAGAGGGGGAGGTACCTAATATAAGGACTTCTGTTTTGTCTGAATTCAGTTTCAGACGGCTGTGCTTCATCCACTCGGCTACTTCTTTCATTCCTTCATGTAGGTTGGTTTTGGCGGTGTTAGGCTCTTTGGTGAGTGAGAGGATCAGTTGAGTGTCATCAGCGTAGGAGATGATGTTGAGGTTGTGTTGGCGTGCGATGGTCGCGAGGGGGCTCATGTATACGTTGAAGAGGGTGGGGCTGAGTGAAGATCCTTGTGGCACACCGCAAATGACTTCAGTGGCCTCTGACTTGAATGGTGGGAAGCGGACTCTCTGAGTTCTGCCGGCAAGGAACGAGGTGATCCATTCACGGGCTTTTCCTTGGATTCCGATGTTTCTGAGGCGTTGTAACAGGGTGCTGTGACAGACTGTGTCGAAGGCTGCGGAGAGGTCGAGGAGGGCGACTGTGTCTCCATTGTCCAGTAGAGTTCAAATGTCGTCAGTTGCTGCGATGAGTGCGGTCTCAGTGCTGTGTTTGGCTCGGAAGCCGGACTGTGAGGAGTGGAGGGATTTGTTGGTTTCGAGGAAGGCGGCGAGCTGGTTATTGACAGCTTTCTCAATGACTTTGGCCGGGAATGGAAGGAGCGAGATGGGGCAGTAGTTTTTGAGTTCGGTGGGGTCCGCTGTGGGTTTTTTCAGAAGGGCGCTGAGTTCGGCGTGTTTCCAGCCTTCCGGGAAGGTGGCGGAGTTGAGGGAGCAGTTGATGACGTCTCAGAGATGTGGTGCTATGATGGAATCTGCTTTGTTGAAGATGTGGTGAGGGCATGGGTCTGTGGGGGATCTTGAGTGGATGGAGTTCATCAGGCGGATGGTGTCTTCAGTGGAGATTGGGTTCCAGTCATTAAGGATGTTCAAGGGGGGTGAAGGTACGGCAGAAGGTTGGGTGGGTTGGTCTCCGGGTTGGTTGTTGAAGCTGTTGTGGATGTCTGCGATTTTGTAGTGGAAGAACGAAGCTAGGGAGTCGCAAAGAGCATGAGAGGGAGTGATGTCGTTGGAGTTGGCAGTGGGGTTGGTAAATTCTTTGACGATGTTGAATAATTCCTTGCTGTTGTGGGCGTTGTTGTCTAGTCGGTCTTTGAATGCGGCTTTCTTGGCAGTCCGGATCAGTTGGTGGTGTATGCAGGTGGCGTTTTTGAAGGTGTCCCTGGTGCTGGTGTTTGGGTCTTTTTTCCATGCCTTCTCAAGGGAGCAGAGAAAGGGGTGGTGATGAACAGAGTGTCTGAATTAAGCAGACCACTCTTACCCAGTCCAAAGATCAGGGCTTGATCCATCACCGTTTTTTAGATCACTGCACCATCCCAGCTCAGAACCTGGCTACATGCAAATTAGTCTGTTCCTGTCCCAGTGCATGATGGGAACGGGGCAAACCAAACTACCAAGCCAATTCTTATACTGGGAAGGACACAAGCTACCGGGGACCGGTTTCTGGCATTTCAGCCGTCGTCGGCCCGGCTTGCTTGAATCCTGATGGTGCAATGAGCAAGGGACTCACATCTGAGTATACCCTTCCACGCTTATGGTGGACAAAATGATTCAGAAAAGGGGGTGGTGATTAACAGAGTGTCTGAATTAAGCAGACCACTCTTACCCAGTCCAAAGATCAGGGCTTGATCCATCACCGTTTTTTAGCTCACTGCACCATCCCAGCTCAGAACCTGGCTACATGCAAATTAGTCTGTTCCTGTCCCAGTGCACGATGGGAACAGGGCAAACCAAACTACCAAGCCAATTCTTATACTGGGAAGGAAACAAGCTACCGGGGACCGGTTTCTGGCATTTCAGCCGTCGTCGGCCCGGCTTGCTTGAATCCTGATGGTGCAATGAGCAAGGGACTCACATCTGAGTATACCCTTCCACGCTTATGGTGGACAAAATGATTCAGAAAAGGGGGTGGTGATGAACAGAGTGTCTGAATTAAGCAGACCACTCTTACCCAGTCCAAAGATCAGGGCTTGATCCATCACTGTTTTTTAGCTCACTGCACCATCCCAGCTCAGAACCTGGCTACATGCAAATTAGTCTGTTCCTGTCCCAGTGCACGATGGGAACAGGGCAAACCAAACTACCAAGCCAATTCTTATACTGGGAAGGAAACAAGCTACCGGGGACCGGTTTCTGGCATTTCAGCCGTCGTCGGCCCGGCTTGCTTGAATCCTGATGGTGCAATGAGCAAGGGACTCACATCTGAGTATACCCTTCCACGCTTATGGTGGACAAAATGATTCAGAAAAGGGGGTGGTGATGAACAGAGTGTCTGAATTAAGTGACCACTCTTACCCAGTCCAAAGATCAGGGCTTGATCCATCACCGTTTTTTAGCTCACTGCACCATCCCAGCTCAGAACCTGGCTACATGCAAATTAGTCTGTTCCTGTCCCAGTGCATGATGGGAACAGGGCAAACCAAACTACCAAGCCAATTCTTATACTGGGAAGGAAACAAGCTACCGGGGACCGGTTTCTGGCATTTCAGCCGTCGTCGGCCCGGCTTGCTTGAATCCTGATGGTGCAATGAGCAAGGGACTCACATCTGAGTATACCCTTCCACGCTTATGGTGGACAAAATGATTCAGAAAAGGGGGTGGTGATTAACAGAGTGTCTGAATTAAGCAGACCACTCTTACCCAGTCCAAAGATCAGGGCTTGATCCATCACCGTTTTTTAGCTCACTGCACCATCCCAGCTCAGAACCTGGCTACATGCAAATTAGTCTGTTCCTGTCCCAGTGCATGATGGGAACAGGGCAAACCAAACTACCAAGCCAATTCTTATACTGGGAAGGAAACAAGCTACCGGGGACCGGTTTCTGGCATTTCAGCCATCGTCGGCCCGGCTTGCTTGAATCCTGATGGTGCAATGAGCAAGGGACTCACATCTGAGTATACCCTTCCACGCTTATGGTGGACAAAATGATTCAGAAAAGGGGGTGGTGATGAACAGAGTGTCTGAATTAAGCAGACCACTCTTACCCAGTCCAAAGATCAGGGCTTGATCCATCACCGTTTTTTAGCTCACTGCACCATCCCAGCTCAGAACCTGGCTACATGCAAATTAGTCTGTTCCTGTCCCAGTGCATGATGGGAACAGGGCAAACCAAACTACCAAGCCAATTCTTATACTGGGAAGGAAACAAGCTACCGGGGACCGGTTTCTGGCATTTCAGCCGTCGTTGGCCCGGCTTGCTTGAATCCTGATGGTGCAATGAGCAAGGGACTCACATCTGAGTATACCCTTCCACACTTATGGTGGACAAAATGATTCAGAAAAGGGGGTGGTGATTAACAGGGTGTCTGAATTAAGCAGACCACTCTTACCCAGTCCAAAGATCAGGGCTTGATCCATCACCGTTTTTTAGCTCACTGCACCATCCCAGCTCAGAACCTGGCTACATGCAAATTAGTCTGTTCCTGTCCCAGTGCATGATGGGAACAGGGCAAACCAAACTACCAAGCCAATTCTTATACTGGGAAGGAAACAAGCTACCGGGGACCGGTTTCTGGCATTTCAGCCGTCGTCGGCCCAGCTTGCTTGAATCCTGATGGTGCAATGAGCAAGGGACTCACATCTGAGTATACCCTTCCACGCTTATGGTGGACAAAATGATTCAGAAAAGGGGGTGGTGATGAACAGAGTGTCTGAATTAAGCAGACCACTCTTACCCAGTCCAAAGATCAGGGCTTGATCCATCACCGTTTTTTAGCTCACTGCACCATCCCAGCTCAGAACCTGGCTACATGCAAATTAGTCTGTTCCTGTCCCAGTGCATGATGGGAACAGGGCAAACCAAACTACCAAGCCAATTCTTATACTGGGAAGGAAACAAGCTACCGGGGACCGGTTTCTGGCATTTCAGCCGTCGTCGGCCCGGCTTGCTTGAATCCTGATGGTGCAATGAGCAAGGGACTCACATCTGAGTATACCCTTCCACGCTTATGGTGGACAAAATGATTCAGAAAAGGAGGTGGTGATTAACAGGGTGTCTGAATTAAGCAGACCACTCTTACCCAGTCCAAAGATCAGGGCTTGATCCATCACCGTTTTTTAGCTCACTGCACCATCCCAGCTCAGAACCTGGCTACATGCAAATTAGTCTGTTCCTGTCCCAGTGCATGATGGGAACAGGGCAAACCAATCTACCAAGCCAATTCTTATACTGGGAAGGAAACAAGCTACCGGGGACCGGTTTCTGGCATTTCAGCCGTCGTCGGCCCGGCTTGCTTGAATCCTGATGGTGCAATGAGCAAGGGACTCACATCTGAGTATACCCTTCCACGCTTATGGTGGACAAAATGATTCAGAAAAGGGGTTGGTGATGAACAGAGTGTCTGAATTAAGCAGACCACTCTTACCCAGTCCAAAGATCAGGGCTTGATCCATCACCGTTTTTTAGCTCACTGCACCATCCCAGCTCAGAACCTGGCTACATGCAAATTAGTCTGTTCCTGTCCCAGTGCATGATGGGAACAGGGCAAACCAAACTACCAAGCCAATTCTTATACTGGGAAGGAAACAAGCTACCGGGGACCGGTTTCTGGCATTTCAGCCGTCGTCGGCCCGGCTTGCTTGAATCCTGATGGTGCAATGAGCAAGGGACTCACATCTGAGTATACCCTTCCACGCTTATGGTGGACAAAATGATTCAGAAAAGGGGGTGGTGATGAACAGAGTGTCTGAATTAAGCAGACCACTCTTACCCAATCCAAAGATCAGGGCTTGATCCATCACCGTTTTATAGCTCACTGCACCATCCCAGCTCAGAACCTGGCTGCATGCAAATTAGTCTGTTCCTGTCCCAGTGCATGATGGGAACAGGGCAAACCAAACTACCAAGCCAATTCTTATACTGAGAAGGAAACAAGCTACCGGGGACCGGTTTCTGGCATTTCAGCCGTCGTCGGCCCGGCTTGCTTGAATCCTGATGGTGCAATGAGCAAGGGACTCACATCTGAGTATACCCTTCCACGCTTATGGTGGACAAAATGATTCAGAAAAGGGGTTGGTGATGAACAGAGTGTCTGAATTAAGCAGACCACTCTTACCCAGTCCAAAGATCAGGGCTTGATCCATCACCGTTTTTTAGCTCACTGCACCATCCCAGCTCAGAACCTGGCTACATGCAAAGTAGTCTGTTCCTGTCCCAGTGCATGATGGGAACAGGGCAAACCAAACTACCAAACCAATTCTTATACTGGGAAGGAAACAAGCTACTGGGGACCGGTTTCTGGCATTTCAGCCGTCGTCGGCACAGCTTGCTTGAATCCTGATGGTGCAATGAGCAAGGGACTCACATCTGAGTATACCCTTCCACGCTTATGGTAGACAAAATGATTCAGAAAAGGGGGTGGTGATGAACAGAGTGCCTGAATTAAGCAGACCACTCTTACCCAGTCCAAAGATCAGGGCTTGATCCATCACCGTTGATGCACTGGGCCAGGGACAGACTAATTTGCATGTAGCCAGGTTCAGAGCTGGGATGGTGCAGTGAGCTAAAAAACAGTGATGGATCAAGCCCTGATCTGTTGACTGGGTACGAGTGTTCTGCTTAATTCAGATACTCTGTCCATCACCACCCCCTTTTCTGAATCGTTTTGTCCACCATAAGCGTGGAAGGGTATGCTCAGACATGAGTCCCTTGCTCATTGCACCATCAGGATTCAAGCAAGCCGGGCCGAAGACGGCTGTAATGCCAGAAACCGGTCCCCGGAAGCTTGTTTCCTTCCCAGTAAAAGAATTGGCTTGGTAGTTTGGTCTGCCCTGTTCCCATGATGCACTGGGCCAGGGACAGACTAATTTGCATGTAGCCAGGCTCTGAGCTGGGATGGTGCAGTGAGCTAAAAAACGGTGATGGATCAAGCCCTGATCTGTTGACTGGGTACGAGTGTTCTGCTTAATTCAGATACTCTGTCCATCACCACCCCCTTTTCTGAATCGTTTTGTCCACCATAAGCGTGGAAGGGTATGCTCAGACATGAGTCCCTTGCTCATTGCACCATCAGGATTCAAGCAAGCCGGGCCGAAGACGGCTGTAATGCCAGAAACCGGTCCCCGGAACCTTGTTTCCTTCCCAGTAAAAGAATTGGCTTGGTAGTTTGGTCTGCCCTGTTCCCATGATGCACTGGGCCAGGGACAGACTAATTTGCATGTAGCCAGGTTCTAAGCTGGGATGGTGCAGTGAGCTAAAAAACGGTGATGGATCAAGCCCTGATCTGTTGCCTGGGTACGAGTGTTCTGCTTAATTCAGATACTCTGTCCATCACCACCCCCTTTTCTGAATCGTTTTGTCCAACATAAGCGTGGAAGGGTATGCTCAGACATGAGTCCCTTGCTCATTGCACCATCAGGATTCAAGGAAGCCGGGCCGAAGACGGCTGTAATGCCAGAAACCGGTCCCCGGAAGCTTGTTTCCTTCCCAGTAAAAGAATTGGCTTGGTAGTTTGGTCTGCCTTGTTCCCATGATGCACTGGGCCAGGGGCAGACTAATTTGCATGTAGCCAGGTTCTGAGCTGGGATGGTGCAGTGAGCTAAAAAATGGTGATGGATCAAGCCCTGATCTGTTGACTGGGTACGAGTGTTCTGCTTATAACAGATACTCTGTCCATCACCACCCCCTTTTCTGAATCATTCTCAAGGGAGCGACAGAGTTTTTTGGATTTCTTAAGTTCATTGTTGAACCAGGGGGCGTTTTTGTTGCCTAGTTTTATTTGACATTTTTCAGGGGTGCTAGGTTGTCGGCGCTGTTTGTTAGCCATTGAGTGAGGTTAATGGCTACTTGGTTGGGGTTCGAAGAGTGGGCAGGGGGATTTGAAGAAGCGATGAGGAGATCTGGTCGATGGTGATTTTGTTCCAGTTTCTTCGCAGAGTAGGTTGAGGGTGGTTGTGAGTTGTGGTCTTTTTGTAGATAAAGTGGATGCAGCTGTGATCCGTCCAATGGAGAGCTGTGGTGTGACTGGAGGAGATATGTTTGCTGGAGGTGAAGATAGGGTCGAGTGTGTGACCTGCGTGGTGAGTGGGGGTATTAACAAGTTGTTTGAGTCCGAGGTTGGCGAGATTGTCCAGAAGGGTGGTGGTGTTGCTGTCATTGCTTTTTTCCAGGTGAAAATTGAGGTCTCCCAATAGAATGTAGTTCTCGGAGGGGAGGGCGTGTGGGGTGATAAAGTCAGTGATGTCTTCACTGAATTGTGCACGGGGTCCTGGTGGCCTGTAGAGGAGGGTGCCTCTGAGTGTGGTCTTGGGGTCGGTGTGGATCTGGAAGTGAAGGTGTTCGGCGCTAGCGAGGTTGACGTCTGAGCTGGTTGAGATGCGGATGGAATTCTTATGGACGATAGCGATGCCTCCTCCTGTTTGCTTGGTGCCGTCTTTTCGGATGATCTTGTAGCCTTCCGGGATGGCAATGGTGATGTCTGGGGCTGAGGAGGCGTTCATCCAAGTTTCTGTTAGGAAGGCGACGTCCGGAGAGATGGTGTCTAGTAGATTCCAGAGGTCGATGGCGTGTCTGTGGACCGAGCGGGTGTTGAGCAGGATGCATTTTAGGTGGTTGGTGTCAGGTCTCTGTTTGGTGTTAGTGGATGAGGAGTTGGTCTTGGTGCCGTCAAACTTGCAGGAGTTGCATGTGAAGGGTCCATGGGCGTGTCCAGGGGCGGCTTGGGCGCAGTTGGGGAGTCGACCGGGGTTAAGGGCTAAGAGGGTGGAGGCGGCGTATGTAAAGCGGGAGGGGTGGATGGGACGGGGGACAGGGGGTCTGGCGCTGGGCGCGGGCTTGGCGCGGACAGGCGTAGACGGGCTTACCTTTGGCGCACCTTCGGCGCGAATGGGGCGCGACCGCAGCTGTCATAAATGGATAGTGGAGGGGGCGGGGCGAGGGAGGGTCGGCTGGGAGGCGGGAGCGGGGAGGAGCCACTGGGCAGGGATCACAACAACAAGATGTGCTGAGCGCAACGACACCAGGTTGCATGAAGGCGTCTCGGGGAGCGTGGGGAGCGACCGCTTCAGTGGGGGCTTCGACGGTCACAGCGTTTGTAGAGTAGGGGTCGGCCTTTAGAGTCCATGGGAGGGAGGGTCGGCTGGGAGGCGGGAGCGGGGAGGAGCCACTGGGCAGGGATCACAACAACAAGATGGCTGTATTAAATACAAAGCGAAAGAGGGGCACGGGATATCGCTATAATCAGGACACAATCAGGCACAAATGCAGGCAGTGCGAGCGCTTTTCAATTCCAAATGCACACGAGGCTGCAATGTCAGGCAAATCGGCTGTTCAGCCTAAAAATCAGGCGCTACGCTGCTAGGCGCTACAATAAGTAAATTAAGCCACCAAGGCAAACAGTCTCGTCTGGGATCACTGTAATTATGATCAAGCGCTACGCTGCTGGCGCTACAGTCACTGAATAAGTAAATAAATTAATCCACACAGAGCAAACAGGCTCGTCTAGAATCACTGTGCTATGCTCAAGCGCTACGCTGCTAGGCGCTACAGTCACTGAATAAATAAATAAATTAATCCACACAAATCTAACAGGCTCGGGAATTAAAAGTGCTGAGCGCAATGGTACCAGGTTGCAGGAAGGCGTCTCGGGGAGCGTGGGGAGCGACCGCTTCAGTGGGACAATTTCTCTAGCTAAACCTAGGCTAGTTATACTGTTTTTTGGGTCAGTGTACCACCCACCAATGTTGCAATTGAAAGGTTCTCTAAATTCTGATTGGTCAAAGGAGGTGGTTAAGTCATCACATCACCTAAATGTTAGACTTTCTCAGGCTTAATATTCATTTTCGAACCCACCCCTTAAATTCTAACTTCCCATGGCATATGTTTAACAGAGAACAATGGGGTACACATCAGTTAAATACAATTGTAGCAAATGCAGGTACAGTTCGGCTTCGTCCTGCTGGGTTACAGGTCGATTCTCATGTGCATCTTGGCTTCGGCTGCCAGCTGGCTGAGTTCCACTGCTGCATGGCTTTTTTTCCCCCATCACGTGACTGGGACCATATGAGCTTCAAATATGGAGTAGTAAGCGTCTCCCAGGCCCAAAGAATACGATTCATGAACAGCAAGCGAAAACAATTTAGAAACACAAAATAAAAGATTACACTGTATACCATGAAATGGCTATACTACACCCCTTACTTTATAATAACTATAGCATTAGGGTAAACGCAGAACAAAACAGTTTTGCAAAATCGGCATTGCAAGCATGGAGCATGTGAGAAAACAAAGCGGCCATTGTTAGCTGTATTTTGCATGAGCAACAAATTCCCTCCAGAATTGCGAGTGCGTCACATCACATGGGTATGACCGACGCATGCGCAGCCTAAATTCCCGCAAGGCAGAGACCATTTTAAAGGCAAGCGTATTACGATTAATAAACACATAGGCAAGCGTCTCTGGGACACCCCGTGTAGTGTAAAATGTGCAATATTAGTAAGACAAACAGGTTGAATTAGTCCATTAAAGTTATCTGAGGTTTTTTGATACAAGCAAGTCGCTTAACGTGCGAATACTTGCTCCATCAACAGTACTGGACAGTGTGTGTGCTTTTTATGTACACAGAGTGCAAGTGTTTCTGTAATGGTAGTCTACATGGAGGACACTGGGTCCATTTTGGGAAACCTAGGCCTACCTAGTGAAGACACAACTAGAGGCATCCTGCTAGATAGATTTGTGTTTTGCTGTATTCCTGTGAGCTGGTTGTTACACAGTAGAGAAGAGATAAAGGGATTTCCCAAACAAGGTTGTTTTTGAGTAACTGAGAAAACACAAGGAAGGGGCCTGGCTTCATCTCAGGAAAGAGAGAAGTGGATCCTTCAAAATAACCACAACCCAACATAAAACTTCAGAGATGGACTATAAGAAGGGGAGGTTGAAACCCCAAAAATGTGTCATATTTCAAGCAGCCAGGTGCGCTGTGTGAGAAGGGTTAGCTCTGCAAGACTTAAACTTGTGACCAGGACGGGGGGCCAAGGTTTGCTTGTCTACTAGCTGGGTGAGGGCACATCACCCAGAGAATCCAAGACCACCTGCTGTGTAGCCCAGGGCCAAGACCAGTGTGCCCTCTCGGGAAAAGAGAGTATTGGAGTGAGCAAGGTCCAGTTGGGAGCTAGTGCGAAGTGTGAGGAGACCAGTGCTGCACCGATCAAGTCATTGCCCATGTGTAGATTCTAGCCATGGACCCCTGTATGCCAAGAGAGGGCCACCGTGAAGATAGCCGTGAGCTGAGCATTGTGTATGGTGAGTGAAGCATTTGTGGTCCCAGTTTGAGCTACCCTGAATGCCAGTAGGGACTGCAGTGAAATTTATTGATGGATTAAAAGGAACGACGCTATGTGGAGCATAGCGATGACCTGTATGCCAAGAGGAGCTGCCATGGTACAGGCCACTGTGTGGTGAGGGCCAGCGCTTTGGCTTCTAGTGTTACAGCAACCCCGTACGCCAGGAGGGACTGGCGATATCAAAGTTGCTGAGGATCGCGCCATTGAGAACTATGAACTGCGTGATCAGTGGGTCACCAACAAGCATCGAGGACTGCTCCTGAGTTGCCCCCATGAATTGAGGAGGACACTGTGGGTGCATCACCACATCACTGGGACCTGGCAGGGAGCATCAGAATATGTGGTCTACCCCAGCCCTGCAACCTTATCGAGAAGGCATAAGAGCTGTGGCTACACACTGCGTAGGGAAGATCCCCTGGTTCTGAACTTTAAAGTCACTCCTGCAGAAACTGGGGCTTATTAACTATTGGTCCTCCCCAGAGTCAATGAGTCTGTTCTCAAGAGATGGGTTCAAAGGCCATCATTAGGAGTCTGTAGCTGTTGAAATAGTGACAGAAAGTAAATGAAAGGTAACATTAGATTGTATTCATGCAAAATCTTGTGCGCGCTATGAAGCAACCATCAATGAAATTGTTCCACCTGTAGCATTCAAGCTATATCTCCAATTTAGATATGGCACTCTACCCGTTAAAGTGTTAAAGCGCCAAATGGCAGGAAAAGAGTGAACTGGAAGACCAGGGTCCGGCAAGCAATTGGCTATAGAATCACTACAGCATATACTCTTCTTTTGTCCTTGTTATCACAACCTCCAGGTCAAATGGATGTTGCCCCTTTATAATAATCTGGACACTGGGAGCAATTTAGATGCCCTCAGAATCTTGAGAACCAACACAAGCAACGTACTTGTGTTTGGTTTGACAGAATATTTAATAGCACTATGGTTAAGACCGTCTCTGCACTATCCTGTAATTTGAACTGTGTCCTATGTAGCTAAGCATAGCTACCCCGAAGAGTTTCCATGCGCATGGCAGGAGGAAAGGATGCAGAGAGCTAAGTGAGCAGGTTAGAAAAGCCAGGGCTTCAGGCCCCTGCGAAAAGCAAGAAAGGACGCACAGTTCATCTGGAAGGGACTTCCTATGTTTTTGGCCTAAATAAGCAAAAGAGTGTCCCTTCGTGCGGGACAAGTGGAACCTGGGTACAGTAGACAGGACCTGTTGTGAGGACCTCAGAGCGCGAGATGAATGGTATTGGTGAACCAGATCCAAAATGTATTGAGAACCACCTCCAGCTTTTGCCTTAAACATAAAGCCTAGAGCTTTGTGCTTGATGCAATTTGAGATAGTAAGCCAGTGCAGCTCATGAAGGCAAATTTGGGCAATTGATAAAGAAGCCTTGCAGCAAAAATCTGCCCAAGTTGCAGCCAACGCAGAGAAGTTTTGTCGGCTCCCAAATACACAGGTTACCGCCTGGAGATAAGAGCTAGAATTACTGTCCTTTGCGCAGAGGTGGGGATCAGACAAACAAAGGTTTATAAAATACTGATGTTTTGAACAAGGTTAGGCAAATGGACACTGCGGGAATGAGATTTTGATATCAAATTATGATTATGATCAATTTAATAATTTATCTCATTCGTCATTTTTGGACCGTTTTTATCTGTCATTGAGTAAAAGACAACCCCACATAGGTTAGACAAACCCCATTAACTGACGCCACTCTGAAGAACCACTTACAACTGATAAAGTTTTAAGAGTTTTATATAAAGTTAATTTGAATGCGATACAATCCACTCAGGATAAAATCTCAAAGTATACAAAATACAAAATCAGTTACAATATCAGCCGCTTTAAGCTTCGGTGTGAAGTGGTTCCTTCTGCGTCATCTGCAGTAAGATAAAATCATCAAGTTAATCTGTCCCTACTCTATACTACGTGACAACCCTACTTCGCAAGTTTCTTCCCTAAAAAGGTGTCAGCAGTTTGACTCCCAAAGAAGTTCAAACTCTCTTAGCCTCTAAAGGAAATCTTAAGTTTCAGAAGCAGTACCCTATCTGCCTACCCATCCGCTCTCTCTAAGGGTCCTCGGCCTACTGCTCCCTTGCGCTCTGATGTCTCAGCGCATCTGCTCAAGGCATCTACCCTTCGCCCTTGCTCTGAGCAATTCGTCTCGCTGTTCCTAATCTCCCAATTGCTACCTCCTCCCCGGGGTACTGTCCCTAAAATACACAATCATCGTGTGGGTGGAACGCCCCTTGACGCCCACCACGGACTTCCCCCGATGATGTCAACTTCCTGCTTCTTCCATTGGTCCATTCCTTGCGTCGTGCGTTAAGTTGACCCTTCTCCTTAGATGTCATCTTCATCATCTCATCGTCGACTTTTATTGACTCTTTCAGATTGAATGACATATGAACTTAGACAAGGCTTTAACTTATCTGTACAACTTCTTAACCTTCTAGATCCTGTGAATGGTCTTGTCAAAACATAGTCCACCTCAAAAGTGTCTCTCCTCACGTTCGAGCAATAAGCTCCGTCCGGCATTGTCACCTTAAATCTAACAAGTGCTAGACTTCTTGGCTCTCACGTCCACATCAAACTATTTACGACTTTTACAAGCCCACTAAATTACATACATTTGACTATGTTCCTTCGAACTCTTGATCAGTCAGGTTACAATCACAAATGACCTAAACTCTTCCAGCATTCCTACAGAAACCCTCTACACAGTATAACCTTTGGCATACATTTATATATTCGTATTTTAGCAAAAGCCTTAGTTATACTTAAATACATTCTACATCAAATATATGTAATACATAAAATACAACTGCATAGAATATAACTTATGCATTTTCCTTGGTTACATTGTCACGTACGTTCTCTACATTACTCCACGTTATATTCCTCCACGTCTATGTCTTTCCACGTTATATTTCTCGCCACTTCTCCTATTTAAAGTTACACACGTATACGAATTCTACTGTGCACGTTCTACATTTCGTAAACACTTCTACACATTCCTATATTTACCCATCATGTATACGGGCCTTCTAAATCTAATGCATTTTAACATGTGAATACATTTACATTTCCTATACCATATTATCACGTTAGTTGGCCTTTATTCTATAATTGTCAACTTTACATTACGATATGCGTTTCATTCCTACGTTTATAACATATACGTCTAAATATGGCTACGATATACTCTACATTCAAATTGCGCTCTCTCAGTTCCCCCCTTTGATGACTTTTAGCAGTCATCACTAAAAGCAATTTGAATACATCTTTTATACAGAACTCGTTACATCAGTTCCTCTCTTTATCGACTCAAGTGTTCTCAGACTCTTATACTGTTGATCTTGTAGAACAGCTAGTGTCCTTTCCTGGTCTCTCATCGATCTTTGTAACTTGTTCGACCTATACCACTTATACAATTTTACTAATCCTAATAATGTAATTATACAAATTAATACTATTAATACAGGCTTTAAAATATACCAATCTATACTTTTGCCAAGATTAGCAAACCAACTTCCAACCTTTCCCACTCCATTTCCTACTTTTTCCCAGACATTTACTTTTGATAAATCTTCAATTTCTTGATGAATCTGTGTAATGTTCCGTATGACTTTCTCAAGTGGTTTTGAATTATCAGGAATATAAGTACAACATTCCTGAACTTTCAAAGCTTTACAAACTCCGCCTTCCTTTGCTAATATTACATCTAAAGCAAGTCTGTTCTGTAAAACCATTGCTCTGATCGACTGCATCTCACCCTCTACTAACATTAATGATCTTGCAGTACTAGCAGACAATCTATCCACGACTGTCGCTAACCTTCTAATCTTAACATCGTTAAGAATCAAACCTAACAATGGAAACATCGCTCCAAATACATCTCCTACTACTTCTGCATCTCCTACTTCCCTTTTCGTTCTCCTCGAAGCCTTTCCTTCTATGATCGCTAAATCCTTTGCATGATATATTTTGGGGAAGACAATTGCCAAGTAACACGAACCATACCAATTGTCTGGAAGTTTTACATAGGCATTTCTCCCACATACAAAATACACATTCGGAATAGCTTGCATCCCTTTCATAAAATCTTTCGTGTAGTACTCTAGTTTAAAAGAGTGCTCGCAACTAACTTCACCTACAAATTCACTCTCATAATACGTTTTGCTTCGAGCTAAACATAACTTTCCTTTCTGCGTTCTATCCAATGCTATTGGACCATTGCTACCTTTCTTTTTATGTGCCTTCTCTTCTTCTGTCCAGTCTATTTTCCATTGTCCTGACATTTTTAGAATCCTCTGCCGTCTGCATCGGTCATCTACTTGTGCTATAAACCTTTTCTCTACTTCTGATACTTTGCAAGTCAGATTATTTCTACGTGCATATGATGTATCTAATGTGTCCCAAGGAAGAAAGAATTTAGCTAATCTATCCTTTTTGTAATAGTCCCACTTATTCATCTGCTTATAATTCGGAACTTCAGGCAGTACCGAATCATAATTTGAAAAGTAGTACTCAAATCCTTCTCTACCATAAAATATACTAAGCAGTAAACTACATGTTATCCCATAAGTCAATGGGAGATGGTGATATCTAATGCCTTCGTCTACAGAAGCCGGCAATTGCATACAAACGTAGCAATCTTTGGCCTCCATGGCATCGATATATTCGTACAATAATTTGGCATATGCGTTTGACCTAAAGTTTCCCTGTGACTCGTCTATGTGTAATCTACGAGCTTCATCTGCAAGTAACGCCTTTTCACGTATAACAGTGCTCTCCTCCTTCTTTCCCACAAGAGCAGGTTTCAAGGTTGTTACAATTTTTACATTCGCTATTCTTTTATCATTCTCATGTCCTGTCATGTAAGATATCGTTACTACTATGATTATGAGGAATATCACTATTGCTATAAGTGTACCTACTATACATCTAGCTTTTCTGTTTGGGTTGCCGTTCTCCATGTTATCAAAACAGCGTACCTCGTTCTCTAGCGAAATTCTCTTTCCAGTCTTTGGTTGCTTGTTTGCTTTCACAGTCTTTAAAGTGCTTTTTATCAACAGGTATCTTTTTCACCACAATGTCTTTTTATCTTCTTAGCAGCAGACAACCCTAGCCCTTCTCCGTCCTCTAAATGTAATCCCTAATTTTATTCTTCTTTCCACTCGGCGCTAGGTTATCTTCTTCTTTATAACATACGTGCAAAGTCTTTTATGCATCAACAATTATTTTCGGACCTGCAGCTTTCACAACAATTATTAACAGTTCAAAGCGAATAACTTTTTCTTCTTCTTCTGTCATTTGCTGACCAGCTGTTGGAAACTGTAATCTTTTTAGCACTAGATCTTGAATTTTACTCAAACGTGGGGGTATGGGAAGTGTGAAAGTCAGTAACCCCTCAGTCTCGAGTCCAGGCGCCAACATCCATATCTCCACTGCCACAAATGGATCGAGATCGATTACTTTCACACTCTTCACTCTCCCAGATTTCTGTCCCCAATACATCTGCTAGATAAGTCCACTCTGGGGTGGCGTACCTTCTGCAGGGCACACGTACCCTTCTCGATCTTCGTGGACTCTCAGTTCCTGAATCTGTCGTCTCTTCCTCCTGATCCGATTCTTCAGCGATCGGGGCAAGAGTTCTTTCCTTCTTCCTTTCCGAACTTGGCCTTTTCCTTCTCTCCGGCCAACTGGCTTCGTTACTTTTCGTCTTTCCGCTCCTTGTTCCAGGACCCGTCTCTTGGTCACTCTCAGTTTGCTCGATATCTGTGTCGGACTCCCAATTACTTTCTTCTCCTGAGGCGACTTCGGTCCCACTTGTGTCTTGACCTTCGTCGTCCTGTTCCAACACAGTTTCAGTTTCTTCGATCACCTCTACAGCTTGGCTTTCCCCCTCTATGGCTTCTCTGCTTCCGGTCGGATTTTCATCCGAGAGAGGAGCTGTTCCTTCTGGAGGTGTTGGCACTCTTCGGGTGTGTGAGGCATGTATCCAGTTTGGCAGACCTCCACACTTCACTGCGGTATTCGTTACAAGTATGACTTGAAACGGTCCTCGCCAACGCACGTCTAAGCAGTTCTTCCTGACATGCTTCTTCACCAGGACCCAGTCTCCTGGACTCAGGTCATGGCACAGGTCTTGTACTGACGGAACCTCTGCAGCCTGGACCTGGAGGGACACAGAATTAACGGCATCAGATAGTCCCTTGCAGTAGTCCAAGATCAAATCGTCTGTGATGTTCACTAGCGCTGCAGTCGGAACCGATGGCAATCTCATAGCTCTCCCCATTAGCACTTCGTGTGGAGAGAGGCCTGTTCTTCTATCAGGTGTGCTACGTATGCTCATAAGAACTACTGGAAGTGCGTCTGGCCAACTCAGGGATGTCGATGAACAAACTTTAGCCAGTCTGGACTTGATAGTACTGTTAATTTGCTCTACAATCCCTGAAGCTTCTGGTCGATAGCTGCAGTGTAACTTCTGATCGATATTCAAAGCTGAACACAGCATCTTCACCACTTCGCTATTAAAATGAGTTCCTCTGTCCGATTCCAAAGAGGATGGCACCCCAAACCTCGGTATCAACTCTCTAAGTAACAATTTCGCTACTGTAAGTGTATCGCACCTACGTGTAGGGTAAGCCTCAACCCATCTAGAAAATATGCAGACAATCACTAACACGTATCTGAGTCTGTTGCATGGAGGCATTTCTATGAAGTCAATCTGCATCCTATTGAAAGGCCCCCCAGACCTTCCTATGTGACTCAAGGTAACTGGTGTTCTCTTTCCCACATTTAGTTGCTGACAGATCGTACATCGCTGACACACTGCTTCTGCCGCTATTCTAAACTTAGGATTGAACCACGTTTGTCTGAATACTCTCACCATAGCATCTCTTCCTATGTGTGCTGCTCCATGCAATTTCCTTGCCATTGGACTAATGAGTTCATTTGGTAAAACTGCCCTTCCGTCGGCAGAAACCCAAAAGTTCATCTCACTTTTCCCGCAACCTGCTGTTTCCCAGCTCCTTTTCTCCTCATCTGGTGCATTTTCCTGTACTGCTCTCAATTCATCCCATGTATCTACAGTATCTAGTAACATAGTCAATTCAGTTCTTTCCTGGATTCCCCCCACTTTTGCATCAGTGTGAGAATATCCCTGCTCTGCGCAGTAACGCGCTACTTCATCTGCGTATCTGTTTCCAAGTGATACAAAATCCACATTTTTTGTATGCGCTACACATTTGACCACGGCTATGGCCATAGGTTTTTGCAAAGCCTCTAACAGTAGTTTCACGAATTCTCCATTCCTAATGGGAGAACCCGAGGAGGTCATGTAACCTCTTTGAGACCATAACTGCCCATAATCGTGAACTACCCCGAAACCATACTGGCTATCGGTGTATATGGTGACTCGAAGTCTGTCGCCCGCTAAGCAAGCGCGAGTCAAAGCCACAATTTCAGCTACCTGTGCGGAGTGTACTCCTTCCAGGCAAGCGGCTTCTATAACTCTGGTAATCGTGCATACTGCATAAGCTGCTCTCAGCTGACCGACATCGCTTCTTACGCATGAACCATCGACGAAGAAAATTTCGTCTGGGTCTGTCAATGGCTCATCTACGATATCAGGTCTTGGTTTGGTACATAGTTCAGTCACATCGAGGCAGTCATGATCTGTACAGTTTTCATCGTCCACTTCATTCGGAAGTGGCATCAAAGTTGCAGGATTCAAGACAGAGCATCTCTTTAGGGTCACATTCTCGGCAGCCAGTATGACTTGCTCGTAGCGTGTGAGCCTGCTATTCGTCAGATGCTGAGTCTTCGTCCTGGTCATTAACAGTTCTACAGAATGTGGTACATACACTTCTAACTGATGACCCATAACTACGCTTTCAGATCGTTCAATGCTGACACCCGTTGCAGCTACGGATTTGAGACATCCGGGCAACGCTGCGGCTACTGGATCTAATGTAGCCGAAAAATACGCCACTGGTCTACGCGCATCTCCGTGGACCTGAGCTAAAACTGCTAAAGCGCATCCTTCTCTTTCGCAGCAGTAAAGCAAAAATGGTTTGGTGTAATCTGGCATTCCTAAAGCCGGGGCACGACATAAGTCTTCCCTCAGCTGCAAAAACGCCATCAAACACTCTTTGTCCCATGGTACCGGATCACTTACTCCTTTGTGCGTCAGTTGTAATAACGGTTTGGCCTTCAGTGAAAAGTTTGCTATCCACTGTCGACAATAACCAACCATGCCTAGAAACATCCTGACTTCTCTTTGTGTCGTAGGCGCGTTCATTTTCATAATCGCCTCTATTCTGTCTGGAGACACCTTCCGCTTTCCCTTTTCAATCCTATGGCCCAAGTATTGCACCTCAGTCTTACAATATTGCAATTTACTTGGAGACACCTTGTGTCCGTTCTCGGCCAAGTGATTTAACAAGGTGATGGTGTCTTCTCTGCAAGCTTCCTCAGTTTCTGACGCAACTAGGAGGTCGTCTATGTACTGGACCAGAACTGACTTTTTGGGCAGTACTAGACTCTCAATATTTCGTTTCAATAACTGGTTAAAGATCGACGGGCTTTCTGTATACCCCTGAGGGATACGACACCATGTTAAGACGCGATCTTCCAGCTTGAAAGCGAAAAGATACTGGCTCTCTTCGTCTAACGGTATCGAAAAGAAAGCCTGGCACAAATCTATCACGGTAAACCATTCAGCTTGGAACGGTATCTGAAACAATATCACTGATGGATTCGGTACCACTGGACAACATGAGACAACAATGTTATTAATCTTTCGAAGATCCTGCACTATTCTGTATTTTCCACTAGGTTTCTGCAAACCCATGATCGGGGAGTTACATGGACTACCCACGATCTCTTTCAGTATTCCCTGCTTAATCATGGATTCAATCACAGGCTTTATTCCTGCAATCGTCTCTGGCGTTAGCTTATACTGTGGTGTTCTTGGATACTCAGCATGGGGTCTTACCAAGATTTTTACCGGTTCTACTCCTTTGATCAATCCTATTTCTTCTCCCGTAAAATCCCATACCTCAGCTGAGACTTTCTCCCTCAAGTCCTGCGGAAGCTCCTCCACTGTTAAGGTAGGATATAGTTCCACACACTCCCTTGAGTTTACAACTTTAAAATCTGCATCCTCATCATTAGTCTGCACTTCTACTCCTTCTGGTGTGCAGTGTATCGTGCAATTCAGTTTGCACAGCAAATCTCTCCCTAGTAAGCACACAGGACTAGAATCGCAGATCACGAACTGATGTTCGTCACTGTAATTCCCTATCCTCACCGACACTGGTTCGGTCAAGGGATTTGTCATCCTTTTGTTCGCAACTCCTACCACCTGTACCGTTTCTCCTGATATTGGCAGACCCGGGACTACCGCAGATCTCAACGTGGATCGAGTGGCCCCCGTATCCACCAAAAAGGTTGTAGGACATCCCGCTATTTCAGCCTCTACGTATGGTCCTCTCTGATCTACCTCCAAAGCGGCTCCTAGAGTACAATCTTCCTCCCTATTCGCCCGCTGCCCTGTAAGAGGATCAACATAGTAGCATTCCTCTCCTCCTACAAACAATGGCATCTGTCTGTAGGTTTTCCCTCCGTTTGAGATGCGAGGTGGTTGAGGAAACGGGGCTCGGGGAGTCTGAGTCCCCCCTTTGACAAACCTGCCCTTCGGGACTGTGGCTCCCTTAACCACGTTGTTCTGAACCTCTTCCTCCTCCTGCTCTAATTCTCCTGACTCAACATTGTAAGGACACTCACGTCGCCAGTGTCCCACCTCATTACACTGATGGCATCTCGTCGTCTTTTTCAGGGTCGCGATATCCATTCTCGGTCTCGGTCTCTCTTCCTCATCTCTGCTCTGATTATTCTGTTTCTTTGCTTGCGTTCCTGTTCCCTGTTGCCGCTGTTTATCCTTTCCAGCAGCTTGCATTTGTACTAGCATTAACTTTTCTTTAAGCTTCTTTGCCTTAGAGTCTATCTCGTCACTACAGTACCTTGCGTATCTCAGAATCTCGTCTAAAGGTTTGTTCTGCCAACAGATCAGATGCTGCTGGATCATTAGGCATATTTCTGGTCTCAATCCGAGGACAAACTTTGAAACAAACTGTCCTATATCCTTGGGATCCATCACATCTAACCCGCTGTACTGCTTGAATGCTTTCAGCAATCGCTCATAGAACTCATGAACTGTCTCTTTCGGCTCCTGAGTAGTTCGATCTATCTTTACCCAGTCTATGTCTTGCACCGGCACTTTCTCTTTTAGCCATGTTATTACCCTCTCGTACTTTTCCATGACTCTAACTGATGGACCATTTGTCCGAATATTTCTCGGCGGCTCGCAAGTAGGCCATTCAACACTGAGCTTGCATGCCGTCCACAAGTCTCCAGGTACTACGATATCGAACAGTGTGTTCAAATCGATCCACAGTACCTTCGAGATCTTCACGAATCTTTCTACCTGCTTATACCACTCGACGGGATTATCTCTAAGCTTTGGGAAGGAATTGGTAAATGCCGCCAAATCCCCCCTACTCCAGGGCACATGAACGTAGCTTCCATTCGCGATTTCTCGCAAAGGGAAGGCTTCCATTCGCATCAAGCCTGCGTCCTGGGACTCCTCAAGCACACTCCGTCTAACGGAGCCCTTTTTGGACCATCTTTCCTCCCATCTATCCAGATCTCTCCATATTCTGATACTTACGATCAATTCCCTTATGTGTACTTTCAGCGCGATCGTTCTGCGATCATCCAAATCCTGATCCGTGCAAGTTAGCCTATGGTTACTCTGTAAAGCCTTAGTTCGTGACAGGTCTACCATGTACCTGTTTGCCAAATTAGATAAGTTCTCATGAGCTGACCTCGCTCTTCGGGTAATATCTTTGGATAGGAACAGTATCTCATCTGGTGTATACGAGGCTAATCTCTCTAATGACACTGTACCATCAATCAATTCATCCAGATCTGCCTTCAGACTCATTACGTCAAGCCGTTTTGCTTTTATTTCCGCTTTCAGCATCTCAGTTCTGTGTTCTTCTCTCATATCCCTCTCACCTCCACTATGCGCCCTACGCCTGAGCACAGGTGAGTTATGAGGAGTCTTCCTCTCTTCTCTTCGTTCCCACCCCTCTAGATCCCAAGCCTTTCCATCTTCGCGCGGGGTATGGTGGAATAATGCTCCGTCCCCCAACCCTAGGTTCCGATTTTTAGGCTCGGTTTCTCCAGATGTGAGATAGGATCCACCGTTCTGTTCTAACCCATTATAACTTGCTTGTTGTCTGGTGTCGCTTAATAAAATGAAAGGCCCTCGCCGGTCTTCCGTGTTCCCGTGATCTCTTTCGTGATCACCGGATGCATGGCGAGACGTTTCGCGACTCCCTAGGTTCTCATGACTCCTTCCACTATCACCGGATGCATGTCGAGACGCTTCGCGACTCTCCATGTTTCCGCGATTCCAATGTCTCACATCCTCACCTGGGGCATGGTGTGTGCACCTAAAGGTATTCCGGTACTCCTGTGTCCTACGTTCCCCTTCACTGAAGGTGACGCGAGGCACTTCGCCACACCCTGCACTTCTGTCTTCGCACATCAGCCTATTGCTGTTATCAGTAGGATAAGTATCTCTTCTGCTCTCTTGGCTTCCTCTCTCCCACTCGGGGCTGCTTTCGCCAGCTCCACAATGAGAGAGAATCCTGTTATCCTGCTCCCTCCACTCGGATCCCGTTTCTAAACTTCTATTCCGAGCTTCTTCGGCAGCGTCCCATTCTCTCAGGTATTCCCTTAATTCCTTATGGGTTTTCGGTTTAGGACCCCTCAAATCCATTGGTCCTCTTCGACCTCCCTGTTCTACCCTGGGACCCGTTGCAGAATCTAATGGGGTACTCCGACTTATTGGTGCTCGTATTTGCCTGTGGGGATTCATTGTGGCATTCCTATTCTCCACTTCTGCTCTTTCATTGTCCCATCGTGCCTGTTCCTCCTGCTGGACCCCTTCCGGGTTGTAGATTGACACAATAGGGCCTATGGTGACCGGAACCTGCAAGGCGTCTGGCATTTGGTATGCCCTAGCGCATTGCGTCTCTGGCACCTTCTGGACCACAAATCTTCCCACTACTCTCTGTTCAGGACTAGTTTGGGGTATCTCTTCAGCCTTAGTAGCGTCCCACTCGGTTACTGGGATCGACTTATATTCCCCCCACCTAGCTCCGTCCGTTTGCGGTAATATGGGACTCGCAAGTTCACCGCTGTATGGAGGTGGTCTATCTGTTAACAACCTTTCTATTAGATCCTCCTCCTGTTCGCTTTCCTCATCTTCTTGTTCTAGAGGTTTCCTTTCTCCCGTGGCCTCTATCATGGTGAACAGTTTGTCCGCTTCTATCTTCTGCACCCTCCATTTCTTAGCTTCCTCATCCCATTTAGCATCCTGCACTGCCTTTACCGATCTTCTCACTCTTTCTTGGCGCCTCTTTACGCCCCTTTCGTGTGCTGTTCTAAACCACACACCAAGAGCCTCAAATTGTGTTGGCCTCGGTAGAGGTCTCATTGAAAGCATCGTCGCCTTTAGTTGGTTCAACACCTCTAATTTAAACGTTCCAAATCTCGGAAACGCCAATTCTTTTTGCCCTTCAGTTAGCCTATGCCACTCGGAGATCCATAATATCGAATGTAAGCCTACGTTGGCTGCCATATGATATGCTGGTGTGCCTTCTGGTGGAGCTTCTTCTCCGACATATAAATTTCTCCTTTTTCTTTTAAAGATTTTTCCTAAACCCTTGAAACACTTCATTTTGATCACGTACGATATTTCTTACTTATTTGCGTCTTGATAACAACCACCAATCCCTGCACGACTCTCGCTAATCAGCCTATCTCAGCCCAGTTCTATGCTAAGCGACCAATCTCAGCGCGGCTCTTACGCTGACGTCACTTCTCTCTTCAGCAGCTTCCCTCGTTTCTCAACTCGTTTCACGATGTCACATGCGTTTTCATTCATACATCGAAAAATGACTACTTCCGTCCAAGCGATCACTTTTCTCTAACTGTACGGCCACAGTCTAACTGTAATTGCTACCTCAACTGGCACAGCGTCTTTCCTCTTACGGTCGGACACTTGCCTCAACTGATAGGTTACTTACACACAGTAAACGTACGACCAGCGTCCGCTACTCATTCACTTACACATACGCTCCCCCTATCATCGGTCTGTCGGGAAATCAATGGTACCTCATGACCCCCTTTCAATGGTAGACAAATTACTCTGGGTGTTCGATACACCCGAACCACTTAAGTCCTCTGGACATAAGATTTCATCCGGTTGCGCGCGCTCACAACCTTCCCCCAATCACACTACAGACATTCAACTCCGCTTGACATTACAACACAGGAACAACATGAAACACCGCAATCTTACAACGCATGACCCTTATACTCACTCTCGACCGATTCTGCTGCTTTTCTCTCGACGCACCGTCAGCACCGTCTTCGGCTGCAATTCTTCTTCTGGTCGATGATGACTAGGGACCTTGGGGTAAACTAACCTGGCCTAGGTCGTCTTCCTCAAGAAGATAACCATCCTCTGCTACCAACTGCGGGAATGAGATTTTGATATCAAATTATGATTATGATCAATTTAATAATTTATCTCATTCGTCATTTTTGGACCGTTTTTATCTGTCATTGAGTAAAAGACAACCCCACATAGGTTAGACAAACCCCATTAACTGACGCCACTCTGAAGAACCACTTACAACTGATAAAGTTTTAAGAGTTTTATATAAAGTTAATTTGAATGCGATACAATCCACTCAGGATAAAATCTCAAAGTATACAAAATACAAAATCAGTTACAATATCAGCAGCTTTAAGCTTCGGTGTGAAGTGGTTCCTTCTGCGTCATCTGCAGTAAGATAAAATCATCAAGTTAATCTGTCCCTACTCTATACTACGTGACAACCCTACTTCGCAAGTTTCTTCCCTAAAAAGGTGTCAGCAGTTTGACTCCCAAAGAAGTTCAAACTCTCTTAGCCTCTAAAGGAAATCTTAAGTTTCAGAAGCAGTACCCTATCTGCCTACCCATCCGCTCTCTCTAAGGGTCCTCGGCCTACTGCTCCCTTGCGCTCTGATGTCTCAGCGCATCTGCTCAAGGCATCTACCCTTCGCCCTTGCTCTGAGCAATTCGTCTCGCTGTTCCTAATCTCCCAATTGCTACCTCCTCCCCGGGGTACTGTCCCTAAAATACACAATCATCGTGTGGGTGGAACGCCCCTTGACGCCCACCACGGACTTCCCCCGATGATGTCAACTTCCTGCTTCTTCCATTGGTCCATTCCTTGCGTCGTCCGTTAAGTTGACCCTTCTCCTTAGATGTCATCTTCATCATCTCATCGTCGACTTTTATTGACTCTTTCAGATTGAATGACATATGAACTTAGACAAGGCTTTAACTTATCTGTACAACTTCTTAACCTTCTAGATCCTGTGAATGGTCTTGTCAAAACATAGTCCACCTCAAAAGTGTCTCTCCTCACGTTCGAGCAATAAGCTCCGTCCGGCATTGTCACCTTAAATCTAACAAGTGCTAGACTTCTTGGCTCTCACGTCCACATCAAACTATTTACGACTTTTACAAGCCCACTAAATTACATACATTTGACTATGTTCCTTCGAACTCTTGATCAGTCAGGTTACAATCACAAATGACCTAAACTCTTCCAGCATTCCTACAGAAACCCTCTACACAGTATAACCTTTGGCATACATTTATATATTCGTATTTTAGCAAAAGCCTTAGTTATACTTAAATACATTCTACATCAAATATATGTAATACATAAAATACAACTGCATAGAATATAACTTATGCATTTTCCTTGGTTACATTGTCACGTACGTTCTCTACATTACTCCACGTTATATTCCTCCACGTCTATGTCTTTCCACGTTATATTTCTCGCCACTTCTCCTATTTAAAGTTACACACGTATACGAATTCTACTGTGCACGTTCTACATTTCGTAAACACTTCTACACATTCCTATATTTACCCATCATGTATACGGGCCTTCTAAATCTAATGCATTTTAACATGTGAATACATTTACATTTCCTATACCATATTATCACGTTAGTTGGCCTTTATTCTATAATTGTCAACTTTACATTACGATATGCGTTTCATTCCTACGTTTATAACATATACGTCTAAATATGGCTACGATATACTCTACATTCAAATTGCGCTCTCTCAACCTTAATACTGATATGGTAGTGCTCAGGGTAGAGATGCCCATTGGAAATGAACACGTTTGTTGCACAGAATGTTCTTTCCTTAAAAACTCAACATACAAAAACAAGCAATTAAAAAAATACAGAAAAGTAAGACGTCTTGGAATATGTGCAAGGCTAAGCCAACCCAAATCTGGGGCATAAGGAATAGCCTTGTCTTTAAATATATGACATCATTGTTTGTTTCTTTCATTGCTAGATTATGGCTCAGGAAAAAAGGACCATGTGGTAAGGCTGATGACCTATCTGCCAGGAGTTCCTCTTGCAAAGATACCTGCAGGACCGGACCTGTTGTACGAGGTTGGACAACTAGCAGCAAAACTGGATAAAGCCCTTCAGGTAGGATACTCTTCTAAAGTCTAATATGCGAGCCTTACATATTACATCAGTGTTACAGTGCTTAATTTGTAATAAATAAATAAATGCCAGGGCCCTCGTCAGGAAGCCACTGCAGCCTATATCACACATTGTCCCTCCCAGCGCTGCCAATGGCAGTATCAACACAATCGATAACCATCTTACTCCTAAAAGTGTGACAGTTCATTATATTCCGGCCCTCAAAGCTGTAATAATGGGGTTTAGGTGGCAGTCAATACTCATTATTTTTTAATGTATATTGAATGAATAAACAACTGTTGTGCTCATCTTTTAATTAGACAAACAGCACCACCATGTGGCAGACTGTTACAATCTCCAGTGGTGACAAATAAGTGCAGGCGCCTTGCATTAGAAACCACCGGCTCAAATTAAGCATTACATCTCACACACATTTAATTAAATCACTTTAATCTGAAGGATATAAATGTATTTCCAAACATTACAAAATCGGCTATGCTGAAATGTATTTTCTGCCACTGCCCTTACCTCCCCTGCTATGGATACCACAGCCGTGCTATGAGATTTCCTCCCCTTCAGGCCTCACAGTAATGCAGCTCCGTAATACAAAACACTCTAGTAATGGTACTGCTTTTCCTGGTCTTATTTTTATGGAGCCATGTCTCGGGTCAATCGAGGATATCCATTTGCCATCATACATGCCATACTATCAAAGAAAGTGCATCAACAAACATGTCCAGGGGGAAATGCGCTTGACGTATGCCACAGAGGGCATGGCAGAGTTGTAGCATGCTCCTCAAAGGGCACACTGGAACTGGGAACCAGGGACCAGCTGCAAATTCTGCACTGTGGGTAGGGTGGAGGAATTAATAGTGGTCCAAGTGCATTAAAAAAAGTAAGGAAACTGTGATGCTGTACACAATGGGGGCGGGGTCAAAGGCGTGGCTAAAAAACAAAATATTCAGGAACTTTTTTCAGTCTTCCACTTTCAGGTATGTACATATAAAATAACACAGAGTTTAAATGTAAAATAACTGCAAGTTAACTAGTTAATAAGTGGGAAATGCACTGTCATCCCTTATGAAACCTCTATTAGTTAATGCACTGCAGAGGCTTGTATCTGTAACCAGAGTGCCACAGAACTAAATCCTAATTGAAGCAGTGGAGAATAGTCAGGAGCCTAACACAGGCCCCTGCTGCCCCTTCTGCGCACGAGCCTGTGTTACACACTTCATAGCTCAACTGGTAACTCCTTTCCAATACCACTCAAAAAGAATAAACCTGTCTCATCATGAAATGTCAAGGGATTCCAGTAATTAAAGCATTTACCGGCTTCCAAGCTCCCTTTATATTTGCAGACTGGTCAGTTGCACACATTTACCTTTCTTTCATGCAAGCAGGAACCCGGAATTAACCGACCTAGGATGAGGGTTATCTTTTCACAAAAGGTAGGGGAACTGCTTTCCTTCAATTGAAATATGGGCACGTCGTGCCCCTCCGATCTCCCCCACGTCAACCACTAATTGACTCTCAAAGAGAGTTAGGGGGGGGGTCTCTCAGGCCCACACTGCCAGTATCTCTTTGGGGGGCATCAGTCATCTTGGAATTCATGTCACCCATGAGTGTGAGTGCATCTGAGACTATGCCCCAGTGCTTGTAGCATTTGAGGGGGCACCCCATGGCCCTCTCGAAGGCCGGCACAGGGTGGCCCAAGGCAACTGTTTCAGCTGCTTGTCTGTGACTTTCTATTACTTTCTTTCAGACATACAGTCTTTCTATTTGGGTCTGTACACGGGCACACCCATTCATGTAACAAATAAGATGCACGGCCCTTCCCCTCCGTACGGGGTGGGGTGCTGCTGTATAAGTGTGCACATGCATGCAAATGCGAGGGCTGTGCACCTCCTTTCTTAATGAAGGCTTATGTTTCATTCACCTAGTCAGCCAAAAACAGGTGTGTCTACGTGGGCTGGGACCTAAGCAGCTGTATGCATGCTAGTGCAGTGACGAAAAATTATTTTTTGAAACTGAAGTTGTTATGAAGCATCCAACATTTATAGGGCCTGACTTTCAGATCGCCATGCTGCCAATATACAATAACTCGTTTAATAAATGCTTTACTACGATCTTTTTTTGGGGGGTGGGGGGCAGTTGTTTTTATTGGCATTTTCCATTTTGGCAAATATAGCACTACATTAATGGCAGTGTTTTGTTCCAGTTAGTACTCCAACATTTTTGGACCACTTATTCCCCCACACATTTAGTTGAGCCTCCCACAGCCCTTTCCCACTGTTGCAGCATTCGCCCCCCTCACCTCAGCTTTTCAGACCTTCTCACAGCATCCCACAGGCATCAGTTCTAGAACCCTCCCAAGCATCCCTTCCCAGGTCTCCAAATCTTCCTCAATCATGTTATCTCTTTGGGTGAGCTTTATGTGCTGCTCATCAGCCAGCGTCCACTCCAGCAGGTCCGCAACCAGACCTTCACTGTCGGAGCTAAGCTCTATGTTTAATCTGCAAGTGGGGTTTACCCAATGAGGGCTCCTCCGTTAAGGCGGAGGACTGTCGCCGTACTGCTCCCAGAGCAGTGAAAAAAGTTTAAAAAAAATAAAGTAATAGTAACAAAATGTTATTAACATTTTATTTATCAGTATTGAACCAGTTTATGGCGGGGCGGGGCTGGGCTGTTTTCACGAGCAGGGAAGAGTAGTGGTGGGCACCATAAATGCACATAACGGTTTGGCCGACTGTCTTATGACAGCCAAACTGACAGGCGCTTTTGGCATTTCTCTACCAGGCTGTGTTGCACAGCTGGATGGAGAATAGCACAAGGCACTATTTGAGTGGCAAACTAGGCTGCTGTCATGTTGGTAATACTATTACCACCATGAGAGCAGCCTCCTGATTGGCTTAGGGGAGTCTGCGAGCCTGTGTGCTGCTGGGAGTCGACAAGAACAGATAAGACACCTGGCTGTATTGCACAGACGGGTACAGAACAGTCCCAAGAACACAGGCCCTGTCTGAGTGGCAAACTAGGTTGCTCAGACCAATCACAAAGCTGCTGTCATGCTGGTATTAAAATTACCAGCATGACAGCAGCGTAATGATTGCTTAGGGGAGTCTGGGAGCCTGTATGCCGCTGGGAGTTGACAGGAATAAAAAAGAATGTAGGAGAGGTGGCCACCAGCAGGTAAGCGATCTTTTTTTTTTTTTTTCTGCCCACCACTTGTGTTCCAGAACAGCCGCCACTGAGTTTACCTCCTGAATGGGCTAAACATTTTTCTTTTTTCTAATGTTGCCAATATGAGTAACACTGTATCATCTACTGTACAGCACTATGGAACAGCAAGGAAATGTGATACCAAGTGCTATAAAACAAATGAATACTATCGTCAAGCCCGAATGAGGGATCCCAAAATCCCAGTTTGAATGCTAACAGAATATTTAAAATGTGGACGAAAAGAAGCTTTCGCCCATTCTGGAAATCCTGAAATGGCTACCCTTGTGAGGGTCCTACTTAACATCAGAGTATTCTGTCTCACCGGAAGGAACCTGCTGTTTCTTGTGCAACAAAAGGTGACCTTATCTACCACACATATGGCTACCATCAAGAACCACCTCGTTTCCACTGTCTAATCCAGATTTATGTTATTGTGATAACCGATGTGTTACCCCCACCCAAAACAAACTATGATTCCATCTACCAACCTAGACCCGCACTCGCCCCATTCATCTTTTCTCAGGAAATTCCTGAAGACCTGCCTTTCTTAGACTGTTCACCCAAAAGCCGCTGGCTAGCTGCTCCCCTGCTGCTTGATTATGACCACAGGCTGTTTCGCTGTATTTAGGTTGACACATTTTTGTCTTTTGTGAGACTGTTCATCCTGTAAAGAGGAAATGAATAATGCAAAACCTTTAACAGAATCCAATACATTGTCGGGTTCTCCTGCATTGAACTAAAGGGTGTAAATTCACATATCCATTATCCCTTTTCAACATTCTGAATTTTACACATTCTAACTAAATGGATTTCGAAATGACAGTAAATGGTGCCCAGAGTTCCATTAGATATGCTAAATTATTTCATATTGAATAGTCCTCTTAATTTTACTTGTCATTGTACCAGGTTTTCAGACTTGCGTATACCCATGAATAAAGTTACAGGATCTTTGAATCAGACAGTGCCCTGATGACAATACTATAAGTTAGATTTTGTTTTTGTTATTCTTTATTGTAAATGGTCAAAACTACCAACTTTCACAATATTTCATAAAGATCATGAACAATACAAAATAACAAAATGTTCATATTTTATGTACAACATATGCATTAACTGTTTGTCTGCCTTTTGTAAAAGTTTAATATAAATATACAATTCATGAAACATTCCATAATATGTCATTACTGAACAAGAAAACCTAATTTAGAAAAAGAAATAAAAGTACATATAATTTAAATATATATATATATATATATATATATATATATATATATATATATATACACACACACATCAATACATATAGGTTTATATAGATATATTAAGTTATCATATTACAACTCCAATGTAAGCTAACAGCATCAAGCTACTAGATGTTAGAGAAGGAAAATTCAAATGCATCAAACATACAACATTAAAAATAGACAAAATAAGGAATTTGCTTCTTTTTTTTTTTTTAGTAAAAAACCTACCAATGTTGATGGAGCATCTGGCTAATTTATTCCAGCAGTGGTGTGAATGTTATCATGAATCCCTTTGTATGTGTCATCGAAGAGAAGCCATGATTATTTGATGAATAAAACTTTTTTGGGGTAGTTTCAGGCAGGCCTGCCAAACTTTGCCAAATTTATTAGCAAAACAAACAATTTTGGCATAGCCAATACGTCTCGCTTTGGGACCTTATAAGTATTAGTCATGCAGCACGTTATCCTGGGTGCTGCAACATGTACTGTTATTTCACGTGGCACTGGTGAATGGCCAGACACCTAAGGAAGGGCTTCTATGCTACTTAATGAAAAGCAAATTTATGATACACCCTGACTGGCTCAACTGGTCTTGAGGTAAGGTTGTGGCTTCCCGGAGCAGGGTCATGAATTCAGAGTTATAGAGAAGATATTTAACTTGATTATAGCATAGTTTATTTTTTTAAGTTTAAAAATCTAATTTGAAAGTTAACAAAATATACAAAGAACCAGCAATACAGAATTAAATAGAACCAATAGGAATATAACAGAAGAGTTGGCTAGTATTATTAGACAATCAAAGCTATTTTAAATTTCATGGGGAATGAGGGGGGAAAATGGGGGCAAGGAAAAGGGGGGAACTGAGAAGAGAGAGTTTTATACATTGGTATATTAGGGTAGTGCATATTACAAGGAATGTGAATGAATTTCTTAATTAATTCCATACAACAAGCCAACAAGAGTAAAAAATAGAAGAACAGAGAAAAGAAGTATTCAAGGAGGTTTAACATTTTCAGAATTTAAACGAGATTTTTCTGTTAAAACTAGTTGATCTAAATAATTTGTAAGGGGTAGCCAAAAAGATCTCTATCAATCATTGGTTTACAGGCGGAGGCGAAAGCAGTGTCAAATCCATGAAATTGACAAAGACTATTCCACCAATGTTGTATAGATAGTTTTGTGATAGTTTTCCAGTTAAGAGAGATGTGTTGGAAATCTAAAGCAAGCATGAGATCGTAGAGACCATGGTTAGGGAGGGCAGATCTAAGGAATCAAAGAGACTTCCAGAAAAAAGAAGAGGATTAGAATAAGGGATGAAATATTAAACAGGCGAGAAATATAGAACCAGACTTTCCCCCAAAAGATAGAAACTGGTGGGCAAAGAAAGAGAAGGTACATGAGTTTAGCTTTAGAAGAGCCATAGGTCCAACAATTAGAATCAGAAGAAAGTGAAAAGCGAGCAATGGAAACAGATGTGAGATAAAGTCTATGGTAAAGGAAAAATAGAGATTGTGTAGGAGAGGCAAAGCAAGACATTTTTAGAGATCGGGACCAAAGTTTATCCCAGAAGATGATGTTCCATTCACACACCAGGTCAGATTCCCAAGAAAGTTCCAATTTGGATTTTACACAAACTGGATTAGGGGCTGAGAAGTATTTATAGATAAGAGAAGTTTTGGGTAGAGAGAAGAGTATCTGAAGAAGAGAGTTTTGGACAACAGGAAGGGGCGAAGAGGGAAGAGAGTAATACGTGTCAAGAATAACTGCCATTGGATTAGGGAATTTCTGTAAAAAATATCGGGGGCAGTGTAATAAGGACTGAAATTGGGGAAATGAGCATGGAGACAATCCATCAAAAAGATTTTTGACTCAAATTATGCCCTTTGACCTCCAAGCTTTCCAGTAGATGGGCTTGTTGTTAATGAGAATAAGAAGTGTGCCAAATTGGAGATTCCAAAAAGGATTCCTTGGAGATTGGATCCGGATGTATCAAATGTTTCCAAAGGGAACAAGTGTGCTTAAACAAAGGAAGAGCGTTATAGGGGGTTTTAGCAGAGAAAGCCACAACTTCCTTTAAAGAGAAGGGTAGTAATAGGGTTTGTTCAATACGTAGCCGTAGGGGAGTGACTGGGGAAGGATCGGGAAGGAGCCATTTCGATGCTTGGCGAAGAGAAAATGATTTATGGTATAAACGAACGTCAGGAAAGTTCACACCTCCTTTAGACTTTGACCTACGAAGAGAAGATAAGGAGATTCTGCCCTCTTGCCCTGTCAAAGAAATTTAGAAAGACACGAGTCAATCCGCTTAAAATAAAAGGCAAGAATATGAATGGGGAGCATTGATAGTGTATAAATTAAAATGGGGGTAATCATCATTTTGATTGAGTCTTGCCGACCCCACCAACAAAGTGAAAGAGGGTTCCAAGAAGAAAATAATTTTTCAATTCTGGATAAGACTGCAGACATATGAATTTAATAGAGGAAGCAATGGAGTTGGAGAACCACATACTTAAATATTTAATTTTTGAGTGATTCCAGGCAAAACCAGCGGCAGAAAAGGCGTGGGGAGACAGCATTTTGTAAGGGGGAGGATTTCTGTCTTATCTGAATTAATTTTATAACCAGAAACAAGGGAAAAAGAAGCAAATTCATGTAATAAAGGAGGAATAGAAGCTTTGGGCGCAGAAATAAGGAGTCGGATATCATCCGCGTAAACAGAGAGTTTTAATTGATGGTCACCATAAGAAAATCCAGAAATGGAATCATTATTACGAATAGAAAATAGAAAGGGTTCAAGAGCTAGACTAAAGAGAAGAGGAGAGAGAGGGCAACCCTGGCGGATACCACGCTGAAGAGGAAAGTAAGAGGAAATGCATCTATTAACTAATACTGAAGCTTTAGGGGCAGAATACAATAGGGAGATAGGAGAAATCAATTGGGGACCAAAACCATGCCACTTTAATGAAGCAAATAGCCAGGACCAATCAACTCTGTCAACAGATTTTTCTCTATCAACAGAAATGGCCCCCAAGGATGTGTCTAGGGAAGGGATTTTGTTTAAAACATTAAGAAAAAGACGAGAATTATCAGAAGTGAGCCTACCCTTGACGAAACCTCACTGCTCTTTACCAATTAAGTGGGGCATAAGAGGATCTAGGCAAGTGATTTGGCAAATAGTTTATAATCAACATTGACCAGGGAAATCGGGCGATAATTCTTACAAAACATGGGGTCACAACCTTCTTTATGTATGAGGCAAATTGTAGCTTCCTGAAAGGTACATTCTGTCTTACTAGCTAGAAAAAATGACTGGAAAAGATTTAAGAGTAGGGAGTATTAGATTAGAAAAGTGTTGATAAAATTCAACAGGAAAACCATCTGGGACAGGTCAAGGCATTTAAGGCAGTGGATAATTCAGTAAGGGATAAGTCTGTTTCGAGATCAGAAAGACTGTGGTGAGAATTAGAAGGAGTTGGAAGTTTATTAAAATAATCTTGGATAAGAGCAGAGGAAGGAGGGGATTCAGGGGTATAAAGATCCTTATAAAAGAGTTTAAATTCATTGAGGATGTCTTGATCCTTATGCAAAAGAGAACCATTTGGAGAGTAGATAGAATCGATTAGAGTACGGTCTTTACGAGTTTTTAGATAGTTCGCCAAGAGCTTACCCGCTTTAGTACGACCACCGTAATAGCTACTACAGAGAAGTATTGAGGACGTCTTGTCAGTAGTAGTTTTATTAAAGGCTAGCTTAGCACGTGTCAACTCTGGCGAGATCGAATCCATCAAAGAAGTATAGAATTTGTGTTCTAAGAGCTTAATATTCGCCAAGGCAGTCTTCCGTTGTTGAAGGAAGCGCTTCTTTTTCTTTGAAACAAAATCTATAATAAATCCTCTCGCAGTGGCTTTAAAAGAATCCCATATGATATGGGGTGAGAGATTGGGGTCACTGTTAAGATCAAAAAATTCATTTGCAAAGGTGCAAAAAGAGGAAGAGAAAAGAGGGTCTAGAAGAAGAGAATTGTTAAAATGCCATCAGGAGCACCTGGGATGTGGAGGGAGCAAATCAAGATCTGTTACAATTGGGACATGTTCCGAGATGTCTATAGGTTCAATAGATCTACCTTCTGTGTCATTTTCTTGCGATATCACCTTACAATTCAATTTATATATTATAACACCATTTTCTTATTGGTAGACGGAAAGAATAAAACTGAACCCACTCAGCCTCTTTTTAATTTTAACTCCTCAATTTCTGTGAGGTGGGTCTCTTGTAAGAGAACTAAATCCGGATTATAAGAGGCAAGATGGGAAAGGATTCCCTGTCTTTTAATTGGGTTAATAAAACCCTTCACATTCCAGGAGATAACTCTGAATGTAAATCCATTAACGTTATAAACAGAACAAATTATGCAATAGTAAGAAAATGAGATAAGAAGCAAGAATTGATCAAGGAAAGAGAAAGGAAAGAAAGAAAAGAGGTGAAAGAAAGATTAATAGAAAAACAGTACATGTCAACAATGAATACAATTGGAAGATAAACGAGAGTAAAAAGAAGGAAAAGATTGACAACTGTAATACGTACCTTTGAGGGGGAATAAAGGAAGCAGGTGGGAGGTGGTGACAGAGGAGAAGACGACCCAACCAACCGGGGAAGAAGCATTACAATGGGGAACAAGATGAAATAAAACAGGAGACAAAGAGAGGGAGATATCAAGGGAAACATCTGCAAAAGAGTGAGAGAAGAATACATTTATATGAAATATTAAAGATAACGTTTTGCGAAATAGCTACCATCAATAACCTGTGGAAGAAAAAGAAAAAATCAGCAAGGAACCAGACCGGGTGAAACAAAGCCCGTCAACAATAAATGAAAAAGTCAAGTTATGGGGGACGTTAAAGAAAAAAGAGGACCGGAAGTTTCCATAGAAGAGGTAGAATGTAAACGGATACATTTCTTCAGGTCAGCTAGATCATCAAAAGAGGAAGTCTTGTTCTGGAAGGTGACTGTAAACAGGCAGGGATGGAAAAGTCCGAATCTTGCTCCAAGTGATAGTAAGGCTGGACGCAGTTCAAGGAATTCTCTTCGTCGTTTAGCAGTTACCTGTGATACATCTTGCAAAATATGAAGTTTAGAACCTGACCAAACAAGCTGCATTTTGTGCTCGGCTGCATTTAAGACTTGTAACAAGTCTGTAAATTTAAAAAATAAAAAGATCACACCCCTAGGCTTCGAAGGAGCAGCTGATGAGGACAGACGAGGACCTAACCTGTGAGCGCGTTGAATGCTAAGCGTTGTTGAAGTAGGAAGGTCTAGAAGTTTTATGAGAAAAGTATTGAAGAGTGGGACGGGCTTCAGGAAGGCCATACAGGTGTAGAATATTGCCTCTGTTTTCTGTTTTCAAGATCCTCTGCCGATTTCTTGAACAAAGAGACCTTCCTCTGTAAGTAGAGATTTTAATGGAGAAATTCTGAAAGTCACCGACTTGATTCTCTACATTAGTGATGCGGGATTCCATAGACGCCCACTTGGTGTCCAACAGCTGGAGACGTAAATTAGTCTCTTCAATGAAAGGGCGTTAGGCACGAATTTCATCAAGGACCATATCTAATGAAACTGGAGAAGCCGGCTTCGGTGGAGAGGGAGGGTTTGCTTGAGAAGTTTGATAGTAGAGGCGGTTGACTGCATATTGGTAGAAGATATGGATGAGCTTGAAGTTTTTAATGAACAAGAATGCGCCATTTTAAAACCACCATTAAGAGCTGAAGCCAAATGATACGGCTTTAAAACAGGGTTGCGGGCCAGGTATCTCATGCTGGTAGTAAGTAACTTCTTACTCCTACCCATAAAGTGGAGGAGTAGCAAACTTCGGCAATGCGTAGGAGAAAATCACCTGTGGCCAACCACAGCGATTGAAATAAACTGCACAACACAGAATAATGAAACAATTAAAGCGCTGTTGATAAAGTAAGAAGTCCAATTACTCTTGAGAGGTCAGGCACCTCGTGAATATATAGCCAAAGTCAAAGCCAAAGGGTGAAATTAAGTGAGATGAAGAAATACGTCGCAGCTAAGGTAAATCCAGAAATTGGAGCAAAATTCAGAGCAAGTAAAATGTTAGTATCACATAAAGGAGTAGTTATTTCCAAAGTCGCATGTTTGTTTTATGAGGTAGCAAAAGTCATTGTGCGAGTAAAGTACCTGAAGTAAGTGAAATCTTCGTCATGGGTAAAAACAAAATGGCGGCCGGAACAGGTTTGCAGGTAGATTAGTGCATTTCAGAAGGAAGCGGCGTTGCAAGCGCGTGGAAATGGAAGAGAAATCTTAAGCAGCTCTTCCGATTTATGAATCTCTCGGTTTCGTTGAAAGAAAGTTGCTGAAGCTGCAGTAATTATTGCGGCATTCCGCGATGTGATGCGGAGCTCCAGGGCTAGGCGGCCATCTTGGTTGGCGCAGCACACTTCCGATTATAGCACAGTTTCAATCATCAATGAATGCTCAAAATAGTGTGTGCATTTTAGGAAATCTGTGCCTTAAACTTTAGAAGTTGTTATCACGTTGCCATGTGTTGAGGTTGGGACTCGTCTATTTCGAATGCATCATGGTGAGGTGGAAGCTTGTAGGCGGACTGTGAAGCTCTGCCAGTAAAAAAGACATGTTTTGTGACCTTTCGTTTTTAGTTGTTTAGTACATCAGAGGTGGCTACAGCTGTGCTTTCTGCTTAGGCAGGTAAGAACGTAAACAGATTCCAACTACCGGTCAGCTCTCTGAAACAACATATTGGCGGTGTAGGCGCTATGTTACAGACCTCAAATGAATAAAGGTTACCACCCATGCGCATAAACGCGAGTGGGTTTGTTGAGGGCAATTTACACAACACTTAGAGCACAGCTAGGCAGGAGTTTTGTATGCAGTTTCTGGCTCTGTCCAAATGCCATTATATTGCTCCAAAGCAAGGCATTCTGGCAAAGTGAGCATTTTGTTATTGTAGGGCAGTAATCAAAATCTAACGACACTCTGCTCTTCCACATCACTGTTCAACATGGAGCATGCTGAGCAGCCAAAATATCCATAATATTGTTTTTCTAATTAATCAGTTTTATAAATCTTTACGTGTCGGCTTTTGAATAGTTAGTGCAGATGTCAAAATAATGCACATATCTTAGCTGTCACACGTTACAGAAATAAATGCAATTTGCAATTGTGTTTTCTCAATATCTTTTTAGGACTACCCTGGGATGTCCCTACTCGGGACCCAACATACTTCCTCCCCCCCTCTTTTAAGGTTTTCATGACAGAGGGTCTATGCTCGAACATGATATCCCATATAAAGGTGCTTAAACGTTGCCCCACTAAGCACCCAACTGTCGCTACAGGGCTTGTGTGCCCTTGTATAGTGCTTATATGGCTAAGGCTGTGTGAAAACACAATGGCGGAAACAGGATAAAAAGGGCGCAGGTTTAGAGAAAGCAAAAAATGAAACGTTATTGGGGAGAAGGGACAAAATGATTTTATGTCACGTGGTATCCTAGTATATTTATTTATTTAAGGTTTTTATAGAGCGCGTAGTCACCCAGTAGTAGTAGGATAGTGTGTATAAGTCCAAAATCCTCCTCAGGGGGCTAATTGAGAACAAGCTGTGGAGGAAATAAGGAAAAATTAAGAAAGGAATAAGGTAACAATGTTGATTACGCCAAATGTAGTCTTATCCTTCCCTTCCAAATTTAGCACTGATGGTCTTTTTTTTGCCTACTGAAAGTAGTTGAGGGGAGTAAACACTTCAAATTATACTTACAATTTAGTCATGTTTCAAAAACCACAGACTCCGAATTCCAATTTATGGATTTTATTATAAGGCCAAAAATAATTTTTGGTAAACACATCTGAGAATCGGCAAATATAGGTACAAAAAATCAATACAGAGACGAACCTACGAATATAATTGCACAGAAGGCATAATGTAACTTATTCTAAAATCAAAATGCAACACATAATTGAGGTGGAATCTAAATTCTTTTTCATTGGGAAGGAAAGCATAAGCTATCTTTCCCTACACTACTCTCATTGAGGGTCCGGGCTATTTCCTCTATATAATTTCTCAAAGGTAGCACGTGTAGACTTCCTAAGAAGTACTCATGTCAAATGAGTCAAAATAGCTTAAGGTTATGGAGCTCGCTCCTAAGATGCTCCTTCTCGTCCGAAAATATAGAAGTCTGATTTTCTGTCCCTGCGCATCATACAAAAAAGCCAAATTTAGCCCCCCCTAAATGTATCACATTTGTTTCACTTGCAATATTCCCCAGTAGCTTTCCATTGACTCTTTTATTAAGTTCTTCTTGTCTCTTGTCTTCCAGTGGCCTTGAGGTGCAGATAGGCCAGGCACGAAGGCATCCTCCCTTCTCGCCTTTCATTTCCTTCAAAGACATTCTGGTTATCTCCTTTAACTAAGAATAACGAGGTCGAATTCTTGCCCCTGTAGTGTTATGAAAACATATTTGTTTTTTTAAAGTTTTATTATATATTTAATTGAAATCATACATTATAAAGACTTACAAGGGAAGAAAAAAAACACAACCAAAAGAAACATACAGGCTAACATACACACATACCCCTACTGGCAAGCTGTGGGTTTGACATATTAGTACAATATAATGCTCCATACATTACTGACACAGGTACAATCCAGATTGTAACATAAGATACATCGAGGGGGAGTTAATCAATCGGATGGGAGAGCGTTAACGGTTGCCAATAGTCTCTTGGTTTCGATCCCGATGAAAGCTCTTCTTCATAGGTTTTCAATGTGTCCTTACAGTACACCATGTCATGTATCCATTGTTTACAGGGGGGTTATTTCCAGCCATTCCAGTACATAGGCAGCCTTTGTTTAGCCAATAATAATGGATCTCATCTTTCACACGGATAGACCTGAGAACTGGAACACTACATTAAGAATGCTACTTCACACCCTCACGCTCCTGCTCACCTGCAGCTACATCGCTCGGTGATTCACACGCATCTCTGGTATCGTTTTCACTGCAATTCGCATTCTAGCGCTGTACACGCATAGCGCGGCACTACCCGACGGACATACTAGCGCGACCTTGCTCTGGCTGCCTTGCTCACTGTCTGTACTGTCTGCATCGCTGTGTCTGTTGCGCATATATTTATTTATTTTATTTAATTGGACTGCTCACTCGGCGCTGCCCCTGCCTCGCTTTCACCTTTGACCCTCCATTTTGTTGTGGATATCCCCTGACCCGCCCCTCTTCCCCGCTACCGCCTCCCTGCTGCCCCTCCCACCCTCCGCCCCCTCCACTCTCCATTTATGGACAGATAGTCCCACGCGCAGCGTCCACGCGCTACGGCCGCGCCGAAGGTGCGCCAAAGGTAAGCCCATCTACGCCCGTCCGCGCCTGGACTGCGCCTAGCCCACGCAATGCCCATCTCACCCGCATCACTTACGATGCCACCACCATCCTAGCCCTCAACCCCGGCCGTTCCCCCAACTGCGTCCAAGCCGCTCCTGGACACACCCATGGACCCTTCTCTTGCAACTCCTGCAAGTTCGACGGCACCAAAACCAACTCCTCATCCACGAACACCAATCAGAGACCTGGCACCAACCACCTAAAATGCATCCTGCTCAACACCCGCTCGGTCCACAGGCACGCCATCGACCTCTGGAATCTACTAGAGACCATCTCTCCAGATGTCGCCTTCCTAACAGAAACATGGATGAACGCCTCTTCAGCCCCAGACATCGCCATTGCCATCCCGGAAGGATACAAGATCATCCGCAAGGACCGCATCGAGCAAGCAGGAGGAGGCATCGCCATCGTCCACAAGAACTCCATCCGCATCTCAACCAGCTCAGACGTCAACCTTGCCAACGCCGAACACCTCCACTTCCAGATCCACACCGACCCCAAGACCACACTCAGAGGCACCCTCCTCTACCGGCCTCCAGGACCCCGTGCACAATTCAGTGACAACATCACTGACTTTATCACCCCACACGCCCTCCCCTCCGAGGACTACATCCTATTGGGAGACCTCAATTTTCACCTGGAAAAGAGCTACGACAGCAACACCACCACCCTTCTGGACAATCTCGCCAACCTCGGACTCAAACAACTTGTTAATACCCCCACCCACATTGCAGGTCACACACTCGACCCCATCTTCACCTCCAGCAAACATGTCTCATTCAGTCACACCACAACTCTTCATTGGACGGACCACAGCTGCGTTCACTTTACCTACAATAAGACCACAATCCACAACCTTCCTCAACCCACCCTGCGAAGAAACTGGAACAAAATCACCATCGACCAGATCTCCTCATCGCTTCTTCTAAACCCCCCCGCCCACTCCTCAAACCCAGACCAAGCAGCCATTAACCTCACCCAATGGCTATCCAACAGCGCCGACATCCTAGCACCGTTGAAAAAACGCCAAATCAATCTAGGCAGCAAAAACGCCTCCTGGTTCAACGATGATCTTAAGAAATCGAAGAAACACTGTCGCTCCCTCGAGAAGGCCTGGAAAAAAGACCCAAACACCAGCACCAGGGACGCCTTCAAAAACGCCACCCGCATACACCACCAACTAATCCGATCGGCCAAGAAAGCCGCATTCAAAGACCGTCTAGATAATAACGCCCACAACAGCAAGGAATTATTCAACATCGTCAAAGAATTTACCAACCCATCAGCCAACTCCAACGACATCACCCCCTCTCAAGCCCTCTGCGACTCCCTAGCTTCGTTCTTCCACAACAAAATCGCAGACATCCACAACAGCTTCGACAACCAACCCGGAGACCAACCCACCCATCCTCCTGCAGAACCTTCACCCCCCTTGAACATCCTTATTGATTGGAACTCAATCTCCACTGAGGACACCATCCGCCTAATGAACTCCATCCACTCAGGATCCCCCACAGACCCTTGCCCTCACCACATCTTCAACAAAGCAGACTCCATCATAGCACCACACCTCCGAGACGTCATCAACTGCTCTCTCAACTCCGCCACCTTCCCGGAAAGCTGGAAACACGCAGAACTCAGCGCCCTTCTGAAAAAACACACAGCTGACCCCACCGAACTCAAAAACTACCGCCCCATCTCGCTTCTTCCATTCCCGGCCAAAGTCATCGAGAAAGCTGTCAACAACCAGCTCGCCACCTTCCTCGAAACCAACAAATCCCTCGACTCCTCTCAATCTGGCTTCCGAGCCAAACACAGCACGGAGACCGCACTCATCGCAGCAACAGACGACATTCGAACTCTACTGGACAATGGAGACACAGTCGCCCTCATCCTCCACGACCTCTCCGCTGCCTTCGACACAGTCTGTCATAGCACCCTTCTACAGCGCCTCAGAAACGTCGGAATCCAAGGAAAAGCACTGGAATGGATCACCTCGTTTCTCACCGGAAGAACCCAGAGAGTCCGCCTCCCACCATTCAAGTCAGAGGCCTATGAAGTCATCTGCGGCGTACCACAAGGGTCGTCACTCAGCCCCACCCTCTTCAACGTATACATGAGCCCTCTTGCGGCCATCGCTCGCCAACACAATCTCAACATCATCTCCTACGCTGACGACACTCAACTGATCCTCTCACTCACCAAAGACCCTAACACCGCCAAAACCAACCTACATGAAGGAATGAAAGAAGTAGCCGAGTGGATGAAGCACAGCCGTCTGAAACTGAACTCAGACAAAACAGAAGTCCTCATCTTAGGCACCTCCCCCTCCGCCTGGGATGACTCTTGGTGGCCAGAGGCCCTTGGAAAAGCACCCATCCCGACGGACCACGCACGGAACCTGGGCGTCATCCTGGACTCCTCACTCTCGATGACCAGACAAGTCAACGCCGTTTCATCATCTTGCTTCAACATTCTTCGCATGCTCAAAAAAACATTTCGCTGGATCCCCACCGAAACTAGAAAAACGGTCACCCACGCACTGGTCACGAGCCGCCTGGACTACGGAAACACCCTATACGCCGGTACCACCGCAAAACTCCAGAAAAAACTCCAACGCATCCAGAACGCTTCAGCCAGGCTTATACTTGACATCCCGCGTAAAGCACACATCTCTGGTCACCTGAAAAACCTCCACTGGCTCCCCGTAAATAAGAGGATTACTTTCCGCCTCCTAACCCGCGCACACAAAGCACTTTACGAACTTGGACCCGAATGCCTCAACACACGACTATCCTTCTACACCCCCTCCCGTCAGCTACGATCCTCCAACCAAGCCCTTGCCACTATACCTCGCATCAACAAAACCACCATGGGAGGTAGATCCTTCTCCTACCTGGCAGCTAAAACCTGGAATTCACTTCCCACTCATCTTCGCCTTACTCAGAACCACCTAGCATTCAGAAAGCAACTTAAAACTTGGTTATTCGACAAGTAACTCCCCACCCGTCCTCAAGCGCCTTGAGACCCTATGGGTATGTAGCGCGCTATATAAATATCCTGACTTGACTTGACTTGACATATCAAAAACGACGACCACCACACATAGTTGTAAACATGACGATCTCTCTCCCTATCCAGGCGACTAGAAACGAGAACACATTAGTGACCATTTATTCAAATGGCACAATTTTGATACAGGCTAACAACGAGAACCTAGAGGCCTTTGACTCTCCCCTGCTCTTCGTTCCGCCCATCTTCACTCTCTGTGTCCTGCTCCACCCCAACCCCCTTCCTCGTTTAACCTGCCCAACCACCAGGCAAAGCAATAATAATGCAATCACACAGAGTTTACGGTTATTGGACCTGGGATTGAACACCAGACCTAGTAGGCATAGATGGATCATGCAGTCGATTTGATTCTCAACACATCGCTGATGTTGAGAATCGTTGTTGTTACAGATTCCCAAAAGTCACTAACATGGACAATGCCATGCTAGGTGTATAAAATCTGCCTCGTCGGCACCACAACGTTTGCAACACGCATCCGTACGGAGACCGCATTTTTTAAATTTAGCCGGTGTATGATATGTTTGGTGTAAATATTTATAATGAATAATTCGTAAATTATCATTTGGTGTAAGTAGGTCAGTCGGGGCACAACACTTGGACCACTCCTCTTCAAGGATAGGTGTGTCTAAAACTGTCGACCATCTAGTATGTGCTTTGCATGTGTTTTCTGCTATGTTAGTTTGTAATAGGACATATTTGGTCACTAAGGGGCAGATGTATCATCCGTTTTTTTTGTCGCAAACGCTGCGATTCGGAAAATAGCAGCGTTTGCGACAAAAAAAACGGGATTTGGAATGTATCATGCAAAAAGCCTCGCAATATTAAGGAATCGCTAATTTAGCGATTCCTTAATATTGCGAGGCTTTTAAGAAATAGCAAATTGCGATTTTAGATTGTAAATGTATCAAGCATTTCAGTGTGGCGATTTTTGACTAAGAATTCGCAAATGGCCATCAACTTGTAGTTGGTGGTAACTTGCGAATTCTTTTCAAAAAGCACTTTTTTTAAATTCTAAAGGTGCCATATGACGGTCATACATGCCCTTAGGGCATGTATGTGCGCCATATGCGTACACATATCAAATTCAGGGGTGCAGCAGGGTGTCCTTAGGACACCCTTGCACCCTTGAAATTATTCTCAATTTGCGATTAGCTAATTGCTAATCGCAAATTGAGTATAATTTTACATTCATTCCTATGGGCCTCCTGGCCCATAGAAATGAATGGGAAATTATTCCTTAATTGCGATTAGCAATTTGCTAATCGCAATTAAGGAATTCTAAGGAATCGCTAATAAATAGCGAAATTCTACATACATACCATTTTGCACTTCTCAAATAGAGATTCCTTAACAATCGCTATTTGAGAAGTGCAAAATGGTATCTTGATACATCTGCCCCCAAGTGAATATTGTGCAGATTGGTGATGATCATTTGTAATGCTTGGAGAACTGGTGGTTCTGTTGGAAATGTGGGATAGAAATCATTGACACATAACTCCATCGAAATCTTAACAAACCAATCAATCTGTTTATACCAGGCAGCAAGCTTCTTCCTCAGCCGAGAAAAATCATTAGTAAATGCTGCCAAATCACCCCTGCTCCATGGCACATGACACATGTACATATCCCCCATTCTGTACTTCTCTCAGAGGGAAAATTCCTGCTGCTCCAATCCACTTTCTTAGCACTTTTCTTTTTGGACCATCTTTCTTCCCACTTATCTAATTCTCTCCATGGTCGCATTGCTACGATTAAATCTCTAATTTGTGCCATTAATACTGTTGTTCGCTTTTCCTCTAAATATTGATCAGCTCCCCTGCATCAATTTCGTCTTGGTCAAATTCATCTCATACCGTCTTGCCAACTGTAACAATGCTTCATGATCTTGCTTTGCCTTTTTAGTGACATCCTTAGCTACAAATAACAACTCTCTTGGATCATATGTTTCAATCCTGTCCAATGGCAGATTCTCTTCTATCACTTCATCTATTTCTACTTTCAATCTGACCACATCTAACAATGGTGCTTTCATTGCCACTTGTATGGTTCTTTGACCCATCTCACTTCCTGTTTCTTCCCTGCCACAACTTTGTGCTCTCCTTGGACCTGCACTCTCCTCCATTCTCAACTCCGGACGACTTTCTCTCTCACAACTTCGACTTCTCCAGTGGTTACCTTCACCTAAACCCTGTGATTCGAATAGTACTCTAGGTGTCTCTCGTCCCATCTCCAGTTCTTCTTTTGACATCATTGTCTCCCTCACTGGTGGAGCCCACATTCCAATGTCTGACCTAGAATTTACCAATGCTCCTGTTCATCTTCGTTCTAACCCACTGTCCATCCTTGATGGATCAGCAGTGGCTGGCAATGGAGTACTAGCTTCCACTGGCATCTGAGCCATACCTGTTCCACTCACTGTAAGACTGCATCCTGACATAGTCTCTTACCCTTCAATGGTCTGCTGTTGACTTCACTTGCTCTCTCATTTGGGTTATTGATTGAAACCACAGGTCCAATTGTAACTGGTACAGTAAGAGAGTCTGGTAACTGCATGGTGCATGCACTTCCATTGTGCTCCGGATCTGCATATCCTGGCCCTCCAGACCCCCCTGTAATTCTTATTCCCACTGCCATTCTCCCTCTTACTCCTGTCTGCTCCTCTGAACCCGTTCGACCCACTCCTAAAGCTTTCCCAGGTTGCTGTGTTCTCTCCAGCTCCGATCTGGAGTCATAAGGTGGAGGACGTTCTGCAAAATATCTCTATAGAAAGCTATCATCTGTATCACTGTCTTCCTCCTTCTTACTCTGTCCTTCAGACTGTCCTTTTAACAACCTGAATGGATATAAGCGTTCTCCCTCTGGATATAAGCCTTCTCCCTCTATGGTGTCTACTCTCCACCTTTCCACATGAAAAGCAGCCCACCTGGCATCTTGATATGCCTTCATTGCTTTCTTGATTCTTCCCTCATTTTAGAGGCAAACCATTCTCTGTTACCATTGGATTACGCCAAATTTAGTAACTCTGGGCAAAGTACTACGCTACGCTCATGTAGTCTGCGAGGTTTGCGCTACTTCGCACTATGCGAATTGCACATAGCACAGTGCAAATACGCGTAGCGTAGCGGTAATTTTTTGCTTGCTTGCGGTCCTCAATGTCAAGTTGGTGACCGCGAGCGAGCAAAATGACATCCCGGCAAGACTTTTTCCACGTTCACGATCAGCAACACATCAAGTTGCTGATCGTGTGCATGGAAAATAAACCTCTCGGCGAAATTCTCAACGCAGGGAGGTCAGGTTTCTCATTGCGAGTGGTTGCGTATGCTCGCGACCGCTCGCGATGAGAAACTACCGGTACGCGTTGAGAAAGCTGCTGCACGAGTAGAAATCTACTTGAGCGGCAGAAAACAACCGCTTGCACTGTGCAAGATGCAGTTTGCACTGATTGCACAGTGCAGACTAGCATCCAGCACTGTGCAATCAGTGCGAACAGCATTTTGCACAGTGCACTAGGCAATTCGCGTAGCTCGCGTAGTGCAAAGTGCAATTCCCATAGCTGTGCGTAGTGCTACTACGCGAACTATGCCCAGGGTTAAAATGTAGTCTTTGCCCTCCCTTCCAAATTTAGCACTGATCGTCTTTTATTTTGCCTGCTGAAAGTGGTTGAGGGGATTAAACACTTCAAATTATACTTACAATTTAGTCATGGTTCAAAGACCACAGACTCTGAATTCCAATTTATAGATTTTATTATAAGTCCAATAATAATTGGATGTGAGAATCAGCGGATAAAGGTACATAAATATCAATACAGAGCCGAACCTACGAATATAATTAATTCGGCACGGAAGGCATAATGTAACAAACTTCAAAATCAAAATGCAGCACAGAATTGAGGCGGAATCTAAATCCTTTTTCATTGGGAAGGAAAGCATACATTATCTTTCCCTACACTACTCTCATTGAGGTTTCTGGCCATTTCCCTTATATCATTTCCCAAAGGTGTCATCCCGTGTATACTTCCTAAGAAGTACACAAGTCAAATGTGTTAAAATAGCTTAAGGCTATGGAGCTCGATCCTAAGATGCTCCTTCTCCTCCGAAAATGTAGAAGCCTGATTTTCTGTCCCTGCACATCACACAAAAAGGCCACATTTACCCCCCCCCCCCCCCGCCCCCCTAAATGTATCACATGACAAATTGTTTCACTTGCAATATCCCCCAGTAGCTTTCCATGGACTTCTTCTTGTCTTCCAGTGGCCTTGAGGTGCAGATAGTCCAGGCACGAAGGACATACTCCATAACTGAACACAAGCCAAAACACATGGCAGGGATAATGGAGCCTTACCTATTCCAGGTGTGATTTAGATGAAGTAGAGGAAGGAAGAAAAAGAAGGCGGCCACCACGGAGCATTTCGGTAACCGGAAAAATGTGTTCAGGCCTATGCCTAGTGAGGAACTAAGATGTAAAAAATAAAACACTAGCTCAGAACACAGCAAACGCATTTGTAAGAAGTCGCATTAAAATTTACAACGTGATCACAACACAGGCAATACATTCAAAATGCAGATTACTTGGTTTGCAGTCAGTCACAATAAGCCTTACGGGGGGAGGGCACACACACTGCCTCAGTCTGCAGGGAGGCCTTGGTGGGTCTCCCTGCGATTTAAGAAAACAAAGGCAGCTGCTTGCGGGTGCATAGTGCAGCTGCCAAGGACACCGAACAACCCCACTCTTACCAGATCGGGCTGCCACCGAAGGAACGAAGGACAGAGTTGTCTCTCCTGCTTAGCAACGTGTCTCCACAATCCTCTGTCGATCCCGGCAGCAGCTAATGGCAGCAGATCTCTGGAGCGGAACCTGCACTGAAGACCTCCTATCTTCTCACGCTCCAAACCATGTTCGCAGCACGTCCTACGTGAAAGACGGCCCATTGACCAGTTTCAGCTAGGGTGACCAACTAGACAGGGTGCAAATGCAGGACGGTATGTGTAAAAATTCAGTACAAAGGGCCAAAATACTGGAAAAAAGTTCGGGAAAGAAGGTCCAAATCCAGGACACACCTTTGGGACAAAAGGTATGTTCTACAAATGTACAGACACATCAGAAGAAGTTGCACGATAGTAAAAAAGTATGTGAATAGACAACCACTTAAGTTATAATATAAAATACGTTTTATATTGGGTTGAGACAATCGTGCACTTCATCGTTTTTCGGTATGCGTGCCTCAGCAGTGCAGAAGGAGAAATATTTATTTTCAGATTTGCTTGTATCCGCGGCATCAATTAACAGTCTCAGGGATTGCTTCCATTTTTTTCAGGCAAAATGTAGTCTACGCTGGCTTAATCTCATGTAATTTTCAGCATTTGCATAGTGCTTTTTATACAAATGCTCGAGATAACGGTATTTGCCCAATTTTACGCTGTTTCTTTTACTGCAAAATGTGCCTTTCCCAAATGGATTTAAGAATGCATTCACATTAAAACAAGCATTGGAAATGCCAATAAGTCTGGCGTCGCCAGCCTTTTTGCAATTCATGTTTTGATTTGTCATGGCTTTTGCAAAGCTGCTGGGTATTCATCGATCTAAAAAAGAAAACATTGACTGAAGGCAAAAAAGTTTTTGGGTCTAAAAAAGCACACGTTACCATAGTACTCCCTGAGGTGAAGGGAACTACTTTGTGTGCTCATTGTGAAGTCAGCCAATGACTGAAGGGAGTTGATACATTGGCCCTTGATTCATGCTTGAGTGTGTTGAAGATAAATGTGAATGACCCAACCACAGACAAATGGATGAATTGTGGCTGAATCCCCCAGTATGGAGCTAAGCCACACACATAGTTTTAGTAAAATCAAAAGGTCTTGTCTAACACAGACCTAAAAAAGCCAATCATTCTGCCATTGTCTAGCAACTTCTTGACTTTGAGAACGAAAGTAAGAAGGCAAAAATCAAAGCAAGAAGGAAGACAAGAAGCCAAGGAGCAATGAAAGAAAAAAAGAATGCACAAAAGAAAGAAAGAGAGAGAAGGAAGGACATATTTAAGGAAAGAAAGAGAGCAAGAAAGGATGATAGGTGGGAAGAAAGACCTAGGGCCAGCACTTTCCTCTCACTTCGTAATCAGGAGTGTCATGTATAAAGTCTTGTGGTGAATTCATAAATATTACTCGGCCCGGCTTTTGGTACCTTAATGTTACTAAATTTGATGGCCATTAAATAGCCATCTCTAAACCCATCTGTTTTATTTCCTGCAGTGCACATTCTGCAAATGCACATTCTGCTACACACAATACCACATAATTACTATCCATATAATTCCATGGCACCTCCTGCCACATAATTCCACTACACAAATCCACGCCACACCACACAATTCCACCACACACAATTTCACAACTAACAATTCCTATCAAGCCCTTCCACTCCACACCACATACATTCACTCTAATACAAACCAAAACACATGGGTAAAAACCATTATCATTTACTACGCTGATAGCACCAACTCTCACAAATGCGAGACCTATTGCTTTTCAAATGCCTGTTTGTCAATGTGATCCCCTAATGTAATGATCATGGAATGCTGGTATTTAGAGATGCAGGCCTGTTAGTCCGGGCTCACTTATTTCTAATATGATCCAAGTAGTTGACTCTACACATTTCTATCTTAGATACAGACAATTTACTCCTTGCCAGTTGATACATCACAACAGGTACAGGCCCATGGAAAGGGAAGCAGGCAGGTCCCGTATATTCATGGTCTACTATGGATTTCACAATGACACGTTGGTGGTGTGGTGTAATAGGATCTGGGACATTTGCTCTCCTTTTGGCTTTTCCTAGCTGACTGACATAAAATGTATATTTTTCTGACATGATGCCTGAGTGCACTGAATGTCGATGGAAGATTCACTGGTTGTCTTGTTTCACGACAGTCCGTTTTCTCTCATCACCCATGCGTTGGACCACACTGCGGCACTCTGACCGCCCGCTGTGTCCTCCCTCCAGGTAACTACCAGCAGGAAGGATGGATCTGCGCTTGTGGGGGCTCGTCAAGGGCTGGGAACCTGGCAGTCACCCTCCAATCAGGGGCCTGGCAATCGCTGATGGACACTCGTTCCGCTGCTGAAGCTACCGCCAGGCCTCCCGAATGTTTGTGGCGCTGCATACTGTGTCACTCTCACTATCAGAACTCCATCATCACCCATGCTGTCCTAGTTTTTATTCATACACAGACTGTCTGGCTTTGAATTATCATTTGGGCACTGTAGTCCTAATTTTCCCTAATCCTTTTCTTGGGAGTCCTCTCTATGTCACCTGCTTTTCTGTTTTCTTTGTTTCCTTTACAGTTCGTAGTGGCTTTGTTAGGCTTTGGAAGAGGTCAGTTTTCATCAGGTGCTCATTCGGGTGTGAAATATGTCTTTCTCTTCCTGCATGTGTCACTTGCCAGTATCACACATGTCTGAATTTCCTTTCAGATTGGATATAACACAAACTTGTGCATGCTTGTTTCTTTTTCCACACCAGGGACTCTTCAGCATGGCACTTGATAGGTTCCAATGTTTCACACTGAGTAGGCGTATTTGACTTTCTTCGAACCATTTTCAGTTTTTACAACATGCGCACTATTCCTAGAGTGCATGCTACTTCGCTTCTTCATCTCTATACTCCTTCTTTTACTATTAGGTAAAGGGACATATTCCCTTTACCTAATGAGCATGGATCTTTCACATGGATCTTCCACATTTCCTACAGAAAGAAATGTGAGTGGGATTCCTTTCATGAAAACTGGCACCTGATTATTTCTGGTTTGGTGATAACTCATTTTAGACTTTCACCACTTCCTCAGTTAAAATCGTTACTGAGCTAGGACTGACTCCTTGGTACCTTTCCATATAGGTGACTACCTTTTGATTCCTCCTGATGAAGACCTAGAGGATTCATGCAGTTCAGGAGACAAAACGTCAACTTGATTGACGCCCACCCCTGACATTCATTGTTGGATACTTATACTCTGATGTTTTAAAACTTTGGGTTTTAATTGCTCAACTAAATAATCCAGGGGGTTTGGGTGATTCGTGTAGATTTTGTACATTCTGTAAATATAGATTTTTTTTATGTCACTTTTGTTGTCATGGCTCACGGATAATGACATGGAGCACCTTTTTAGATTTGTGTATACAAGATGATCAGTCTATTAACATATATGATTCAAAATACAAAATGGACATATCTGCAATAGGGTTGTAAGATGTCTTTTTTCACCTAAAAAGCAATTGACTTGGACTACAGGTCAATACAATATCCATATCTTTTTTGAAATTGTGTTTTGAATTTTCCCTCCTGGTAGAACATTTTGTTTGTATGAGTGAAACACAAGTAGTCCTATAAACATATAACACTTCGAAAGGCATTTACAACATAATTGGCAGGAGACAGAAAATTATCAAGAGTCAAATTTGGCTAGTGCTCACATCTGGTCGAAAGATCGCGCTTTCAGCTTAGGCTCCACAGCCAAAGATAACACTATAATAATTTGTTGTAATACAAAAGTCTATTACCCATGGTTTATATTCTATAGATTTTTTTATTTATGCTTAGTTACAAGGTAAGTTCCAGGTAAGTAAGTAGATGATAACAGATAGCATGTAAATAGCGGATAGCCCCACCAGGAACAGCCTCCCTGCTGCTCAGCCTGCACACTCCAACTGACAGTAACCTTGCAAATTATGTGGTAAAGCAGCCTGGGTGAGGCATCTGGTGAAGGATGCTCTTAGGTCGGTAATACTTATCACCATCACAGATTTTGTTCATATTGTCTTTGGTCAGTCACTCTTGCTTCCACCTGCCCCTTTCACACTAAATTGGCTCACACAAGGCACCCCAGTCTAGTTAGGTAACGATACACAAAGTTTCTGCTTTTGTAGTATTAAGAATTTTCTGTATTTCAAAAGCATATTGGTTTATTCGTATTTCAGAGTGGTCTGATTCCTACACAGCTATATACAACTTCTTTGTCACCTTTTCAATTACTACAGAAGTTCAGTCATCCAAACATAAACACTTTGGATCGTGGTTCCTTCATCTGGAATTTGTCTCAAATCCCTCTGCTCAAAGAAATGGTGTTTGCTTTGGATCAACAGAGACATCGGGAGGTTGTGGAGCAAACTATTCTGGAGTTCGAAAAATGTGTCCTACCAAAGCTGGGAGATTTTCGCAGAAGTGAGTACAAAAAATTACTATTGGAATAAATTGAGAGTGTAAAACGTAGAGGAGTTGCAAAGTTTTTATTAGGCGAGATCCTTGTTACTTTCCCACCCGTTTTCTGCAATTCTTCTTGTCTTTCGCTTCGCTAATGAGCTGGTATCGGTTTTCTACGCACACTGGTGATATTTCCATCCTTGTTGTATCTGCCATGTTCGCTCAAGTTAACTATGAAACTGCCTTCCTAGCAACTTTGAAATTGTGTGGATGTTAATGGGAAGCCATTCATGTCAAAATTACAGATCCCTATATAGGACACCACCTGAAGAGCATTGCCTGGTGCAAAATGAATATGACAAATATAGGAATGAATGTAATATGTGCCATATATGGGGATTTTTAATTTTGCCATGAATGGCCGTCCATAGATGTTGCTGACTTTTGTTTCTCTCAAAAGCGAGCTGTAAAGAGTCACGGCATGAAAGCCTTGATTTTAACTTGAAATCAGAAACGTTTCAAAGGCATGTGTAAAAATGAGTATTCACGGAATTGACATGACGTTTGTGAGCGAAAAACGTAGCAACTTTTCTGAACCCATAGTAAAATACAGATTCATATGACTGAGACACTCTTGTTCGATCAACCTGTGTAGACCCAACAATTCAATTTTTTTTTTTAATGCCGTTATTTTGGTGGAGACATTTTGAAGCTGTCCACAAGGGAAATAGAACAACTCCAAGGTGGCCCTTATTTCAAGATTGAAAAAATACAAATATTTCCCAAATTACTAATGCCTTGACAATTGTCTAACACTCATGTCGTTCCTGTATTTTGTAATGTGACACAATTGGGAATAGGACATGTGGCCTAGTGGATACTGCTCCCATCTTTAGAATCTAGGGACTCGGCTCGAATCCAGGGTTTGCAGAAGAAAAAAAAAGTGTGTGAAAACAGTAAAAAAAATTAAAATGCTGGCCAATTAATTTGTAGCACAAAAACTAGAAAAAAAATCATTCATGGGCATGGGCAGGTTTGGAGGGCTGGTCAGAGCGCAAGAGAACCATCAGTGTGGGGAAGGGACCCCACATGGGAAAGAAGAGAAAGAAGAGAAATGGTGGGTAATATGTTGGGGCATAACAAAAGGATAAAGGGCGTAGAGCAACTGACCCCCCTGTGAAGGAAGAGAAAGGGACTGTCCAATGCAGTGTGGACCACTACATGGAGAATGAACCCGTGAAATGTCCTACATGAAAGAAGACTAAGGAAGAGTCAGGGTTGGGTGACCAACTGAGGAAGGGTAGCAGGGCTAGGACAGTGGAAATGTAAAAAATAAAAACACAATAGAGATTTAAAAAAATGATATTTTTAATTTGACATTTTTAAGATTGTCATCACTAATATTGAAGGATTTGACATTGCTACTTTGAAAACTTTAACTTGACTTCTATTTAGTTAAAACTATTAAGGTCAACTTGTATTACATACATTCTGTAAAACATATTGCTGAATGAGGTGTTACTAAGGCCCTAATTACAAGTTGGGGTATCTCACCCAGAGAGGTAGCTTTTGCCGGGATACCACTAAAGGCCATTACGAGTAGCTCGGTGTCTTTAGGCCCAACAATTCTGGACCAAGAGACAGTGGCGGCTCCTCCACCAAGGCAGAGGAGCGTCGCCCCTTGGCTACTATGTAGTAGTAAAGCAAAGGAAAAATAAAATAATAATAACGCAATCTTCTTATCATTTTATTCCTCCCTGCTGTGGCAGCATGAAGGCTTGACTGCTCAGCTGACAGACCAGGGGAGGAGTGGGGGGCATGATGCATTGACCGGCCCGAGACAGTTATGCACACTATAGCGTGTTGTCCATGCAGGCTGCATTACAGCCTGCATGGAGAATATGCCCAGGCCCTCAGTGCCCGTCAGAGCATCAAACCACAGCGCTCAGACTAAGCACAGCGCTGCATTGCAACAATGTGATTGGTTTAGGGGAGTCAATCACAACTCTGCATTGCAGCATTGTGATTGGCTCAGGGGAGCCTGGATGCTTCCTGTTCGGCGAGGAGAGACGACGTGGAACAGAGCGGCGAGGAGGTAAGTGAATTTTTCTTTTTGATAGAAGTATGCCTTCTTAACCCCTCTACCGTCCAAACCAACACCCCAGATCCGTGCTGGTCTCCATGGCCAAGACACATGAGTTGAAGACGGTGCGGATTAGCACCTGGTGAAACCACTGAAGGAACAGAGGCTGTGTGCAAGAGCATTCCTCAGATCCCCCGCCCCTGTAACAGCACCTGGGGAGTAGGCATTTCTTACCATGTTCACCTCTCTTCCTCCCAGCCCCACGAGCTGTCCTGCAAACACTTTCTTCCTGCTTCGAACAGGCAGAAATTGTCAGTGCTTTTCTCCCTAGAATCGGGAAAAACCACATGAAAAAGGGAACAGTATTTCCGGATCCATGTTATTCCCCATTCCAATGATAAGACGCTTAATTGGCAGAATTCTGTGAGGGGATTCCAGTATTCTAGTATCTCTGCACCAACACCGGACAAACTTGGCTATTTTGCATTTGTTTGGATGTAAATGCATGGATACAACTCTGTGGTAATCTTATTGGGATTAAAATTTGCAACCCTTCCATGAAGAATGTCAGTGGCCACCGATATGAAATAATAGCGGCTTAGTGGTAGCCATTACACTTCATATCAGCATTCATACCAAACTGCACCATTCTTCTCTCTTAACAGAGGATACTAAAAGCACTCTACTATTAAAAAGACTTTCTCTGTAATAGCATCTAATGGCGTGAAGATTGGTAAAATGGAACAGAATAAACACTAGAAAACTGCTTGTTTCAAGAGAGTAGAGGGGAGAAAATCAAAACTAGGGCCTCATAGAAATATTTGCATTTTGCCACCTCTTAATGTCCAAAGAAAGTGTGTCTTTAATGTCTATGAGTTTTGTAAATACAGTGGTCATTGATTAGCAAATATAGATGTCATATACTAAGCATTATTATGTGTGGAAGAAGACGAAGGAGAGACACTCAGGAGGAAATGGGATGCACAACCATCCAGTGGATAATGTACTATAGAAGCAAATGGACTTTCCTGGTTGTGATACATGCTCTCTTGTTTACAACAATACTTATTATTGAAGATACAAATGGCCCATTTACGGTTAGCCTTGACACATGTGTTTACTACAGCCAAGTGAGCTATTATTCTCACTGCGCATGGACTATAGAGAGATAATAATCTACTTCCTGGATGAGCATAAAAAGAGACAGATGTGTGCTTGTTGATACGCATCTTCTGAGCTGGTGCGCCAGACCCATTGTTGCAAAGACTTAAAGGGCCGATTACGATGTCATTAGGAAGTGCTCCGGAAGGGATTTGGTAATGTTGTATCTGATTCGGAACCCTTGATGCCAACCAAATCGGTCAGTTTACCTACCAAACAATTACGATGCAAGGTAGCCATCTGCGCTGTCCGACTCGGTTGCGAATGGGATTCAGGCAGCCTAAGTCCTTCGGATCCGACTCGTACAGCCCAATAGAGACGGTTTCTGAACTAGCAAGTACGATGACCAATATGGACAGCTGTTTCGAATCGGTTTTGCCCAAGATGAACTGGCTTTCAGAATTGGTCTTCGGGGGCCCGTTGCGGACCCTCTTCACCCAGAGGAGTCCGAATGTGGCCTGTGGGGGTATCCAAGGGAAACCTCTTACCAACCATTCACAATATGGCAGGCACCCTGGGGTGCCTTCCACACGGTGCAAGGTCTTCCCTAACCACCCCTTTTTAGGTTCGCCTGAACCAGCAAGCATGCTCTGCTCTGCGTGGCTTTTAGTAAGGGCTTTTCCACGCTAAACACACACTCATGCGTGTGCTGTTTGTTTTTTAACTCTTGCAATTGTCCTTTGCAAGCGTCTTTTTAAGAAAGACTGTACGCAATTGGTCCAAGGGTGCATGTACAACCTTCTCTGTACCCTGGCCTAGCCTTCTCGGGAGCGAGAAGCGGCCCGCTACATTCCTTAAAATTTTTGCAGTGCGCATCTTTTACCAATTAGCGCATTCGCGGTTGCTGCGCTGTCCCGTTTGTTTGGAGTGTCTCGCCCTGGACTTCCTGTTAACTTTCACTTTCTGTGCATGACCACACTTGTTTCCATTTTTTTTTAAGTAATTTTTATTGTAGACATACAGCACTCAGACCAGGATACATATAGTCATATTATTTCTGTGACTTATTATCATCAATCATTCTCTGTCATGATATACACAGCCTGTGGGCCCACAACCCGGAGGTCGGCCGGCAGCAAATGGTCAATCTGGGTTTTGTCTGGTTGCGACATTTAGGATCATTTGTTTTCGCATTAAAGTGTGCATGTCTACTTTTCTGTCCTAACTTAACGGAACTATATAACCCCCCCTTTACCCCGTCCCTGAATAACGCCATGCCCCTCCCTCCCCCCTCCACCCTCCGCTCATAGGGTCTCGTGTTAGAATATCCTAGGGTGTGATTTGAAAACCTGCCAATGTCTAAGTTTGGGCTGCGCTTGGTAAGTCTTGGGTGCTATTCCCTTCTGCGCTGAGGGTCTCCTCTTCTTCCGTAAGCAGGTTATCCCTAAGGGCCTGTACTAACGCCTCCCAGGCTGTCGCTCTAGGGTCAGGGTTTCTACGCGCTAGCTGGTATCTGTGCGTGCTGTCGCAAGCTGCCCATTTGAGGAATTCGTTGTACCATCGCCTGTGCGTTGGGCCCGTTTTCGCCTTTCACTGTCTAGTTATCTCCCTTTTGGCTATCATCAGTCCAATATCCACGAACTTACTGGAGGTTTTGTTTTTGGGCGTGTGAGGGAATTAATGCAAAAGGCAGACCGCCGAGTCGAAGTCAATGGCTCTTTCCGTCACTTCATTCAGGGTCTCTCCAATGGCCTGCCACTACTCCCGGAGGGCCGGGCAAGACCATAGCATTTGTTCCAGCTCCGCCCCGTCCGTTGTACAGTGAGGGCACGCCGCCTCAGCCACCCCAAAATATTTTTTAATTCTGCCTGGGGTCATGTAGGCCCTGTGCAGCACGTAGTAATGGATGAGCTGGAATCTCACGTTCCTCGTACTGTTACGGACTCGGCGCACAAGCCGGGCCCAGGTCATGTCAGGAATATCTTTTCCCAAATCAGTTTCCCATTTGGTCTTCAGCGCCATGAGGGGCAACAGGTTTTCATGGAGCATTCTGGAGTACAGGTATGTCACCGCCTTAACCGTCCCCGCCGCCATCATAGCATACTGGCAGACCATGGACGTCTCGGGCTCCGTTAGGCCACTGCCCCAATGCGCCTGCATCGCCCGACCACCGCAGAGTGCAGGAGGAATCCTCCTCGTGGTAGGTCAAAACTTTCTAAAAGGTCCTGATATGGGAGAAGCGCCCGTTCTCATAGAGGTCTCCTACAACCTGTACACCCGCTTCTTCCCATTGCTGCAGTTGAGACCAATCTCCCCCCGTGGGGTAGTGCCGTCAGCATGCCCAGGAGAATTTCCGGGGCATATGGATGGACGCCCGTCGTTGAGAGCGATTCCAGCAAAGCCGGAACGTCTGCTGCTCAAGTGTCAGGTCTCGGGTAGCGATCTTCTGCTGTAAGGGTATATAGGCCAAGACGTGTCTTGGCGTGCCTCTAGTCTCCTCACCTTCCGGGCCTCGGTACACTCTCGCCACCTCTTGCGTGAATGTCTGCAGTTGGGCGGCCAGATAATAAAGTTCAAAGTCTGGTACCGCTAACCCACCCTCATCCTTGGGGCGGTTGAGCGTCGCCAGCGCTACTCTGCACCTGCCCGCCCCCCACAAGAACGAGGTCAGCCGGGTTTTGAGTTGGCGGAAAAAGGAGCTGGGGATCGAGACCGGGAGTGTCCGAAAGTAATATAACAATCTTGGTAGAGCAACCATTTTTAACAAGGATATGCGGCCAGCTACAGAGAGCGGGAGCGTAGCCCAAAAGGCCATTTTGCCCTTCAGAGCTCGTATGCAGCGACCGACGTTACCCTCGAATATGTCCGCGGCCGTGTGATATATATACACCCCTAGATATTTAAGACAAGTTGGTTCCCAGTTTAGTGTGGGTCGATGGTGAGGACGACCGGTGTCCCTCTGTAGTGGAAATACACATGTTTTCGCCCAGTTGACCTTTAGGCCCGATATTACGCCAAATCGCCCCAGCAATCCCTTTGGTCCTTCCAGCGCTGTTGTGTCATTTTCTAGAAATAACAGCAAGTCGTCGGCATACAGTCATATAAACTGCTGCCCGTCTCTGCTGCCTATGCCCTCAAAATGTCTTCCCGTCCGGGCCTCAGCCGCTAATGGTTCAATCGCTAGTGCGAACAATAGGAGGGACAAGGAGCAACCCTGACGGGTGCCCCTCTCCACTGGGTATTGTTGCGAGACCAGGTACCCTATACGCAACCTTGCTACTGCTGCCGAGTATAGGACCCGCGTCCACTTAATATACCCTTCTCCTAGTCCAAATCGGTCCTTAACCTTGTACAAATAGTCCCACTCTAGACTATCGAAGGCCTTTTCGATGTCTACGGAGAGGACAAGAGGCGCTTGGGACACAGCCTGTGAACTCTCTAGCAGACGTGTAAGCCTCCTGATGTAAATCGTTGTGTTCCCCCTTTTCCAAAACCGGGCGGAGATGAATCCATTCTGATCTGCGTGTACTAAGCCGGGCATATGAGTATGGAGCTCAATATCTTATAGTCAGCGGTTAGCATGGAGAGTGGCCGGTATGAGGCAGGGCTACCACTTTCCCTACCCGGCTTCAGGAGAGGTATCACTAACGCCTCCCGCATTGATTGGGGCAGGCGGCCCATTGCCTTGGCCTCCCTATATATTGTCTGGAGTCTCGGCGCTAAGATGTCTAGGTATTGGCTGTAAAATTCAATGGGAAGCCCGTCTAACCCTGGCGTTTTGTTGCGGGCCATTTTTTTGACCGCTCCCCTGGTCTCTCCCAGGGTGATGTCTCTCCCCAGATCTTTCGCCTGTTCCTCGTCTAGCTGGGGCAATTGGAGGCCATCCAGAAAAACCTTGGTCTCATTCTCTCGGTACCCCTGTTCGCTTTTGTAGAGGGCCTCATAATAGCTTTGGAAGCCATCCAGTATCTCCATTTGGGAGTAACAGGTACGGCCCACTTCATCTTCTATAGCTAGTATAGGGGAGCATCACTTCGTGGGGTTTGGCAACCACGCTAACAGTGTGCCGGCCTTGTCCCCCTCTACATGGGTTCTAAGCATGTACGCTCGATGATCAAAGGCACGAAGTCGTTCTACCTCCACCGCCACCGCCTCTATAGCCGAGCAAACCTCCTCTTGGAGGTCGGGACAGCCAGGCCGCTTCTTCTTTGCTTCACGCACCCACGTATTTTGTTACACATTGGCCCCTCACCACCACTTTAAATGCATCCCATTCTATCGCCCTGGTGGCTGTCGTCCCCTCATTATCGGTGAAGTATTGGGTTATACCCTCCTCCAGTGCCGCGTGGAATACCGGGTCTTCAAGGGTTTCTGGTCTTAGTTTCCAGGTCGGCACTCGAGGCACCTCGGTCGCCCAGGCCAAGTTAATGATTAGTGGGTTGTGGTCCGAGATCGTCCTCGAGAGGTACTCAGACGAAGTTACAGCTTGTAACACACCCTGCGAGCACAATATCGCATCAAGCCGTACGTGTAGGTCATGCAGGCTGGAGAAGTGGGAATAATCGCGCGTCGTTGGGTGGTGCGCCCTCTCAGCCTGCCTTCCACCACCACGTACCTCCCCTCTGGATCCACTAAATGTCGTGTTGGTTGAAAAGGCGTCCCCGCACTAATCCATATCAGTGCTCCCCTAGCATACGCTGAGTAGGAAGTGTGAAAGACCTGACCCCTCCATCTCCTCTGCAGTGCCGTCCCCTCCTGCTTCGTGAGATGGGTTTCTTGCAGCAGCGCAATGTGGACCCCCCTTCGAATGCTTAAGAAGGTGTGTACCTTATGCCTTTGTTGCATCGTGTGAAGCCCCCGCACATTCCAGGTCATGCACTTCAATACACCTACATTAGCCATTGTCCCGTAAGTCAAATCCCTGTCGCATCTCAAATTTCAGCCCCTCACGGATGGTGACTCCCGCCCCAACTCCACTGAGTATTCCGAGCTTTCCATCCCCCAGACTGCCCTGGAGCAACAATCGCCAAACATGGAAAAAATCCCCAACAGTGTACCCTCTCCTCCCCCCAGAACAGGCCCCAATATTGGACTATCAGATCCCATCCAAACTAATGCAACTTCCCCAAACAGTGTTGCTACAACACAGTCGTGACCGTGGTTGCCTTAAGGGCTAGTGGAGCGTGGCCAAGGCCAGACGGGAGCTGCGCGAGCTCTCTCCCCCGCACCCTCCCCTTTGTTCCCCATGATCAGCAGCAGGCTTGAAACCCAGTTCGCAATCCCCGGTCATCCCACTCTTTAGTTCGTGAAGTCCTCATTGGTAATCCTGCCCACTACCTGCCATCTCCGAGTCAAATGTTCAGGATCGTCTCCGATGTCTGCGGCGTCACCAGCGGGCCCTTGGTACTGTGCATTCCCGATAAATCCGAGTCCGAGGCTGAGGCGTGTGTCTCAGTGTCCGTGTCCTGTTTGGATTGGGAGCTTCCGGATCTCACCAACGTTTCCACGGCTTGAAGCGCGGCCTTCCTCTCCGCTTCCGTTTGCGATGCCGATGGTTTCCTTGTTCCATGTCGCCTCTTGCGCAATCGTTTGTTTTCCGTAGGCCCTTTGGCGCCTTTGGCGCCCGTTCTCGTTCCCGTTCTCTTTCTTCTCGGGCCTTAACTCCGTCAGTGCCCGCCTTATTTGTGTCCCACCACTCCCATGCGTCCTCTGCCGTGCCAAACAAGCTCTGTGTCTGCAGCAGCATAGTGTGTTTTTACAACACACTGTGCTAGCATTTATTTTTTACACTTTGTTCGTGCTGATTGCACTGTATATTGCGTGAACGTGTCCTGTGTTTCTGTCTGTTTGTACAGAATATTCAGTGTTCACACCATCTCGAGGCGCTGTGCATGCATTGATTTTTTTTCTTTACTGCGTTTTTCACCATTCGAACATGTTCTGGGGCTTTTCAATATCTCCGGCCTGAACAATAGAATTCCCCCGATATTTACACATTTCAATCGGCCATTTATCACCCGTGGCTGCGGACATCTTACATTGTTACTGATGCATAATGGCCTAGTCTTTAGGGTGCATAAGCCCAGCTGAATCCACTGTCAACGTCCTAAAACCGGGTCCACAAACGCATCAGATGTTAATCCACATCTGAGTGTCATGGGGAGCGGGGTGGGGGCACTGCGGGCACTGATGACTTCCATCCCACTGCATCACACCATGTGATATGGCATTGTACCCCTCAAATATCTCGGTCTCACTGAATGCAATACACAAGCATTGTGATCTCGCTGTTACTTTACTGATAATGAAAACCCCGGGCAAGTATTTTTCAGTGTGTCACAGGTGGAAACAAGAGCACCCGTCACTTCTACGAAATAAAGAGCTCCCAGACAGGTCTGTCAATCTGACTCACTGCAATAAAATAGGGCAACCCCTGATATGTCTATAGAACTGCGTGACTGCTAGAAATTAAAACGGAACCGCACACATGTGTGTCACACTGCATCACTGTAACAAACATACAGCAGCCGGAGATATGCCTATATCACTGTAATAAAAATAGACCACCCAGATATGTCTATGATACTGTATCACTGCTATAAATATACAGTATCTGTAGGTTTGCCACATTGCATCACCAAAATAAAAATAGGGCACCCCATACGTCTATTGAGTTGCATAAATGCTACAAATATAAGCACCGCAGACATGTCTGTCCCACTGCAACACTGCAGCAAACATACAGCATCTGCAGATAAGTCTATCTCACTGCATCATTACAGAAAATATAAAGCAGGCCTGAATATGTCTGTCACTCTGCAGTAATCCAAGAAATTAAGAGCATCTCCAGGCGTGTCACTCACACTGCACCACTGCAATATAAATAGAGCACCTCCAGATATGTCTAAAACATAAAGAGCACCGCAGACATGTCTGTCTCTCTGCATTATCCCCTACATATAACACTGTGTCAGTAACTGTGATAAATAAGAGTAACTCTGGGCATGTCTATCACTCAGCATCAATATGTTCTATCACACTGCATCACTATGTCTTGTCCAGGCCACTGGATTTATGCAATTGTGTGGCCGCTGCGATTTTTGCATCATTATAGAGTTGCCACATTTGCCTCACAATCTAAAGATTTTAACCCCCCAAAAATGTTTCTAGCTCGAACGGTACTAAAAATGCTACGGCACATGAAGGACCTTTGCAAACCTTGGACAGGTCAAATATTGCTGTATTTGGGTGTTTAATTGGTACTAACATAATGCAACCAATGCCCATAAAGTGTTACCAAGTTTAACAAGCATTGACATAGCCAATAGGTCTCACCTTTGGCACCGTATAAGTATTTAGTTATCCAGCACAATATCCTTGGTGCAACAAGGTCAACAGTTGCATGGGTAAACACTGATAAGGTCCCAAAGGGAACTCCCTCTACGCCGGAACCACTGCCAAACTCCAGAAGAGACTGCAGCGGATCCAGAACGCCTCAGCACGACTCATCCTGGACATCCACCGTCGCAGCCACATCTCCGGACACCTGAGAGACCTGCACTGGCTCCCGGTCAACAAGAGAATCACCTTCCGACTCCTCACCCACGCACACAAAGCCCTACACAACCAAGGCCCAGGATACCTCAACAGCCGCCTCAACTTCTACGCTCCCAAACGCCAGCTTCAATCGACCGGCCACGCCCTCGCCGGCGTCCCCCGCATCCGAAGAGCCACCACAGGGGGACGGTCCTTCTCCTACCTCGCCGCCAAGACATGGAACTCCCTCCCGACCCACCTCCGCCTGACCCAGGACCACCTCGCCTTCAGGAAGCAACTCAAGACCTGGCTGTTCGAGCAGTAGCGGACCCCCCTCCCGCCTTGAGACCCTCTGGGTGAGTAGTGCGCTATATAAATGCTTTGATTGATTGATTGATTGATTGAAAGGCGAGACCTATTGGCTATGCCAATGCTTGTTTGAATGGGAGCCTGTGTTCTCGCTTGGAACACAGGCTCTCATTGAAGTCAATGAGAGTCCAACCGAACCGAGTCCGTAAGCATCCGGACACATCGTAATCGGTCGGTAGGACTCCCAGAATACGAATCGTTCGGAAAGTATTCCTAACCCAATTCTGTGAGAATGCTTTCCTAACGACATTGCGCCCGATTCACAGTACAAATTTTCGACAAAATTCTAAACTTACTACTTTCAGTATTCACAGAGGCATTTAGTAGTCTTATGTTAGGATTTTGTCTTAAGTTAGGATTTTGTCATAAATTAGGATTTTGTCATAAATTAGGATTTTGTCTTAAATTAGGATTTTGTCTTAAATTAAACTTAAGTTTGTTTTAAGAATAATTTAAAACAAAATCCTACTTTAAGACAAAATCCTAATTTAGGACAAAATCCTAATGTAAGACAAGATCCTAATTTAGGACAAAATCCTAATTTAAAACAAAATCCTAATTTAGGACAAAATCCTAATTTAAGACAAAATTCTAATTTAGGACAAAATCCTAATTTAAGACAAAATCCTAATTTAAGACAAAATCCTAATTTAAGACAAAATCCTAATTTAAGACAAGATCCTAATTTAAAACAAAATCCTAATTTAAAACAAAATCCTAACTTGGAACAAAATCCTAATTTAAGACAAAATCCTAATTTAGGACAAAATCCTAATTTAAGACAAAATCCTAATTTAAGACAAAATCCTAATTTAAGACAAAATCCTAATTTAGGACAAACTCCTAATTTAAGACAAAATCCTAATTTAGAACAAAATCCTAATTTAAGACAATATCCAAATTTAAGACTACTAAATGCCTTCTGTGAATAACAAAAGTAGTAAGTTTAGGATTTTGTTAGTTCTGTGAATCGGCCCCATTGTAATCGCCCCCTAAGTCGGGTTTATACTACTTTTTTGACGCATAACCAATGCAAAGTGTTTTGGGATTTACAATACAATTATAACCAAAAGAATCGCAGAGCTGTGCAATGTGCTATCTTCCGTTGTTTTTAAGGAAGGGGCATTGAATGGATGGTACATGGGTGTTCCCATGCAACCCCACATGGGTTTTGGCTGAAATCCCTAACTACAAACAATTCTAGACTGACTTTGCACCAAAATCTGGTGCCTCCTCGAGGAAGGCATAACGAAGCAAAATGTTTCCATTTCTCCTCGTTTTTTTCCATTTTGCATGTACAGCACATGTGATTGCATTGTAGAGCCCATATGTTTGAAACTTGGAAGGACCAAATATATATTTGATGTGGATTGTAAGTCTCACTAGGTATATCAACTGTAATTGTGAGACTGTTGAAATTCCTGACTCTACAATGCACACAACACTACAAGCCTGCACATCGGTGCCTGTTGTGGGACTGGAAGCCACTTGTTCACATATGACTTGGGTGATAAAAAATAAAGTTAAAAGAATGTTGCACAGATTGGAGCAGTTTATTTACCTGGTGCACATATATATGCCTATATATGTATGTGTGTGTGTGTGTGTGTGTATACATATATACAACTATTATGAGATCTCCGAGAACATAGCACTATGTACTTTGATAACCGATATGTTAGTCATTATAATTCCACTTTCCCATAGAAATAAGAACACCTGCATGCCTTGGGGCATCCAGGTAAATTTAGAACTCAAAGATCCTCTACATCCGAACACCTTGCACCTTAGGAATTACTAGCTCCTACACTTCTCTGGGGATGAAATATCCAACACTGGCATATTAAGAGCAAAAATCATTTTTTTTTTAGTAATCAATTAACTTAATGCAGTATGCACTTTAATGGGAATGGATGGTAGCAAGGGCCGTATTCAGATTGCAGGACGGGTATATAGGACATGTCATGGATTTGAGCAGAGGAGTATCTCTGAGGGTGGAAAAAATAATGTCCTCTGCCTTAAATGAATGTACAGCAAAAAGTTCAATGTATAAATAGGAGTACACACTTGAATATCGATTATCATGTCAGGATTGGTATCAGAATGACTTTTTGGTATCAGAATCACTTTTAAAGGCCCATGAGGATGGATACATTTTGATGGAAACAAGCAATATTCTTACAATAGGAATGTTTTGTAACTGTAAGTGGTCATGGTCTACTATTATTTAAATTGATGGCATTTGCAAAAAGGAAAAAAAATGTTGTACTTTAAATAATTGTTACATTTTGAACCGTGTAATTGTGATTGTAAAATGTATGGTTACACAAATTATATGAAAGTGAGATGCCTGTAAAAGAAATGGGCTATGTGGCAATTAGAACACACATGGATGGGAATATGGTGGAAAGGATGTGCCAATGTGAAATGAGGGAAGTGGTCACTCCAGTCTCACATGGGTCACTAACGTGGAGAAAGGACTGGTTATACATTGTTACACACAAAGTGGAGTCCTTTAGACCCAGTAGAAGACGTCAGCCGAAAGGCGTCGGTCATGACTTTTTTAGGTGCCTTTTGTGAAACAATTGGAGTTTGCGCATAAAGGGAAAAAATAAATAAAGACAAATTGGGACAATATCTCTCGGATGCTGGCATTCCATGCTATGCCACTGCATTAGGTGTTTTTGAGTTTGAATGCCGTGAAGTAGCGCACACACACACACATCCACGCACACCCCCCACGCACACACGTACACCCCTAACGAAAGACAATGGAGCTATGACAGGTTATGAGGAGATACAATCAGGGAGGGAGAGGTGTGGCACAGCAGCCAGGGTGGCTAATGTAGCGTTCTAGTGGTCCGAGGGTCTCGGCTGAGCCCCGGAACCACTTGCACACATTGTATCACCTTCAGGTCAGGCATGGCCTGAAGGCTATAAATAAACGGAAGGAAGTCGCTCGGGACTTCCTGTCCAACCGTCCCAGTAACTGTGTCAGTGTCCCTTATTTCCATTGCCCCACAGAGATAACAGGCCCCTACATTTTTGGACGACGAGGGTGGGATCGCACATATCCCTACCTGCAGGCGACGCCTATCTGTGGCGAGTCCGGATCCGGAGTGACGCGTGGCCCGTGAAGTTGTCCCTGAGGGCGTCGATGCTGTTCCCCACCCAAGGCTGTGTGGCGCTCCTCAGCCCACGATAGGAAGAAGACACCCGGAAAAGACACCCCGGTAAGCAGCGTGAGCGAGGGCTGCGTCAGGCACCGGGCGGAGAAAGAAAAGTGAGATTGAGGCCCAGAAACGCCTCAGGAGCCGCGCAGAACACGCGCATGCGCAGAAGCGGGGTCCGGCGCCCGATTAGGCCTCACACGCTGAAGCTGACAGAAACTGACAGAAACCCGAGCGCAGAGCAGCGCTTTCAACAACAAGTAGGGGAAGGCATCGGCGAAGCCGATTTTAAGTGCGAAGAAGGCCCAGCTGCCGAGGGCACACGACAGAAAGGAAAAATTAACAAACAAATATAACAATAAAGCATTGGCAAAACCAACGCAAGAAGAAAAAAAAACAGACAATCGAAGTTGGCAGCAATATCGTGACAAGATAACACAACAGAGAGACACTACGGGGACACCTTAGTGCCAACAAGCATTGGCAAAACCAACGAACAAACCAACAAGCATCTGGCAAAACCTCGCCAGATCACCTAAGAGGACCATCAGCACCCATAATGTCTGAATTACCAGAGGCAAACGGGGGAGAAGGCCCTTCAGGTACTGCAGCAGTACAGCCTCCACCACAACAACCCGTACCAATCCAACATTCATCACACGCGCAGGTGCAAGCATTACCGCCATTCAGTGGACTGGCAGACCCGTCGAAGGCGGCACCTAGGTGGGCTACCTGGCTTGGGAGGCTAAATAATTATTTCATAGCCACCAGGGAAAAAGATGAAGAAGTAAAACGTTCACTACTGCTTCACTTTGGTGGTGAAGAGATATACAAAGTATTCGCACACCTCCCGAACACAGGAGAATCAAACAACTACGATGCCGCAGTGCAGGCACTCATTGCGCACTTTGATCCTCAACTTAATCCACACTATGAGAGATTCAAATTTAGGCAGTCAAGGCAAAGGGAAGGTGAAAGCATGGATGCATTCCACGCACGCCTGCGTGAACTTGTCAGCACGTGCACAGAGGATGATTCAAACAAAGAAGTCACAGCCCAGCTTATACAAGGGTGCAGAAACAAACCCCTAAGGACGCTGATTCTCCGCCAACCAAAAATTACTCTAGAAGAAATCCTCCTACTGGCAAGATCGTATGAGTTGTCGGATGTACGCTCATCAGCAATGGAAGCAGTCTTGAACGCCAGCGCGAACAACGGAGTGACAATTAAAACAGAGAGGGTTGATGCAATCAGCAAACCCAGCCGAGGTGGAAGAGGCAGATGGCCAACCAGAACACCGAGACAACCACAATGTGGCTACTGTGGGCGTGAAGCACATGAGGCAGGGAGTTGCCCAGCACGTGGGAAGACCTGCTCGAACTGCGGAATCCCGAATCATTTCTCCAGTGTATGCCGAGGAAGAGGCAGAGGAAGGGGATCGTTCAGGAAGAAGTCAATATCTGGAGCGATCCACCAGCTAGAAATTGAAGGAGAACAATTACCACGAAGTGGGAAATCAACATACCAAAGGTGTGACAGACTCGATGACTCATCGGAAGATGAAGATGGTGAGTGCTACTTTGTCTCGTTCACCAATGAGCTGAAGCAAAGACGACGACCACAACCCAAGTGCAACATACTAATAGATGGATCCCCGACAACCGGGGTGATTGACACAGGCGCCACAGTGAATGTCATGGGCATCCAGCATTATAAAGCTTTGAATCCTAAACCAAAACTAATTCCATCCAAGGTTCGAATATTCACATACGGCGGGAAAGAGCCACTCCCGCTTCGAGGCAAGATGGTAGTCCAAGTAAAAGCGGAAGAGCATGAAGTCACTGCAACTTTCTGAGGTAATATAAATTTTATGGTCATGTTGTGTTCCCTAGCGAGTACCCCACCGACTCCATGTACGAGTTAAAAGTGCATGTAACTTCCCTCCTGTACCAGCTATGAAGACGCAAATACATTTGCGTCCAACGTTAACTTGTCCTCTTTCAGACCCACCATGAATGGGTTTGATGGTCCGTTCCTAAGTATGCTATGCCAACGTCTTTTTGAAGTGTACTCCTACGTTTTTCAGCCTGGCTGAAAGTAGGCCCTGAATCTCTGCCACCGAGCCTCTTTTCTGGCTTCTGACTGCGAGGGCCTCTGCCCAAGCAGCCCCCGTACCCGTGAACTCTGACTTACTTCTAGCGCGGCCCTCCGTGCTCAGCTCAGCCTGCTGCCTGCCAAGATTGACTATAACCTTCGAGTTATCTGTTTTCCTTTCCGAAGATACATTCCAGCCTGCTAGCTTCAGTAAACATCCCTCCCCAGCTACAGGGCTAAAGGGCCGACCTGTCTTTATGCAAGTAATTCATAGCCTCTGTTGCCATGCTTCCATGGAAGGCCCCATGCCCCCACGCTTCTCATACAGACACTCAGGCGCTTATACACGCATTCACAGCAAGTATAGAATAGCTTCTGCTCTAGAGACCTTTCTGCCCAGATAGCTTAGTTCCTAAACATCAGATATCAGATATGATAGAAGCACAAGTTGATCTGACATGCCAGACTTCTGTCTCTTTCCGCCAGTGTAAATGTCAAGTCCCCTGCACCCCGTCTATCACACGTCATGCAGCTGCGCGCGCATCCAAGCTTCCGATTTCTGCTGACATTGCAACATTCTGTTAGCACCACCCCTTGGTGCCACCCACTTGCGTCACCTATCAGTGACGTTTCTAGCACACACGCCTAGTTTACGCCTCTTGATGATGTACTAGCACCACGTGTATACTGTTATCTTGTCTTCTCTCAGCTGTTACGCCTCTTACGTTGAACCTTATGATGTAAATCAAGTATATAAGCTATGTATTGTCAATAAACGACGGCGCGCTCATCTATCCCTTCTGACATCCTGTGTGGTGGTCAGAACATGATATCCTGATTCCTTTATGAGGAATAAAACCCTTAGAAACTCTTACACCACGGACTCTGTTTTCCTTCATTTCGATTGAGTTATTATTGATTAAGTACTTATCTGCATAGAAATTAAGAGAGTAAATTAATTATTTACATCATTTTGGCGCCCGAATAGGGACCCCTCCCCCACCTCACGCGCCGGAAGGTGCGTTGCAATCCGTGTCCCCTGCCATCAGTTAGACGGACAACACGTGTACTGGCAGGATTTCCTGCATCCCCCTCTGACACACGGAGGTGACGAAGACTGCGATCAGTGCCCAGACGAGGCGGTGAGGAGTGCGGAGGATCCCGACCAGAGCCCAGCCGAAGGAAGCAAGGTCCGAGGTGTGAAGAGGCCCACCAGTTTTCCGAAGTTTTCCGAAGTTTTCCGAAGTTCCGAGTCGAGTCCAGTCGAGTTTTCCGAGGCCTTCTGTTTTCCGTGCTTCCCGGTGAGTACCATTGCTGGGTCGTATCTAGACGGGTTTGGGTACGCAAGTCCGGTCTGCACTGTTTTTAGGCAGTGTATCTGTACTGTTTAGCAGTATATAAAGTATTCCGAATTTCTGCACTGTTACAGCAGTGTATCTGTATCGTTGAGCGGTACATTCAGAGTAGGGGGAAGTTAGCTATGTCTTTAAATGTTTCATGTGATTAATGTCGTGGTATGAATGTGATTTTGTGCATTATTGTGTTTTTTTGTTTAAATAGTTACAGTTGACATTAAGTATCAAGGATCAAGCATTCCAGTATCAAGTAGGCACAATGCCGTTTTTTAACAAATTAAAGCAGATAGGAACTAGGAAAGGGATGTTAGAGGAAGAGATTCCAATCCCCCCTAGGGACACTCCAGGTAATTTCATGTATAATAAGCATGGCATAGACGCCATCTTGTATCTAGAGTTATGGACAGATTATACCAAGCACCTAGAGGAAAGATACCGATGGCCAGTTAACGGAACATGGGATGCCGAGTGCATCATAAAGGTAGAAGAAATATTACGGAAAAAGAAAGCTAGACAATCTCAGAAAGACGCCATAGAATTTTGGCGTAAGGAATCACGTAAGCGTGCTGATAGAGCACTCCGTAGAGAAGACAGGCTTAAAGAATCAGAAAAGGCCCAAGAAAACGAATTAGTTACTGAGGGAATTCGAGTAAAAGTAGAACAAATAGATCGTATCCTAAATGGCAAAGTGAACAACATGTATCTTTTGGCCGATGGTACCCCTGACGCCATTTCAGAAATACCGAAAAATTTGCCGTCACCATTAGTTCCAACTAAAGTAATGCATAAGACTACTAAAGACATATTCCTAAATTCATATCTCGAAGATGTAGCGCCAGCTTACACCAATCTGCCTGTTCGTGCCCTGCCTACTGACAGGGCCGGGGGTGGTACTGCCCCCCAAGATCACTCTCAGCCGACACCGAAAAAGACTAGTCCCGTTCCGCCAGCTCCGCCACTTCCCTCACCTAAAACTGATCTGCCGAAACCACTTCAATCAGATCCTACTAAAAGACAAATTCAGATACTGACTACACACAGAGATAATGCCCAAGTTTCCGCTTCAGGAGGTGCGACCGCGGGTCTCCAGACCCCGCCACCGACTCACAGATTAAATCTCAGAGGTATGCAGAGTCCTCTTACGCACAGATCCCCCCGTTCTTCTAATTCATCCCGTCTTGATGCACTAAAAGAAAATATGTCAGTTTGTAGATATGATCCAGAACCTGGACAGGACGACTTAATGATATTAGCGTCTTTACGGTTAAGATCTGCTACTGATAGTTTGTTATGTTATGCAGGAATGAAGGAGCGCCTAGATAGAATATATGAGTTCGTTCAAACGGGAAAGGACCCCGACAGTATTAAGGATGCCCTGGAGAAACAGAAAGTTAACATGCAAGCACTGATACTACGATTTTTCATAAATTGTCTAATAAGAGAACGAGACAGGCCCGGAACAGAGCAGAGTGAATTAGATGCATTGAACAAGTGGGGTCAAAATATAGCTGATGGAAAACATGACAGACAAAATTGCATAGAGGCCATGTATAAAAAGATTAAGAAAGCAGTGATAGCAGTACACGAGAAAGAGAAAGAAAAGGCTCCCTCCGAGGAGGAAGAAGAATCTGAAGAACTAGAACCGACTACAAGCACTATAGCATATGTAGGTAAGGGAACTTATCTTAGGAAGGGTATCCGTCCAGAAAGCAAGAGAGTTTTCTTCTCTGCCTTAACGAATCCGAATTCTGCTGAACATCAGTTCCAGGAAACTGATAAACGGCTTCGAGATCGAGTTGGGTACCATGTACTCAATTCTATGGATGAACAAGAATTAGCCCGATCAGCGGTATCATGGGCCGAAAATGCAGACATATATAATGATGACACCGTAGCACAGACATTTCTGAACCTCTCCCCCGACGAACAGAAATTAGCAGGTGTATATATGATTCAGCACCTTCTCATTAAGTACAGAAAACATTATTCCGATCCAGGTCCCTTACATGAGACACTAGAAGCACTACTGATGGATAGATGGAGAGGCTTAAGCACTAAATTAGTTCAAATAATTCTAGAACAACGACGCAGATATGACACCTTTGTAAGTCCTGAATATGTTCCCGCCCCACCTCCAGAAAGGAAAATGTACCATATGCAGTGCGGGGGTGGTATTGAAAGTCAGAACCCCTTGCGAGAAGTGCACCCTGTTATGGGTGAGGATAAAATTTTGAAACGCGTGTATGTACACACGCCTCTGACTAAATTAGAACTGTTAGAAATGAAGAAATTAGTACCGTGCCATGATAAAGACCCTGCAGGTTTTCATAGAGAGCTCAAAGACATGTTACTGATGGGGGACTACACATATGATGATATCATGAAAATGTTGAAAGTATTATTGCCTACGGGTATATTCGAGAAATTAAAGGAAAAGGACTGGGAGGTGGGAGACGCAAAGATTGCCTGGGCAGAAATAGAGGATGAAGAAAAGAAACGGGTCCCAGGGTTAGGCCTTGGGGACAAAACTAAAGCATTACCAGGTTTAATAGTACAGGTCCTGCCCAGATTATTGACAACTAGAAAGGAGGATTGGGATGCAATCTCGTCCTGTAAACAGAAACATGATGAAGATACTAGCGACTTTTATTCAAGATTCGAGAAATGTTTTATTATCAATAGTGGCCTCCAGCCAAGTAGCGAGTCGTACCCACATCTTTTTGTATCAAAGTTAGTCGAGAATTCCCTACCGTTAGTTAAAAATAGAGTGTATAAAGTCGAGAGTACATGGCAAGCAAATACGCCATCCCAGATGTTACAAATGTTACAATATCACCAGAATAGAATTAGGGAAGAACAAGATCAGGAACAGAAGCGCATGAAAGACACGAAAATGAAAATGTTAGTAGCCCAGACGGTCCCATCCGACAGTCACAGGAAAGGTACGACCCAGACAAGTCACGCTGCAGCTCCTGTTAAAGGGACATGCAATTATTGCAAGCAGCCAGGTCACTACGTACACGAATGTGCAGTTCTGAAACATAACATAGCGACAGGTAAAACTAAAGAGAGACCGCATCCGCCTAGACAAGACCATAACCAGCATCAGTCTACACAGAATACACAGCCCATGCATGCATCCGCACAGACAGCACAGACCGTAGCAGTACCACAGCCACAGCCCATTGCTGCAACTCAGCAAGTCTCACAACAGATGTACCAGTATGCCCAGTCTGCTTACCCCGAATATTCCCGATATACATGAAACAGCCTAGAGAGGGAAGGTGGCTTGCCTCTTATCGAGATTCCTGTAGATCAAGAAGGTCCTTATGTACACAGTCAAGTATTGGGGAAAGATAGAAAGTTTTTAATTGACACAGGGGCAAGTCGCACTACAATAAGTCATGACGAAGTTCCAGGGGCACCCCTCTCAGGCTCACAAAATGTTTCCCTTGGTTTTTCAGGACAACCTATTGTAAATGAAGTCTCAGAACCAGTTCCCCTGGCTGTGGGTCCATTATCACGCGTTACAGACCTGTTACTAACAAAATCATGTCCGGAAAATCTGTTAGGAATTAAAACACTGAAGGCTCTAGGAGCCATAATATGCTGCTCCCCGGAGGGGGTTAGACTCTTTCTGCGGGATTTCAAGGGTCATTACGTCCTTCGTGAGTTTGACGTCAGATTGAAAAATGTACCTGATTACTTGTGGGCAAAAGGCCCAACTGATGTAGGATGTATGCACATTACACCATACCGCGTTACCCTTAAGGCAGGTGTTGTATTACCCAGAATCAGACAATACAAGTTACCACCCGATGCTGTAGCGGCTTTACTGAAAATCATTGAAGAGCTCATTGCCCAAGGAGTGGTCGTCGAGACCGACTCCAATATCTGTAACTCACCCATCATTCCGATTCTTAAACGTACTGATCCCAATGCACCGCCAGTATATCGGCTGGTGATTGATCTTCGAGAATTGAATAAATGCATTATCCCACAGTATCCTGTGGTCCCCGATATATCATCTCTCTTGACTGCTATTGATTCAGAAGCAACGTTCTTTACTGTAATTGATCTCAAGAACGCCTTCTTCAGCGTGCCTATTGATCCAGAGAGCCAATATCTCTTCGGATTCTGTTTAAATGGACGCAGTTTCAAATTTTCGCGCGCACCTCAAGGATTCACAGAAAGCCCCAGCATCTATAGTCAAGCACTGAAAAGACAACTAGATTGTATTCAAATGCCAGTTAACACCGCTTTACTACAATACGTCGATGATCTGCTGATCACCGCACGAAGTGAACCCGAATGTGAAAAAGCATCACTGACAGTTTTACATTTCCTGGCCGACAAGGGACACAAGGTGTCTCCTTCGAAGCTACAATTCTGTGTTCAGCAAGTTGTGTACTTGGGTCACTTGCTGTCCAAAGTGGGGAGACAGCTCACTCCCGATCGCATTCAGTTAATTGTGAACATGCCGCAACCCAAGACACAAAAGGAAGTGCGGGCCTTCATAGGCCTCACCTCGTACTGCAGACAATGGATTCCCCAGTATGCATTTCTAGCTAAACCACTCATCCAGTTAACGACACAGGAGGCAGCGACTTCGACTGTCCTCCCTTGGACTCAGGAACACACACAAGCTTTTGAAGAATTAAAGAAAGTTTTATGCCAAGCACCAGTTTTAGCGACACCATGTTACAGCAAACCGTTTACACTTTTTGTTACAGAACGTGAAGGCACAGCGTTGTCTGTCCTCACTCAAGACCAAGCAGGTTCACATAAGCCTTGTGCTTATTTTTCTAGTACATTGGATTCAGTAGCTCAAGCACTCCCTGCGTGCTTAAAGTCAGTAGCAGCAACAGCGTTAGCAATAAGACAAAGTGATTCAATTGTTTTAGGTCATCAGTTAACAGTTCAAGTACCACATTCTGTAGAGGTTTTGTTAAACAGAACCCAGACTCAACACTTAACTATAGCACGACTGACAGGTTATGAATTAACACTATTCCAGCCACACATAGAAATCAGACGTTGCAGCATCCTGAACCCCGCAACACTGTTACCTACAGTTATGACAGATCCAGCTCCGCATGATTGTATAGAAATAATTAATGCAGTAACTAAGCCTAGACGAGACTTAACAGATGTCCCATTGACAAATCCAGACCTGACACTTTATGTGGATGGTTCATGCATGAGAACAAGTACAGGAGAATTAGTGGCCGCGTACGCCGTGACCACTGAAACTGAAATTAAAGAAACACATCGTATTGACACACTGTCTGCTCAAGCAGCAGAGCTCATCGCTCTGACCCGAGCTTGTATTCTAGCCAAGAACAGAAATGTTAACATATACACAGATTCCCGCTATGCCTTCGGAGTTGTACACGACTTCGGAGTCCTCTGGCAAGAACGAGGTTTTCTGACTTCTCATGGGGCCAAGATACAACATGGCCCCCTCATTCAAGCACTGTTAGAAGCAATACATTTGCCCTCGGGCATATCAGTCATGAAGTGTAAGGCACATACTAAAGTCACAGATTCTGTTTCCCAGGGTAACGACCTGGCAGACCAGACAGCAAAACATACAGCATTGACTTACACCCAGACTACTGATGTGACACAGACAATAGTACAAACACAGTGTATGACAGTTAGAGATCCCGCCCTAGACGTAATTGACATCCAGACACATGCTACTCCAGAGGAGATAAAGAAATGGACTGAACTAGGAGGGATTCAGACAGATCAAGGTTGGGTGACAAAGGGAAAATCTATATGGTTTCTCCCCGACTCAATGGTTCAAGTCATGATAAATACAGCACATAGTCCTGCCCATCTTGGAGAGAAAGCCATGTTAGACAGTTTACAGAATCTCTGGTACAACAAACACTTACGAGCAGCAGCAAAACAGAAAGTGCGTACTTGCATGATCTGTTGTCAGTTCAATCCAGGTAAAAGCGTTCCTGTTGAGCAAGGTGGATTTCATCCTCCCGATCACCCTTTTGAAGTCCTCCAGATGGATTATATCCAGATGAATAGCTGTAGAGGATTTAAGTATGTCCTTGTAATTGTTTGTGCTCTGTCCCGCTGGACCGAAGCATACCCAGTCCCAGACTACACTGCTCCGACCACTGCCAGACAGTTGGTTCGTGAATTCTTCCCACGGTACGGTTTGCCCCGTGTCGTGTATTCAGATAACGGACAGCCGTTCTCGTCCGAGCTGATGAGACAAGTTTCCCTCTTGCTAGGATATCAGTGGAGGTTCCACTGTGTCCGACATCCCGAAGCAGCTGGCCTTGTAGAAAGGCATAATCAGACACTAAAAATCCGTCTTGCCAAGATCTGTCAGGAAAAAGGGGTCGACTGGATAGTCGCCCTGCCCGTGGCACTATTCTACATGAGAATGGTCGCCCACTCGAGATCAGGGCTATCTCCGTACGAAGTGGTCTTTGGAAGACCGCCGAATATGTGGGGGACGCCCGTTCCGAAAAAGATCACTGATATTGATTGTAACATGTTGACAGATTACCTTGCCTCCTTGATGTCTGCACTCCAATCATGTCGTTCACAGGTTGCCGCAGCCTTCCCTGACAACACCGATGTAAAGGCGCATGAGGTCCGTCCAGGGGACCTGGTAGTCGTCCGGAATTTCGACCGGAAAAGTCCGCTGGAGCCCCGCTGGAAGTCTCCAAAGACCGTTCTGCTTACCACCAGGACCGCCGTGAAAATCGAGGGGAGAAAGGGGTGGGTCCACACGAGTCACATCAAACTATGCAATGAACTAAAAAACGGACTGAAACAGGACTCTGACTCGTCCACCCCCACCAAAGACTGTGTTGAAGCACAAGACGTTACTGTGCCTAAAAGAGAAAAGACTCCTCAAGAACTTTACCGAATGAAGCTTCGATCTAGCAAGTCAGACAGTTTAATTGTTTAAGTCCTCCCCTAGGTGAATCGGTTAAATAGTTTCTGATATGTATCCCCTAGATCGAGTTAGAGAGAGAGAGGAAAAGAGAAGAACATATTGCAAATCACTTCGTAGTCACTGCATAGTGACACTAATAATCATGTTTATTCTGAGTATTCTAATTATTATTGCCAGCATTCTGCTTCCTATGTACTGGCCTATTTTCAGGCGTGAACAATCTGCTTACAATGTCTCTGCTGAACACACTTTTAGTGAACTTCCCGCACATGAACTCTCTTACAGACTTGCGCTGCGCAACAATACATTCATTAGTATGTTACACCATTCCCATCAGACAAATAATGCTACAGACTGTTGGATATGTGGCCGACTCCCTCCCTACCAGAATTACAAGGGAGCTCTGCCCCTCTTTCCGTACCCATTCACTCACAATGGCTCCTGTGGAGCATGGTTTAAAATAATTAATTCTTTAGATCCTGATATTGCTGTTTTCGATGGGGGCTGGGTTTGGGGAAACTTGAACTTAGTCCTGCTCAACGTCTGTTATCCTGATCAAGAAGGACTTCCCACTCGAATAGGAACTGATCTAGAAAATGAAGTATATGGATTAGGTAATTACACAATTAGCCTTATGATCCTCACTGTTGAATCTGAAACTGCTCCAGTTCTGCCCCATATGTTAGTGTTACCAGTCACAGGTGAATTATGTGTTAGCAAGAAAGGTTCAGTACACGTAGGTCATAGTAAATGCACTACTGTGGTCGAGTTCAGTGACCATGGTAAATCGTCTTTTAAAGCTACCAGTCATTCCTACTTTGTTTGTGGTCATACCGCATACATACGTTTGCCCCCAGATTGGGATGGTACCTGTTACATTGCATTCCTTCTGCCACCTGTTTTCCTAGCTCCTCCTGATTACCATAGAAATACGAATCTAGCACCAAATAGACCCAAAAGAGATATTCCCCTTGTCGACTACACAGAAACGGCATGGGAACAGTACACTGATTTCAATAAAGGATTCTTTTTCTTCCTAGGTCCTGTCCAAAACAGTAAATTAATACGCAGATTAACGAGAACACTTGAAGCAGTAGTGAACGAAACTGCCTCCGCTCTAGGTAACTTAACAGAGGAGCAGTCTGCTATACGGACTGTTGTCCTTCAAAATCGTCTTGTGATTGACGTCATCTTGGCAGATAGAGGTGGAGCTTGTAAGGTCATCGGGTCAAGTTGCTGTGTTTTCATTCCACAAAACGCACCATCTGTCTATCAAGCTATCACCCGTTTACATAAAATTGCAAATCAGATACATCAGAATCCAGGCACCTGGACTTGGTCCGGTTGGTTCTGGACTACGTTAACAGCTTGGGGATGGAAGATCTTATCGTTCCTAGGCATTGGCCTTGTTATAGTATTCAGTTGTTGCCTATGCCTGCAGTGTGGGCCAGCGATATGTGGACTGTGTGCCACATCCTGCATTGAGCATTCCAGTTGCCTCTCAAACAGTCAAAGAAAGAAAGACGAACATATAATGTTACAAGAACAAACTGATCGATTTATGAGGATCGATATATCATGAAGGGTCCGTAGGGAACAAGGAGGGAATGAGGTAATATAAATTTTATGGTCATGTTGTGTTCCCTAGCGAGTACCCCACCGACTCCATGTACGAGTTAAAAGTGCATGTAACTTCCCTCCTGTACCAGCTATGAAGACGCAAATACATTTGCGTCCAACGTTAACTTGTCCTCTTTCAGACCCACCATGAATGGGTTTGATGGTCCGTTCCTAAGTATGCTATGCCAACGTCTTTTTGAAGTGTACTCCTACGTTTTTCAGCCTGGCTGAAAGTAGGCCCTGAATCTCTGCCACCGAGCCTCTTTTCTGGCTTCTGACTGCGAGGGCCTCTGCCCAAGCAGCCCCCGTACCCGTGAACTCTGACTTACTTCTAGCGCGGCCCTCCGTGCTCAGCTCAGCCTGCTGCCTGCCAAGATTGACTATAACCTTCGAGTTATCTGTTTTCCTTTCCGAAGATACATTCCAGCCTGCTAGCTTCAGTAAACATCCCTCCCCAGCTACAGGGCTAAAGGGCCGACCTGTCTTTATGCAAGTAATTCATAGCCTCTGTTGCCATGCTTCCATGGAAGGCCCCATGCCCCCACGCTTCTCATACAGACACTCAGGCGCTTATACACGCATTCACAGCAAGTATAGAATAGCTTCTGCTCTAGAGACCTTTCTGCCCAGATAGCTTAGTTCCTAAACATCAGATATCAGATATGATAGAAGCACAAGTTGATCTGACATGCCAGACTTCTGTCTCTTTCCGCCAGTGTAAATGTCAAGTCCCCTGCACCCCGTCTATCACACGTCATGCAGCTGCGCGCGCATCCAAGCTTCCGATTTCTGCTGACATTGCAACATTCTGTTAGCACCACCCCTTGGTGCCACCCACTTGCGTCACCTATCAGTGACGTTTCTAGCACACACGCCTAGTTTACGCCTCTTGATGATGTACTAGCACCACGTGTATACTGTTATCTTGTCTTCTCTCAGCTGTTACGCCTCTTACGTTGAACCTTATGATGTAAATCAAGTATATAAGCTATGTATTGTCAATAAACGACGGCGCGCTCATCTATCCCTTCTGACATCCTGTGTGGTGGTCAGAACATGATATCCTGATTCCTTTATGAGGAATAAAACCCTTAGAAACTCTTACACCACGGACTCTGTTTTCCTTCATTTCGATTGAGTTATTATTGATTAAGTACTTATCTGCATAGAAATTAAGAGAGTAAATTAATTATTTACATCGTGGTGGATAAAGAAGCCGACCTTCTTGTTGGAAGCCACACGGCTGAAGACCTACACCTAATTGCATTCGCAAATGCCGTCAAAAGTATCCAAGTGGAGGAGTTACTGCAGCAGTTTCCATCGCTGTTCGAAGGATTGGGCATGATCAAAAGACCACAAATTAAGTTGCATATCGACAAAACGATACAACCCATCGCTCTCAGACACAGACGAATACCCTTCCATCTCAGAGCAGCAGTAGAAAAGGAGCTAGAAAACCTAGAAAAACAAGATGTGATAGAAAAAGTCACTGGCCCAACTCCATGGGTTTCCATGGGTTTCACCAATGGTGATCGCCGAAAAACCCCGTCAGCCTGGGAAAATACGCATTTGCATAGACATGCGCATGCCAAACAAGGCAATAAAACGAGAGAGACATATCACACCGACAGTCGATGACATTCTAGCTGACCTCAACGGAGCTAAATGGTTTTCTAAGCTCGATCTCAATGCCGGATATCATCAACTCCGACTAGCGGAGGAAAGCCGCTATATCACAACATTTTCCACGCACTTGGGCCTGCAGCGTTACAAACGCCTGAATTTCGGCATCTCGTCAGCTGCCGAGATTTTCCAAAACACTGTTAAAGAGATCCTATCAGGGTTGCAAGGTGTAATGAACGTGAGCGATGATATCCTCATCCACTCAAAAACAAGTGGGGAACACCACCAGCGACTACGTGCAACACTCAAACGACTATCGGAACATGGAGTCACACTCCATCAAGAAAAGTGCAAGTTTTTCCAGAAATCAGTGGAGTTCTTTGGATACATATTCGACAGCAACAGAGTAAAGGTGGATCCCCGCAAATCACACGCCATAAAAAATGCACCAGCCCCATCTACAGCATCGGAGGTGAGGAGTTTTCTCGGTATGGCGCAATATTGTGCACGATTTATCCCGGGCCTAGCCACCATAGCTGAGCCGCTTCGCAACCTGACAAAGAAAGATGCACCGTGGAAATGGAGTAAGGAAGAGGAGAAAGCATTTACAAAGATCAAAACAGCTCTGTTAGACACGACAACGCTTGCATATTTTGACACCTCCTGGAAAACAGAGATCCTAGTCGATGCTAGCCCGGTGGGGCTCGGAGCATTATTAACGCAGGAAGCAGAACCAGGTGTATGGACCCCATTGGCGTTCGCCAGCAAAGCACTAACAGCCACAGAGTCCCGGTACTCACAAATTGAAAGAGAAGCACTGGCAGTAAAATGGGCCTGTAACCATTTCCATTTATACGTAGCAGGATGCCCGTTTCGAATGGTCACTGACCACCAGCCACTGATACCACTGTTCAGAGGAACCGCTCCACATCCACCCCCGAGGATAGAGAGGTGGGCAATTCAAATACAACAGTACCAAATGGACCTCATTTATAGACCTGGTGAAAAGAACCCAGCTGATTTTCTGTCCCGTCATCCGGCCACAGATGGAATGGTACCTGAGGAACAAGAAACCCTATTTGAAGAAGAAATCAATCTTCTGGCTCAGAGCGCATGCCCGCAGGCTATGTCCATTAAAGCGATAATCGAACTTTACCTACAAGACAAAGTGTTACAAAAAGTGGCGAACACCATCCGAACAGGAACATGGAATGGATTCCTAAAGGACAATAATGACTGGTCAGAGGATGACCGTTCTAGGATAGGCCAAATATGGAAAGTTCACAACGAACTAAGCATGGCAGAGAATGAACTGATCCTCAGGGGACGTCGCATAGTACTGCCCCTCAGCTTGCAAGAACAAGCCACCATGTTGGCGCATGCAGGACACCAAGGAACGCGGCGGATGAAGAGCCGAATGAGAGAGAAGGTGTGGTTCCCAGAGATGGAGAGCAGCATCGACACCCTAGTAAAGAATTGCAGACTGTGCCAACTCACCAGCACTCCTGAAAACCCAGCGCCTGTCATCACAGAAGAACATGCCCCTACACCCTGGTCTTGGGTAAGCATGGACTTTGGGAGTTTCCCAGATGGGAGAACAACGGTTGTTCTCATAGACTCATTTTCCAAATATCCCATCGTGGAGTTAGCTGAATCCACCAGTTTTAGAAATGTTCAGCCGATATTGAGCAAAATATTCGCCATGTTTGGTCGCCCCCAAATCATCAAGACGGACAATGGGCCTCCTTTTCAGGGGAGTGATTTCCGTGATTTTATGAGTACACTAGGGATCAAACATCACCGCATCACACCACAGTGGCCGCAAGCCAACGGTGAGGCCGAAAGATTTATGCAAACCATCAACAAAGCACTAAGGATAGCAAGTATTGAGGAAGTTGACCCTGAATCAGCATTGCAACAATTCCTGGGAGAGTATCGGAGCACGCCACACAGCACAACACAGAGAACACCGTGGTCGTTAATGTTCGCAGGAACTCGGCAAGACAGTCTCCCGATGACCAAAGGCTGGACACCAGAACCTAACATGCCCAGCGAGACCCAGCAGAGGAGAAGAATGAACAATGAACGGATCAACATAAAGAGGAGAGTACAGAGTAGAGAACTGGCGCCGGGAGATACAGTGCTACTGCGGACACGAAGACCAGGAGGCAAGTTCAGAACACCATATGAGCCTGAACCATGGATCATCAAAGACACCAAAGGCACGGCAGTCACTGCGCACAGGAATGGAGAAGAGGTGACCCGCAATGTATCCTGGTTTAAAAGCATCCCAGCGGGAGTAACAGAAGCTGATGAAAACCTTGAAAACCACAATATCGAACAACCAGCGGGTCAACGTGAAGAAGAACCCAGGGAAACACCACATGAAAGGGAACCGACTCCACCGGCACCAATATCACCAGTGCAATCACCTGTGCGAACAGCAACACCAGCGAGGGGAAGGCAGATGTACCATCTCCGGCCTAACCCTAAACCCAGTCAGAGACTAGCAGAATATATGTGCTACTCATGAACAGCATATGAATACAACAAGAAAATAAACAAAGAACTACCTTGGGAAGGGATGTAGCGTTCTAGTGGTCCGAGGGTCTCGGCTGAGCCCCGGAACCACTTGCACACATTGTATCACCTTCAGGTCAGGCATGGCCTGAAGGCTATAAATAAACGGAAGGAAGTCGCTCGGGACTTCCTGTCCAACCGTCCCAGTAACTGTGTCAGTGTCCCTTATTTCCATTGCCCCACAGAGATAACAGACCCCTACAGCTAACTCCAGAACAGGAGGCTCACAGTTCGATTCCATGCAGTGGCTGCAGCTCAGCCCAGCACCCTGTGACTCTGGGTAATAGCTTGCTTAATCTCCCCGATGGCTCCCAGCGCCTTGAGATCCTTAGGGGTGATTAGTTTGTGCTTTACAAGTAGTAGGTTATGGGTTTTATAGTGAGTTGGGGGCAGCTGGGTTCCGAGATAGGGACTGTGTATTTACTACATCGTTTTGTGCACTAACTGTCTATGTTCCCCCAAAAGATGTGCTTGCATGCATCACAACTTCTATTTTTAGCCTCTCAGCTGCACTCCATATTTTTGAGCAACAAAAATGGGAACTCCATGCTATCTCTACATCGATCAAACTTTATGCACCTGAACCAGCATGTTCCATGCAAGCCAAAACACCATTTCAACCATGGCCTTCGTTCTGGAACTGATCCAGCGCTGATACCAAAAATTGATCAGGGATCAATAATCAATAACACAATGGTCCATACACATTCACCCAGAATCCCTGATGCGCAGGGGTCAATTTATACGTTCTTTCCTTTTATAGATTCAAATGAGATATCTTTTAATAATTAATCTTTATTATCAACTTTCCTTCTATTTGGTCGATGGACCAATTAGTTGAATAGTTGATGACAATGATGACTACCATTTAGTCAATAAAAATGATCATAGACTCTTGTTAAAGTTAATAATGAATTTTAATCTGAAATATCAAGGGTTAATGCACTGTTACATTCGGTCACAGATTACAAACGCTGAATCTCACAAAAGAAGCAATTATATATATAAGTTCAGCAAATATTTATGTCAAATATTATATACCTAACGGAGGGGATAGATGAAGAGACAATAGTTTCATCTAAACAATACATATCAATAAATCATTGACGGTGTGGATAGGTGGAATAACAAAAGTTTCAGAGACACAATACATTAATATTTAGATTCTGAGAACGATTTTGGTTAAATACAAACATATTGATCTGTAGGAAAAACCACCCCCTTGGTCTAGGGAATGGTGGGGGTTTCCCGAAACAGAATCAGGGAACAAAGGGAATAAGGACAGGAACAGGACAGGTCAGGAACAGCTTGGCCTCCCTGCAAACGGACTGACAGTGACGCATCTCCCCTCTTCTCTCCTGTCAGCCGAAGCTCTAACCACAACCCGTAAAGGCACCCCAGTTATACTCTTAAAATTCGCATGTCCATCCCACAAATGTTGCAAAGTATCATCGAACTTGTACAGGGGTTGGTGGACCACCATGATTTTACCTGTACTTCAACACCTTTATTGTTATATTAGTTCCCAGGGTCTGAATATTAGTCTGTTCTCATGTTCCCCACATAAGATACAAAATGTTAACGACGCCATCACTAAATACTTTCATGACAATGCACATACAGCTAGCTCTAGGCAAATTGAATGGGACACCTTTAAGGCGACCATCCGCGGAGTGGCAATGGGCACAAAAGTGGGTGTAAGACAGACTGTGCTCGAGAAGCTTAAGGAGGTAGAGGACAGATTAGCACCACTAGAGAATGAGGCAGCGGACACGAATAACCAACTCACACAGCTCCAAGAAGCACAAATACAGCATGCAGAGTTGCTGGAGGAATTGAGGGTAGTTGATTATAGGGAATACACGAAGAGACAACACACACAAGTTGATAGGTCGGGACCACTACTAGCGCGACTGATACGTAATGCACCTATGTGTACTCCTATAGTGGAGGTCAAGGACCAGACTGGGGCGACGGTACAGACACAACTAGACATTAATACTACCTTTAAAGAATATTGTACGCAACTTTATGGACCACACCCCCCGATGGTGGACACGCAATTTGAGTCCTTCATGGAGGGCTTACCTATCCCGCAGCTCACGGAGGTACAGCGCGACGACCTGGCGCATCCTATCACGACTGCAGAGATTAGACAAGCCATTAAAGCGCTGCCTCGAAACAAAACCCCGAGTTCTATGTGATGTTCATGGATTTACTGACCCCACACTTACAGCTCCTGTATCAGGAATCATTAAAGTCCAATGCTTTACTGCCCACAACCCTACAGGCACTGGTAGTCTCCCTTTTAAAACCTGGCAGAGATGGTCTGGTCCCCGCAAACTCCAGGCGGCTATCATTACTAAACACGGACTATAAAGTGCTGAGCAAGAGCTTAGCGGCTAGACTAAACCAATACATCCCCAAACTAATCTATGTGGATCAATGTGGCTTCATGCCTGGTCGGAGTACGGCGCTTAATCTCCGAAGACTGAGCCAGATAATGCTGCACGAGACGGCGGGGACGGGTAGGGAGGGATGCATCTCACTGGACTTAAAACAGGCGTTCGATTCCCTGAGATGGGTTTACATGCTTGCAGCCCTAGCCAGATTCGGAATACCGCCCGAATATATAGCGTGGGTGAATCTATTGTATACGAACCCAACTGCGCGTGTCCGCGCTAATAAATGAATATCTGACCGGTTTCGGAGAACCAGGGGCACAAGGCAAGGCTGCCCTTTGTCACCCCTGCTGTTTATACTGGCCCTGGAACCCCTACTTCATAAGCTCCGTGTGTTGGCTGAACCTAGGGGGATACTAAGAAATTCGATACCGCATGTGGTGTCGGCGTATGCAGATGATATAATACTATATATCAATGATATGTTGGGCTGTCTCGATCCAATACCCAAAATATTTGACACTTTCCGGGGACTATCGGGCCTTGCCATAAATTACTTTAAATCATATGGTTACCATTTTAACGCCACACCGGGAATCGAGCAGATAAACTTTCATCCGCATATATTCCAGATAGCACCTACGACATTTAAATATTTAGGAATACAAATATATCGCACCGAGCAGGACCTATTAGACGGTAACCTGGGCACAGCACTCGGTACCCTCAAAACACAAATACAGTTTTGGAACACCCTACCATTGTCAGTGGCGGGAAAAGTGACAATTTCGAAAATGGTGGTCCTCCCTCGCATGGTGTACTTTTTCACAAACCTTCCACTCCTCGTTCTGGCAAACATGTTTAAGCTACTGAATACCTTACTGACTGAATTGATATGGGGTTCTGGTAGACGGAGAATAAGCCTTACCAAATTACAATTGCTTACCACACAGGGAGGTATGGGGGTCCCAGACATGACAGCGTATAGCTACGCTTGCCAACTTCAATGGCTGGCCTACTGGCTGGCGGGCCGTAACCTGCACAAAGTGGATATGACCACAGCCGACAAGGACAGCGGCCTTATACACCGATTGTTACTGCCAAATGTAAAAGTACCCAGATTGTCGCCACACCTGTTGCGCCTAGCTATTGAATGCTGGAAAAAAGCAGTCAAATACCCTAATGCGTTGACCTCCTATGCACCCACCATACCCCTACTGGGCCTCCCTCTTGGGACGGGCACGTTATCAGAGCGCAGACTCCGGGCGTGGCACGACGCTGGTGTCTTCCACATAGGGGACTTCTTTGTAAATGGAACTATCATGCCACACACAGATTTCGCACGAACGCATCAGATCACAACAACACTGTTTTTACTGCATACACAAGTATCTCGATATATTACTGGGACCTGGGCGCGGAACGGCGTTGAGCCACACACGAATGACCTACTCACTATGCAATATTTAATGGGTAACGGCAGTCACTTAACGTGATGGCTCACACATGGTATACGAACTGGCAGGGCGGTCTCTCTACAATTCACTCGAGAGCGCTGGGAGCAGGATATCGGGAGGGCACTCTGCGATAAGGAATGGGAGAAGGTGTTGAAGTTCCCAGCCAAGGTGTCTATAAACCCTAAATTTAAGTTTATCCAATTAATGATAGTGCATAGAGCTTATCTCACTCCGCATCGGCTGCACGCAATGTTTCCGGAAGTGTCAAATGCATGCCCCAGATGCATGACTGCAGATGCCGGCCTATTGCACATGATATGGGAATGCCCAAGATTAGGACACTACTGGGAGACAATACACACAGTACTAGCGGTGATAGCACCCGGAAGCCCCCCCCCCCTCCCTAATGTATAGTATACTAGGCTTGGGACCCACGGAAAAAAAAGCACCACCACACATTTCACAGATCTGGCAATACTATTAGCTAAACGCACAATAACGATGAGGTGGAAATCGGCCAGACCACACGACCTTGGTGACTGGCATAGAGAAGTGCTGCGATGGGGGAAGGCAGAGGGAATAGATTTGCAAAGAGAAGAACGTAGGGGCCTTCGCAAAACACACATATCAATGGACTGGAACGCTATGATTATAGCCTTCGAAACATGCGATATAACTGAAATGGTGTAAACAAATGTTATTAGCATAAAATGTGATGTCTGAGCCTTCGCCTGCTGTCTGAGCCTTCTCCAAGGCGAGGTCGCCCCCACTCCGCTGCTCCTGCCTGCCACCTGCCCGAGCCTCGCTCCGAGGCCCCACTGCTGCCTACTGCCTTCTGAGCGCTGCTCCGCCGCCCGCAGCTGCTTGGACATATTCCCCCCTCCTGCTGCCCCCGCTGCTGCCTACCTCGTTTTTCTGTTTTTTCCCGCTCCTATACCCGTCCTGCTGCCCTGTGCTACCCTTACCCCCTCCGCTGCCCTCCCCCCTGGTCTCCTACGCCGACCGCCCTGAGTGCCCCCTCCCGCCTCTGACACCCGCCGACTCCGCCCCCCCCTGCCCATAGGTCGCCCCGCTCCCGCCACCCAGCTGACCCGCCCTCCCGGCTCCTCTCTTAAGGGGTCTGCGTTCAGGGTCAGGGAGCGACCGCTGAGCCTTCTCCAAGGCGAGGTCGCCCCCACTCCGCTGCTCCTGCCTGCCACCTGCCCGATCCTCGCTCCGAGGCCCCACTGCTGCCTACTGCCTTCTGAGCGCTGCTCCGCCGCCGTCTGAGCACTGCTCCGCTGCCCGCAGCTGCTTGGACATATTCCCCCCTCCTGCTGCCCCCGCTGCTGCCTACCTCGTTTTTCTGTTTTTTCCCGCTCCTTTACCCGTCCTGCTGCCCTGTGCTACCCTTACCCCCTCCGCTGCCCTCCCCCCTGGTCTCCTACACCGACCGCCCTGAGTGCCCCCTCCCGCCTCTGACCCCCGCCGACTCCGCCCCCCCTGCCCATAGGTCGCCCCGCTCCCGCCACCCAGCTGACCCGCCCTCCCGGCTACCCTCTTATGACGTCCCCTGAGCGACCGCGCAGCGGACGCGCGCAGCGGGAGCACCGATTGAGCGCCAAAGGTGCGCCAAAGGTAAGCCCGTTTGCGCCCGTCCGCGCCGGGACCGCGCCCAGTGCCAGGACCCATGGCCCCCGCAGACCCCAGCCCACCCACCAGACGTACGACGACGCCACCCTCAACGCACTCAACACCAGCCGAATCCCGGGATGCTACCGAGCCACCCCGAGACGAACCCACGGACCCTTCAGCTGTCAAGCCTGCAAGTTCTCCTGTATCCGGACCTGCCCCGCACCAGCACCCGCCAAACCGAACACCAGCAGCAACCACCTCAAGTGCATCCTACTCAACACCTGCTCCGTCCACAGACACACCATCGAACTCTGGAACCTCCTCGACACCACAGCCCCCGACGTCGCCTTCCTCACGGAAACCTGGATGAACGACTCCTCAGCGCCCGACATCGCCATCGCCATCCCAGAGGGCTACAAGATCACCCGAAGAGACCGAGGCAACCAGACTGGAGGAGGCATCGCCATCATCTACAGGGACACCATCCGCATCACGACCAACACCGACGACACCCTGACAACCGCCGAACACCTGCACTTCCAGATCCACACGGACCCCAAAACCACCCTCAGAGGCACCCTCATCTACTGACCCCCGGGACCACGCACACAATTCAGCGAAGACATCGCCGACTTCATCAGCCCGCACGCCCTCCCCTCCGCTGACTACATCCTCCTGGGGGACATCAACTTCCACCTGGAGAACAACAACGACCGCAACACCACCACCCTGCTTGACAACCTCGCCAACCTCGGACTCAAGCAGCTGGTGACCACCCCCACCCACCTCGCCAGACACACACTCGACGCTGTCTTCTCATCCAGCAATGACATCGTCTTCAGCCACGCCACCGAACTCCACTGGACGGACCACAGCTGCGTCCACTTCAGCTTCAGAAGATCCACGATCCACCACCACCAGCAACAGGTTGCTCGAAGAAACTGGAACAAGATCACAGCAGACCAGCTCGCCGCCTCCCTGAGCCAGCACCCTCCCGCCAGCTCAGCGAACCCCAGCCAGGCCGCCGACAACCTCACGAAGTGGATCAGCAACTGCGCAGACGACCTCGCCCCACTGAGGACCCCGCCTAGCAGACCCGGCAGCAAGAAGGCCCCATGGTTCACCGACGAACTCAAGAGCTCCAAGAAGAACTGCCGAGCCCTCGAGAGCCTGGAGAAGGGAGCCAACACCGGACAACATGACCACCCTCAAGCTCGCCACCCGGAAGCACCATCAACTGATCCGCGCCACCAAGAAAACAGCATTCAAGGACCGGCTGGACAACAACGCACACAACTGCAAGGAACTCTTCAACATCGTGAAAGAGCTCTCCAACCCCAATGCCGGAAACAACGACATCACCCCGTCGCAAGACCTCTGCAACTCCCTCGCCTCCTACTTCCACAACAAGATCGCCGACATACACAACAGCTTCAGCCCACAAACAACGCTCCCAACGACCGCACCAACGCCCCCCACCACCACCCTCAGCGCCTGGACCCAGATCAGCACGGAAGACACTATCTGCACGATGAACTCTATCCACTCCGGATCTCCGACCGACCCCTGCCCCCACCACGTCTTCAACAAGGCCGACGCCATCATCGCACCACACCTGCGGGACATCATCAACACCTCCTTCGACACCGCCACCTTCCCTGAGAGCTGGAAGCACGCCGAACTCAGCGCTCTTCTAAAGAAACCAACAGCGGACCCCACCGAACTCAAGAACTACCGCCCCATCTCGCTCCTCCCGTTCCCAGCCAAAGTCATCGAGAAGACCGTCAACAAGCAGCTGGCCGCCTTCCTCGAGACGAATGGATCCCTCGACCCCTCACAGTCTGGCTTCCGAGCCAACCACAGCCCCGAGACTGCCCTGATCGCTGCCACCGATGACATCCGAGCCCTGCTGGACAACGGTGAAACAGCGGCCCTCATCCTCCTAGACCTCTCCGCGGCATTCGACACTGTTTGCCACCGCACCCTAGTGCAGCGCCTCAGCAACATCGGAATCCAGGAGAAGGCCCTGGAGTGGATCACCTCCTTCCTCGCTGGAAGGACACAGAGAGTCCGCCTACCACCGTTCAGATCTGCAGCCACGGAAATCATCTGCGGCGTTCCTCAGGGCTCCTCGCTCAGCCCCACCCTCTTCAACGTCTACATGAGCCCCCTTGCGGCCATCGCACGCCAACACAACCTCAACATCATCTCCTACGCCGACGACACCCAGCTGATCAGTGAAGTAGTGTGGCTCACTGGTTAGAGGCGGCAGACCCGAGAGCAGAGGACGGCCCGGGACCAGGGTTCGATTCTCGACGCGGCAGGTTTCCGGACCAGGGTCAGCGGACTCGATAATTCTCTCGCCTCGGTGCCCACTCTGATCAGCGATCACACTCGGCAACTCTGGGCACTAGCTTGCCTCATCTTCACTAACGGTCCCACCAGACCGCCAGGGATGCCTGGTCTCACCCTGGAGATACCCATTAAGGGACCATCTCTCAGGGAAGCCAGGAAGGGTTTCGCAGCGGTCGAAGCGCGGAGGTACCCCTTCGGGAGTGAGTCCTGCGCTATATAAGCACACAATTAATTAATTAATTAATTAATTGATCCTCTCCTTGACCAACGACCCCGCCGCCGCCAGAACCAACCTCCACGAAGGGATGAAAGACGTAGCCGAGTGGATGACGACCAGCCGCCTGAAACTGAACTCAGACAAGACGGAAGTCCTCATCCTAGGCTCCTCGCCCTCCGCCTGGGACGACTCCTGGTGGCCCCCCGCCCTGGGCACCGCACCCAAACTGACAGACCACGCACGCAACCTGGGCTTCATCCTGGACTCCTCCCTCTCCATGACCAGACAAGTCAACGCCGTCTCCGCGTCCTGTTTCAACATCCTGCGCATGCTACGGAAGATCTTCCGGTGGATCCCTACCGAGACCAGGAAGACGGTCACCCAGGCCCTCGTCACCAGCCGACTGGACTACGGCAACGCCCTCTACGCCGGAACCACCGCCAAGCTCCAGAAGAGACTCCAGCGGATCCAGAACGCCTCAGCCAGACTCATCCTCGACATCCCCCGACGCAGCCACATCTCCAGACATCTGAGAGACCTGCACTGGCTCCCCGTCAACAAGAGAATCACCTTCCGTCTCCTCACCCACGCACACAAAGCCCTACACGACCAAGGCCCGAGCTACCTCAACAACCGCCTCAACTTCTACGCTCCCAAACGCCCCCTCCGATCGACCAACCACGCCCTCGCCGCCGTCCCCCGCATCCGAAGAGCGACAACAGGAGGAAGGTCCTTCTCCTACCTGGCCGCCAAGACCTGGAACACCCTCCCAAGCGACCTCCGCCTGACCCAAGACCACCTCTCCTTCAGGAAGAAACTCAAGACCTGGCTGTTCGAGCAGTAGCGGAACCCCCCCCCCCCCCCATCCCCCCCCCCCCCAAGCGCCTTGAGACCCTCCGGGTAAGTAGTGCGCTCTATAAATCCCTTGATTGATTGATTGATTGGTTAAAGTTGTAAAGACGGGACCTCACCCAACTGCATCCCCCATTCAAAATTATAATGCTATTAACAATGATCACCTTGTTGTACACGTTGAACTGAATATTGCAGACCAATAAAAAATAATAAAAAAACAAAAAAGATACAAAATGTTAACAATTCTCTCTCATAAATTAACATCATCTGTAGTGTGCATCTCAGGTCCCACGCCTGGGTACAGCATTTGGTAGTCAACTAACACTCAGGCCTTCACCCTTTTCATGTCATCTGTAGTGTACAGCGCGTTTTTCTTGCCTCATGACAGAGGCCTCACTCCTTGCAGCTTAGTCAGTTTTTATAAAATAGGCTGCTTCATCCAGTACGCTAATGAAAATCAAAATGAATATTTAATAATTATACAATAATGTAACCTTCACTGTTTACCATCCACCTTGTACTATTCCCCATTAATGTTACCTAGCACAAGCTTGGTGCATAAAGCAGCATTAATAATTACTTTCAAAGCGGGATGCAACATGCAAAATACTGATGCTCATGTTGCCTATTCATGCAACTTCTTTGTTTTCTTTCAAAACACAAAAGTTATTACAATATTATTTATTTACATTTTGGTTTAGGCATGCACAGAGCAGTTACCTTGTGTTCATGTTGGGTGTACGTTAGTTTTACAACAATTACTTATTGTTAGTACGTATTATGGGGGTATAGATTTGAGCAGATTTAATTTTTGCGAAATCCTGCTTCATCAGAACTAAGAAATCTGATACCAATTGAAGCACTTGTTATGTTGCCCTAATCCCCTCCCATTGGACAAACACAGCAGTGAAATATTATGATTTGTACATAATTGTATTCAAAGTCAAGACAATATTAGACGCAATCCACAGAAACTTACATTAATGCCGAAATGTCTCTGATCAACATATAGAGTTATAGATGGGTAACAGTAAATTATGGGGACATTTTTCACAAAGGGGTTTTGAGTGACGTCAAATAGACAACAAGAGCAAAGCTCAAGTTGTCTATGATGTCACTCAGAACCCCCAGGTGAAAAACATCATGCTAATTCACTTCTTATCCATCTATAATTTTATTTTATGTATGGCCCCTAAAATCATCTGCCCCAGCTTTAAATTACTCTGCAGGGGGACATGATAATCGGAGAGCTATACATAACATGAAGTCTCCTCCATGAGACAAATAGGTAAAATAAATATCTAACCATATATTCTTAACCAAAACCCACCACCTTCCCTACCTTCCTTCCCCAAACTGCAGCTGTGCTTTCTTGTTTTAGTCAAAGCAGACAAGCTGGGCTTCACTGATGAGCTCTCAGAGAGCCCAGTCACCGGGCCTGGAAGGCCTTTATGACAACACAACAGTGTGTACCCAGTTTTGCCATCAAATGTTGTGTTGTCATATTAAGGAGTTATGAATTTCAGAAACTGAAATAAATTATAGAGGCTCTCTGGAAGAGACTGACATAAAAAACAAACAGATATGCAGTTTGGTGTCAATCGGTTGCCAGCAGTAGGACTGATGGATCCCTACTTGGATTGTTCTTTTCTTGCCTGACTGACAGGCCCTAGGTGTTTACCCTCCCTCCATTCAGCTCAGGAGTGAATCAGGTGCAGTGTAGAGTTTTACAGTTTTCTACACCTGATAGCTCTTTACACACGTATACATTGGGTCTGCGATTATTATCTACAGAAGTAACCACTTTAGTATAATTCTGTGATGAATACTGTGGTTTATTTGCTCCTGCGAACTATGATATGGAAGGACTGTTTCATTTGCAAAAAGGATTACCACTGAATTCTGGCTATGGCTTTGTGATTATACAAAAAAAGTATTTCTTATTTGGCTTAGAAAACTTCATGTAATACTTTTCCATTTGTGTTTTTTGCCAGTATTCTGTGTTACTGTTTATAACGATGAATCATTGATTCAGAATACATTCTAAATACTTGATAATAACTTTTTTAATATTTCTCACTTTTAGGCATAAATCATGGAGATCTGAATGACTACAATATTTTATTACAGCAAACGAGCAAGGAATCATTTGGTAAAATACAAGACACCTATAGGATATCTGGTATTTTGGACTTTAATGACATGAGCAATGGTTATTATGCATTTGAAGTGGCAATAGCAATTATGTACATGATGATTGAAAGTCCAGAGCCACTGAAGGCTGGTGGGTATGTTCTTGCTGGATTTGAGAGTATTTTACCACTGAATTCAATGGAGAAGGATGCCCTTTATTTATTGGTCATGGGCCGATTTGCACAGTCACTGGTAATTGCCAGGCATAGTGTTCTTCAGCACCCAGAGAATGAAGAATATCTGATGATCACAGCAAAAACAGGTTGGAAGCATATGTTGACTATGGCAGAATTAGGCAAAGAGGCCACAGAGAAAATATGGTTTGATACTGCAAAGGAATACAGTGAATGTAAATAAATATAATATTGTTGCTGTTTTTATAATTCTTCAGATTTATACTAATAACAGAACAGTGTCCCCTGTCTTTCGATTACATGATGATAAAGGGATTTATGAGATCTGGCAGAAATGCATTTGAAAACACTACTACCAAATAATATTATGAAGTAGTTGTAATCAGTGTAATTTTTACTTGACAAAAGGATTTTGGAGAGTATGTGGTGTTACAGTCAGAGCTTCTGACTTTGGTACTGGGAACAAGGTTCAACTCTTGTCATCGGCTCAACATCCTGTGGAAAAAAAACCCTCTCTGGATCTGTCTAAATTAAAGAACTATCGCCCGATCTCCCTGTTACCAACTCCTACGAAAATTCTGGAGAAACATCTGAATTCTCACCTCAGCTCCTATCTAGAGGAGCACTAGCTGCTTGATGGCTCGCAGCATGGTTTTAGAAGTGATCACAGCACAGAGACAACGCTAACCTCAGGAATACAATATTCGTGCTCAGGTTGACGCAGAGCACACCACACTGTTGATTCTTCTTGACCTTACCGCAGCCTTTGATACCCTATCTCCCATGAGACTGGTGGAATGGCTCAGGGAGAGAGGGGTTGGGGGCACGGCCCTAAAGCTACTTACCTCCTTACTTAGTAATCAAGCACAAATAGTGAAAATGGGTCAACTTTACTCGGCTCCTAGCCATCTGTAATGTGGAGTCCCTCCGGGCTCCTCCCTGAGCCCGACCCTTTTCAACATTTATGGCACCCCACTGGCCAGGGTTGTCATATCCTTTGGATTGGAGGTGTTGTCCTATGCCGACGACACGAAAATCATGGTGTCTATCACCCGCATCATTTGGGAATCTGCCTCTAATTTCAAAAGCTGCATGAGGGCAGTCTCCTCTTGGATGGTTGAGAATTATCTTAAACTCAACGGGGACAAAACAGAGGTCCTAATGTTTGGAAACCAACAGAATGTCTGGTCCAACAATTGGTGGCCAGATACGCGTGGTTCTTGTATTTGCCCTGTATTCCATGGAAAGAAATCTAGGGGTCATAGTGGACAACTCTCTCTCTCTGAGTCCTCGGGTTAATAGTACGGTGTCACCTGCTTTGGGATTATCAGGACTCTCAGGAATATTTCCCCTTTCCTCTCTTTCACCTCCCGAAAGCAGGCAGTTATTACCTTAGTGCTGTCCAGATTGGACTACTGTAATGCCCTCTATTTGGGCCTTAACAACGGCCTTGTTCGTCTTTTACAGCTGGCCTGGAATGCAGCAACCAGGCTGGTGATGGATCTGTCTAAATACCACTCATTCTTGGCTTCTGTCAGCAAGCTGCTTTGGATCCCTTTAAACCACAGAATTCTGTTCAAGGTTCTCTGTCTTACACACACGGCTTCTATGACCTAGGTTCAGATGGCATTAAGGGGCTTTTCAGGCGCTATGTTCCCACTAAGTAGCTTAGATCAGCCAGTAAAAATCTGCTGGCAGTCCCCAGGTTTAAGAGAGCTAGATGGGAAGGCAGAGCCTTCTCCATTGCCACTGCCAGGCTCTGGAATTCCCTCTCTGCTGATATTTCTGGAAAAGTGCTTCACTCTCTTTTCCACAGGGCTCTCAAGACCTGACTCTTTACTGGTACATCAGTCTGAGCCTTACTTCTATTCTGTCTGACAGTCCCTCCTGCAGCACCTTGATGCCTCTGGGCTAAGTTTGCGCTTTAGAACACTAATATTCATTCATTCATTTATTCTGGGCAAATTACTTAATGTTCCTTTGCTTAAAAATGAATGGGACCTTGTGTAATGTAACGGGTGCTCATGTAAAGCATCCCAATACCTTTGTGTTGAGTTTGCTCTATATAAAACTGCAAAATGAAATGCCCACTTGGCCATAACGTTTGTTGATCTTCACAGAGAAGGACTTAAGGAAAACTGTGAATCCAGGTGCTCCTCAAAAATGGCAGCTAAAGGAAGTGTGAGCATAGAGTACCAGTGTTGAACTGGTGACCGGAAAAAATGCTGCTTAACAATTGCACTGAATGCATTGATGTGCTGAACCGGAGTGGTAATTAATAATAAATGAATGTATTAATCGCTATCACACTTTCACTGATACTACTACTTAAAACTTTGCAGAACAATATTTAGAAAATTAATCAGTAAATTGACATTGTCTATTTAACAGTGGCAACACCACAATCATGCCGTAATACCTGTATAAGCCTTCTTCTAACCTTCAAATCATATGTGATTTCTACATTTCCAAAATCAATTATTTTAATGTATCATACTGCATAAAAATAAAGATCATCAACATGACTTGAACTATCCTTCTGTTGATTGAATAATCCATCTCAAACTGCTTTTAAGATTCAATTTACTAGTTTAAAATTCACCTGAATTCAGTTTAGTTTACAGCCAATTTAAAGTGCACGTTTTTATGACTTTAATGATTTGTTATTCCTTAAACATTTCCACCTCCACCCATCAATACAGGTTTGTGACAGAATATTCTGGGGCTTTATTATATAAATTGTATCCTTTCTATCTTAGATTAGGTCCAAGGATTTTAGCTCCTATTTTGAGTTGTGTCATGCGTAGGACAGGAGTACTAAAAGCCCTTTTGAGTCTGCCCTGAAATAGGAAGAGTAATATGAAATAATGCTCTAAGTTTTCCCATATACGCAGTGGAAGAGGGCTGCAGTACATTTGGAGTTGACCAGACAGTCTACATTGTCCTTTTGGTAAGTGCATTAAAAACCTTGGCTCTCAATCATTTCCTTGTTACTAGAGATTTTAGAATCTGAAGACACCACTCCTCTTTTACAGGATTTCTCAACTTCCACAAGTCTGCCTAAGGTCGTGTTGTCAGTCACTGTTGTCGTTCATTATTTTCCTTATTCTGACTCAGAATCTGAAGGTTAACCTGAGTGTAGTTTGGTTGAAGAGTAACTTATTTCTGACCTAAACTGTGTCTGTCACCATGGTAAAACTGTGTGTTCTTGAGAGCTGCCTGAAATTTAGCAACACCATCAGAAGATTCCACACTTTATTAATGTATTTGCAATCAAAGATATTGAATTAAAAAATATAGCATAGAAGTCATCCTGGATTAATGCTGCTTGGAAGTCATGGCTGCCTCTAGCCTGGTGGCACATATTGTCCTAAAGGTGTGGACTCCTAACTCCATAAAGATTTCTTGTAATATCCTTGCAGTTCACATTCTCACAGATTCCATGACTGTTAGCAAGGTGGACGTTATTTTCTTAAACTCCAGGTCACTATTCTAAAACGTTTACAGAGTAAATAAAAGTGTCATTGGCCCCTGAGAAAGTCGAGGGCTGGGATGCATACATTGGTTATATGGATGCAAGGGGCAATCCTTGAGCATGAGAAGTTGAGGGCTCCTTATAGTTTTGTGAAAAAAGACACAGTTCTCTTCACACAGGTTTACATTGCTATTAAATACCAGCAATAGGCATGATTCTTTAAATGGCCTCTTTAAGTCCTGGGTAAGTATGCAACTGAGGCTGTTGTTCAAGTACTAATACTTGCCAGACAAGCCTCTCTCAGAGGGCACATTTGGATTCCCTGGTTTAGATATCAGACCCTTGTCATTGAGAATGGAGCAGTTGCATTGGCCAGTATCTTTTACTGTTGATCTGCAGGACGCGTGTGGATTACCCTGCCATTACTCTACCTTTACCTACACCCATCAAAATCTGCAAGAGATCAGTGAGGCAAAGGTACATTCCTGACACGCTCTCTTTTCATAAGCCTGTGGTTGTTAGCCCCAAAAGCTGTGAATGTGACACTCTTAGTGACTGGTGGAGTAATACAATGTCACATGTTTCAGAGTTATAAAACCATACCTTTGATTGCGAGGTAATGCCATATTTCAAAGTGAGCTAGAGAATTCAGTTATTGCTTGGAGTCATTAAAAGTTGTATATCCTAGTACTAGTCACTATCAAAGAAAATGTAGCAATGAGAGTTAAGATATCTACGAAGAATTCAGTGTGCTTCCAAAATCCTCATAGGCTGGAGATCTTTCTTCCAACCGATACTTACTAAATCAGCAGAAATTGATTAAAACTTACACTTGGATTAAACTGGCTAATAGGGACTATTCTAGGTATTTTGATGCTTTGGGGGATGCAAAGTTTGTGCTCTCCTTCAGGTATTTATTTTGGATGCTTTAAGCATGTGCTGAGCTACTCTCTTACATTTTAAAGTCAGGAAGATGTTCAATGAGTTAAGTGTTCACTGCTATCGAAGTGTGACCAGCGGGTCATGTACTATCAACATTTTTACTATGAACCCTCTTATTTAAAAAGCTTATAAATAATAACTTTTGCCCTCATTACAATAGCGGTCCGTCCACCACTGATAGGCCGTCAGTGGTGGTCTGCCCGCCATCCAGGGCATCGGTCTGACTACTGCATTACAATGCAGCTGGTCGGATCTCAGAGGTCAATGGATAGGACTGCTGCCTCCAACAGGATCAAAGATCCCTTCGGGAAGGCGTTCGGACTCCTAACCCTACAATGGAGGCGGTGCCTCCATACATGATATGGGGCCACTTATTATCCATAGGTGGTCCCAATTATAAGAACAGAGTCTATCACTTTTTGTGTTCTAGGACCCCTATAATTCAGCCTCTCAAACTGGGAACAAAGTGCCTTTTTCAGCACTTGAGTGTCAGGATTGTGAGGCAGAGCAACCTAAGTCTTTTGTAGGAAGGTGCTAAGGGTTCAAAACTGAGAACTTAGCAACAAAGCAAATAACACTTTATAAGTCAATGCTTAGTCATACTTTTTCTTTAAAACCGAAAAACTAAATGATACACACAAAATTATAAATATGTACAAAATTACAGATGGAAATTCAACGGAACACCATCTAAAAAGCCAAACAACTACAGAGGTGGCACACTCAAGAAAGGTCACAGAAGTTAAATAATACTTTAAACGTGGACTTGACCCCTCCAACTTAATCTACAAAACTCCTCATATGAGCCTATAGGAAATCAGTGAGTATATACTCATACTACCTTAGACTAACTTACAAGTTGTCATCATATATTCAACAAGGGGATATAAGCATTACACCATTATACCACATGTCAGGATATTACCACAGATATGCTCATATTATGACATTCACGATTAAAAAGCCTTGCTTATTGACATTGACCTATTTTCATAATGTAAGCAATACACAAAACTATAGAAACATGCATGCTTCAAACAAATTCTCAAATATTCAAATATTTTGTTTAATTCAATAGGAAAAGTTGTTAATTTTTACATTTTGGTTTATTTATATATGCTTTATTGATTCTAATGTATTCATTTTAATAATATTTAATTTGTAACCCCTTGTAGGCCTCGCGGATCACAGATTAAGAACCACTGATTTTCTATTTCTACACCAATCTCAGCAACCATAGGAGAAGTGTTAGACTATGGAGAGGTTAGATGTACTATTCTAACATAAGCACTATATAAATACATGAAATTAAATGTGATAGAAAAAAATAAAATTGAATATTAAAAATTATTTAACAAATATAAAATAAAATAACGTTATTTCCTTCCCCTTACAATAAAAAACACAATAAAAAGGAAAAATAAATTATAAATGAAACATTAGCAACATAAAATAAAATTGAGAAAAATGTATATATATTTCATTTTAAAAGTGTATTATTGAATTCATTTATTTAAAAAATTAACAATTAATTCAAATACAACTACTAATTGAGATAGTAAAGAATGTAATCCTAACTAATTACTAAATAATCTAAATAAATCTAAAAACTCATCACAAATAAAAAATAATAATTAGTATTTTCAATAAGTTCACACCCTTATACCTTTCAAACCCGAAAACCCAATGGCAAATTATAAGGTAGTAATTAAACTTGAAGTATATTTGAATTACACATTAAAAATCACAAAATACACATAAATCATTAAAATAACTAAGCAAATAACTAACATAATTAAAGATTTAGCATATAAATCAATTTAAAAAAACAATAATTTATCATTTAAATAACTGCCCAGCCTATTCCCTGTGAAACTCAACGCACGCTACTAAATTATAAATTAGTAATACAAACTATACACATTTAAATTACACATTAAAAATCACAAATTATACTTGAGTAATTATACTAATTAGGCAGTTACATAATTTACATTATTACCAATTCAATTCAATTCAAAATTTCTTTATTCGACTGAAGGTAAAATCAGTCATAAAAGTACATAGAAAAAAAGGTAACACATATATAAACAGTTCATCATTTAAAAACAGTTAGATATAAAACAGTAAATTGCGATATACCCAATCACAGCTCATGCAAGAGCGGCAGTACAATTCATTAAGATACTTATTAACCTTCCATACTTTTCCTAAATCTCAGGGCTGTCTTTAAAAAATTGATTACGTATAAAGTGCTTTCACAGTGCAACATTTTAAGATAAATTAGTGCGGGCCTTATTTGCACGAAATTCAATTTTTTAAGAAGAGGTTTTAAAAACATTTTTCGAGGTACGGTATAGTATGGGCATATAAATAAAAAGTGCGCCAGATCTTGCGGAGACTTGTTGTCGCAGCCGCAAGGTGGCAGCACTTGCCCCCTATGGGCTCCACTGGGCACGGCTAGCAACAGATGAAAAAGGTCAAAACGAAATCTAGTCATTAAAAAGCGCTCATATCTGGAGATGGCCCAGGATAAATATGGTTCTATTTGAATGCATGTTTTGGATAAAGTGTGGTTCAACACACTGCCCTTATTCAGTTCAGTCTCTTCCCTCGTCATTAGAAAAGTAGTCTTTACAGATGTTACATCATACTTTGTTACTGACTGTGGTGCTAAGAAGAGGTCCAACCTGCCCAGGTTTTGAAGACAGTCTCGAATGTACTTTATCCAGGGTATCTTTAGTTTCCCATCCCATGTGAGTGCTTCAGATAAGTGAAAGGTATTTCGTTGTTCATCCAACTATTTAGCCAGCACAAGAGGGGGTTTACTGCAATTTTATCCTCTAAATGTGGCATGCCCAGTTCCTCGTGGATGGAGAAGTTGGCCGTACTTTTCGGTAAACATAAGATTTGTTTTAAAAAGTTATTTTCTGTGATTATTAGGTCAGGCACTGGTAGGAACCCCCAGAGGTCACTCCCATAGCAGGCAACTGATATGCTTTTGGCTTGGTATAATTTCATTAACGCAGCCACGGATGTGTTGCCCATTTTGCGAGCAAAGTCAGTTATTGCCGCGTTGGTCCTTATTAAGTCTCCTCTCTTTTTCTTTAGCGCTGGTCCCCATGTAAGTTTACTGTCGAACAGTACGCCAAGGTAGGAAAAAGATGTTGTGTAGGGTATTTTTTCCCCATTAACGGATAAAGGGTAAGTCTTCTTGGACCCATGTCCTACCTTCATGATGAATGATTTGGCGTTGTTAATACACAGGCCTCGAGAGTTCATAAAATGAAAAAAAGAATCCAGTAAAATTTGGAGGCCAAGTGCAGTTCTTGAGATAAGGACGGCGTCGTCAGCGTAGAGAAGGACAGGGACGCCCCTTTTACCTATGTATGGGTAATCCGTGTTTGTTCCTAAAAGATGCTCCTCTAAATCATTGATGTATAAATTAAAAAGAAAAGGCGCTAAAATACAGCCCTGTCTGACCCCCCGATTTATTTTAAAGTCTTTGGTCGCTTTTAGGTCTTTAGTGTATCGCACATTCGCTTGTGTATCGCTGTGAAGATCGGCCAAGAAATTGATTAGGTTTTTTTCAACCCCCATTTTCAGCAAGACATCCCAAAGTTTATTTCTGTCGACACAGTCAAATGCCGATGAAAGGTCCATAAAGGCCATATTGAGTATACCGTTTCTGGCCAGTGTATATTTGCCACTAATTAGGTATAGGTTCAGGCATTGTGTTATTGTAGAATGTCCTGGTCTGAAGCCATATTGTACTGGCGACATAACATTGTTGTTTTTGGCCCAGGTAGATAACCTATTTAGGATGATCCCACCAACAACCTTGGCGACAGAGTTAATCAGTGAAATTGGCCTGTAGCAAGCTGCGTTACTTCTGTCTCCTTTTTTGTACACAGGTACAATAGTTGAGGCTCCCCAGGACTTAGGGGCCCTGGTAGCGGCTCCAGCGTTTACCACTGCCATGAGGATTGGAGCCCAGAAGGCGACGTTGGATTTAAATAGGTCTGGGGGGAGGCCATCTGGGCCCGGGGCCTTGTTGCTGGTCAGACAGCGAATCCCCCTTTCCACTTCTTTGTCTGTGAATAACAACGCAGCTTCTACAGGGAGTTTTGGGGCTTGCGTTTGCTGTGTATCGTCGCTTTTAAAAATTGCACTAAAGTGAGAGACCCAGTCACTTTCGGGTATGCAAGTTCCAATTGTAACAGCATTCGGATCGTCAAACATTGGTTTGTTGATTAGGCTCCAAAACTTGGAATTGTTGCCCAGGATGGATGGATCGAGTAAGGATTCCCAGATGCTCACCTTAATAGCTTTTTTGCGTGATGCCAAAGCAGATCTATAATCAGAGCGTAATATTTTGATTAATGTGGGATCCCTTGGTTTGTTCTTTAGAGCCATTTTTAGTTGCCGACCGGCTCTTGAGCAGGTATGATCGAACCATCGTGGCTGTTGGTTGTCTTGACCCTTTGTTGGTACAGAGAGCAGTTGATCCACTCTTTTGGTCAATTCAGCGAAGGCAGATAGTATAAGATCCGGGGGAGTGCTGTTAGAGGAGCAGATGGTAAGTTCTTGAACACAACTCGTTTTAACTGATTCAAGTAAAGCTTCACTGTTTATTGAAGACCACTTTAGTCGTCGGTTGCCATTAATTAATTTTAAAACACCTGGGTTTACCAATTAAATATTGAATTAACATTTAAACTAATTTAAAAGAAAAGACAATTTTTTTATATAAATAATTTCCCACCCTATTCCTCTACAAAGGTCACAGGGATCCCCCACGGTTAAAGATAGTTCTCTACTCCTTTTTGGGCCTTAGGAAAGTAGAAGGGGAGATACTTCCGTAAAATTGTTGCCACAAGCAGCACAGGACCTAAACAACCTGCTACAAATGTCAAATTACTAATTAAAAATGAAAATATTTTATTATGCATTACAATTTTCAAAATATACTAAAAAAAGCAGTTAAAAATGATTATAAAAATGCTAACACCTAAAGAAAATTATTAACTAATATATTAAGATATCAAAAAATATATTTAATAGAACTTTATTAAAGTAAACAATATAATTATCAACAGTATCTGAAAAACATTACATACTGTTGTAATTCATCTCCTATCTGATTTAATGTCTTTATTATTGTATGAATTTGTTGTGGCTCTGTTTTTGCTATAATCTTATGGTATTTCCCTTCCCCCTATCTCTTTTATATGTATATGTTGCATACCAGCCGTTTGTGCTGAAGCTGGCTTTAGAATGTTGAAAGGTGCATCTAACCTCAGGCTTGTCGTGAGGGTGATTGGAGAGGTGGAGAGTGGAGACGTGTTATAAAGTCTCTTTGGCTTACATTGTGCTTCCAGTGACTTTTAAACACATACCTAAAGAAATATTTTTACCTTGCATAGTCTGTCCTATGATAGTTTTGGCTTTACAATATTTATATTATACTGTTGCAGCACAATATTTTTGAAACAATATTTTGGTCATTCACCAATGCATGGCCATCGCAGTGGACCCAGAAACTCAGTGTGTCAATGCACTTTTAGGGTACAACAAAAGACCAGCATATGAATATATAAATTGGACTAAATCTCTCCTGGGGTCACCGAAAAAATATTTTGGGAGACTTAGATTGGCCGCTTTTTTGAAGAAACTGTGAAGGGCTCTTGTAGAGGTCCTGTGTTGCTTGTAGTATCAGTTTTGCTGAAGTATCTTCCCTTTTACCTTTCGAATGCCTTAGAAGGAGTAGAGCTCTATCTTTCACCCTGGGCGATCCCTGTGATGTCGCCACCACTGGCCTGTAAATATTTTCTCGATTTTTCTGAGACTATTGGCCTATCTGTATTTTCCCACAAGTACCTATGTCTTTCCGAGGGGTACCAACACTCCCAATCCTGTTTCGTGCATTACTGCAGGGACCATGCGGAGAGCTTCTATGAGCCTCGTTTCTCTGTAGGCCTTCCGGTGCCCAACACTCTCTAAAAGATTACGGTAGAAGTTTATCTCACACTTCTATCCTTATGGAGTGAATGACGTGTGTCCACTGATGACGCCCACAGTAGTGGGTTCCAAAATCTTTGGTGCCTGCGCTCAAGATGAACAGTGACCGCACTGGAGCATGAATGGGGTTATAACTGTATGATTTTGGTAAGATGTAATCGCAGTATTAGTTGCATACATGGCAACACATTCTTGACATATTAGTTGGCAGCCAACTTTATTATGCACAATATGATAATGAGAAGTCAGTAAATAAAATTGAGAGAAAGATGCTAAAAAAAAATCCAAACATATTCAGGACCTTAATGTGATAAATGATCGGTGTTATTAAGAGAAGAGCCATAAATAATTAAGTTCTCTTTACAAGTGACGAGGAAATCCTGTCAAGATTTCCCTGTACCAATGGACATTAAGGAATACACTGTAACTCCATGCTGGGTTTAACCTAGACACTTTGGCGGCAGATATGCAGCCGCAATGTCCAGCTGAAACTCCAGGGGGAAATGAGAAATAACCTGAGGGACCGCGATGGAATTACCGATCTCACTTGTAAGTACTCTGTGGCTGCAAATCATAATCCCTGGTAACTTTTTATCATCTGAAAATGTATAGTTTTTGCTATTTTAATTGCAAATTGTGGTTGCTTCCCCAAATAAAAATGTGGATCTCAGGGAAGCTAGAAGCAGTTTGGGGGGTCATACCAATTATTCCCAGTTTTTCTGGTATTTTTACGCTAAGGAAATCCCAGGGCCAACCTGTCCTGCTAACATGTCAGTTTATGAGGACTACCCAATAGAAATGTCAGCCTTTTCTTGAAATAACATACACAGCACGTAAACCGCATTCATATTCTAGTGCCTTGTCATTCAATCAGCAATGGTGTGGTTTGCCCCGATCAACAGGCCGGTTGGATTGATATTGGTCACAAAAGATGCTAAACTCCAAACCTGCCAGATTTGTTTTCTAACAATCGCTATTTTTTTTCTGTTTCTGCCCCAAAAGAGACTCCAAACCTATACTGATCATACACCTCTGTTATCCTGGCATTTAAAGTATTCTGAGCTAATATCTAGCTCCAGTTTCCCTAGTGATATTTTTGTGTGTGTGTGGCAGAATAAAAATACTATCTTGTAGGAAATGTCATACAAAACAAAAATAACAATCTTTGACTTCCAGGTCCTGTAAGGATGTAGGGTACTCATAAAAGGCAGAATTAGCTGGGAAGCAACAGAGCAATAGAAGGGCAAGAATCCAAGGTACGTTCTCAAGAACTATAATGGTCAGCCAGACATATCATAGGCTTTCCAGCAAGCGAATCAGAAGGAAGACCTTCATTTCGATGGATGTAGACATTTCTGCAGCAAGTATGTATTTTTTTGAGTTTGAATAGAGTTTTGATATTGATATCTGTGAATAAATAAAGGATGTCCCAAATTATTTGGTCTGGTTCTGCTATGAGACTACAGTGGCTCTAAAGCAATACATTTGGGTACGAGAATCTGCAAATTTATATAAATAAAATCAATATCTTTATTGAATTTTATTAGTAATAAAAAAGATATGAACCATAACAGATGTGCTGTGAATTCATTGAGTGTACAGAGATAGCAGCAATTCCGGAACCCCACCATCCCCCAAGAGATCATCAATGTAACCTCTCTTTCCATTAATTTATAACTCACCAATCTCAATAAGTGCAAATGGAGGCAATTCGGTCCAACATTACCCAAATTATAAAGTTTGCACCTTAGTTGCATAATCAAATAAGACGAGAACCCGTCAGGGCCTACGACACCCTAGGGGGCAGTGCAGCATCCATTAGTGACAATCTCATCCACAGAGTCCGTCGGAGGGGCATGCAAGTGCAGATAAGTGCGGAGTGGATTCCAAATGTCCAGAGGTCTAGAATTGGGAGGCAATTGTTCAGCATAAATGGGTAATTGGTCATTGCAATAAATTAGATCCATAAACGAATCCTTGAATTTTGGCGCCTTCTCATGCCACCTGTGGCAGGCAACCCTCCTTTTAGACAGTAACAGAGCTAGCACCACATACTTTCTGTAGCCAGCGTCAAGTTCAACAGTATGATCCAAGAATGCCAGCAGCTGGGTTAGTAATAAAGATTGACTGATCATGGCAGCTAGCGCAACACCTAACTCGCACTAGAAGGCCTGCAACAAATCACAGGACAAGACCAGGTGGAGGGAGTGCCTGCCAGCGATCCTGCATCCTTCTCAGACATCATCCGGTCAGAGCTGATAATAATGTAAACTAGCAGGAGAATAGTATATCTGGTGTAAGATTTTCTAATCCGTGATGCGAAGCCTACTACTGGGAGAAATTTGTGCCATTTGAGCACAGCATTACTTCAACTGTTCATCCTGGAGGGAAATACCAATATCTGTCTCCCATTTCAATTGCGCCTGCCCGTGAACATACAGGCATTCAGCCTGCACAGATCAGTACAAAAATGAGACTGAAATTCAAAGAGTGTCTGCCTGTAGCATGGTGTGTTGCCTGACAAAGGTGACCGGTTCAGTCCGAAAATCGATGTGGTTGCCTTAGCGTTATGTCGCAAACCAATATATATGAAAACATCTAATGGGGATGCTGGCTTGCCACTCAAGAATTCTGTTTGGTAGAGGAAGATGCCAACTTGATACACATCTCTTTTTGTGTGAAGCCACGACGTTGGAGTAGCTGTCTACCTAAACTCTCATGAGGGACTGGCAACTAAGGTTGGAATGCGAGTGGATCCAAGGGAGAATAGAGGAATGTCTTACATGTTTTATGGTCTAGTCTATGCCAGAATTTTTAGGTACAAATCATAGTGGTGTCAGCAATTGAAGGGACACCAGAAGAGGAGCCTAGAAGAGAAGATAGGGATCAGGCCATCACCGCTAAGTGATAAAGAAATGCAGTGGGTTCATCCCAATGAATAGCATGGTTAGCCTAGGCACATAAACAATTAATTCTATGTCAGGATCTGGAGAATGGTATGTCAGAGTATCCCTCTGTAATCTAGGTTACTTTCCTGCCCACGCCAATCGTATTAACTGTGTTTTCGGCATTGGGGCCTATCCAAGATGGAAATAGGGATGAACGTCTAACAGTGAGCTGCGGCCCATCGCAATAATTTATCAATCCACATCCCCTCACATATCATGACTACAGTGCAAGGTGTCTATACCCCGCTGGAAGAACCCATGGCTTTGCATTGTGACGCGGTTTACTGCCCTCTACAAATTTATATTCTGGATACAAAACTGAAGGCTCTGTTGCCGACTGTGCCTTGTGACTAGGGGAGAGCAGAGTTCACGGAGTCACAATATTTGGAATTCCACGGAGTCGCAAAAAACTCCTCCGCGCTACGGAAAGAGTTTGCTAGTATGCCTGTTCACATTGTGTTGGGAAGCAGAGTGCGTCCGAACGCTTCAAAATCACATGGGAACAGCACTACGCAGTCCTGAAGTGTGCTCACGTTTTAAATCGTGCACGAACAGAACCACGCGGTGCCCATGGGAGCAGCACCTTGTTTTTCTGCTCTCTTTTATGGTGCTGATCTTTAACCTTTTGTTAATCTTTGTCATCCTCCTTTATTACTTTTCTACCCCTAATTTTAACTCTTTACACTAGTGTTCGTCTTTGTGTTTGCGTATTATGAATTTTTGTTAAAAAAGATTTGTGACTATTTTGACTTTCCTTCCCCTCTTAGTTTATTATTTCCTCACCCAGCGCCATAGCAAAGGGGCGTTTTCCATGTGGGTGCCCCCGCCGCCCAGGTGTGCAGACCCGGGCAAACGTTGTAGAGGAGAAGGTGGCAGAACAATTTTTTTTGTGCAGTGCCACCTCTGCTCTATGGTGGCAGTAGTCGGCAGGCCCGGTAGCAGCTACTACCTGCGGGAGCGTCCGCAGCGCTGGGGGACAGTGCGCCAGTGTGTGCGGCACACCAGCGAGGTTCTGCGCACTGCCCAGCAGCTGAGGCACTACTGGCCCGACATTCTCGATAGGGAGCTGGACCTGCTGGACCTACTAGGTGTTGAGATTCCGGGGCTCTGTGAGTATTAATTATTTGTTGTGTTTGTGTTCTACAATGCTACAAATTCAAATAGCATGCTGCTCACACTCATAGGTAGGTTAGCTTTAATAAAGTTTACTCTGGAATATTATTTTGGGATTCAGTTTCTAGTTTCTGATAGGCAAGCAACACTACCTAATCGCATTCATCAGGCACACGCTTTGGCTGATTTATTAAGAAGCCATTGCAGGGGGAGGAGCCAAGATGGCGCTCAGGACGGACGTGTAGTCCCTCGGCTCTGAGGACCATCTCCTCCCACGAGACTATCCTGCCGGAGATCCTGCACCGAGGCGGCACGCTGCGACAGCGGATGTATCCTGACGCCCTACCGCAAAAACCTGGGGTTTGTGCTTTCTTCCAAGCGGGCGAAACGCTCGAGCGCAGTTTGCGACCCACGGCAATCCTGAGGCCGGGACCTCGAGTTGACGTCGTGACCGGCCGCCAGGCGACCACCATCGGACTTGAATAACGGAGGAGTGCCGGTCGGAACTTTGCCGAGAGACGGCCGGACCTGCACCCTGCGCCCCGCTGTGCTGCTGACAAAGAGCCTGCGAACCTGGCAAATAGACTGCGGCCCTCGTACGATCTCGGACGCCCAGACTGTTTGCTGCCGTATGTCTGGTAATGCATTTCATGCTAGCGGCGGAGGGCTCCCGACTTTGCCGAGTTCAAGCTACCTAACGGGGCGATGTTCTGAGGGGACAATGTTCCTGGACGCATCCCGGTTTTGCCAGCCGTTCCCTGCTACAAAGGACCCTGATGCCTTGTGGTGCGCAGCCTGACTCGCATCGGAGTGCCCCTACGGGAATTTGCGGAGGGCAGTACGAGATGCAGCTTGAGGAGATGGGGACTCATTGTGGTTGCGGACATGGTGAGCGGGAGGACATATCTGGAAGGGTGCGTGGCGATGCTCAGGGCTATGGCGCTTTACTGTCTGCTGTTCTTTCCCTGCACCATGACATGATACAATCTGCTCACACCCTGGTCAGCAAGATGGATGCCATAATGTGTACATCGGGTCGCTTGGAAATGGCGGACTCACGGGGTCGCAGTGTTTCTCCCTGTTCCGCGTCTGCCTGCGACAAGATGACTGCCTCATGCGACAGGGACGGCTTTGGGATTCCGAGCCCAGCGATGATTCCCGCTGCAAATGGTGATTTCCCGGGACGTTGTGCACTTCGCGGATGTCCGTCGCGACGGAAGTGTTCTCCCCGCATCATGCTCGCTGTTCCCCGAAGTCCGCTCCAGAAGGAGCTAGACATTGAGACCTTTTTCCCTGTCCCGGATACACTACACGAAAGGAGGATGGTGTATATTGTGCTCTGCTTGGGATTGCTGGAATTGCCTGTACCTGACGCAGATGGGTTTTTGCACTATAATGACTCTTTTGTACTGCCGAACACGTCCTCCTGGATTACATCGGTCAGCAGTGGTGGTAAGGTGAAAACGGGACAGAGATGAATGCTTCTTCCCACAGACTGGCTGATTCATCGTGGCTGACCGTGGCGGATTGACGGCATGCTTATGTCCTTGATGGTGCGGTGTGCCGACTTCGTGCTTTACACTGTTTTGCTAAGTTATGCTTTGTGTCACCGGACTACCTACCTATTGTTGATATCGGACTCGTGGGAGGTTGCAGCCGGGGGACGGGTGGTGGGCTCCTCCCCACATTTTCTTCTTTATAGTAGTTTAGGATTAGGACCCTTTCTTATTCTCTATATTTCGGGACTCCTTTTGTGGGGCGACAGGCACACTGCTAGGGGGGGGTAGGCCGTAGCCAGCTGCAGGGGTGCAGGGTGGGGGGTGGGAGGGTTTTTTGTTTATTTTCTTTAGTTCTATGGGCCTTCTATTCTTTTTCCTTTTTTCCTTTCTTTCTCTTCTTCTGGGTTAGACGGTTTTCCTATGTCGTGGCGAGATGGGGTTCTGGTGTGTTTTTTACGTGCATTGTAAGCTGCTTTCTCCTGATTCTTTGTGGCCGGGACCAACGTGTTGTTTTATGACATCCTGAAATCGTTTATCCTACAGACTCTAATTTGAAAATTAGACCGCAATACTTCTGTAATAGATCCTTGGAGCGTCGTCTTATTGATATGTGCTACACTTGTGAGCCTTCGGGCTGCGTATTGAACTGTATGTATAACCTCTTATCAATAAAGGTCTTCCAAAAATTAAAGAAAAAAAAAAAAGAAGCCATTGCAGACTGTTTCTTCTGACACTATTGTGAATCATTGAGTAGCGTGTTCTCTCTGTGACTTTGTTTATGTCGTTTGTACAGTTCCAGGTTATTTAATTGAATTCACAGTGATGATGTGAAGTATGCATTTATGCATTGCAAACAAAGGGAGACTGAGTTGGCTCATCAAGGACGTTGAAAATGGGAATAGAATTAAATCAAAGATCATTAACTGTAATACATTAGTTACAAATGTAGTTTTTGTTGAGGAGATTTGGAATATGTATTTAACGTGAGTTGATAGACCTGAGTCGAAAGAAACTAGTAGTACTATAGGTGATCAGTTTTAACGACTGGGTTTGCTTTTCATAAAACATTTTGTGGAGATTAATATTTTTAATAGCATCACTAATCTATTTTTATTTATCTTCTTAATTACTTTCTTCAGCACCCAAGGGGAAGAAGAGGGACGATTCTGAGGGTCTGTGGCAAACTGATCAGCTGGCACTGACAACCAGCTCCGCTGCCGAGGGCTCTGCAGATCCCAGTAAATCCTTTTATGATTATTGTATACTTCTTAGGGTAGAACCATAGAATCTTGGGGTATTTTGTCTAATGGAATGCTAGTGCTATATATCATATTTCGTGAAGATTCAGATAGCTGGCCCAAGTAAGCTAGTATTTTAAATTTAAAACATCACCATGTATGTTTGTTCAGAATGCTTTCCTTTTCCTGCTTATGCCAAGCTCTAACACAGTTTAGTTCTCAAGACAGTGGCCATGATCATCTTGAACCACCCCCACCCCAGTGTAGTGTGCTGCAGACCCGTTTATAGTTACAGTACACTAAGCATGGGTGGAAAATACATTCCGCTCGCGGATTTTGCGGATTTTCAGTAAATTCGTAATCCGCGAACTCTCGCGAATTTACCGAAAATCCGCAAATTCGCACGCAGCAGATTTTTTTTCTTGGTGATGCAATATTGCGGCGTGCGGCGTTCACTTACCGTCATTCAGCGTTTGCCGAGTTGTTTTTCTCGATATTTTGCGAGTGCTGCGCCATTTTGGATCTTGCTGCGGGATCCCGCGGGAGTTTGGCGACCGCGATTGCGTAATCGCGGCTTGCCACCTTGCACAGCACGCATCCCGAGAGTTCACAATTGCGAACACGTAGATGCGGTGGGCAGCAACAATCTTGCACTCGCAAAATTCAGAATTTGAAATTCTGCACAAGAAATCCACCAGCAAGCAGCATAAACCTTCTGAAAATTATGATTTTTATCAGAATAACTCCTCAGGTTGACATTTGCCTGCACTTTTTTTTTTTGCAAGGAGTCCATTTTGGGGGGGGGGGTGGGAGGAAGGAAGTGCCCCACAGTCTCCAACTTCCTGTTCCTGTCCAGCAGGCTCCTCCCAGTGTTTCTTCATGTGCTGGTCACTTTCATTCGGATTCTTGACCTGGAAGGATTACTTTTTGTGGATGCTGCTGGATATTTGGATTTGAGGCCTTTTTGACTTTCTTTGGATCACTTTTGGATTAGAAATTTCACAAGTAAGTTTGTTTGGGGCATTACAGTTGCTGCAACTACAATTTTTGACCAGGGGTAGTGAGTGGTGCATGGGCCTAGTCTTTCTGTGGAGTGTCTTGAATTTAAACATCATGGAGGGCATGGATGGCATCGGATTGTGCTTGATTTTTCTGTGTTTTTCGATTTTTGGGCTGTTGTTGGGGCCTTTTGACCAGGGGTACTGCGTGGTGCATGGGCCTAGTCTTTCTGTGGGGTGTCTTGAATTTAAACATCATGGAGGGCATGGATAGCATGGGATTGTGCTGATTTTTCTGTGTTTTTCGATTTTCTGGGGTGTTCATGGGGACATGCCATGTGGGTGGGGGCCATTTTGAGTGCTGGTACAGACAGGCCCTGGCCATGTGCTGGGAGGCAAGGGGCCATTTTGAATGCAGGCAGTGTTCTTAGGCCTGCAACCATTTTGCCTAGCTTTCAACCACTATGCCCACGGGTAGTGAGTGGTGCATGGGCCTAGTCTTTCTGTGCGGTGTCTTGAATTTAAACATCATGGAGGGCATGGATGGCATGGGATTGCGCTGATTTTTCTGTGTTTTTCGATTTTTGGGCTGTGGTTGTGGCCTTTTGATCAGGGGTAGTGAGTGGTGCATGGGCCTAGTCTTTCTGTGGGGTGTCTTGAATTTAAACATCATGGAGGGCATGGATGGCATGGGATTGTGCTGATTTGTCTGTGTTTTTCGATTTTTGGGCTGATGTTGGGGCTTTTGACCAGGGGTACTGAGTGGTGCATGGGCCTAGTCTTTCTGTGGGGTGTCTTGAATTTAAACATCATGGAAGGCATGGATGGCATGGGATTGTGCTGATTTTTCTGTGTTTTTTGATTTTTGGGCTGTTGTTGGGGCCTTTTGACCAGGGGTACTGAGTGGTGCATGGGCCTAGTCTTTCTGTGGGGTGTCTTGAATTTAAACATCATGGAGGGCATGGATGGCATGGGATTGTGCGGATTTTTCTGTGTTTTTCAATTTTTGGGCTGTTGTTGGGGCTTTTTGACCAGGGGTACTGAGTGGTGCATGGGCCTAGTCTTTCTGTGGGGTGTCTTGAATTTAAACATCATGGAAGGCATGGATAGCATGGGATTGTGCTGATTTTCTGTGTTTTTTGATTTTTGGGCTGTTGTTAGGGCCTTTTGACCAGGGGTACTGAGTGGTGCATGGGCCTAGTCTTTCTGTGGGGTGTCTTGAATTTAAACATCATGGAGGGCATGGATGGCATGGGAGTGTGCGGATTTTTCTGTGTTTTTCAATTTTTTGGGGTGTTCATGGGGACAGGCCATGTGGGTGGGGGCCATTTTGAGTGCTGGTACAGGCAGGCCCTGGCCATGTGCTGGGAGGCAAGGGGCCATTTTGAATGCAGGCACTGTTCTCAGGCCTGCACCCATTTTGCCTAGCTTTCAACCATTATGCCCAGGGGTAGTGAGTGGTGCATGGGCCTAGTCTTTCTGTGGGGTGTCTTGAATTTAAACATCATGGAGGGCTTGGATGGCATGGGATTGTGCTGATTTTTATGTGTTTTTCGAGTTTTTGGGGTGTATAACTGAACTGATGTTCCTCTGTCTTCCATTGCTTTTAGGTGCACAAGACTCAAGAGAACCACCAGTGCCAGGAAGAAGTCCTGCAGCGGTGTGTGTGTGCAGCATAACGTCACGCGACGTCACGTCTGGCCACAGACAACTCTGCAACTCGTGCAACTGCAGCCTGCTGTTCTGACCTCTGAAGAAGATGGCCCCAAAAAAAGTTCCCCGTAGCTCCTCTAGCAAGAAAGTTGCCAGTAAGGAGCAGAAGAAGTAAGTTACCAAGGAGACTGGTGTGCCACCCGCCACATTTTTTGGGAGTAAAAAAAAAACTACACCTGCAGCAGCAGCGGGATCTGCTGGGGACCAAGCTGGGAGCTGCACCCCCGCACCATTGGGCTCATTGCCACCACCACCACCACGCCAACTTAAGTCTAAGCCCTTGAGTGCTGCAGAGGCACTTAGTCTAGTTGTTCAATCACCATCGACCAGTGATGTTGGCTTCTCGCAAGAAAGTAGCAGCAATGTCCCTCAATCAACACAGGTTGTTGTAACTCATCTGACGAGTGTTGAACAACCACAGCCGCAACAACAACCACATGTGCAAGTACAAGCCCAAGTACATGTAGAAGGAGAGGCAGCGCAAGGAGATGCGCAAGCAGAGGTGCATGGAGGGTCACAAGTGCCCACAATAGTTGTTCCTCCCGAAGTAGGGGCACATCAGGAAATCGACAATCAAGCTGAGGTATCATTTGAGGAAGCCACTCCTCCTGATGATTCATTGTCTTCCAGATCCCTAGCAAGGAAAAGATCAACGGTGGTGTCTACATCTTCTTCAAGCCCACCTCCTTCTGATGATACGGATCAAAATTGGGAACCAGCACCACTGCCGCCTGAGAATGAGGCACACCATGATCTGACAAAGGTAGTTAAGCGTAAAAGGAAGGTCGTTGAAAGTCTCATAGTTATGGAGTGTGATGAGGCTCAACAAGAAGTGGCAGATACTCCTGCTGATGAAGACTCTCACGACGACGACGCAGTCATCATAGGCTTCACTCCAGCCTCAGCGGGCATGCATCAAACAGACATTTTGACCCTAGCCCGAGAAGCTGCTGAGCGTGATGATGATGTTGTAGACGAGGAGGCAATGGAAACACCACAATCATTGGAGTTAACTAGTACACCAACACCTACCGCTTCCATATTTCTTCCTCGCCAGAAGGGACTTCCTTCCACCTCAACCTCAATTAGTGGTGGTGAAAGTGCACAACGTAGTAAAGTTCGGCAATCCACATCCTCCACTTCATCTGGCCTTAGCAGCATGACCACCACCAGTATCGCCGCCTCCTCCAGCCCCCACAGACATTTCAAGTCCGCAGTTTGGGACTTCTTTAGTGTTTGCCCAAAAAAGGAAAAGTTTGCCATTTATAGCATTTGTAAGCATGCAGTTATTCGTGGTAAGTTTGGTACCAACTATGGTACCGGAGGCCAGAGAGGTCATCTTAAGAGACAGCACGCTGTCCAATGGTTTGCGCACCTAAAGGAGATCAAGGAAGCCCGAATTGCAAGTCAAGAAAACGTTGATGTTTCATCTGATGATGACGAGGAGGAAGAAGTGTCAAACACTTCACTTACACCCAGTACCCCTGTCAGCAGCACACCCCCTGTGAGCCACACAAAGAGTGTGGGAGAGAGTGAGACACCAATGCGAAAAAGTTTATCAGCGAGCGTAACTGGGTCGAAGAAGTCATCATCATCATCCCGTAAAAGCATGGTCCAGGACAACATTAGAACCATGTTGTTTTCAGCAGCGCCATATGATCGCAACCACCCACTGACGCGTCTGTATAACACTAAGCTGGCTAAAATGCTAGCTCTGGACCTTCTCTCTTTTTCTTTTGTAGAAGGGGTTGGTTTTCTAGAATTAGTGGCAGCGCTCTGCCCTAAATGGAAGGTTCCTAGCCGGTTCTATTTTGCCAGAGTTGCGGTTCCAGCACTACATGAAGATGTGCTGGAGGTGATTGGAGCAGCTTTGCAGAAGAGTGCTGTTCACACTATACATCTGACAACAGACATGGGGACCAGTGGCGCAGGCGCTGATTACATGTGCATCACTGCACACTGAGTCTCTTTTTCAGGAGTTAAAGCAAAGCTAAACGCAGGTGTTGACCCGGACCAAGTTTTTAAAGCTGCTTGGAGAAACGTCATACAGCAGAAAACATTTTGAATAAGTTTAACACAAAGGTCTTTCACTGGCTGTCCCCAAAAAAAACGCCAGATTGGTTATGTTTCCACGGATATTGGCGCCAATGTAGTTAAGGCCATGGATCTGGGTCACTATTTCAGAGTGCCGTGTTTGGCGCACTGTATAAACCTGGTTGTTAAAAAATTCTTGAATGATGAAGACAGTCCAGCGTGCGAGTTAGTGGCCACCTGCCGAAGAATGTGCAACCATTTCAGCCATTCTTTTAAGGCCCGGAAGCATCTGAGGAGCCTGCTACATGAACGTCGAATGGCAGTGAAAGCACTCATCCAGGAGGTGCCAACACGTTGGAACTCAACCTTCTACATGCTTGAGCGTCTGTATGAGCAGAATGCGGTACTCTATCACTATTTCTTAACACTGGGTACAGCTCAGAAGGACCTGAGGCTAGATGCGGCGCAATGGAACCTAGTTAAAAGCCTGACAGACATGCTTCGTCCTTTTGAGGTCTTCACGCGTGCAGTCAGCAAGGAGGACTGTAATTTGGGAAAAGCTATCCCATTGTTGCGCATGCTGGAGCACCAACTGAAGGCGGTGTCTTCTATGTTTCAAAAAGATGAAAAAAAAGCGAGACGCTTTTGTTTTGGCAGAGAAATTATTAGAGCGCCTACTTGGCGATGAACATCTTAAAATGATCCAATCAGAACAGCATTACATTTGTGCTACTATTCTGGATCCACGCTACAAAAAGGCGCAGGCAGGCCAAGCATTCTTTTCTTTTGATGATGAAGATGTTACAAAGTACAAACGTTGGCTAGCCTTGTCGGCCATGAGGTTTGAAAGAGAACGGCAGCAAATTGAAGGAAAAGGCAGTACATCAGCATCAGCATGCCATCCCCAGTCAAAAGAATCCACTTCTGCACCTGTGGCTGTGGCACAAGTGACCTCTCAGCCGTTAAAGACACCGGCAACCGGATCATCTGCACCAGATACAACAGTAACATTGGGTGAAGAAGAGGATTGGCTAACTCGGCTTAGGTTTGGTTCTCAAAAGGTCCCAGCAAAAAGTAAGCAAAGTGGAGGAACCTTGGAGGACCTTGAGTCGATGGTGCAGGACTATCTGAATGACTCAACAGAGGTCTATGTTAATTCTGACCCATTTGCGTATTGGCATGGAAAAAAGAATTGTGGGCACAGATCTCCAACCTGGCTATAAACTACTTGTCTTGCCCACTCGCAAGTGTGTCTTCTGAACGTGTTTTCAGTGCTGCTGGTGGCATTGTAACTTCCAAACGGACCCGCCTCTCGCCCAAAAATGTGGAGAGGTTAACAATGATCAAGATGAATCAGCACCTCATACCACCAGATTACAACGTACGAGAACACACGCCGGATGAAGACGAGGAGGACAGCAACTTAGATGAGGGCATTTGTTCTCTGTTAGGTGACACTGACCTACTCCTGCCTGAATTCGCAGAGTATGAGGACGAACTCTTATTCTAATTCCCTGACACCGAGCCCTGAAAATGAGCCAATGAATCAATAACTTTCTTTTTCGTCCTTTTTCACTTTTATTCCTGTGTGTCTGTCTTTCTTTGTTTTGCACAGTTAATATAATTAAAACTTTAATCACCTAATCATAAAAACAAGCCCATCAGCAGAACTGTCTTCACTTGTTTGCTTATTGATTTGAAGGTGCCGCAGTCTCCATTCCTCAGGTTCACAAGTTCACAAGAAAATGCTCCTCTATCCTCCTCCTCCAGACTCCTATTTCCCTCAAAGCAGAGGGCTGGATTACGCCCAATGACGAAATACTCTGCACTTGTGGGGGTGTTCTACTTCTTTGGGGGTGAGTTGGCGGGTCTTGGAGCATTGCTGGGAAGCTCTAATACCGGATAAAAGTGGTTTGGACCAAATCGGAGGCGAATTTTTTTTTTTCATTTTTGCTGACTTGCTTCCCTTAAGGTGAACTTTGGGGGGGTTACGGGTGTTTGTGGGTGGGTTTCGGGGTCTGGGAGCACTGCTGGCTATTGATACTTTTGATTGCAAGAGGTTTGAAGCGAATCCATGGTGGCAGAGGGGAGTTAGGGCCTAGCTGCAGAGCGCGGGCGGAGTGATTTTGGAAATTGCCATGAAAATGACTAAGTCCCCATTTTTGTACTTTTGCTTTTTGGCTGTTTGGGGGTCTTCTACTAGTTTTCGCCTGGGTTGACGGCTCTGGGGCCATTGCTGGGAAGCTCTAATACCGGATAAAAGTGGTTTGGACCAAATCGGAGGCAACATTTTTTTTGCGTTTTTGCTGACTTGCTTGCCTTTGAGGTGCTCTTTGGGGGGTTCCGGTGTTTCTGGGTGAGTTTTGGGGTCTGGGAGAACTGCTGGGACAGTCTAATTTTGATTGCATTTGCTTTTCAGGAAATCCGTGGTGGAAAGGGGGAGTTATGACCTAGCTGCACAGCGCGTTTGGACCGAAGGCCGATAAATATTGTAAGTATGAGATTTTCCTTTTTGGCTGTTTGGGGGTGTTGTGCTTTTTTGCCGGTGGGTTGGCGGGTCTTGGGGCATTGCTGGGAAGGTCTAATACCGGATAGAAGTGGTTTGGACAAAATCCATGAGGAAAAGCCTTTTGGCACTTTTTGTAACTTAGGGTTCGTTAGGGTGAGCCCTAGCAGCAGGATTGCATGTGTTTCGGGGTGTTCTAGATTTTTGCAACTGAGTTCTGGGGTCCTAGAGCACCCCTGTGGGAATGTGTAATTTTGGTTGCAAGTGATTTGAAGAAAATCCATGGTGGGAAAGGGGGGATTTGGCATAGTTAAAGAAAGCGTTTGCCACTATTCTTAACTTAGGACTCGTTAGGGTTAGCAGTATTTGTATTGCATGTGTTTGGGTAGGGGGCTGTTTGTGGGGGGGTTTGTGAGTCTTGGAGCGATGCTGGGTATGGATACTTTTGCTTGCTTGCAAGTGGTTTGAATACAATCCACGGTGGGTAAGGGGGTATTTAGGCCTACTTTTACTTTCAAAGTACATTTTGTCATCAGTTTTCTACTAGGCCTCGTTTTTTGAGATCTGATTGGGGGTCTTCTACATTTTTGCGACTGGCTTTAGTAAGGGTCTGGGTGGGAGCACTGCTGGGAAGGTCTAATGTTGTTCTAAAACACAGTTTACAGTTCACCTAGCTTGAGGGGAAAGATCCGCTAAATTAATTTGCCCATACTTATTTATCCTTCAAAAGGAGACTCAGACAGAGTACGCACTTTCAAAAATATTGTAGTGTCTATTAGGAAACTCAAAGTGTGACTTTTTGCACTATACAGCGTACATACCTTAAATTTATTTATCAGTGGTGTTCTAATATCACTTCCTGTTTTTCCATCAATAATTACAGGTCGGGTTTCAGTCTGTGCAATGGGAAAAAAAGGATGAAGTCAGGCTTCACATTAGCGAGCCGCAATTCAGCATCCGCCAGGCAGGCAGTGGACAGGGTGTCTTCTGGTCACCAACATTGATGGACGAAGCGTTAGCTGGAATGGAGGAGTGCCACTAATAAGAGGAATGGTTTGATGCGTGCAACTTACTTACCAAATTCAACAGGACAACTACAACAACATACAGATACAGTATCCATTGTTTTCAAATTATTTTTTAAGTAATGATATTGCTGTGAACTTCTATGAGTGTGACTCTGCATTTCTTGGATCTCTCTCTGCTTCTAAATTGATCCCTACAGCCATTCTATAGGTTTTACTTCGGCTATTTTTTAAACCTAATTTGATGTAAGAAGTGTTTCTCTGAGTGCAGAGATAGGCAAGTGAAAACGCTGCAGCCCTGTACTGTCGCATTCTGTCATTCACGGTTGTCGAAAGTACTACTTACTTTTCAGTAACAATGCATGCAGTAGTGCATGCACTTCCTTTATGTCACTTAAAAGATTTATGGTTAGCTTTGTACCCAAAGATTTCTTTATCTTCAATTATTGTTTGTCCATGCTGTGCTTTTTTTTTCTTCTCTCAACAAAACTTACCCAAAAAGAAACCCCCATTCCCATCCATTTTCCAAACCCTAACCCTCTTCCCCCGGGCTTTGTGGTTTTGATTGATGTGTGACTAAATGACAACAATAATTCCACACACTTGCTGGGGAGGATAAGGTCATAGCAACAGGCTGGTGAAGGAATCCGAGAATATATTCTAGACTTACTCAGCTTCAGTACTATTTCTTGTAGTAGTAGCGAATGTCAAAGAAATTCAACGCAAGTACTAGTTATACTTTCAATACTTTACCATTTGTTAGGCTACATTGTGGCACTGTTCTAGTGTACTGTCACCTGCTATATTCTCTATTGTACTGTTGTAATGCTCCAGTAAGGACAAAGCAGGTTTCATTTTCTTTTTTTCCATAGGCAGGCAAATGCCACTGTGTCACACCACCAGTACCACCGCAATGAGGACATTTCATCCGCCCAGGATTGCCAACCTTAATCGCCATTTCCCGTGGAGCCAGCCCTGGGCCTAGCCCTACTTTCAAACACAAATTACAGGTAAGATAAGCGTTTGGTGGGAGGTAGTATAATGGAGTATTAGGAGAGACGAGAGATTGGCGGTAGTACTACTAAAGTCCTAGGACTCTTGAATTCACTTACTCTGTGAGAGGCACTTAGTGTTGTAAACATTTAGCCATGTACACTTAAAGGAAGAAAATGACACAGACTTAAGTTTCAGGAAAACAAACTTACTGTTAAACCCCCACCCACCAGACTCAAAAGCAGTAAAAAACAGGTATGGTCAGATAAAGTTTTTAAAAGTATATTTGTGTAGCCCTAACAAAATAATCTCCCGCAAGACCCTCCCTAACCCCAACGATTGTCCTTCAAAAGTCCCAAAAACAACCCAACTCCCAATTCCCACCCCCCAAAAGTCTCTAAAAAAGGGGCAAGGGACACTACGGCAGGATGCTGTTCACTTTAGCGGCCAGGGCATCAAACTCCTTGCGGAGGGTGGCATGGTCGGAGCGGAGGCCCTCCACCAAGGTCTTATATGTTAGGACCTCCTGCTCCAGGTAGGACACTCTGAGGCATAAGCGGTGCTGGCGTGCCCTGCAACTCCTGTGGGGGGCAGCTGCTGTCTTTGCTGCTCGGCGGTGGCGGTTGGCTTTGGTAGCCCGGCTCAGTACCGCTGGAGCACTGCGCTGGCTGGCAACCCGTGGGGGCAGGGAGGAGGATGCAGCTGTCCCAGTGGATGTACCAGTAGACTGCGGGTCCTCCTCCTCCAGGGCCACCAGCCGCTGATACTTGGCGACAGTGGCATCCAGCCTCCGTTGCCGGGACATTAGAGCCAGCTCCTTCCTTGTGGGTTTTTTTGATTTGGAAGGAGCAACTATATGAAGAAAGAAAGACATAGTCTGTAACCAATGCTCCTTAAGATTAACACAAAATGATTGAGCAGAAAGTTGTGTCACAGTACAACTAGCAACTTGAAAGCACAGTACATAACTATTGAGACCAGTATCTATCTAACCTCCCACTTCTTCATCCTTGCTCTAACATTAGTGGGAGTTTAAGGAACAAATTCTACGAGCACTATGGACTTCCATTAGAGTCGACTATGACAGTACACCAGTCTTATTCTTATTCTTCTCTCTTGTTTAGGAAAATTGGTACGTTATCTTATGCAAGCCGGCATAATGCCAGCGCAGTGAACTTGCACCCGAGAAAAACAGACGCACACCATGATGAGTGAGACAGACTTGCGTTACTGTACCGGTCCAGTACATGCAGGTGGTGAAGCTCTTACTTTTCTATTACGGGTGGCACTGAGAATACTCTGTTAAAAGGGCTACTGCTTAATTAATTTAACTTTCACCCTACAGTGCAAATGAGTACTAGAAAAGGAAAATGAAGAAGCTAAATAATCGGATTATCTATCACTTCACATGGGATGTATTTGATTACATATGGTATGAATTTAGGTGCTTTGCTTTTTATTGAGTGAACAGTGATACACCCACACATGAATGACGTACTACTACTAAACTAAATTTATTAAGAGAGGTAGGGATTGTCCACCGTAATAACCGGATATATGTTGTGCTTGCAGTTGCAATACAAACTACTGCTACTATTCATGGTAGTATTTGGACAAAATTACAACTTCTTTTCCTTGCCTTTCCTACACTGGAACGGACGTGCGGGTGCGGTGTTACATGCTCTTCAAAGTAACACTTAGTTCATCCAGTGACCGTCTACTCTCTCTAGATACACATATGCTATCTAAGAGTCAGATAGTACCATGATCCAGGCATCCATCCATTCAAAGTATATGCACACATGCAGTTTCTGTTTCACCCACCCAGGCTTTTCTCCTTCCACCCATCCTTGCTTCATCATTCACCCAGCCATGCACCATACCATATTCTTTCTTTCCCAGCCACCTCGGGACCAAGCAAACACATATCATTCTTCTTTGCCAGTCATCATTACATTTCTCGTCCTTCCACACTTACTTACACCCTTCTTTCGCTTTTCGTTCATCCCATCCATCAAGTTCATCTCAGATCTAATTGGGATTGTTCTCGCCAAAAACTTCACAGCTAAGTCGAAGTACATTTAGAGGAGGCTACTACCTGGTTGATTTATAATACACCCGTGCAGAAAGCACACTCTGCAGTCTTCAATCTCAATAAGTAAGGAATATATAGCTTACCTCTGCCCACCACCACCGTGTGAACCTTCACAGGCACATTGGTGTCATCTGGCACTTGCACCGCCTCCTCCCCAGAAGTGACCTCCTCGTCCAGCACCACCATCTCCGCGCTGGCCCCGCCACCAGATGTTCCACCTACAAAGTACATTTAAGAATGTTAGAATACACCACTCACTACTATATAATATTTGGTCTAGGAATAAAGAAATGTGAAAAAAAAACAGAAAACAATGCAATAATTTGTGACTGTCTACTCTAAAGTAAAAATGTCCCTTTTTCCAGGGAAGGCTGTTGTCTTGCTGCACTTTTTGGCACAACTGATGAATGCTTGCTTTTTATTTTTAAGATGCACCACTTTTTCTCTAACAGACAGAAGCTTCACTTCAAAGAACACGAGCAAGATCAAGTTCAAACCAGTTGAGAGCTCGGCTCGACCACTAGAAATGTGTTCAATTAATCGTCAGCACTAAGCACTTTTCCATTTTCAGTTAAACGTTTAGTTTTATGACAAACTTGATTTTAATAAATGTGTTTACTTTTAATAAAGCTTTTAAACTTAAATAGACTCTGTGGTTTTTGGTCCTCCAGACTAGAGTGGCTGAGCTAAAGGTTTTGCAATTTTTGCAAGCATGAGTCTGTGCCTCTGACACTTCTTGACTCTGACTCCGTACTCTTGTCCTGCGTTGGATAATCATCATTGGGGATCAATCATCGGTGACTTTGGGAGCTATATGACTCATTATCTACTCAGTAAGGAGATTGGGGGTTATCACTGAGTAGTAGAATGGATTGTTCTCCTATCCAAACCAAAAGTAAAGTAGTATCTTATTCTTTCTTGGTGGTCATTCACCTTTTTATTGTTGGCAATTGTCAAAGCATAAACATTTAGAAGACTTGAAAAGACATTATGGACAATCCCAGAGGACTGCACTCAGTGCATAGAGCTATTGCTGACTAGAATGGGAGTCCAATGGAATTGCCAAATGTGCAATCTTAGTTAGCTACACAGACAGACTAATAAGAATAATCTAGTAATACCACAGGGAGTCATAGTCGAGGCAGGATAAGAATTTAGATACAGTCTACAAGAAGATCAAAGACGATTTAGAAAAAATCGAATGAGGAACGCTAGGAAAAAATAGGCACTCTATATTAAAATTAAAACTTACCGGGGCCTGCAAAGGAGCCCTCGCCTGACCGATCCTGTTCAGCAGCAGCCTCCTCCAATGCCCTCTTGCCCCTGGGGGGAGCTGATGTACAACATGAAAGAAAGAAAGACCAGAAAACATGGATGATATTTGTCAACCAAATCAAACATTTCAAAAGAACAATAACAAAATATTTTGGCGAAATAGCAAACAGACAAGTATTCCACAGGATATATTGACCTATCTCATGTGGTCTACTACGATATTAGTATTGCTTGATTTGCGGACCGTCGACGTACAAAGTTATGTAACTCACTAAAGGTTCGCCTAGGACTGGCAGGCAGCAGTCCGCAGCACGCGAAGTGACAGACAAAGTCCATCGTGATTGCAGATCAGCAACAACACTAAAAAGTTTGCTACTACATTAACCAATTGAAACAACAGGAGAGAAAGGGTTTCAAGAACCACTCTTTTACCCCTTACAGATAAACTTATATCAATCAACATAAGAGTGTCAAACAAATGAAAGCAAACATCAAGAAGAAAAGCGGGAAGCCAGATATGCAGGTAGTCAGTGTGATAGTTTATACCGACTGTAGGTTCCCAATTAGTAAAGGAATAGAGTGCACGTGCTTAGTGTGAAAAAAGGACCCTCAGGCCCCAACTGAAAGTTGGTAGCCGGTTGTATTCATCGGGCCCCTGATAGTTCGAAAGGAACATGGAATAGTGATTGGAAAAGTGCTTTAAAAAGAGTGTAGGCTACTCATCAAACAATTCATTTTATTAAGAAGGTAGCTCTGACTCTATTAAAATCAGTGAAGGAAAGGATGGACTGGTGATTGGTTGGGTTAGTTTGAACCAATAAGTCCTCACAATAGTGACAGATAAACAAAGATGGTCAACATGTTTCTGCTTTAGAGCCTAAAGTCAGCTCAGCATTCATCAGGACCAGAACATTCATTCTTACTCCCTGGTGGACACTCACTAAGGTATCCTACCCTAAGGTGTAGAAAAAGGACTAATACAACCTGAGTTAGTAAAAGTTCATGTGGAGGATTATATCCAGAGGTCTCGCCTCATTAAGGGAGACAAAAAATCTGAAATATAAAAAGACAAACAAATCTGTTTTGTATGTAGTTGTTATGCATATCCCAATATTAATTTTAATCTATCAAAACAACCGTGCACGTGTATTCCATATTGTAGAATTATTTCAAAGAATTATTTTGGTATGGTTAAAGTCAAAGATGCACTAACCAAAAACAAAGAAGGCTTTCTCATTCTTTAATGAGTTTGCAAACCAGTGTTCTCTGTTTGTTAGCCTATCATAAACATGTAAGAAACATTGTTTATACATGTTACTTAAAGGATAAATACTCATTCACCAAAAAGTGCTCGTCAAAATTTAAACCCAACAGGAAGTTGGAGTTTTAATAAAATACAAATACACCCCTCGAGTAAGGAGGAATCAGTGAACATGTCGTGCCAGAGAGGGGCCCACTCACTTGTAAATGTCCGTTTTGGAACATCATGGGCTGGCGGCAGGGGGAAACCTTCACGCTCAGACAATCTATTAACAAAAAAGGGGGAGATTGTCACACTGTTTGTTTCCGCTGCCTATGCACAGCCAAAGTCCAGATAGTTGCTGCGGTAATTTCGAAAAAGCTAAGCAAACTTACTTGCTCCTAAGCGACTCCCCGCCGGTGGACCTACTTCTGCCACATCCACCGCCTGACACAACATAGAAACAAGTTGGCGGCGGGTTTATTTGGAAGAGGAAGGCGGAAGTACGGGGAGGGCGCGGCCAGCGTGACTGATGATCACGTGGTCTATTGGTGAGTTCTTTAGAAAACTCAGGTTAAAGACCTTTTTTGAACAAGGATACCGGCGTGGTGGAGGCGGGTTGTTAGGGTGCGGTGGCAGACTGTGTCGAATGCGGCCGATAGGTCGTGGAGGATGAGGGCAGCAGTTTCCCCAATGTCGAGCAGGGACCTGATGTCGTCGGTAGCTGTGATGAGTGCGGTCTCGGTGCTGTTGGTAGCTCGGAAACCCGTCTGCAATGGGTCGAGGGAGCCGTTTGTCTCGAGGAAGGCGGTTAGCTGTTTGTTGACGGTCTTCTCGATGACTTTGGCGGGGAAAGGGTGGAGAGAGATGGGGCAGAAGTTCTTTAGGTCCGTGGGGTCCGCGGTGGGTTTCTTCAGGAGGGCGCTGATCTCCGCATGTTTCCAGCTCTCCGGGAAGGTAGCAGATGCGAAGGAGTTGTTAATGATGTTCCGGATTTGGGGTGAGATGATGGAGTCGGCTTTGTTAAAAATGTGATGTGTACAGGGGTCAGCTGGGGAGCCGGAGTAGATGGTGTTCATCACGAGGGTGGTGTCTTCAGTGCTGATGGGGGTCCAGGTGCAGAGGGTGGTGGTGGGGGCGTTGGTTTGGTGGTTGGGTGTGTGGTCTGGGTGCCAAAGATGTTGTGTATGTTGGCGATCTTGCAGTGGAAAAAAGAGGCGAGTGAGTCGCAGAGGTCTTGCGAGGGCGTGATGCCGTTGTTGCTGGCGCTGGGGTTGGAGAGCTCTTTAACGATGCTGAAGAGTTCCTTGCTGTTGTGGGAGTTGTCCAGTCGTTCTCTGAATGCTGTCCTTTTGGTGGTGCGGATCAGCTGGTGATGTTTGCGGATGGCGTTCTTGAGGGCTGTCATGTTTTCTGTTGACTGGTCGTAGCGCCAGGCTTTCTCGAGGGTACGGTAGGATTTCTTGGAGATTTTGAGGTCGTCGGTGAACCACAAGGCTTTCTTGCTGCTGGGTCTGCTGGAAGGATTCTTCAGTGGTGCAAGGGTATCCGCGCAGTTGGTGAGTCACTGCGTGAGGTTGCGGGCTGCTTCGTTGGGGTCCGTAGTGTTGGTGGGAGGGTTCTGGCTCAGAGAGGTGGTGAGCTGATCGGTGGTGATCTTGCTCCAGCATCTTCAGGGAGCCTGTTGCGGGTGGTGGTGGGTCGTGGTTTTCCTGAAGTTGAAGTGGACGCAGCTGTGATCTGTCCAGTGAAGTACCGTGGAATGGCTGAAGGAGATGTGGTTGCTGGAGGAGAAGATGGGGTCAAGCGTGTGGCCGGCGTAGTGGGTGGGGGTGTTCATCAGTTGCTTGAGTCCGTGGTTGGCGATGTTGTCTAGCAGGGTGGTGGTGTTGTTGTCATTGTTGTTTTCCAGGTGGAAGTTGAGGTCCCCAAGGAGGATGTAGTCTGAGGAGGTGAGGGCAAGCGGGCTGATGAAGTCTGGGATGGCTTCGCTAAATTGTGTGCGTGGTCCCGGGGGTCTGTAGATGAGTACCTCTGAGGGTGGTCTTGGGGTCGGTGTGTATCTGGAAGTGAAGGTGCTCGACGGCGGTGAGGGTGTCGTCGGAGTTGGTTGTAATGCAGATGGTGTTTCTGTGGACGATGGCGATGCCTCATCCGGATTGGTTGGTGCGGTCCCTCCGGGTGATCTTGTAGCCCTCTGGGATTGCTATGGCGATGTCGGGGCTGAGTAGGCGTTCATCCAAGTTTTTAGTGAGGAAGGCGACGTCCGGTGCTGTTGTGTCGATGAGGTTCCAGAGTTCAATGGCGTGTCTGTGGATGGATTGGGTGTTGAGCAGGATGCACTTGAGGTGGTTGTTGCTAGTGCCTGGGCTGGCGGGTGCGGTGCAGGTCTGGAGGCAGGTGAATTTGCAGGCTTGGCAGGTGAAGGGTCCGTGGGTGCGTTTCGGGGTGGCTCGGTGGCAGGCGGGGGTCCGGCCGGTGTTGAGTGTGTGGAGGGTGGCGGTGTCGTAACTAGCGGGTGGGCTGGCATCGTCGAGGGCCAGGGGTCCTGGCGCTGGGCGCAGACGGGCTTGCCTTCACGGCCGCTGTGCAATTTTTGATAATCTAAATGTATGCCTGTAGTAGTCTATTTTACTTTTCCTTTGCACTGCTGCTTTCAAGTAGTTTTATGCAGCCTGATTATGTGCTTGTAACTTACGACTAGACATATTTTAGCACTTCATTGTAGAGTCTAGGCTTATACTTCTCTAATTATCTTGACCATTATGGCGAATGCTACCATGATGAGATGACTTTGGCTATATTGTGTTGAGGATTTGAACTATCTAGATAAAGACAGTAGCATTAAATGTTTTTCCTACTGAGTTAATTTTTACATCCATACTAGTTGTCTTACCTTTATATATGTACAGCAATAACAGCGGAGGCACCACAACTTTATAAGTGAGGTCCCACTTCCAGTTCCACCCAGGTGAGCTCCAACTGTAGGATTGTTCTGAATGATTGATTGATGATCGTCCATCGTAGACAACTAAATGGAAGTAGAAAGACTGAGTAGGTGAGTTATATATTTATCAAAAATTTACAAACAAATTTGCGTATTTACGAATTCGCAATCCGCAAAATTTGCGAACTTTCGCGAATTTGCGAATTTGCTTTTTTTGCGCGTTCGCAAGGGTTTTTGCCAGTTCGTGGGGGGTTTTTTACAAGTTCGGGAACGCGAACTTACTTGTGTAGTCGTAACGTCGCGACCATGTTGTTTCTACATGTCCAACCTGTTTACGACCCTGTGGTTCATCGCGGCCACCCTCCGGTTCATCACTGCCACCCTCTGGTTCACCAATGCCACCCTCTGGATCATCACTGTCCCCCTCTGGTTTATCACAGCACCCTCTGGTTCATCACTGCCACCCTCTGGTTGATCACTGCCATCCTCTGGTTCATCCCTGCCACCCTCTGGTTCATCACTGCCACCCTCTGGTTTGCCACTGCCACCCTCTGGATCATCACTGTCCCCCTCTGGTTTATCACAGCACCCTCTGGTTCACCACAGCACCCTCTGGTTGATCACTGCCATCCTCTGGTTCATCCCTGCCACCCTCTGGTTCAACATTGCCACCCTCTGGATCATCACTGCCAGCCTCTGGTTCATCACTGCCATCCTCTGGTTCATCACTGCCACCCTGTGGTTGATCACTGCCACCCTCTGGTTCAAGGCTGTGGATTGGGGCAGGGAGGGCTGAATGAAACTAGACACTGCCTGGGGCACACAAGGTGTCCCATGCAAAGTCCAGTTTAAACCGGTGCTGGGGCTCGCCAACCCCAGCTCTGGCACAAAACTGGTCAAAGGGAAAGGGGTGTAACCACCCCCTTCCTGGGTGCCACCCATAGGAGGGAACTAGCAGGAGATCCAGCCCCTAGATTTGGAATAAAGGTAGGAGCTGTGCCAATGCAAACCAGATCATCCTGACTGAAACTTTGAAACGAAACTTTGGACCTTTTGACATCCCACTCGATGTGGAAGACTGAAGAATCTCCTTTGTGGTCAAGGAGTGGCCACCCTGTGCAAGCAGGCACCATCAGCGCATCGAGACTTTCGTTGCCGTTGCCGAGCTCGAACAATAGAGATCGACAAGACCCAGACTCCCAGACATCCAACAGCCCGATCCACAGTCCTGGCAAAGCTGAGACCCGTGGAGGCGACAAGAGACGTGGGACTGGCCATCTTGAAAAATCGACAAAGTGCTTTCTGTGCAGCTCCAGAGACACCCTCGACGCTGTGATTTGGGGTTTGAGAAGCCCCAGCCCCGAGCAGCCTGTGCTCCAAAGATCACCCCTCCACACTCAACGAGTGCTGCGTGGGGCCCTTTTGCACTTTTCCTGCTTGACACGTTGTCCGGTCACTTGCCCATTGGCCAGTGGCCTCTGTGACGACGATCCATCAAAACTACACTGCTGGTCTGGTTCCTCCAGACTGGCCCTAGCTCCCCTGAAAAAAGAGCCATCGATCTGACCTTCCCTGTCTGATCCAGAAGACATCTTCGAGTCCTGCTTGGGTTGCATTTGCCAAGGTTTGGTGACTCCAATTCGAGAACCGACACCGCCAACAGCAAGAGCCTTTGTGGGACAGCTCGTGTCCACCAGCTGGTCATCTTCGATCCTTCCTGGTCCACGTGGCAGCGGAGACAAACTACTCGACAGCACCTGATCGCAACACAACACTTCCTCGTTCCTACCGTCCTGGTTCCATCCTGGTCACTGGCTAGTGACCTAGACTCTGTCCCCTCTGCTTTCAGGTACTTTACATATTGATCCACCCTTGGATCCAACCGGACTCTTCTCTCCTGGCCGCCAGCAGCATCTTTACCTCTAGGCTCCATAGAACTCCACGAAGAAACCTGACGCACTCTGGCACCTATGCACCCGCTTACCGTGGGTGAGGTAACGAGATTACACTGGTGCTCCTATAGTGGTTTATACCTCTAGTGTCCTAGTTTTTAGTGGCTAAGTTCTAGTCCAGTCGGAAGACTCCTAAACCTATAACTTTCTCATTTTTACGCACCATTGACTTGTATGTTAAACACGGTTGCCTATAGATACTGCACCCGCATCCTGTGGGCCTCCTATGTCCTAACCTTCATTGGTTCAGTGTAGGCCCAGCGATTCCCTAGGCCCCAGGCCTGTTCATTGTTCGTGATGTGGTACCTATACCACTTTCTTAATAAATGGTTTGAGTGCCACCCGGCCTATCCATAATTGTGCATCCTATTTTATGTTATACTGTGTTCTTTGTTTAACGTTTGTGCTCCTGTGCTCTTAAAGAGTCAAGGGGATTATTCTAGAAATAAATACATATATTTTATAATATATAAATTGTGTGGTGTCCTTTCATTTGGTATTTAAAGGATTGCATATGGTAAAACAGCTGGCTTCACATGCCCTCTTGAGTTTAGCCTAAGACTGCTTTTGTCCATGCTACCACTAGCATAGCTGGTCAAATTCAAATTCAAATTTAGCTTTATTCGATTTATCTGCAAAAATCATAAAAGCATACAAGTACATTTTATACAATAAATTTAAAAAGATTTCCCCATCAAGTAATTTTGTAAAGAATCTATAAAACAGTTTTCCATATGTAAAAAGTCAATGATGAGGATATGACCGAAGGCCTCATGTTAGAGCGTCTAGTAGAATTAAACATATAAGGCTTACATCATAGAATTTCTGTATTTCATCACTGACATTAAAAAGCGAGAAACAACAAAGATGACATACACCTCCTCTAGCAAGAGTAACTTCAGATAAGCGTTTTTACATGTTCTAATGCCCCAGCGTTTAAGAAGAGGTAAGAGGAACAGTTTCCTCGGGGCAGAATACAGGTTACAGAAGAACATTATATGAATGTTACTTTGTGATGAATGATCATCGCATGGGCAAATTAAGTTCGATGAAATCCAATCATTTTGTTTCGGGAGGGTGACCATACGGAAGAAAGTGCCTAAGCGCAGCCTGGTAAGAAGCATACGAGGGTAAGGTGCAGTTTCAATCCTGAGATACAATTGTAAACCTTCAATAGGGGTAATTTTTTGGTAACTCAGGGTAGTATTTTTGAGTTTCTCAGTGTCCCATCTAGCGCTTTCCAGGTGTGTGATTTAAAGTTTTTTGAGAGCTGGCCTAGACAAATTTTCTAGGGACTCTGGGTCATCATAATATTCAGGATGTCCAATTTTAGAGAACATCAGTCGGACGTGTCGTAGCCATTTGATTTTGGATGCACCATCCAAATTCATACAATCCGTGATGAGTTCTCTATTAAATTGGCATTCCATAGTGGTCCAGATTTTGTGCCACAGCAAACACGGTGATAGCTTTATAGTGTCGCTAAGGTATTTGAGACCAGTCTCAATGTGGGTAATAAAAGTTGAGGTAGATTTACTCACACCTAGTAAATAGCGAATAAAAAGATTCTCACAAATTTGTAGTGAGGACACATTTTCGAAGCCCCATAGGCCTGCTCCATAAGTGACTGTCGTTACACACTTGGCTTGATAGATCTGTAACATCTCGACAGTTGGTTTGCCCCCAATTTTTGCTGCAAAAGTTCTCAGGGCCCCAATAGCACGGGTAAAAGCAAGTTTCCTAGCAGATACTGCATGTTTCCAAGCTCCTTTCCTCTCAAAAACAACACCCAGATAACAAAAAGTGTCCGTGCTCTCAATTCTTTGCTCGTCAAGATATATCGAGCATTGTGGCCTTTTGTTTTTTTGGGTGCATGGCATGGAGAAAGTTTTAGAGATGTTCACTTTCAGATTTCTCTTCCCCATGTAGGAAGAGAATTCACTTACCGCTCTCAGCGAGAACCTCAACAGTACCCGGTGGCCGGGTCGTAATTAGAACCGGCTGAGAGCACATAGCCATTGTGGCAATAGCTTTGGAACCGCTGCCCGCGGGAGCCCTGATGAAGTCGTGTGCTACTAGCCCTGACGAAACACGTGTTGGCTGGGCGTGGTCGATAAAATCTGAATTGAAGAAAAACTTCTATCAAGACTACTTCCACATTGTTTGTCTATTGGTTGTGTTTGATTACCTACAGCATTTACTCTGTAAAAGGCGACGTGTGCACAGATACCTGTTGTAGCAATTATGTTTGGATCTTGGTCCTAATTGGAGGTTTAGGTTATTCCTCCTATCTGGGGCACCCTCAAAATAGTGGTTAGAAATTATAAATAACGTCACATACGGGAGGCGCCAATTGTGGATCGACAATCAAAAAAAACCTGGTCCGTTATCTTCAAATTGTTATACTGTGTTTGCTACTTGCTGGTGTTACTGATGCTGGTGTTACTGAGTGTCAACTTTCTGTTGAATTATTTTGACTTTGTTAAAGACTATTAGCTACAGTATTTTTCTTTCTTTCTTCATAGATGCTACTCCAAAAAAGCTCACCCGTAAGGAGATGGCTGTCCGGGCCAGGGCCCGTACGCTGGAGGCTATTTGTGTAGAGTATCGCCGGTTTTGGGCTTGGGAGCATGAGGACAGTACAATAACCACCAGTACATATTCCTCCAGCGCCTCCGGGTCCACCAGCCACAAGCCTCCAGCCAAAGTGAGCCGTGGCCCATCAGCCTCCCGCCGCCGCCACACAGCAGCAAAAGCAACAGCTGCCCCCCCCCAGAGCCTGGATGGCACGTGTGCGCCGCCTCCGAAAGCGAGTGGACTACCTGGAGCGGTTGTGCGAAAAGCACCAGCGTCATCTCCGGGACCTCCGCAAAGAGCAGCGGGACATGCAGCAACAGCTTGCCAAACTACGCAACCGGAGGAAGTGACTGTCCCTTGCCCCTTTTTAAAGACTGTTGGGGGGGGTGGGAATTGGGTTTGTAGGAAAGGGGACTTTTTTATTTTTGGACATTGATTTGGTTAGGGAGGGGGGGTGAGTTGGGGTAATTTATTTTATTTTTGTGACCACAACATCCATAATTTATATTTCTTAATAATTATATTTTTCATTCCAAAACACAGTATACACGCTCATATTATTTTGTGTGAGGGTTGGCGGTGGTTACTGGACGTTTGGTTTTTTAAACTTACCAGTATGAATGAAACATCTTGTCCTGAAATGTACCAAAATGCAAGTAACTGAGTTAGTCAATTCAGTAGCCCTATTACTGTACTTTACTATTAGTACTGTCAGTCTCTGCTCTCCTCCCAACTTAGTCCTAGCCCATTATTCTACTACCTCTCCAATATGCTTATCTTACTTGTGATTTGTGAATCACGGTTGGTTAATAAGGTTGGTTGTTGACTTGAATCCTTGACGGATGCAATATCATTGTTGTGCTGGTAGCAGTAGTGGTACACACTGGCTGTATCACCATATGAAAAAAGAGGAAATTAAACATTGAGTGGCCTGAGCGTAGCATTAGAAACAGTACAATAGATAGTACGGTACAGAACAGTGCCCTAAATTGTAGCCTAAGCAGTGCCAATGTAAGGTAAGCATTAAGCATTTTGATTGTTCACGTCGTGTAGGAGGAGGATGTTCTTATCAATCCACGATGGCGAACATGAACTTCTGGTTGCTTTGACCTTATCCTCCCCAGCAAGTGTGTGGAATTTATTGTTGTTGTCAGTCACACCTCAATGAAATGCCACACAGCCCGGGGGAAGAGGGTTAGGGTTTGAAAATTGGATGGGAATGGGGTTTTTTGGGAAAGATAGGTAGAGAGGAAAAAAACACAGCATGGACAGTCAAACAACAAATGAAGAGAAACAAATCTTTGGATTAGAAGATATTAATAAATCTTTAAAGGGACATAAAGGAAGTGCACTACTGCATGCCAGAAGTACTAAATGGATGGTTAGGTTACTGGAAAGTAGTACTACTACGTACTGCAACTTACTAGTAACTACGAAGAAACAAGTTGACAGTACAGGGCTGTAGTCATTACGCAATTTCACTTGCCTCTCTGCCCTCAGAGAGAATAAACACTTAGAACATTAAATTGGTGTTAAACATAGCAAAGACGTATCAAATAGCTGGAGGGATGAATTTGAAGCAGAGATCAAACAAACGCACAGAGTCACACTCGTAGAAGTAAGTTCAAGTTCACAACAATATCATTTAAAAGATAAGGAGAATTTTGGATACTGTTACTGTTTTTTGTAGTTGTCCCGTTGAATTTGTGAAGTTGATGCATCCAGCCATTCCTCTTATTGGGGGTACTCCTTCATTCCATCGGATGCTCCGTCGATCAATCTTGGTGACCAGACACACTGTCCAGTGCCTGCCTGATGCGGATTTGTGGATCGCTAATTGTAAGCCTGAGTAGTACATTGATGGCACAGGGTAAAAGCCTGCCTGTAATTGATGATGGAAAAACACAACAGTAAGTGTTAAAGACACCTCAGAGAAAAAAATATGTAAGGCACCCTGTGTAGTGCAAAAATTATGCTATCACTTTCAGAGATGACAATCCTCAAAATGTAGAACACCCCACATTACCCTCCCAAAAACATGCAGAATACTGCTGCTACCTCGCAGAGGCCTAATTTCAAATCGTGTCAAAACGCACCCAGAAAGTATGCCCAAAACCCCCCTTTCCCACCATGGATTATCTTCAAACGACTTGCAATCAAAATTAGACATTACAACAAGTTTTCCAAGACCCCACCCAGTGGTAAAAATCTAGAACCCCGCCCAAACACATGCAATACAATACTGCTAACCCTAACGAGCCCTAAGTTAAGAATAGTGGCAAACACTTTCTTTAACTAGGCCAAATCCCCCCTTTCCCACCATGGATTTTCTTCAAACCACTTGCAACCACCAAAATTACACATTCCCAAGAGTGCTCTAAGACCCCAGAACCCAGTTGCAAAAAATCTACAACACCCCCAAACACATGCAATACTGGTGCTAACCCTAACGAACCCTAAGTTACAAAAAGTGCCAAAAAGCTTTTCAGGATGGATTTTCTCCAAACCACTTTGATCCGGTATTAGACCTTCCCAGCAATGCCCCAAGACCTGCCAACCCACCCACAAAAAAGAACAACACCCCCATACAGGCAAAGAGCAAAAATAGAAAATCTCATACTTAAAATATTTTCGGCCTTCTTTCAATTCTGTCCAAACGCGCTGTGCAGCTAGGTCATAACTCCACTTTTCCACCATGGATTTCCTGAAAAACAAATGCAATCAACATTAGACTGCGCCAGCAGTTCTCCCAGATCCCCAAACCCACCCCCAAACACCAGGAACCCTCCCTAACAGCACCCCAAAGACAAGCAAGTGAGCAAAAACGCAAAAACTTCATTTCTGGAGTATAAAGTGCCGATCCCTTCCTAAACATCAAAACCAAGTTTACGATTTCCTTGTTGATGAAAAACCAGATGCCATTTTCCTCACGGAAACATGGCTCCAGCCAAGTTCTGGACCAGACATTGCTTTTGCGGTTCCCTCTGGCTATGTTATGGTAAATAAAGACAGAGATTTAGGTAGGGGTGGTGGTATTGCTATAATACTCAAGTCTAATTACACCTGCAAATTCGAGGCTTTTCCACTGCAGGGTTGTGAGGCTGCTCTATTCAAACTAGCCATCAATGCCCGGATGACCTTATCCGGTCTATCCCCCTGGGAACGCCAACCCTTGGGTGGCGTCCTTTTCGGAAACCATTGCCCCGCTGATTTTAAAAGCCGCCAATTTTACCATCCTAAGGGACTTGAATTTGCATTTGGAAGACCCCCTATGTCCAACTAGTAAAAAAAATTTAGCGGATCTTGAAGCGCTCAACATCTTATTACGCAATTCTGGACCTTCCCATTTGGCAGGGCACCTGTTGGACACTGTCCTGTCTAATCTGGCGTATGACTGCGTATCGGCCGCTCGTCCTTTGGAATGGTCGGATCATATGGCAGTCAAATTCTCTCTTTCGTGCTTCACACCCATTGCATTCAACGCAGATTCAGGTGAAAAAACACGGTATTGGGGCAAACTTAACATTACTGAGTTTAACAAATATCTATCTGACACATTGCCAGATGTCAATTCATCTCTATTGGCCTTAGAAGCAGCAGCCTCCGATTGGTTGACGACTGCTGTAAATACACTTGTTCCATCTGTACCCCTACATGCCTTGTCCCATTGTCATCCTGCAGCCTGGTTCTCAGAAAATCTGAAAACAATGAAATCCAAATGTAAGGTACTTGAGAGACAATGGAGGCGTTCTTACTCTCCCTCCCGCAAGATGGCATATAAGGTAGCTCTTGGAGACTACCATGAACAATGCAAGACTGCACTAGCTACCCATATCACTAATACCATCGCACATGCCCAGAATTGCCCACGTACATTATTCTCTGTGGTAAAAAAAACTAACAGGAGCAGATTGCATTCCTACACCTCCAGCTCTGAAAGAGGAACAGTGTAACTCGATTGCTGAGTTCTTCATTACTAAGGTAGAACGGATTTATGACTCACTGGTTATTTGTCCTATGAGTGTCGATTTACCCTCTACTCTTGTGTTAGCCCATGACTGCCAACTTCCTATGACAATCAAGCTCTCGGAATGGGTGCCTTTGACGATGTCTCTTTTGCCAATTGTCTTAAGAGCATCAAATCTGGCTCCCCTTGTGATCCTCTTTAGACAAAAATTTTGAAACAGCTTGATTTAAAGTCCCGTCGGGTACTGATGAAACTTTTGAATACCTCGTTAACTGAATCATGTGTTCCACAGAAATGGAAACACGCGATGGTAGTCCCCTTGCTGAAAAAAGCAGGAGCGGATACCTCAAACTTATCCAATTATAGACCCATTTCATTGTTGCCGATTTTTTTCTAAAATCTTAGAGAGGCACATTAACTCCCAACTATCTCATCTGGTGGAAAGTGCGGGTTATTTACAACCGTCACAATCTGGTTTCAGGGCCCACCATTCTACTGAAACTACTCTTTTGGGGGTGACTGAGAATCTGAGACACAGTGTCGATCGCGGGGAGACATCGGCGCTTATCCTGCTGGATTTAAGCGCTGCGTTCGATACTGTGTCCCATTCCATTCTTCTCACAGCCCTCCAATCCCTGGGAGTTGGGGGCTCCGCCCTAACTTGGATAAATTCCTTTCTAAGTGGCCGTACCTTTCAGGTTTTTTCGGCCAAAGCCTCTTCCAGAATCTGTGCATTGGCGTATGGTGTCCCCCAGGGGTCTATTCTTAGTACATTACTTTTAAACATCTATATTAGACCCCTGGCCACTATTGTGGAAGAAGCTGGCTTAAATTTATTTTCATACGCCGATGATGCACAAATTATCTTCTCCTTATCTAAAAGGGAAGGCAATGATAGTTCAACTCTTAAAGAGGGTCTGTCCCAGGTAGCAAGATGGATGCAGGAAAATTTCCTTAAGCTAAATGGCGATAAGACCGAGATTGTGATCCTGGGTAAAGACAAAGACCTCTGGGGCCCCCAACATTGGCCCGAGAGCATGGGTCCTACACCTAAGCCCATGGCCCAGGCTCGCAATCTCGGATTTTTAATCGATGAAAAGCTTACTATGCGACAACAGGCCGTAAAAGTAGCTGCTACTTGCTTTGCTACACTAAAATGGCTCCAAAAGAAACTGTGGATGCTTCCTGTCCCGACACAAAGGACGGTGGTCCAGGCTTTGATAACATCTCGCCTGGACTACGGGAATGTATTGTATCTTGGTGCCGACGTGACAACTGTGAAAAAACTTCAGATTGTCCAAAATGCGGCCGCACGACTACTATGTAAATGTGGGATATTTGTAAAGCGCACTGTTACTCTAACCGAGTGTCCTGGCGCTGCAGACCGCTGGGGAACCCGTCCTGGTTTTCCCTGTGAGATGGTCCCTTACTGGGTATCTCCAGGGTGAAACCAGGCATCCCTGGAGTCTGTGGGGGGCCGTTGTAGAGATGAGGCAAGCTTAATGCCCAGAGTTACCGAGTCTGTTCCCAGGTTAGAGTAGGCACTGAGGCGAAAATTATCGAGTCCGTTGACCCCTGGTCCACGACCCTGCTGCGTCGGGAATTGAACCATGGTCCCGGGCCGTTCTCAGATTACAGGTCTGCCGCCTCTAACCAGTGAGCCACACCTCTACGCAATGTTCCCCGGAAAACATCCGCATCCTTGGCCCTTCGGGACTTGCATTGGCTGGAAATTAAAAATAGAATTAAATTTAAAGCTCTATGCTACATTTTTAAAATAAAACAGGGCTCTGCCCCTAGGTACCTTCAAAGTCTTATTCATGCTTATACACCTAGCCGTACTCTTAGATCTGCAGGTAAAGGAGACTTTGTGGTTCCTAGATTTAGGTTGGTGAAGATGCGCGATCGTTCATTTTCTCACCTGGCCACCAAAGCTTGGAATGCTCTGCCTGTAGGGCTGAAGTTGGAAACTGATCTTGTCAGGTTTTGCAAGGATTTAAAAACGTGGCTTTTCCAGCAATAATCATTCAGAACAGTCTTTTTGTTTGTCTCGCTCTTTCTGAAGTCTTGTAGTTTTTTTTCTTCTCCAGTCTATCTCTTGGCGCCGGGAAACCCATTGCGGGTAGCTGTGCGCCTTATAAGTTTAAATAAATAAAAATAAAATAAAGAACTTTTTTTTTTACCTCCGATTTTCTCCAAACCACTTTTTTCCGGTATTAGACCTTCCCAGCAATGCCCCCGGAGCCGTCAACCCAGGCGAAAACAAGTAGAAGACCCCCAAACAGCCAAAAAGCAAAACTACAAAAATGGGGACTTAGGAATTTTCAGGCAAATTTCCAAAATCATACAAAAAAGGAAAGTAACAGTGGTGGATTCCCAAAGGGACAGCACCTAGTCAAATTATTCTCCAAGAAATCTCGCCCACTAGTACATGGGGCAGTATGTGTGCACATTTCAAAGAACACCCACTGTCACAATGCAGGTTCAAACATGAACTATAACAAGATTTGAAAAAAGGCCAAGGTGCACCACGTCAACATTTAGGGGAATAGATATTTTCAGTGAGGTAAACAGTAATAATCATATCAGAGAGATTTTTCTTCATATAATTTTGAGAGTTCTTTATTTAGTTCAGATGGTTAAAAAATATACAGGATCTACAGCCGACGCGTTTCGTCCACAAGGGACTTCTTCAGGGCTGTTACAGAAACAAAACACAATCAATTTCCAAAATCACTCCACAAGCGCTCTGCAGCTAGGCCCTAACTCCCCTTTGCCACCGTGGATTTTCTTCAAACCACTTGAAATCAAATGTATCCATACCCAGCGTTGCTCCAAGACCCCAAAACCCACCCACAAACACCAGGAAGCCCCCCAAACAGGCCCCCAAACCCACCCCCAAACACCAGGAACCCTTCCAAACAGCACACCAAAGACAAGCAAGTGAGCAAAAACGCAAAAACTTTTTTACCTCAGATTTATGCCCCCAGAGCCGAACGTAGGCGAAAACAAGTAGAAGACCCCCAAACAGCCAAAGAGCAAAACTACAAAAATGGGAACTTCGAAATTTTCAGGCAAATTTCCAAAATCACTCCACGAGCGCTCTGCAGCTAGGCCCTAACTCCCCTTTGCCACAATGGATTTTCTTCAAACCACTTGCAATCAAAAGTATCCATACCCAGCGTTGCTTCAAGACCCCAAAACCCACTCACAAAAACCTGGAAGCCCCTGAAACAGCACCCCAAAGACAGGCAAGTGAGCAAAAACGCAAACAAATTTTCACCATGGATTTGGTCCAAAACACTTGATTCCGATATTAGACCTTCCGAGCTAGGCCCCCAGACCCCTGCAGCCACCCGCAAAAAAGCAGAACACCCCCAAACAAGCAAAAAGCAAAAATGGGCCTACCTTCAATTCAGTCCAAATACGCTGTGCAGCTAGGCCCTAACTCCCCTTTTCCACCATGGGTTTCCTGAAAAATAAATGCAATCAACATTAGACTGTGCCAGCAGTGCTCCCAGAACCCAAAACCCACCCACAAAAACCTGGAAAGCCCCCAAACAGCACCCCAAAGACAGACAAGTGAGCAAAAACGCAAAAACTTTTTCACCATGGATTTGGTCCAAAACACTTGATTCCGATATTAGACTTTCCGAGCTTTGCCCCCAGAACCCTACAGCCACCCGCAAAAAAGCAGAACACCCCCAAACAGGCAAAAAGCAAAAATGGGCCTACCTTCAATTCAGTCCAAATATGCTGTAAATTAGCTAGGCCCTAACTCTCCTTTTCCACCATGGATTTCCTGAAAAACAAATGCAATCAACATTAGACTGTTCCAGAAGTGCTCCCAGACCCCAAACCGCACCCCAACAACCTAAAAGCCCCCCAAACAGCACCCCAAAGACAGGCAAGTGATCAAAAGCGCAAAAACTTTTTCTGCTCCGATTTTCTCCAAACCACTTTTATCCGGTATTAGACCTTCACAGCAATGCCCCAGACCCGCCAACTTACCCGCAAAGAAGTAGAACACCCCCACAAGTACAGAGTCTTTCTTCATTGGGCGTAATCCAGCCATCTGCTTTGAGGGAAATAAGTGTCTGGAGGAGGAGGATAGAGGAGCATGTTCTTGTGAACTTGTGAATCTGAGGAATGCAGACTGCGGCACCTTCAAATCAATAAGCAAATAAGTGAAGACAGTTCTGCTGATGGGCTTGTTTTTGTGATTAGGTGATTAAAGTTTTTTTATATAGATTTTGCAAAACAAAGAAAGACAGACACACAGGAATAAAAGTGAATAAGGACGAAAAAGAAAGTTAGTGATTCATTGACTCATTTTCAGGGCTGGATGTCAGGGAAGAAGAGCTCGTCCTCAAACTCTGCAAATTCAGACGGGAGTAGGTCAGTTAACAGAGAAGAACTTCCCTAATCTAAGTTGGTGTCCTCCTCGTCTTCTTCCTGCGTGCTTTCTCGTATTTTGTAATCTGGTGGTATGAGGTGCTGATTCATCTTGATCATTGTTAACCTCTCCACATTTTACAATGCCACAAGCAGCACTGAAAACGCATTCAGAAGACACGCTTGCGAGTGGGCAAGACAAGTAATTTATAGCCAGGTTGGTGATCTCTGGCCACACATTTATTTTCCCATGCCAATACGCCAATGGTTCATCATGAACATAGACCTCTGTTGAGTCATTCAGATAGTCCTGCACCATCGACTCAAGGTTCTCCAGGGTTCCTCCACTTTGCTTACTTTTTTCTGGGACCTTTTGCGAAGCAAACCCAAGCTGAGTTAGCCAATCCTCTTCTTCACACAATGTTACTGTTGTGTCTGGTGCAGATATACGGTTGCTGGTGTTGTTAACGGCTGAGAGGGAAAATCACTCACTTCTGCCACAGCCACAGATGCAGAAGTGGATTTTTGGGACGAATGGCCTGCTGATGCTGATGTACTGCCTTTTCCTTCAATTTCCTGCCATTCTCTTTCAAACCGACTGGCTGACACAGCTAGCCAATGTTTGTACTTTGTAACATCTGCATCATCAAAAGGAAAGAAGACTCTGCCTGCCACTGCCTTTTTGTACCGTGGATCCAGAATAGTAGCAGAAATGTAATGCTGTTCTGTGTGGATCTTTTGAAGATGTTCATCGCAAAGTAGGAGCTGTAATAACTTCTCCGCCAACTCAAATGCTTCTTGCTTTCCATCTTTTTGAAACGTAGAATACACCGCCTTCAGTTGGTGCTCTAGCATGCGCAACAATGGGATAGCTTTTCCCAAATTACAGTCCTCCCTGCTGACTGCACGCATGAAGACCTCAAAAGGACGAAGCATGTCTGTCAGGCTTTTAACTAGCTGCCATTGCTCCACCTGCATCCTCAGGTCAATCATAGGTGTACCCAGTGTAAAGAAATACTGATCGACTACCGCATACTGCTCATACAGACGCTCAAGCATGTAGAAGGTTGAGTTCCAACGTGTTACCACATCCTAGATGAGTGCTTTCACTGGCACTTTATGTTCATATTGCAGGCACCTCAGCTGCTTCCAGGCCTTAAAAGAATGGTTGAAATGTGTGCACATTCTTCGGCAGGTGGTCAGTAACTTGCACACTGGACTTTCTTCACTCCAGAATTTTTTAAGAACCAGGTTTATACAGTGCGCCAAACACGGCACTCTGAAATAATTACCCGTATCCATGGCCTTAACTACATTGGCGCCATTATCTGTGGAAACATAACCAATCATGCGTTTTCTTGGGGACAGCCATTGAAAGAACTTTGTGTTAAACTCATGCAAAATGTTTTCTCCTGTATGATTTTTCTCCATGGCAAACATGGCTAGTGTTGCATATTTCCGAGCAGCTTTATAAACTTTGTCTGTGTCAACACCTGTGATTACCTTTGCTTTAACCCCTGAAAAAGAGACCCAGTGTGCAGTAATACACATGTAATCAACGGCTTAGCAACTGGTCCACATGTCTGTTGTCAGATGTATAGTGTGAACAGCACTCTTCCGCAAAGCTGCCCCAATCACCTCCAGCACATCTTCATGTAGGGCTGGAACCGCAACTCTGGCAAAATAGAACCGGCTAGGAACCTTCCATTTAGGGCAGAGCGTTGCCACTAATTCAAGAAAACCCATCCCTTCCACAAAAGAAAAAGGGAGAAGGTCCAGCGCTAGCATTTAGCCAGCTTAGTGTTATACAGACACGCCGTTGGGTGGTTGCGTTCAAATGGCGCATCTGAAAACAACATGCTTCTAATGGTGGACTGGACCATTTTACGGGATGATGATGATGACTTCTTCGACCCCGTTACGCTCGGTGATGATGACATTTTTGGCATTGGTGTCTCACTCTCTCCCACACTCTTAGTGCGGATCATATATCTTGCAGGGGGTGTGCTGCTGACAGGGGTACAGGGTGTAAGTGAAGAAATGTTTGACGCTTCTTCCTCCTCGTCATCATCAGATGAAACATCAACGGATACAATTTGTTGACTTGCAATTCGGGCTGCCTTGATCTTCTTTAGGTGCGCATGCCATTTGACAGTGTGCTGTCTCTCAAGATCACCTCTATGGCCTCCGGTACCATAGTTGGTACCAAGCTTACCACGACTAACTCGAACCTTACAAATGGTACAAATGGCTGTTTTCCCTTGTTGGGCTAACACTAAAGAAGTCCCAAACTGCGAACTCCAAATGTCTGTGGGGGGCGGAGGAGGCGATACTGGGAATGCTAATGCCAGGTGAAGTGGAGGATGTGTGTTGCCGAAATTTACTATGTTGTGCACTTACAGCACCACTAATTGAGGAAATGGAGGTAGAGGTGGATGGAGGTCCCTTCTGGCGAGAAAATATGGAAGCGGTAGGTGGTGGTGTACTAGTTAACTGCATTGGTGGTGGTCCCATTCCCACGTCGCCAACATCACGCTCAGCAGCATTTAGGGATAGGGTAAAAATGTCTGTTTGCTGCATGCCCGCTGAGCATGGAGGGACGTTTATGATGACTGCGTCATCGTCGTGAGAGTCTTCATCAGCAGGAGTATACGCCACTTCTTGTTCAGCATCATCATCACACTCCATAACTATGAGACTTTCGGGGACCTTCCTTTTACGCTTAGCTATCTTTGTCAGATCATGTGTGCCTCACTCTCAGACGGCGCTGGTGGTTCACAATTTTGATCCATATCATCAGAAGGAAGGGGGCTTGAAGATGTAGACACCATCCTTGATCTTTTCCTTGCTGGGGATCTGAAGACAATGAATCATCAGGAAGAGTGGCTCCCTCAGATGATACCTCGGCTTGAATTTCGATTTCCTGATGTTCCCCTACTTCGGAAGGAACAACTATTGTGGGCACTTGTGCCGCTCCATGCACCTCTGCTTGCGCCTCTCCTTGCGCCGCCTCTCCTTCCACATATACTTGGGCTTGTACTTGCAGCACTTGTGGTTGTTGTTGCGGCTGTGGTTGTTGAACACTCATCAGATGAGTTACAACAACCTGTGTTGATTGAGGGATGCTGCTACTTTCTTGCGATGAGGCAACATCACTGGTCGATGGTGATTGAACAACTATACTGGCTGCCTCTGCAGCACTCAAGGGCTTGGACCGAAGTTGGAGACCCCGCTGCTGCTGCAGGCGTACCTTTTTTCCCCAAAAAATGCGGCGGTCGGCACACCAGTCTCCTTGGTAAGTGGCGCCACTTGCTTCTTCTGCTCCTTACTGGCAAGTTTCTTGCTAGAGGAGCTACGGGCAACTTTTTTTCGGGCCATCTTCTTCAGATGTCAGAACAGCAGGCCGCAGTTGCACAAATTGCAGAGTTGTCTGTGGCCACACGTGACATTGTGCTGCACACACCGCAGCAGGACTTGTTCCTGGCACTGATGAGGAACGATGAGGCTGATGATTCATCTTTCTGCACCTAAAAGCAAACGAAGCCAGAGGAACATCAGTTAAATAAATGTTGCATATGTAGCGCTTCAATTAATAGTTTGCAAGTAAGCATTTTTATTATACCCACCCCCCAAAATGGAAAGACCAATAAAATGCACCACTGACAGAGTATCCCTGGGCATAATGGATGAAAGCATGGCAGACTGGGTGCAGGCCTATGGCACAACAAAGCACACTGCCTGGCTTCAAAATGGCCCCTAGACCCCCACCCACATGGCCAGGCCCTGCCTGGACCAGGCCTCAAAATGGCCCCCTCCCGCATGGACAGGCCCCAACAGCCAAAAAATGAAAAACACACAAAAATCACCACAATCCAATGCCATCCATGCCCTCCATGATGTTTCCATTCAAGAGACCCAACAGAAAGACTGAGTCCATGCACTGAGTACCCCTGGGCAAAAGGCCCCAACAACAGCCAAAAAATCAAAAAACACACAAAAATCACCACAATCCAATGCCATCCATGCCCTCAATCATGTTGAAATTCAAGACACCCCACAGAAACACTCGGTCCATGCACCAATGAGTACCCCTGGGCATAATGGATGAAGGCATGGCAGACTGGGTGCAGCCCTATGGCACAACAAAGCACACTGCCTGGCTTCAAAATGGCCCCTAGACCCCCACCACATGGCCAGGCCCTGCCTGTACCAGTCCTCAAAATGGCTCACACCCACATGGCCATGCCCCAGCAACACCCCAAAAAATCAAAAAACACAAAAATCACCACAATCCAATTCCATCCATGCCCTCCATCATGTTTACATTAAAGAGACCCCACAGAAAGACTAGGCCCATGCACCACTGAGTACCCCTGGGCATAATGGATAAAAGCATGGCAGACTGGGTCCAGGCCTATGGCACAACAAAGCACACTGCCTGGCTTCAAAATGGCCCCTAGACCCCCACCACATGGCCAGGCCCTGCCTGTACCAGTCTCCAAAATGGCCCCCACCCACATGGCCATGCCCCATCAACAACCCAAAAAATCGAAAAACACACAAAAATCACCACAATCAAATGCCATCCATGCCCTCCATGATGTTTACATTAAAGAGACCCCACAGAAAGTCTCAGTCCATGCACCACTGAGTACCCCTGGGCAAAAGGCCCCAACAACAGCCAAAAAATCGAAAAACACACAAAAATCACCACAATTCAATGCCATCCATGCCCTCAATCATGTTGAAATTCAAGACACCCCACAGAAACACTCTGTCCATGCCCCACTGAGTACCACTGGGCATAATGGATGAAAGCATGGCAGACTGGGTGCAGGCCTATGGCACAACAAAGCACACTGCCTGGCTTCAAAATGGCCCCTAGACCCCCACCCACATGGCCAGGCCGTGCCTGGACCAGGCCTCAAAATGGGCCCCACCCACATGGACAGGCCCCAACAACAGCCAAAAAAGTTTTAAAAAACACAAAAATCGGGGGGGGGGGGGGCGCTAGAGGGCGCACTGCGAGATGGCTGACTACTGAGTCGGCTCCGCCGGACGGGCGCGTCTCCTCGGAACCCTTGGCCCTAAAACTGTCCCGATTCCAGCGGAAAACGGCGCAATGGACGGCTGATGGACTCGCCTCCACGCTGTGGCGACCTCGGCCGAGAGAAAAACCGCACGCCGAAGAAATCGGCCTGACCCCTCACGGAGCGGACCGGCTACCCAAAATGGCGGCGCGCGGCCGTAATGACAGCGGATAAAACCAAGCGATGCCGATCTCGGACAGCCGCAGGACAAACTCCCTCTCAACGCGCTAGCTGTGGGGCGCTAGAACCAGCGACTTTCAGGTACGATGTGCCTGTGCAACATGCGAAAATCACGGCGGACACTGTGCGTTCCACGGCGGCCAAAATGGCGGCGGCGGTGAAACGCAAACTCAGCGACCCTGCGCCAGACGCTACCGGCTCCCTATAGTGATACACCAGCGTGCCACCGGACGCGGAACTATCACTTTGTGCAGCTACTGCGGCGCATTGGGAGGAGAAAAGACTGGAGGCGAGCTGGGAAGAGCGCGCAGGTTGGGAGCTGCTCGCCGCTGCTGACCGCTGCCCTGGAGGTGAGAACTAGACCCGCCATCGCAAGCGAGACCGCCCCACACGACCTGGGAGGTGCAGGGACGCGGCAGGCACCCTGCACCATATGCACCGGCACAGGACACCCCTGCACGGCGCACTGGGCTGACCTGCACCTCTGTAGAGCTCAGTGCATGGCCTAATGAGCAGGGCTTCAACGCGGAGGGCGACTGGAACACGGCTGCGACACACACGGACAGCGACTACGACAGCAATCCCAACGAGCCCACCAGTCGCTAGCCCAGCCGGCCCGTCGGACATGATGGGTAAGCCGGACAAGCAGCAGTCGAAGCTGCCCTTTGAAGCAAGGAAGCAAGCGACGAAAACGGGCGCTGCCCAGGACACTGACGGAGACCAGGTACTGGAAGAAGGCGCCGGCATGGAGGCGGTACTGAGGGCTATCCAGCAGAGTCTGCATGACATGAATGGCAAGATGGACAGTGTCGTGGCGCGGGTGGACTCTCTATCTAACAAACTAGAAAACCACGAGGGGAGGCTGGTGGAGGCGGAACGCAGGATCTCCTCGGTGGAGGATCACTCCAGAGACATCGCAAAATCACACAGCGCCCTTGAGAGGACCCTGGAAACCCTGAAGGCGAAGGTGGAGGACCAGGAAGCGAGGTCCCGCCGCAACAACGTGCGCATCTCGGGCCTGCCGGAATCCACCAACACGGGCAGGATGGAGACGTAAGTGGAGAACATGCTGAAGGACATCTTTGGGGCTGGCAGCTTCTCTGAAGTCTTCCTGATCAAATGCGCCCATCGCTCTCTGGCCCCCACTCCGAAACCAGGAGCTCCACCTCGAATATTCATCGCCCGAGTCCTCAACTACAGGGACAGGGACACTATACTACGACTGGCGAGGGAAAAGGGCGCCATTACCCATCAGGGCAACTCGCTGGAGTTCTACCCAGACCACACCATGGCGGTGCAGCAGGCCAGGAAGGAGTTTGCTCCAGTAAAGAAGAAACTACGTGAGCTGGACATTGGATACGCGATGCTGTAACCTGCAAAACTTAAAATCCTGACGGATGGTAAGCCGGTGGTCCTCACGACGGTGCAAGCCGCGCAGGAGTACGTCAAGACCCTCACCAAACATCGGAAAAATCAGGAGAATGTGGGCAGAATGAGCGACAACGACTGACAACGCGATGGCTCAACGTGTGTCTCTTTGGACTGCTTTAGCACTGCAGGTGACGCACGACGGGCACTACAAATTGGAAGAAACATTGCGTGGCACGCCAAGAGACTGGGACTTCCACTGCTGACGGACGCTGGATGGGAATCGTGCATGGCGGTGCCGCAGTGAGTACTATGGGGAAACGTTAAAGCAGAACCAGCTCAGGAGCATTGGGCCTCCACTGCCTAATGACAAGTAGCTAGCACGATGAGCTACCTGCGGCTTCACTGTGCAACCCCGAGACACTGGCATTGAGGGTGGTTGGCACTACCTACGAGTGTTCCTGTACTTTGGGGGGGTCAGAAGAATGATGATGATCACTAAGTGCCTGCGAGGGATCGGGGATGGGGCGGGGAGGATAGGGTGTAAATATTAACGATGCAATAGTATGCTAATCGCGCCCGTCCACATCCACTATGTGGATGGAGATGTATGCTTCGGGCGGCACCCCCAGGAGGGTGTTCCCCACAAAAAGTTTACTCACAGTTCTGAAGTTCGGGGGGGAATGGCTTTGGCAAAGTTTGGGTGCTAAAGTGGGAGGCGGGGGGATGGGAAAGCTGATTGTAGTTACTGTGTTTGCACTGTGTCTGAGAAGCATTGCGACCTCTTTTGTTGCCTTCATTGCGCATGCTAAGACTGCACTTTTTCATAGGTGGCCACACAGAACACGCGGCGCACAATTACACCGGACCACACGTTAATGGCGCGCTTTGACACACTCAACTTCATCACATGGAATGTCAGGGGGCTGGGGAACCCGAAAAAGAAAAGTCAAATGTTTGCGTACTTTGACAGGCTTAAGGTCGATGTGGCCCTCCTACAAGAAACTCACTTGGCACCCACTTCCACACACGGGCTGGGGACCAAATGGGCAGAATCCACCACTGGCTCATACTACTCATCGTACTCCCGTGGCGTTAGCATTTTGATAAAGAAAGGAACTCACTTCAAAATCACAGACACGCACACTGACCCAGGGGGGCGCTATGTTATAGTAGTAGGCGAGACGAGACACCATAAACCGGCTCTTGTGAATGTATATGGTCCGAACGTGGATGATGCAGGTTTTTTTGAAAGGTTATGGCATATTGTAGCTGATGTGCAGGCGGACAATGTTCTCTGGGGAGGGGACTTCAACGTCACACTCAGAGATGGGCTCGACAGGGCAGCGCACACACTTGAGCAACATACCAAGGCGAGGGAAATGCTGCTTGACGCAATGTCTAATTTGCACGTCAGTGACCTGTGGAGGATACTGCACCCGGGGGAACAAGTAGCCACACACATAAATGCTGCAAACAGGAGCTGGTCCAGACTAGACTTTTGGCTAGCCACACAGGACGTCCTTGCCTGGGTGGAACAGATTACGCATCTCCCTAGAACACTGTCGGATCACAGTCCTGTGCTCCTACGGTTACGGATCCCGCACTATGTCCCACCGCCCTACACCTGGCGCTTCAACGCGCAGGCCTTGCGCGACCCGCTCTATGTGGATACAGTCCAAACAGCGATCACCGACTACTTTGAACTAAATGCCCCCACCACAGAGGACCCGTGCCTCCTATGGGAAGCATTTAAAGCGACAATACGGGGCGTGTGCATTAACACATCTGCTGGTATACTGAAAGATATCCGTCACCAACTTACCAGGAGAGAGGAGATGCTCCGAGACCTGGAACAGCGCTACACACACACTGGGGACACGGCACTGCTAAGTGACATACAATCAATACTGTTAGAATACAACACGTTTGCTGATGACGAACTCAAATACATTTTCAAGAGAACAACGGCCAGAAGATATGGGGAAGGGGGTAGGCCGGGCAGGGCCCTAGCATAGTAGATTTGCTCGGGAAGGGCGCCACAACATATAGCGTCTATACGCACCAAACAAGGCACACGCGCACATGATATGCCGACCATTATGGGCGAATTCAGGAAAACCTACGGGGCTCTATACGAGGCCAGAACACAGGTGCCACGGGAGGAGATACTGGAATACATGGCTGACGTAGAGATTGCCTGGCTGGCAGACGGGCATAGGGAATATCTAGCTAGGCCCCTCACGACACAAGAAGTCGTTGACACCATCAAAAGACTCCCTAATAGCAAAGCGCCGGGCCCGGATGGCTTCGTTATAGAATTCTATAAAACGTACGCTAGCTCGCTAGCTCCACATCTAGTGAACCTGTACGAGGCCGCTCATGAAGCCCAGACTCTGCCACCATCCATGAGAGAGGCGTTGATCATCGCCATACTGAAACCTGGTAAAGACGAAGAACAGTGCGACTCCTACCGCCCTCTCTCATTGATAAACGTCGACACCAAGATCCTAGCCAGCATACTGGCGGACCGACTGAAGCCATTAATGCCGATGTTAATAAGACCGGACCAAGCGGGTTTCATCCCAGACCGGTCGACCGCACACAACACTCGCACCCTTTTTGCTCTGGCGCACTACCTGGCCCCGGATATCAAGGCGGTTGCTGTCTTGCTGGACGCGGCTAAGGCATTCGATACGATTGACTGGCCGTTCCTGCACGCAGTCCTACTCCGGATGGGGTTCCCCCCCTTATTCATTGGCTGGATCACGATGCTGTATTCGGGTCTGACGGCCCGCATACGGGTAAACAAACATCTGTCGTCCCCGATTGACATCGGACGTGGCACCAGACAAGGATGCCCCCTATCGCCTATGCTGTTTGCCCTTATACTGGAACCCTTGGCGTGTAAAATAAGACAGCACCACCACTACCCTGCTATTCAGTTACCTACGCGGCCCATACACATTGCCCTATATGCGGACGACATGGTCTTATATGTGAAGAACCCGAGTCAAACCTCAACCCCCTAATGCGGGAATACATTAAATTCGGCCAATACTCGGGGCTCCACATTAATTGGAGCAAGTCCCTCATACTCCCACTGACAGATGGCACCCACCCCACGCCGCTGGATTATCCCCTGGAATGGCAGGAGGAGCCGACGAAGTACCTAGGCGTCTGGTTCCACAGAGATCCAGAGCTAGTCATCCGTACCAACTACGGGAGGACTGTCTCTGCTTTGGAGGACAAGGTCAAGAGATGGATTAGTCTACCGCTCTCACTGGCAGACAGACTTGCCATTGTGAAGATGGTGCTCCTGCCCAAATTCTTATATCTTTTTAATAATGTACCTATTAAGCCCCCGGCGGAGGTGTTCCGTAATATTAAATCTCTCATGCTCTCCTTAATCTGGGCGGGTAAACAGGCTAGATTAGACCTGCAGACTCTGACGCTCCCATACGCTAAAGGTGGTTTCAAGGTGCCGGACATCTATCTATACTATCAGTGTGCACAGGCGCAATACGCGCATTACTGGTTTCACGATATTCCTTTTCTGACGCATGTGGCTGTTGAGCATGGAGATGCTGACCCCATCCCACTAACGAGTATATTAACACACAAACGCCCCAGATTACACGAACATGATATCAACCCAGTGAACACCACGATAGAAGCATGGAGGACACTCAGTAAGATGGCGCGTTGCACACCACTCTATGCACCGACACTCCCATTGGCACACCACCCGGCACTGTCTGTCACGCAAGAACAGGTGGGGATGGATCTCCTTAAACGCGCTGGCATAGACACCCTTGGAGATTTGTACAGAGAAGGGCAATTTGTACAGCTGAACCAGCTCACGTACATCCAGAATCCAACTCTGTTATTTAGCTTCAACTATTATAGGCTTCAGAGGGCGGTGAAGGAGCACTTTGTGTCTTTTCCAGCAGAACCGCAAGCACTAGCACCACTGACACTCATGATTAACACCCCTTCAGCTGCACACTTGGTTTCTCGCCTGTACCGCAGCGCGCAATCTAGCAATGGTGGTAACACTACCAAAGCCAGGGAGAAATGGCAAGCGGTACTGGGGGAAGATCTCACGGAAGGGGACTGGGAGGCCTCCTGCATGCTTACGGGGATGCTGACACCTAACGGGAACCTTAGACTGATCCATTACAAATATTTGCACCAGATGTACCACACCCCTGCACGTCTACACAGATATGGTCTGAGAGACAACTCTAATTGTACTAGGTGCGGGCAGGAACACGCGGACTTCATACACTTGGCATGGCACTGCGATGCTGTAACACAATACTGGGTCCAGGTGATACGGACACTCAACACTATGTTGGGGGCCCAATTGCCGTGCACTGCCAAAGTCTGTCTCCTGGGATTGGTGCCACACTTGCGAGCGAGACGGCGTAAACTTTGTGTGATTGCGTTATTGATGGCGAAGAGAAGAATATCCCTACATTGGAACAGTAAGCGAAAACCAAAAGTGAAAAATTGGCTGGAAGATTTGGCCTATTGTAGAGACACCTTAGTCACGTATGAGGAGGAGTTGCCTATGGGGTCCCGCCCCAGAGACTTTTGGGAGCCCTTCCAACAATATCTGGTGTCAGTGGCGTCTGAAGATAATGAGGGCTGAGCGCTCAACTGCTAAAGTCTTATTGCTACTATGAGATACACTTGGTGGGGCAATGAGGGGGGGAGAATGCTGTGACACAGTGCTTTGAGTTTTACAGGGGGTTATTGCTTTGTTGTTTGTACTGTCCCCCCTAGGTTATGGGGGCTTTTGTCGAAAATACCAAAAAATGTAAGACTGATCAGGCAATTCTACCATGCGGATGCACTGTCGAAACCATCGCCTACACTGCTACCGAACATGCGCCGCCGGACCTATGGTTGTCGGCTGATGGGCTGTGTATGATTACGCTGATCATTTACTCTTGCGTACTTTACAAAGCCGGCCTTCTAAGGTTGTAGGCGAGACTGACTGTACTATTTCTATGGCAATGCGCAATAAACGTCTTACCCCAAAAAAAAAAAAAAAAAAACACACAAAAATCACCACAATCCAATGCCATCCATGCCCTCCATGAGGTTTACATTCAAGAGACCCCACAGAAAGACTCAGTCCATGCCCCACTGAGTACCCCTGGGCAAAAGGCCCCAACAACTGCCAAAAAATCGAAAAACACACAAAAATCACCACAATCCAATGCCATCAATGCACTCCATTATGTTTACATTCAAGAGACCCCACAGAAAGACTCTGTCCATGCACCACTGAGTACCCCTGGGCAAAAGGCCCCAACAACAGCCAAAAAATGGAAAAACACACAAAAATCACCACAATCCAATGCCATCCATGACCTCAATCATGTTGAAATTCAAGACACCCCACAGAAAGACTCAGTCCATGCACCACTGAGTACCCCTGGGCAAAAGGCCCCAACAACAGCCAAAAAATCAAAAAACACACAAAAATCACCACAATCCAATGCCATCCATGCCCCCAAACAAACATCAACTTAATTGTGAAATTTCTAATCCAAAAGTGATCCAAAGAAAGTCAAAAAGGCCTCAAAACCAAATATCCAGCAGCATCCACAAAAAGTAATCCTTCCAGGTCAAGATCCAAATCAAAGTGACCAGGACATGAACAAAGCACTGGGAGGAGCCTGCTGGACAGGAACAGGAAGTTGGAGACTGTGGGGCACTTCCTTCCTCCCACCCCCCCCCCCCCCAAAATGGACTCCTTGCACAAAAAAGTGCAGGCAAATGTCAACCTGAGGAGTTATTCTGATAAAAATTAAAAATCATAATTTTCAGAAGGTTTATGCTGCCTGCTGGTGGATTTCTTGTGCAGAATTGCAAATTTAGCAATTTCTCGAGTGCGAGATTGTAGCTGCCCTGCCTGTTTACTCCCGCGATACGTGATCACGAGCCTTTATGACATACTCGCAATGACAAACTCTCGCTGTGCAAGGTGGCGAGCCACGATAACGTAATCGCGGTCGACAAACTCCCGCGGGATCACGCAACAAGATCCAAAATGGCGCAGCACACACAAACATGGAGAAATACAACTCTTCAAGCGCTGAATGACGGTAAGTGAACAACGCGCGCCGCAATATTGTATTTGTCAAGCGCGACCAAGCGGAAAAAATCCGCTGCGTGCGTGCGAATTTGCACATTTTCGGCAAATTCGCAAGAATTTGCGGATCGCAAATTTGCCGAAAATCCGCAAATTCCGCGAGCGGAACGGATTTTACGCTCATACTTACGACTGATGTTCTTAATTCTATAGCTAAAAAACTATGGATCATTTTTAATGTGTGGGTTGGTAATGGGCTGGTGTGGGCTACGGTTTCGAAGAATCTACAGTGAGTTGGTGTTGCTTTCACCACATCCGCCCCACCAAGTGTGTGTAATTTAAGCCACAGCTCAATAAATCAAACAGCTTAGGGGAAGAGGGTTAGGGGTTTGATGAATGGATGGGTAATGGGATTTGGGGCAAGGTTTGACAAAGACAAACAAGGCCAACAGTCATCTGGCCAATAAGCAGCAGCGCATCATTCACCATCAATTTGTTGTTAGAAGGAAACAAATGACTGAGTATGATATAGTAAAGATACATGCATTGCTAAAAGTCCTTTTGCCTCAGACCCAATTTACCATGTATCTAAATGTCCTGTATTCTAGGTTAGAGAGTAAACCCACCCAGCCACTTCTCTTAGTTGATATGATTGTTAAAAGAAAAATCATACTGTATAGCAAAATTGGGTGGTGCGTCTGCATTCTCCTCAGGAATGTCCACTGTTTATTGCCTCATTGCACTGGCCTGATAGGTAAGCAGAAGTGTTGTTGAGCTCAGCTAGCTCTTGACTTTCGTTTATAAAAGAGACTAGAAGAAGGCTTATGGATTGTAAAAGAGAACTTTATTTTAGAATCAGGGAGAAGGACAGAAGGAAGGTGAGCTTCATGACTAGTGTATCAAGATAAGAAGCCTCAATGGCAGAGCAAAAAAAACAGGAGGGGAGCTCAGATATTCACTCTTGCCACAAGTCCAACACACACAAACACAGAGCAGCATTTTACAAATGCACCTCTCTCTATTCCAAATAGCTGAGTAGTACTAAGCCTCAGACTCTTAGTTTACCTTTGAACTGAAGTTGACACTCAATAACTTCTTGCTGTTAATGAGGTAGTCTAGCAGCTCCCATTCCTGCCCTGTGTTCTTCCATGATACTCCTCCAGTCCTGACCGACTATAAGTAATCCCCAACCAGACCAGTCATCATCATGAATCACGAGGATCCAAGCAAGATAGACGTGAAGTGCAGTGCACTGCTGTTGCAGAACAAGTAGAGAATGAAACAGAATTGAAGTATTTTGCACAGGTTTTTGTTTGATAACTAAAGTGACTGTTCTGGTGTCTGAGGAACCACAGAAAAAAAGCGACCAAACCTGCAATTAACTAAATATGGCTAAGTGTGAATGGGCTGATCATCACATGCAGGAAAAATAAATAGGTGCCCATCACTCAAGCTAGAAACAATGCAACTCAATAGTCACCTTAAGAGAAATTTCCCAAATTGCAGTTCAGCACACACCCTCCCTGAGTGTCTGCCACCAGATGACTCATCAATCAACTTAAATCATCACTCATGCAATCAGTCACTCACCGTTGCAATAGTTGAAGTTTCCGCATCCAAATCAAGTATGGGTAGTTCAGGTTTTGGGTATTCAATCATCTTTGTTGCCGCCAACAATTGGAATTTGGTATTGGCAGGCAGTATAATGTTCCTCTATATAATTAAAAAAAACATTTTTGCAAAGAAAGAACTAATTTCAACAAGAACATTTTAAAAGTTCTATGGGGGCACTGGCATCCTTAGTCCAGGAAGTAGAGTTCATCTTCAAACTCAGGTGGTTCACCCAAAAGTTGGTCAGCTAACACATTTGATTCAATTTCGGTCCAATAACCCTCTTCCTCATCCTGTGCTGCTGTTTCTGGAATGGTGTATTTGTGTGAGAGAGTCCTAACCAAGCACAAGCCGTCACAGGTCCTCTGTGACTCCCTGAATAATTTCTTCATTGATAAAGTCACTGCCATTAAAGCCTGCATTCCCCCCAAGACCTCACAGGAAATTACCCCACTCATGCCCAGGAACCCCCACTCTATGGAATCCTTCCTGCCCAGTCACACAGAGACCCTGAATAAACTACTAGCTAAAGTCAGATCCGGCTACCCCTGGACTACTGCCCCCCTCACGTACTGAAAGCGGCCCTCGCGGCTTTCCCTGATCCAGCCCTCGCCCTCTTAAACCACTCCATGTCCCAGGGCTGTATCCCAAATGCTTTCAAGGAGGCCATAGCAGACCACGTCCTAAAGAAACCAGGTGCTGACCCCCAGACACTAGCAAATTACTGCCCCATCTCTTTACTCCCGTTTTATGGCCAAGATATTAGAAGCACTTGTGGCTAAATGCCTGTCCAATTTTTTGGAACAGACAGGTTTCCTCGACCCTAGCCAAGCCGGTTTTCGACCAGCTTACTCTACAGAAACAGTGATCGTAGCAGTACTCACGTTATTCAGAGAAAAAGCAGTCATAGGCACTCCCCAGGCCCTGGTGCTGCTTGATATCTCATCTGCATTTGACACGATCGACTATGATATTCTAGCCAACCGTGTCAGCGAGGCAGGCTTTCAGGGTCCAGCATTCAGCTGGATAAAGTCCTTCCTAAAAAACCACACCCAGGCAGTCGGCATCGGCCATTTCAAAGTAAAAACTACTTGCAGGGTCCAACAGGTCTCTTTGCTCTCCCCCCCCTCTTCAACCTCTACCTCCTCCCACTGATAAGATCCTTGAAAGAAAGAAGAGTGACCACTTTTAACTACGCAGACAACCTCCAACTTATGTTCAAGATTGACAACTCTCCCCGGTCAATATCTGACTTTCAATCTACCATGACAATGATACGTCAATGTATGGACCACAACCATCTAAAGCTGAACCTCAACAAAACAGAACGGATACTGACGGGCAAAGCACACAGACAGTGGGGCCCACAATATTGGGCTAGTGACCTGGGCTCCCCCATACACCTCAGTAAAAAGTGTAGGGGTTACCATTGGTAAAGACCTGTCCCTCAAAACGCACGTTGGTACTGAGATCTCCACCTGCTTCCTTCAGCTGCGAAAAATAAGGAAGATAAGCAGGTAACTATCTCAAGCGGCACTGGTTCAGGTCATGTTAGCTCTGGTCCTATCTCGCCTCAAGTACGCAAACTCCACTTACCTGGGTTTCTACTAGGCCTCACTAGGCATGATTAATATATAAACAACCCAGGTGGCTCCTTAGGAAACTTCACTGGCTCCCTATTCCCCAGCACTGTGCCTGCCTGGTGTTCAAATCCCTAAACAGCTGCAGACCCAAATTAATTGATGACCGCATCTCCTGCTACATTTCCACACGCAACCTCCGCTCTACCCAACTCCACTTCCTTACAGTGCCGACTTTCAAGCTGAAGTGCCAAGGGGGATGTAGTTTTGCGGCCCTGGCCCCTCGAATATGGAATTCCATCCCCCTGGAAATCAGACTTAGCACGAATCTACTCAACTTCAGAAAGTCTCTCAAAACATGGTTATTCACACTAGCTTACAAATGATCTGCTACGGGTTGGCTACCCCCGAGTCTCTCCAGCGCAAAGAAACCAACGGATGAATGAGCGCTTTACAAATCATTTCTAACATAACATAAAATGTTGGTTCATTTTGATCATTGTGAATCTCTCCACATTTTGAGGTGAGAGACTGATCCTTCTTACTGTGATAACCGCACCAGCTGCACTGAACACACGTTCAGCAGACACACTGGTGACAGGACAAGCCAGATACTTTGTTGCCAGCCTGCTGAGCTTTTGACATTGGTGCATCTTCTCATACCAATACATCAATGGATTTTGATCGACATGGAGCTCTTTTGGATCATCTAGATACTCCTGGAACATCCTGTGGATGGTCATTGGTACTGCCACTTGCTCTACCTGTTTTGCCATCGCCTGTGAACTGTACTTCAGCCCTGCCAATTGAAACCAACACAATGCAGAGGTTGGGTCTGGTCCATCTTTTGCTGTTGTTGCTGCTGTTCTGGTTGAAGGTGATGTTGGCTGCTGTGAGACAATACTGTCCTCTGGAAGTTGAATGTCGCACCCCAGAACTGAGGAGTGGGATGCAAAATACTAAACATTCTTCTTCTAAGTCTCTGGCTTGCCCTACAATCCACCTCTTGTATGTTAAAACATCCACTTTAGAAAAAGGGATGAAAGTAGGAAGAATTTTTTTTGTACCATAGATCAAGTAGTGTGGCACATATGTACTCTTTGGGCTTGATGATGTCCTGTTGCAGCCTTATATTAGAAATCAAGCGCAGGACCAAGCTCTCAACCAAGGCATGTGCTTCTGTGTTTTCATTCACACCTGCGTAGATGATCTTACAGACACCTTCTTTACCTTGCCTTGTAGGAGATGCAGCAACTGGATAGTTTGGCCCACAGTAGTGTCTCCTTGCTAACTTCCCACATGAAAACCACAAAAGGGAGTTGCATCTGTGTCAGGCATTTTACTAGGCCCCATTTGTCCGCATCCATGGTCATAGCTTTCCCAACTGCACCCCCTCCACTTTTAATGACTTGGTCATTGTTCTGTTTATACTGCTCACACAGACATTGCAGTATGTAAAAGGTAGAGTTCCAACATGTTTGCATCTCCTGTATCAGGGCTTTAAATGATGCTCTATTATTACACTGAATAACCCACAGCTGCTTCCGGGCTTTCAAAGAATGTCTGAAAGAGGTGCAGATTCTTCTGCAGGTGGTCAGTATGATGCTGACTATGTCTTCTTTTTTGAGGAAGTTTTGCACGACCAGGTTGATGGAATGGGCCAAACACTGGACCCAGAAAAAGCCACTGTCTGACATGGCCTTGACTATGTTACTGAAGTATAGCTGTGTGCCGTAACTGGGGGACATCCCCTGTTGCACTGCTTTTTAACCCTATTCGAAGGGTTTCTTTCAAATTCAAAACAGTAAATCACGTAACCGTGGATCAATTTAACTAGTTTATTTTCACTGGTGATATTCGATGTTCTTCATTCCACCAATCAATAGTAACAAATCTTCATTAGTAATAAATCTTCATTTCTCCAATCCCATCCCAATGCATTTTGTACTGGTTTCACCCTTTGTCAGGGAAATAATGATCACAAAATGTTTTAACTCACGTTTAGAGCAGATGACACCCATCTCGCTGATCTCAAACAATACATGTTAAGCATGCTAAGTTCCAGGCTTATTGAGTGATAATTCCATCCAGTATTGAGAAACTGAGATAACTTGAGTACAGCAGTAGAGTGAAAGAAAAGTAAAAAAGGTAGTGCCTTCAAGATTGTCACGCTGTGAAAAAACATGGATGCACTATAGGTAATCTGTTTACAAATATCGAATAGGTGTAACATAATAAAAACTTAAAACACACCGATACTGTAGCGTGTACCAGCAGAAGTTTAAAGAAACAGTTATAAACTCTCCCATGATTCCAAGACACTTCACTCTGTGACAGACCAATTAAATGCTGGAAAACATAAAACGAGGTTAATACATCAACTAAAACGAGTTCCGGATCCACTACATGGTGGAAAACAGTGCAAGTAGCATACAACTAAAGTGTGTGTTATTGGGCTACAAGTTTAACAAAACACACCCCTTAACTCACGCAACAAGACCAGATGTTACCGATCTACAGGTTAAACAAAAACATGCTCCTTCACTTTCAGGAGTTTTCAATCAAAAAGGTTGCATCCTAACGCTTCTGTATTCTTCCATAGCAATGTGCATAAGCTACACGCCAGACCTGAAGTACCTCTACGGTAAACTGAAACTAAAAGAATGATTAACGCCGATAGTGGACACCATCTTCAAGAAGGGTGTTCTAACTAAGGTAATGTGAAAACCAAGCGTTTGATGAATAGCGAAGGTGAAAAAGGACTATCTTACATCATAAGGCCATATTAAAATGGTGAAAACAATATCAATCCTGCAAAATCCCAAATGAGTGTAAAGATGATAAATAGACATCAACTCAAATATACCCTGTAAAACCCATTCCATGTTGAATAAAAAATATATACTGTTGCATCAGTCATTTTAGAATGTACAAAATCTTAGCGAAAACAAGCAGTTCAAGTGATAGACCATGAAAAATAAAAGTTGCAAAAAAATTAAACCATGTACAGAAATTCGATTTATAGTCCCCAGATGGGTTAAAGGTGGCAACTGAATTCCACCCTGTCATTCAACCCATTAGGCATCAATGTATCTAATCTTCGTATCCAGTAGTTCTCTCTTTGAAGAAGGAATTTAAGGTTATCTCTTCCTTGTTTAGTATCTACCATTTCCACGATCATGCATTTTAGTTGGCAATCACTGATTTTGAATTTTTGTGACTCTAAAATCAATTTTATTTCCTTTCCCGTGATGGTGAATCGTGGACAGTGGTATTCCAGTGTTTGAGGTGCCACGCTGTTATGTTTGCCGCTGACTGTGTTTTAAATTGACTAAATCGATGCCACTATTTTTATTCTGCTGGGAATAGGGCATTGAACTATATTTTTATTAGGGTATCGTTTTTGAAATCTTTTTTAAAAATCGGAATGTTGTACCTCATTCTTACCTTCTTACTGGAGACATTTAAACTTGGGCTTTGCTGTCGGGGGCTTCTTCAGACCTTTGTTCTCCTTCCCCGGTCCACCACGGCTTGCCGATTGATGTGGAGGGAAGTGAGGATTTTATTTGGCCCCTCCTCCTCATTTCCTGCATCAGCGCCGCGGGACACACTCTAGTCTTTCCTGGTTCCAGCTATTTAAATACATGCTGGCCCGGACGCCAGCGGACGCGCGCAGCGGGTATGCCACTGGGCGCCAAAGGCGCGCCAAAGGCAAGCCCGTCTGCGCCCATCCACGCTAAGTCTGCGCCTTGTGCCAGGAACCCTGGCCAACTCCACCCAAACGCAGATGATCGTTGGACCTACCCCAGAGAACTGCTCTTGGACTTGCAACCTCAAGAGCAGGGGGCCAGCAGGTTTGCTACCATGCAGATTCTAGAGGATGTTCACAGGTTTAAATGTCTTAACTGTGAGGCGTCCTTTCCACTAGGGGCTGGCCATTACTCTCTTAAGGATGGGTGGTGAGCCTAACCTTGTCCCATCAAAACAATTGTTCACTTGGTATCTTCTTAATGCTCGATCCTTAATTCAACATGCCATTGAATTTAATGATTTTGTGTCCCGTCAAAAACCTGATTGGGTTTTTATTACAGAAACCTGGGCCAGAGATTGCTTCGGCCCTGATCTAGTAGAAGCAATTCCCTCGGGGTATCTCCTCGTGAGTCAGGATAGGCAGGGGAAATTGGGGGGAGGTCTAGGGGTAATGTATAAAGATGTTTACTCCTGCTTTACAGAGGTTCTTACCTCTCCCTCAGATGCCTATCAGGCTCTTTATTTTTACCTGAAGGTTCTTCCGACTGAAAGTTTAAGTGTAGTGATTACTTGTCGATCTCCTGAACCCAGAGACCTGTTTCCCCAGAATTTTAGTAACCGAATAGAGCCTTATTTAGCATATTCAAAGGTTATGTTTTGGGGGGATTTTAACTTTCACTTAGAGAAAACGGTGTGCCCTGAAACGCAGGCCTTTTTGGAAGTCATGGAATCTTCTGGTTTTCCTCAGTTAGTGAAAAGCTTCACACAACGGCAGGACATATCCTTGATGGGATTTTTTTCTAATGACCCCAGGGTCATGGTCCTGGATCCTATTCCCCTCTCCTATTCTGACCATTCCACTATTCCCTTTACGCTAGCAATGGCAGTACCTCCTTTTGACACTTGTAGCAGGAATCGGGTGGAATGGAAGAGAAATCACAGACAGGTTAGTAAGGAGGCTCTTCTTGATAAACTCGGTAACTATTGCCCCTCTTCCCATGTCGATGTTAATGTTGTTTACAATGAGTTTATCAGCTGGCTGATAATACCCTTGGACTCTCTTGCCCCCCTTAAGAAGCATTATGAGGCAAGAAAACGTCCTTCTGCCCCTTGGTTTTCCGAGATATTGAGAAAACTCAGACAGGTCTGCCGACCGCAGGAAAGAAAATGGCGGACGGACTTTTCAAGAACAGAAAGGGATCAGCATAAAAGTCGGTTAAGGGAATATAAGGAAGCTATTGGAGAGGAAAAGGTTTCTTATTTTCTAGCCATTACCAAAGCTACCATATCCTCTAGGGAACTTTTCTCTATTTTCAACTTCTTCTTAGTCCCTTCGACTAGTGCCAGCACAGAGGCCTTTCAGGACTTTTGCAAAAAAATGGCAGATTTCTTTGATGCTAAAATGAAGGACATTTATACCTCCCTAGAGAATTCAAATGTGGGGAGTGTTAAAATATCTCCCCCTCTTGATTCAGTGGAAGTTCCCACGTTGAACTGTCACTTACGTTCTTTTCCACCTATTCTTCAAGAAGAAACTGAATCGTTGTTAAGTGGGATTAGGTCTGGTTTGCCACTTGAACCGTGTCCTCTTAAGATCCTGAAATTGGGAAAAGAGGCAGTTGTAACGACTATCATTAATTATGCAATCTCTGCTGGAAAATTTTCCACCGTAAGGAAAACTGCAGTGGTAAAACCTCTGCTTAAGAAGGCCTCCCTTGATCCGACTGAATGCAAAAACTATTGGCCTATTTCTCTGTTGCCAGTTCCTGCCAAGATCCTGGAAAGACACCTTAACTGCCATCTCAGTTGCTACTTGGAGGAATTCCAACTCGATGGTTCGCAGCATGGTTTCAGGAGGGATCACAGCACAGAATCGGCACTAACCGTTGTCTTTAACAACATTCGGCAACAGGTTGATGCTGGTCACACCACCTTGCTGATCCTCCTGGACCTGACTGCAGCCTTCGATATGATCTCTTCGAGTAGACTGGTTGGTAGGCTCCAGGAAATTGGAATATAGGAATCTGTACTTGATCTGTTGTCATCCTTCCTTATGGATCGCTCACAGATAGTTAAGATCAACCAATTTTTGTCTGCCTCCAAACAATTGTTTTGTGGAGTCCCTCAGGGATCCTCATTGAGTCCTACTCTCTTAAATATCTATGTAGCCCCGCTTGCCACTGTGGTTAGGTATTTTGGTTTAGAAGTCCTATCCTACGCTGATGACACTCAGATTCTGATTTCCATCACCGAAAGTGTCTCAGCTTCAGCAGTAAATTTTAAAAATTGCATGCAAGCAGTGGCTGCATGGATGGTGGAGAATTACCTGAGACTCAATGGGGACAAAACTGAGGTTTTAATTTTTGGAGACAAGCTGGATATTTGGTCAGAGGCCCGATGGCCTGTTTCTCTAGGATCCTGCCCCGTCCCCAAGAATCTAGGCATTATTGTAGACTCCACTTTGTCATTAAAGTCACAAATAAATAGAACTGTGTTAACATGCTTTGGGATGATACAGACTCTTAGGAAGATTGTTGTAAATAGGTTAGGTAGGCAGCAGGACACGTCTTCAGGTGATTAAGATATATTTATTAAGTTAGACAAGATAAGACAGCAGAGCAGTAAAACCTCACAGCTGACCAGACCAACTGCCCAGGCTGGAATCCACAACACACCATATAGAACACACATAGATACAATGGGAGATAGAGAAGGTAGAAACACTAAGAAATGACTACAGACACGAAGTAGCCATATTGAACCAAGTAAGAATATACAACACATCTTCTCCCCTTACAAACAAAACACAAATGAAAGACTCAAACACCTAGTAAGAGTTAAAGCATGGAGAAACACAAAGAAGGAAACATATAACACTTAGGAGGTCAGGGACCTCATGAAGTTCCAGAACACGAAGAGAATCAGGATCAAGATGAAAAATATGATGAAGATCATTATGACCACCTTCTCCCCTTCGATAGACAAACAATGAAGAGCCAGTCCACTCTCTAAGATCCTTCATTGTGGCCATCAAAAACGGAAATCGAGAGTTCACTTTCTTCAACAATATTTGTCCGTCGCAGCTTTAAGCTAATTTTGAATATAGAACAGTTCTGGAAGAATGTTCCCAAAGATACATTTGGAGCCAGTTTTTCTTACAGTCCAAACTAGATCCGTATTGTTGGATCTTTCGCCGTCTCAACCCACAACCACGGAAGCGAGGATGGCCCCACTCATCTGCCTCTCTTCGGATCGCCGCACGCACCTTAGATACAGCGTGAGCGCGAACCGAGAAAAGGGAGAAGGTAGGAAAAATGTTGAACAAAGAAAAAGTAAAGCCAATGCTCTCTCTTTGCTACAGCTCAGCAGACCCTCTTCTGTAGCTTGGGGAAGGAGCTCCTAACCTGCAGCCACAAGAGAAAAGAAACACAGAAAAGAAAGAGTACATTAACATATAACCCAGTGCTCCTTCCTTTGATTCCCCATCCCCACCAGTTAACACATCCAACACACCCCAATCCCTTCCTTACTTGTAGAATAGTCAGGAGGTATCCGAGAAGAGCAAATATTCCAAATAGCAAGTCCAACCTGCTTACTGTACTATACGTGACAAGGGGAAAAAAGTCATACGTCTGACACAAAAAACCCCTGCACGAAAAAACGGAAGTGCGCACGAGGCACTAATGTATCCAAACTGAATACCACTTTCTGTGGCCACAGACTAAAACACGCCTCCTAGGTAGCGCTACAGAACACTACTCTAACTTCGGGTGCCCAAAAAACCCCGGAAAGATTCCGAATTTCCCTCGCCGAGGGAAACCCTTTTGCACAGTCCCGTAAATCCCAAACGAAAACTCAGCAGATTTCAGTACACGCGTTTATCAAAAGCGGCCGCTTTTGTACGTTACCGCTGATTCCCAGGCTCTCAGGATGACGACCGGAGCAGCACCCATCCGGGCGGCTGACACGAAGCCTCGTGCAGCAGGAAGCCTCCGTTTACTGAGCAGCAATAGAAGACGTATTCCACAGGTTCCCACGAAGTAATCCAGAAAGCTCGAACTCTCGACTTCCGCAAAAAACGCCAACAAGGTTAGAAACCAAGCACAGAGCCCTAGTGCTGGTGACCTATAACGAATGAGAAGGGGGGGGGCGGGGTTACCGAAAACAAGGAAACAAAGGAAGGACACCAATTCGAAAGAGGAAAGAAGGAAAAAGACCAGACCTGGGAGCTGGAACCCACACTAATTCCCAACAGTACCTCCCCTCAAAGGCCTCCCCACCGGGCGAGGTTTAGTCGGGTGACGAAGATGGAATAACCTAACCAGTCTGGGAGCATGCACTCCAGTAGCAGGTTCCCAAGAACGGTCTTCAGGGGGATACCCTTTCCAATCAATCAAGTACATCAACCTCCCCCTTCTCCTTCTAGCATCTAGAATAGCATTAACCTCAAACTCCACCTCACCTTCAACCACCACTGGAGGGGGAGGGGGCAAAGATAGATCAGTGTCTGCATAGGGCTTCAACAATGAGGTATGAAACACCGGATGGATGCGATATTCATCCGGTAACTCCAACCTCATTGCAACCGGATTGATCACCTGAGCTATGGGAAAAGGACCCACAAACCTAGGCTGCAGTTTCCTAGGGCCCTCCAGGTGCAGGTTTCTAGTAGACAGCCACACCCGCTCCCCTACGGCATAGGACGGGGCAGGGCTCCTATGTCTATCTGCCTGTCGCTTCATGTCATCTTTCGCCTTTACCAGATGTTCTCTTGCCAAATCCCAAATCCGGCTCAAGGCTGTCCCTAAAGCGTCAACAGCAGGCACATGACCAGTAGGTTGAATGGGGATAGCCCTGGGATGAAACCCCATAGAACAGTAAAAGGGAGACATTCCCAAAGCGGAATGGAAGCTATTGTTGTACGCGAACTCAGCCAAAGGAAGGGCCACCACCCAATCACAAGTAAGGGAAGTCAACAAACATCTCAGGTACTGTTCCATGGTTTGGTTAACCCTCTCTGTCTGGCCATCGGACTGAGGATGATAGGCTGAGGAAAGGCAGAGTTTCATATGCAGGGCCTCCCCTAACTCAGTCCAAAACCGGGACACAAACTGGGAACCCCTGTCAGACACAACGGAAGAAGGCAAACCATGCAGCCGCACAATAGATGACACAAATACCAAGGCCATTTCCTTGGCCGTGGGTAGTTTAGGCAAGGGGATGAAATGGCTCATCTTTGTAAAAGAATCAACCACAACAAGAATCACCGTACACCCTGATTTCAATGGTAGATCGGTAACAAAGTCCATACTAATCGTATGCCACGGTGCAGGAGGTACAGGTAATGGTCTCAACAGGCCAGATGGGCTGGAATGGGATGGTTTACTCACAGCGCAAACCGGACAAGAAGATACATATTGCTGCACATCCTGAGTCAAGGACTCCCACCAAAACCAACGTAAACAGAATTCCCTGGTTTTATGTATTCCTGGATGTCCAACCAGAGCGGAAGAATGACACCATTCTACCACAGAGTCCCGTAGAGAGGGAGGTATATACAATTGTGAGCCATGGTATAGCAACCCATCCCTCTGAGCAAAGGAAGGCAAAGATGACCAAGATGTCAAGTCCAGACCCCTCAATTTATCTTTCACCGAGGCTACAAAATCATCCAAAGTGACACTCCCCACTATCTTCTCAGATGGAATAAAACATCCTGAGTCCTTATCGGTCCCCCTCTCATTCGGTTTCACATGAATGCGAGATAAGGCATCCGATTTCAATTGCTGAGCTGCTGGCCTGTAGGTGATAATGAAATCGTACTCATTGAAGAATGAGACCCACCTCATCTGCCTAGGGGTAAGGGCCCGAGCAGCTCTAAAGAACTCAAGATTCTTATGATCTGTAAAGATGGTAATGGAATGACGGGCCCCCCACAAATGATGTCTCCATTCTTCAAAAGATAGTTTAATGGCTAGCAATTCTCGCTCAGCAACCGTGTAATTTCTTTCGGCAGGCAACAGGGTTTTTGAGAAGTAGGCAATGGGATGCATAAATCCGGTTTCCACATCCCGCTGAGATAAAACACCTCCAACTGCGCCCAAGGAAGCATCTGCTTCGACATAGAAGGGTAAGGCAGGGTCAGGATGAACCAGAACAGGAGCTGTAGTGAACCTCTCTATCAACTGGTCTAGAGACATTTGCGCCACATAAGACCACACGAAAGGTACTCCCTTCCGCAACAACACAGTCATAGGTGCTACGATCTCCGAAAAATGAGAAATAAACCTCCGGTAGAAGTTAGCGAATCCTAACAATACCTGCACTTCTTTCACATTGGTTGGGGCGGGCCACGAAGTGATTGCCTCGATCTTCCGAGGATCCATTCGAATACCTTCCGCTGAAACAACGAAACCCAGGAACTCTACCCTGTTGGTATGAAAAGCACATTTCTCAGGTCTGACAAAGAGCTGATTGTCTTTCAAAGCCTGCAAGACTTGCCGAACATGATTGACATGTTCCGCTTCTGTATTTGAGAAGATCAATATATCGTCAATGTAGACAATCACGCTCAGGTCTAAAAACTCCCTTAACACCTCATTAATAAAAAACTGAAAAGCAGCCGGGGCGTTACACAACCCGAAGGGCATAACACAGTACTCATACAGGCCGAACTTAGTCCGGAAGGCGGTCTTCCATTCGTCGCCTTCACGGACTCGTATGAGATGGTATGCCCCTCGGAGATCTAATTTGGTAAACACCGTCGCATGCTTCAGCTGATCCAGTAACACTGGAATCAAAGGGAGGGGATACTTGTTCTTAATAGTACCCTTATTGAGCGCCCTGTAGTCCACACAGGCGCGAAGACCTCCTTCTCGTTTGGGGATGAAAAAGATAGCCGAAGAAGCGGGAGAAGAGGAAGGTCGAATAAACCCCTTAGCCAACATCTCATCTACGTATTCCTTTAAATGGTGTTCCTCCGGCTCGGATAAGGCGTAGATTCGACAACAAGGTAAAGTCGCCCCTGGCATTAGGTCTATGCGACAATCAAAAGAACGGTGGGGAGGCAAGCCCCTCGCTCGCCCTTTATCAAACACCTCTGCATATTCCACATAAGCTTCCGGTATTGTATGCACATTACACCGCAATCCATCTCCAACCGCACAAGATAGAGGTGTAACCCAATCCGTAGCCACTTTATAACAACTCTGCAGACAAAAGGCTGAATCAAGAGTCACCGTTCTCCGAAACCAATCAATGCGGGGATTGTGGGATTGCAACCAGGGAACCCCCAACACAACACCAAACGACGGGGCATCAATCAAGTCAAACCTAAGATACTCTGAATGGCCATTGTCACACACCATGCATAAGGGCTCAGTCTGTTTAGTGATTGTACCGGAGGTCAATTCTGTTCCATCAATAGCCCTCACGGGTTCTGGTTGCTCCTTCAGCAGCCAGGGCACTTTCAATCGTTCCGCTAACTTGAGATCCATGAAATTGCCAGTGGCCCCTGAATCCAATAAGGCGGACACAGGAGTCCTGTGACTGTTCGAAATGACTAAGCAGACAGTGATCATGAAATGTTTGGGCACTCTTTTGACTATGCCCGAAATCTGATAGGAGGGATTGTGCCTATCTTGCATCACCAATTCAGCAGGAGGTTGCACACAAGCCACCACCTTCTTGGCGGGCCGGGAAGAAGGTTTAACAGAGCAATCCCTGGCATAATGTCCTCCCTGCCCACAGTACAAACACAAATTAAGAGTGCGTCTTCTACTTTTCTCATCAGCCGTGAGGGGACCCCGCACCCCACCAATTTCCATGGGCTCAGGGGTTGTTCCCATCTCGCCCTTCACGGAACTCGTTGACTCACCCTTACTCGGAACCACACGAGAAAAATGAAAGCGGTTTTTCTCTCCTCTACGCTCCGTTAGCCTATGATTAAGCTTTACCACAAGGTCTATGAATTCCACACAATCTTCGGGAGGGTTCACTACTTGGGAGACAATATCTTTCAGGTCTTCTGACAACCCTTGGTAAAATAACGAAGTTCTTTTATCAGGGGGCCAATGGGTTTCAGACACTAACCTGTTGAAAGTGGAGACATAAGTCATTAGGTCTTGTTTTCCCTGTCTTAGCTTCAGCAGTTCAGCGTCGCTCGCCTGCATAAACGCATGTTTTGCAAAGAGACAACGCATCTGTTCCTTAAAAGCCACAAAATCGTCCAGAACAGGGTCCTCATTCTCAACTAGCGGCACAGCCCATGACGCCGCAGTACCTGCTAGGTAAGATATAACAAATGCCACCTTGGTGGAGTCATTAGGGAATGAAGCTGGTCGACACATAAAGTGCAGATGGCATTGGTTCATGAAAATACTATATTTACTGGAATCACCAGTGAACCTTTCCGGAACAGCCAACGGAACAGGGGAGGGTGTAGTCACGTTAACAGTTAAAGGGGGATTACTGGCACTCGTGCTCCTGTCAAATTGAAAAGTAGCTGGATGTACTAATGGTGATTTACCCATTCCCCAAACAGACGCTTTAACCTTCCCTACACTCATCTCCTGACGTAACCCTTGGTTTTCCTGTTGTAATTCCTGCACCTTAAGTTGCAGAGCGTTCACAGCCCCTATTAGTTCCTGAACAGTAGGGGCTCTTTCTTCCAACTCATTCCCATCCTCCTCCATTCTCGCTCAGGTGGTTGTAATTTCGTGGGCTTGGTTTTCTGTTGGATCTTTCGCCGTCTCAACCCACAACCACGGAAGCGAGGATGGCCCCACTCATCTGCCTCTCTTCGGATCGCCGCACGCACCTTAGATACAGCGTGAGCGCGAACCGAGAAAAGGGAGAAGGTAGGAAAAATGTTGAACAAAGAAAAAGTAAAGCCAATGCTCTCTCTTTGCTACAGCTCAGCAGACCCTCTTCTGTAGCTTGGGGAAGGAGCTCCTAACCTGCAGCCACAAGAGAAAAGAAACACAGAAAAGAAAGAGTACATTAACATATAACCCAGTGCTCCTTCCTTTGATTCCCCATCCCCACCAGTTAACACATCCAACACACCCCAATCCCTTCCTTACTTGTAGAATAGTCAGGAGGTATCCGAGAAGAGCAAATATTCCAAATAGCAAGTCCAACCTGCTTACTGTACTATACGTGACAAGGGGAAAAAAGTCATACGTCTGACACAAAAAACCCCTGCACGAAAAAACGGAAGTGCGCACGAGGCACTAATGTATCCAAACTGAATACCACTTTCTGTGGCCACAGACTAAAACACGCCTCCTAGGTAGCGCTACAGAACACTACTCTAACTTCGGGTGCCCAAAAAACCCCGGAAAGATTCCGAATTTCCCTCGCCGAGGGAAACCCTTTTGCACAGTCCCGTAAATCCCAAACGAAAACTCAGCAGATTTCAGTACACGCGTTTATCAAAAGCGGCCGCTTTTGTACGTTACCGCTGATTCCCAGGCTCTCAGGATGACGACCGGAGCAGCACCCATCCGGGCGGCTGACACGAAGCCTCGTGCAGCAGGAAGCCTCCGTTTACTGAGCAGCAATAGAAGACGTATTCCACAGGTTCCCACGAAGTAATCCAGAAAGCTCGAACTCTCGACTTCCGCAAAAAACGCCAACAAGGTTAGAAACCAAGCACAGAGCCCTAGTGCTGGTGACCTATAACGAATGAGAAGGGGGGGGGGCGGGGTTACCGAAAACAAGGAAACAAAGGAAGGACACCAATTCGAAAGAGGAAAGAAGGAAAAAGACCAGACCTGGGAGCTGGAACCCACACTAATTCTCAACACGTATCAGGTGTCTAGATTCTGGATCTTTTCCTCGGGTTGTGAGCCACTAGTTGTTTTTCAGGCTTCTGAATATTCTTTAAATTTCATTTCTCTTGTGGACAACCTGCCTCAGCACTGTGGCCTAAAAGTCTGGTTCAAAACGCAGAACATTTATGCCGGTTCAAAGAACCACCTCGTCACAACTTTGTTGTGGTCGTGAACTCTACCGGTCCTGGGACTCCCTATGTCCTCTTCCGGTACAGATTGTGGGAGTTTTGTCCTCCTCCGGTCCTGGGACGTCCTCTGTCCACTCCCGGTACTGATTGAGGGACTATTGTCCTCCTCCGGTCCTGGGACATCCTTTGTCCACTCCCGGTTTTAAATCTGGAACTTTTCTCCCCTTCCAGTCCTGGGACATTCTTCTGTCCACTCCCATTTCGTGGTTCGGCAGGTCCTGGAATTTGCTTTGTCGTCTCTCCTTTGATCTCCTTCCTCTCTGAGACCATTGTCTGCTTTTTAGAACCTTTGTCTCCTTGGACCACAGGAGTCTCCATCTAAGTCTAGGGACATACAGTCGTGGCACTGGGGCGTTTGCCCACTTCCACTTGAGACAACTTCCGGGGCCATTGTCCCCTCCTGGTTCTGGGACCTTTGTCCCCCTCCGGTCCTGGGACTTCCTTGTCCTCTCCCGGTTAGATTCTTGTATCTTACTTAGTCCCCCGCTGGTTCTGATGGTCCTTGTATTGACCTCCCATTGGGTCCTGGGACATCCTTTTTGGAGTTTGAGTCCCCTTAGATTTGCATCTGAATTTCCAGTTGCGTTACTTGTCTTTGAATTGATTTGTGCCAAACACTGGAACAAAACGAAATACTCCCTGCAGAAATTGATGGTGGCTGCTAAACAAACTTTTCCAATTTACAATTGCAATACAGATTCTACACAAACATGTTTTTGTGCTTCTTCTACTGAGATTTTGCCAAATAAGTGTGTATAAACATCACCATTAAGCAATTTGCTGAAAAAAGTACTTAACTTGACCCTTCTCACTTTTGCACCCAATCCCTTAATTTAATTGAGAATTTCAAATGAAAACTATAGTGTGAGGTCGAATTGTTAATTTATAAAAATGAGCCATCCAAATTACTTCAAAAATCCACATGGTGGCAGTGTTGTTAAAGATTTACTGAGTAACTATGTCCATAAGTGTACAAAAATCTTGTGAAAGATCGAATTAAATAGTGTTGGATTCAAAATCTTGTCAGCCTCGTATTTCCAGGTTCAGGGACAGGTCATGTCGTAAATACTATGCACTAGTGACACAACAACATTGCGATAACTGATAGAATGGCAGATTCTGATTAAAAGTTACTATTTCCGGCACATATCTTTCTAAATAAAACACACGCAGCACTCCTTTCATATCTCTCACCGTCTGAACACCGGTCAGTCTGCGCGTGAATGTCCTCTTTTTTAACTTTGTTGAAGACTGGCTTGATTTTTAAGAGCCTCACTGGTGGTATCCTTATCGCTTATCCTAAGATGAAACCCTCTACACGTCTCACTTGGGTAGCGTTGCGTTGTGTTCCCGAAACCTGTTGCCATGAGAACACAACATGTGAGGCTACAAAATGGGTGCCTGACGACGCAGAGTGACGTTACACGCTGCGCACAGTGCGTGATGTTGTACCCAGGCTGGAAACAGGCCCGGTTCTAGAGGGTGGGCCGGGTGGGCCAGGCCCACCCAAACATGAGCCTGGCCCACCCAAAGAGGAGCCTTGGCCCTGGCAGTAAAACGATACAAAATGCCCAGATAACGCCAGTGATTAATGATCCTGCTAGAGAGCAATCATTTGTTTGTTAGTAGTTTTTAAATGCAGATTAACTGTATTTTATGTGGAAGCTCAGTGGGTTACTGCCTTTGTCACAGACATCCTTGTGTTACTTGCAGTTCCAAAATTACAATCCTAACATAGGACAATGACCAATGAACTGTCATCGAAGAGCTGCCTACAAACATGAATGGTATAGTTAAAACTTCGCATTTTTTGTTTTGTGATATAGTTAGAACTTACTCAGTCTTTCATTATTCTAATGTTGCTAAAGTGAGTATCTTTGGGCAGATGTACATTTTTATCAGTAAAGATGACCCCCATGGAATACTCTTTAAATCCTAAGTTTGTTTTCCCCATATCAAACCCTTTTAAAATATACTGCCCACCAGTATGGATGACGTGATTCATACACCTTGTAATCCTCATTTGCTTAAGTAACATTCCCTATCGGCTGATTTACATACTTGTATGATTCATTGTCTCTGTATAATGTGTGTGTGATGTAAAGTACTGACACACACTACACTGATATGAGTAGCACTATACAACAAATGAAATGCATATGAGAGAGGGGCTACGTGAAGATGAGGGGCACTGTTGGAGGGTGGCAGTGAGGGAATCCGAGGAGGAGGTAGTGGGAGAGGCTATGGAGCGATGAGGGGCACTGGTAGAGGATGACAGTGAGGGAATCTGAGCAGGAGGTCATGGGGTGGAGGGGGAGTTAGGGAGATATGAAGGGCACTGGTGGGGGTGGTAGTGAGGGAGTCAGACGAGAAGGTCATGAGGGGGAGGGGCTACAGAGATAAGGGGTACTGGTCTTCGAGGAGGAGGTCATGAAGGGGAGGGTCTATGGGGGATATGAGGGGCACTTGTGGTGTGAGGAAATCCGAGGAGGAGGTCAATAGGGGCGGTAATGGAGGGAGGAGGGGCACTGTTGGAAGGTAGTAGTAAAGGTATTTACGGAAAAAGAGGTTAATGGTGCGGTGCCAAAAAAGACTTTCGCATCAGTCATGGCCTTTCGGTTTTTGTTTATTTAATTAGCAGTCTGATTATAAGGGCTACTGTGGAACATACTCTAAAGTGTGTGCTAATTATATTTACTGCTATATTCAATGTTTTAAGTTTGAAGGTGATTTTACTAATGTTTCTACCGGGCAAAATGAAAGTGGAGACCGATGGTGCCTGATATGGGGCTGGGGCCCAAGGTCAGCTGTGAGATAAGGTGCACTGGAGAGGAGTAGTGGATATTCAAGACTGTAAGGGAGTATGTTGCAGAGTCTGGGGTCAGGTGGAGGTAGTAATGAAGAGGGATTCTCCCTGAAGGCTCGCACAGGGGGAGCCCAAGAAGTATCACTTGCCTGATCCTCCCACCTCAGAAACCTCCTCTTCCCATCAAAGGAACATTACATGGAAAAAACACTTTTTGAGAGTGATGACATTTAGAAAGATTTGGAAAAGAGTGCGTTTTGCTGGGCCTTGCAAGACTAAGAAGGCCTGCCCAGAAATATATGCGACAAATCGAGCTTCAGTGGCCCACCCAAATGCACCCTTGGCCCACCCAAATAAAAATTCCTGGAGCCGGGCCTGGCTGGAAACAAGGAATGATGTTTCCATACTCTGAGGTAAAGCTGGGCATACCACGTCACAATGGAGCATGCAGCTCCTACGCTGAGACAAATGGAGATACTACCACGTCATCATTTTGAAATGAGCCATGGAGAAGTACAGATCAACACGGAGACAGAATAACGATATTGACAACTCACGGTAGATGGACTTAAAGTTGTTACTTCCTTCCTCAGTTCGAGTCTCAAACTCAGTCGTTTTATTTATTATTCTTTTTTAGCCTGTGTCCGTTTTTCCATCCAATTCACTCGTTTTTCAGCAGATGTATACATTAAAAGTACTCAGTTTAAATCCGTGCTGTTTCTAGTGTCTGACGCTTCGTTTGGCACGATGTCAATTTAAAATACCTCTGTTACGTGTAGCACTTCTACTTGTTTCACAGGGTTAGATTGCAGCTGATTTATCTTACAATTCTTTAGCTGATTTTTCCTTGTAACTTGCAGCTAATTTCTTCAGGGTTTCTTGTGTACACAGATTTTAGACTTTTCTTCTTGTTGATCTTCGATTTTCGCTCCCTTTCAGCCCGGAAATAGGCAGTGGTCGCCTTTCTGGTATCCAGGTTGAATTACTGCAATGCCCTTTATGTAGGGATAAATAAGGGACTTCTGCATCGACTCCAACTGGTGCAGAATTCAGCCGCAAGGCTGGTGATGGGTCTCCCTAAATTTCACACCGTCTCAGACACCATTAGGAGCTTTCACTGGCTCCCGCTTGGGCGGAGAATTGTGTTCAAAGCCCTATGTCTGGTAAAATGTTTCACAGATATATCCCTAGCAAGAATTTGAGATCTGCTAGTAGGAATTGGGTAACAGTCTCTAGGTTTAGGAAAGTCAGGTAGGGGGGTGGGGGGGGGGCGTTCTCGCTGTTAGGTGCCAACTGGTGGAATCTGCTTCCTCTCTCAATCTCAATTTTGGAAATACATTCTTCCTTCAGGATATCTTTGAAGACCTGGCTTATCTCTTGCTCCAGCTGCCATCTCCCTTAATCCTTTAGCTCCAGTAATCTGTGAACTTTGATACATTGATCCTTGTCCGCAGCGCCTAGATGCCCTTGGGCTAATGTACGCGCTTTAATAGTCTTATATTCATTCATTCATGAACCTCTGATAAAGCTGTTGCAATTGTTACAATTAAAACAGGAAACAGTTATATGTTTCATTCATCCTGGGAATAGATTGACAAGTAATCATTTCTTTGCTATTTTTTTCTCTTTGATGGGCAAACAACGGTCTTCCTGAAAAGATCCCTTTAAAATCAGATTCCACTTGGAGCATTGGCCAATGCTGCAGAATTGCTTTCTTAAAATGCATGCTTGAAGTTGAACATTTTGAAATTAAAACCGATCTTTTATTATGCCTTTTCTTCTGTGTCAATTTAAGTAATTCTTCTCGTGTTTTGGTAGTACAGCGTTCCTTTGCTCCTTCCAAGATTTCTTTTGGGTATCTTCGGCTCTTAAATTTTGTTGATCATTGCATTAACTTGGTTGTCTAAAGTGTCAGGATTAGAAACAATTCTTTTGGCTCTGTTGGACGTGGCCCATCTGGCAGGTCCGCCCCTGAAGTTTTTATGGTATATGTAACCTGGGGAGGATGATTTCCCCTCTGAGTGAGTGTGAGGAGAGAGCGACCTACCCTTCCATAGGAATGCATGGGGAATGAATGAGTCCTCGGTAGTTCCCGATGCGTAGGGTGTGCAGGGTCAAGTCTGGTATGTATGAACTCGTGAGATTGAATGCTGCGCAACGGTATATGAGGTATGAGTGTGTCTAGTGTAGAAGTTCCCCTTTTGGAAGTTGGCATATTTGTGGAATATGTGCCTGGCGTATGATTGGCCGGGGCTGGCTGGTGAGCCTGGCTCCCAGGATCTGGGAGGGTCTGCCCCGGTGGTGAATGGAGTGTTTAGCATACTGATGTGAGGGGAGGAGTGAGCCTGGGTCTGCTTGTGGATTGACTGTCTGGTTTGAGTGTCATGAATGAGGCTGGGTTTTCCCCAGACAATGCTGGCTCCACCCCCTGGGGTGCGGCTGATGTTCCTAGCCTGGCCAGTGTAAAGAATCCCCCCATAACCAGTTCCAGCTGGTTCTCCCCCTGCCTGCCCCTTCAGACCAAGAATGTGTGTATAAAAAGGGTGCTGTGACACTCTGGACTTGTTCTTGTTCTCAAACTTGAATCTACCAGGAGCTGCTGCTGCTTGGGCTCAGGGTTGGTTTACCTCCCTGGGCCCTGCCCTACTCCTGGACTCCTGATGGTTTTCCCCCTCCGAGGAGCGGCTACGCTCCACCTGAGGTCCTAGACTCCCTATGGACTTTTGCAACCTTCATCTGGCCTCTGGGGAGCGCTTTTCTCCTGATCCCTAGCACTGAGAGCGCGGCATCTATACCCTAGCGCTTGGGAGCGCTGGATTCATCGAGCCGGTGCCACCCGGCATTTGCCCTGCCCCACGGAGTTGCCAGACGCCCAGCGAGTGCCTACCTCGCCTACCCCCTTGCGTGGCATGTTTACGAGGGAGCCTACTCCTCGCTACCTCCCCGAGTTCACCGCTGCAGCCCGGAGTCGGCTGTGGAGGCGCTGTGCCCGCCTCCCTATCCAGGGCCGCGCTGCCATTGGCGGCCCCGGAGAAAGCATTACCGCCCCGCTATTGGTCCTGGCCGCCGGGACTCCTACCGCGTCATTGCGGGGCCGCGCAGGGATTGGCCCGACCGTGGAGGGCTTCCCCAGGCGCACCCGGCAGTCTAGGGCTCTCCCGGAGGAGGGAGCGCCGCCATCGCCACGACGAAGAGCTGAGGCCCCGTGGAGCCGCCGCCTCTAACAACTGGTGAGCGCGGGCGGGCTACGGGACGCTCCTCTGCCTTGGGGAGTGCTGTGGGTCCGCGAGGCCTCCTCCCTGGGCCCCAGAGTCCGGAAGGACTCCCACGATGCTCCGCCTACGGCTCCTCCTTCCTTGAGCCCCAGAGAGGCTCCCTCTTGGCCCCCTCCACCTCTGAGCCCGGCGAGGCTCCCCCTTTGGCCTTCTTTACTTCCGAGCCCGGCGAGGCTCCGCCTTGGGCCCCCCTCATCTCTGAGCCCGGCGAGGCTCCCCCTTTGGCCCTCTTTACTTCCGAGCCCGGCGAGGCTCCGCCTTGGGCCCCCCTCATCTCTGAGCTCGGCGAGGCTCCCCCTTTGGCCCTCTTTACTTCCGAGCCCGGCGAGGCTCCGCCTTGGGCCCCCTTCATCTCTGAGCCCGGCGAGGCTCCCCCTTTGGCCCCCCTTTACTTCCAAGCCCTGAGAGGCTCCACCGTGCCAACGCCCCCCCCTCGTTCTCGAGCCCGAGTGGCTCCTCCAGTTGGCACTCCTTGTCCCCAGGGTCGGCGAAGCCCACACGACGTCCCTCAGTTGCCCAGCACTTAGTGGGCAACTGCTACGTTTAGGTTTGCCCTGGGCTCCCTGCCATGAACATCGAGACTCTGGGCCCCTTGCCCCAGAAAGGCCCGCTGGCCTGTGGATGGCTATGGACTAAGACTAAAGTGATCCCTACAAGTAGCCTATGTTGCACCTCTACCGGTGCTCCTGTATGTTGTGTACCTTGACCTCCTTCGCCCCCCTCTGAATACCAGATGTCCCCTGTATGTGATTCCTAGTAGTGGTCCCTTGGCCCTGCGCTGTCCCTTCTTCCCTGTAGCCCCTGCCCGTGCCCCTGGAACCTTGTACAATGTATGTTCCTATGTGTCCTGCTTAATACAGAAACTATTTTTATATATATATATGGTGTGGAGTTCCTTTTGTGGGAGGCCGGGGATGTTGTTGTTTAGTGGGTGCGTGCGCAAATGCTTCACATGTCCTCCGAGTTAGGCCTGGCTGCCCGCGCCGCGTTACCTAGAGGGCGAGCAGGGGTCGATTTTACATAGGAGTGGTGGTCTCTGACTGGCTGGGGTGCAAGCCCTGGCCGGCCGGGGGTCTCATTTCCTACACTGGTGGCTAGCGGTGGGATCCGGACTTGTGTTTGCGCAGTACCACAATGATAACTGGCCTCCCTACAAAACTCTGTATTGTAAATGGTCGCAAAGAAAAGAGATTATTGTTTTAAGAGTTTACGTAAATATCCGTCCTATGAAAGATGTGTTCTGGTTAGATGGCCCTAGCTAGGGAGGGTAGATCAACTCCCTAGTACAATGTGTTTTCTGGACTCGCCAGAAGGGTGGGATCCAGTGGTGGCAGCATAATTATGTTCAATGTATATGGTCCCTGTCCATTCCTTAGAATAATGATACCTGTGCCACATAGGGTCAGGTCAGGTTGCTAAAAAATGTCTGTGAAAAATGTTAAAGATTGTTAGAAATACCCGTCCTGTGGAAAGTTTTAAGGGTTACTTAAATATCTGTTCTGTAGAAAAAAAATGTACATGTATGCTGAGAGTTAGGTGTCCCTAGCTTGGGAGGGTAAATCATCTCCCTAGTGTAATATGGTTTTTTTGGATTCACCAGAAGGGTGGGATCCAGTGGTGGTTGCAAAATTGTGTTCAAATATGTATGGTCCTTGTCCCTGCCCTAGAGTAATGGTACCTGTGCCCCGAGGGTCAGGCTGAGGAATCAGGGGCGGTGGAAAACTGTCCTACCAGTCTAGGGAACGGTATGTGCATGAATGTTGAGGTATGCTGAGTAATGGAGTATGAGTTCTCTGGGATGGGGAGCTTGCTGAATCAACGTTAACCTTGTCCTTCCTTATCCTGATGAATGTGTTGGAGGCAGCATGTGTTCCGTGCCCCGCTGAATGTGGTTGATGCGTCAAGTGTCCCCCCCCCTTTTTGCCCTGCTAATTGTGTTTGATGCATCATGCGTTCCGTACCCCGCTGAATGTGGTTTAGGCGTCAGGTGTCGCCCTGGCTGAATTTATGTTAAGTTGTATCCCGGACAAGGAAGACCTGCTGGCTCGGCCGCGGCTTGCCTTGGGGAGAGCTGAACCTTGAGACCTGCTGCCGCTGCTGCAGCTCGTTTTGTTAAAGTTATGGTAGTTGTATCCCGGACAAGGAAGACCTGCTGGCTCGGCCGCGGCTTGCCTTGGGGAGAGCTGAACCTCGAGACCTGCTGGCACTGCCGCGGCTCGTTTTGTTGAATTCATGTTAGTTGTATCCCAGACAAGGAAGACCTGCTGGCTCGGCCGCGGCTTGCCTTGGGGAGAGCTGAACCTTGAGACCGGCTAGTACTGCCGCGGCTCGTTTTGTCGAATTTATGTTGAGTTGTATCCCGGACAAGGAAGACCTGCTGGCTCGGCCGCGGCTTGCCTTGGGGAGAGCTGAACGCTTAGTTCCCAGGTGGAAGACCAGTGGAGGAAGGAAGTTCCAAGACTGTTAGGAAAGTGTGTTCTGAGGGTGTTTCTCCTGGGAGAACGCGGAACCTCAGAAGTAGAGGTAGGGTGGGGCATTCTTGCCCGTGACCTCTGGCAAGCCTGAGGGTGTGGACCCTAGGTGGAAGGAACAGTGGTAGTCGTGGCTACCCTGAGAAAGGGAGTGGAGAAGGGCTATTGTGGGCCCGGGGTTACCACCCCCCACTTCGGATTTGCAGGGACCAGTGGTATCTGGGTGGCCTAGGGCCTGGTCCTAGTCACGGACAACTAAGGCGTGCCAGGGGGGTGGCCTGGTTGGACCTATGTCTTTATTATTTTTGTTATTTTTTTTATTATTTTTCTTGATTTTTAGCCTATGTATGTCTATCGGCCCAGGTAGGCATCGAACTGGAGGGTGTCTCGGTAGCGCGAGCCACGTCCATGTTCTACCGCCCTGCAGCAGGGAAGTCCATCACGGTAGTGATTGGTCTACCCTGCGTTTGGGCTGGGAGGGGCATGTGTTGGACGTGGCCCATCTGGCAGGTCCGCCCCTGAAGTTTTTATGGTATATGTAACCTGGGGAGGATGATTTCCCCTCTGAGTGAGTGTGAGGAGAGAGCGACCTACCCTTCCATAGGAATGCATGGGGAATGAATGAGTCCTCGGTAGTTCCCGATGCGTAGGGTGTGCAGGGTCAAGTCTGGTATGTATGAACTCGTGAGATTGAATGCTGCGCAACGGTATATGAGGTATGAGTGTGTCTAGTGTAGAAGTTCCCCTTTTGGAAGTTGGCATATTTGTGGAATATGTGCCTGGCGTATGATTGGCCGGGGCTGGCTGGTGAGCCTGGCTCCCAGGATCTGGGAGGGTCTGCCCCGGTGGTGAATGGAGTGTTTAGCATACTGATGTGAGGGGAGGAGTGAGCCTGGGTCTGCTTGTGGATTGACTGTCTGGTTTGAGTGTCATGAATGAGGCTGGGTTTTCCCCAGACAATGCTGGCTCCACCCCCTGGGGTGCGGCTGATGTTCCTAGCCTGGCCAGTGTAAAGAATCCCCCCATAACCAGTTCCAGCTGGTTCTCCCCCTGCCTGCCCCTTCAGACCAAGAATGTGTGTATAAAAAGGGTGCTGTGACACTCTGGACTTGTTCTTGTTCTCAAACTTGAATCTACCAGGAGCTGCTGCTGCTTGGGCTCAGGGTTGGTTTACCTCCCTGGGCCCTGCCCTACTCCTGGACTCCTGATGGTTTTCCCCCTCCGAGGAGCGGCTACGCTCCACCTGAGGTCCTAGACTCCCTATGGACTTTTGCAACCTTCATCTGGCCTCTGGGGAGCGCTTTTCTCCTGATCCCTAGCACTGAGAGCGCGGCATCTATACCCTAGCGCTTGGGAGCGCTGGATTCATCGAGCCGGTGCCACCCGGCATTTGCCCTGCCCCACGGAGTTGCCAGACGCCCAGCGAGTGCCTACCTCGCCTACCCCCTTGCGTGGCATGTTTACGAGGGAGCCTACTCCTCGCTACCTCCCCGAGTTCACCGCTGCAGCCCGGAGTCGGCTGTGGAGGCGCTGTGCCCGCCTCCCTATCCAGGGCCGCGCTGCCATTGGCGGCCCCGGAGAAAGCATTACCGCCCCGCTATTGGTCCTGGCCGCCGGGACTCCTACCGCGTCATTGCGGGGCCGCGCAGGGATTGGCCCGACCGTGGAGGGCTTCCCCAGGCGCACCCGGCAGTCTAGGGCTCTCCCGGAGGAGGGAGCGCCGCCATCGCCACGACGAAGAGCTGAGGCCCCGTGGAGCCGCCGCCTCTAACAACTGGTGAGCGCGGGCGGGCTACGGGACGCTCCTCTGCCTTGGGGAGTGCTGTGGGTCCGCGAGGCCTCCTCCCTGGGCCCCAGAGTCCGGAAGGACTCCCACGATGCTCCGCCTACGGCTCCTCCTTCCTTGAGCCCCAGAGAGGCTCCCTCTTGGCCCCCTCCACCTCTGAGCCCGGCGATGCTCCCCCTTTGGCCTTCTTTACTTCCGAGCCCGGCGAGGCTCCGCCTTGGGCCCCCCTCATCTCTGAGCCCGGCGAGGCTCCCCCTTTGGCCCTCTTTACTTCCGAGCCCGGCGAGGCTCCGCCTTGGGCCCCCCTCATCTCTGAGCCCGGCGAGGCTCCCCCTTTGGCCCTCTTTACTTCCGAGCCCGGCGAGGCTCCGCCTTGGGCCCCCTTCATCTCTGAGCCCGGCGAGGCTCCCCCTTTGGCCCCCCTTTACTTCCAAGCCCTGAGAGGCTCCACCGTGCCAACGCCCCCCCCTCGTTCTCGAGCCCGAGTGGCTCCTCCAGTTGGCACTCCTTGTCCCCAGGGTCGGCGAAGCCCACACGACGTCCCTCAGTTGCCCAGCACTTAGTGGGCAACTGCTACGTTTAGGTTTGCCCTGGGCTCCCTGCCATGAACATCGAGACTCTGGGCCCCTTGCCCCAGAAAGGCCCGCTGGCCTGTGGATGGCTATGGACTAAGACTAAAGTGATCCCTACAAGTAGCCTATGTTGCACCTCTACCGGTGCTCCTGTATGTTGTGTACCTTGACCTCCTTCGCCCCCCTCTGAATACCAGATGTCCCCTGTATGTGATTCCTAGTAGTGGTCCCTTGGCCCTGCGCTGTCCCTTCTTCCCTGTAGCCCCTGCCCGTGCCCCTGGCACCTTGTACAATGTATGTTCCTATGTGTCCTGCTTAATACAGAAACTATTTTTATATATATATATGGTGTGGAGTTCCTTTTGTGGGAGGCCGGGGATGTTGTTGTTTAGTGGGTGCGTGCGCAAATGCTTCACATGTCCTCCGAGTTAGGCCTGGCTGCCCGCGCCGCGTTACCTAGAGGGCGAGCAGGGGTCGATTTTACATAGGAGTGGTGGTCTCTGACTGGCTGGGGTGCAAGCCCTGGCCGGCCGGGGGTCTCATTTCCTACAGGCTCTTAGTAGTTGTGAGTAGGGTTAATGGTTTTTCAAGGACTTTTGATGAAAGCTTTTTGATTGAAAACTCCCATGAGTAAAGGTGCATGTTTTTGTTAAACCTGTAGCTCTGTAACACCCGGTCTTGCTGCGTGAGTTAAGTTGTGTGTTTTGTTAAACCGGTAGCCCAGTAACACTCACTTTAGTTGCCAGCTACTTGTACTGTTTTCCACCATGTAGTTGACCGGAACTCTTTTTAGTTGATGTATTAACTTTGTTTTACATTTTCCAGCATTTAATTGGTCTGTCGCAGAGTGTAATGTCTTGGAATCATGGGAGAGTTTATAACTGTTTCTTTACACTTCTGCTAGTACACGCTACACCATAGGTGTGTTTTGAGTTTTTATTAAGTTTGTTTTACGTCTATTCGATATTTGTAAACAGGTTACCTATAGTGCATCCATGTTTTTTCACTGCGTGACTATCTTGAAGGCACTACCTTTTTTTACTTTTCTTTCACTCTACTGCTGTACTCAAGTTATCTCAGTTTCTCAATACTGGATGGAATTATCACTCAATAAGCCTGGAACTTAGCATGCTTAACATATATTGTTTGAGATCAGCTTAGATGGCAGAAATCTGCTCTGAACTTGAGTTATATTTTTTTGTAGATCATTATATCCCTGATGAAAGGCGAAATCAGCCTGAAATGCACTGGGATGGGATTGGAAAATTTAAAGAATTATTACTAATGAAGATTTGTTACTATTTGTTAGTGGAATGAAGAACACTGAATATCACCAGTGAAAACAAACCAGTTGAATTGATCTACAGTACTTGATTTACTGTTTTGAATGTGATACAAAACCTTCAAATAGCGTTATAAAGCAGTGCAACAGGGGACGTCCCCCAGTTAGGGTACACAGCTATACTTCATATTTTACACTCATTGATCAGTGAGTGAAACCCTTCTTCACGCTAAAACAGGAGTACGCTTTGAAAGGGACAAATCCAATTAAACATCGCTACAGACATAGCCCTGGGCTTAGGTTGGGCATGGTGCTGTTGATGCAGGAGTGCTGCTCTCAGCTTGTTCACCGGAGGCTGGTGCAGCAGGGCCAACTTCTTGACAAAAGTTATAGTGTGCACCCCGTGGTATTAATCTGCTTCTTCTGCTCCCCACTAGCCACATTCTTGGCAGCACCTTTCTCTGGGGGCCATCTTGAAGCTATCAGTTGGCAGGGGCACTTAGCTTCACAACAAGCTGAAGAGATGACCGTGTTGTGTAGTTAGTCACACGTCATGTCATGCAAAGGCCTTCTGTCTGGCAGTACTGTGGGTGATGTCTCTACTCTTGTGAACCTAAAAGCAAACAAGCAAGAAAAACATCAGTGAAACATGGCAATGTTGCAGTTCAAGTAGTAGTACAAACAAACAATACCATTATATCATATAGTGGGGTTACTTAAGTTATTATAATTAATAATAGTATACAGTGTTCATTCGTAAAACTAAAAACTACACCAAATTAACTTTCAAGGTGACTGTACTCTCAGGAAGGATTAGAAAGAGCAACAGCAACAAAACAGCTGTAACTGTTTGCTTTATGTGCAATGCATTACGTAGAATGTGGCACGCAGGGAGGTGCAGCTGAGAAATGCATTGACAATTGAATAATCTTTGCGCAACGATCGCTGTTTGTCACCTATAGCAGACATGGGGTTGAATAATTAATGCCAGATGTAATTGCAAAACAAAATACATTAAAATTGAAAAAAATTTACAAATAAGTGACATTATCCTCAAACATATCATTTGTTTTAATTTATTAAACTGCTATCTCATGGCTCAACCATCCATGCAAGCATATGGCAAGGGGCCATACTGACTGGACACACAAAATGGCTGCCTGCCATTGCCACAAGGTCATCAACAACAAAAACACAGAGCAAATAGGCAGTGGGAATGGGAGCAAAGTGAAGAAGACATGCAGGCATATGTCAAAATCACACTAGCTACCTACACAAAATGGCCACCGACTGACCACATGGTGAGCCAGCACGCAAGGAGACATGGCCGCAACATAATGATAGAAGAACAATACACAACACATGCCAGCTATAGCAAAAGCACACTGGATGTCTGCCTACGCAAAATGTCCACCAGCCACATAATCAAACAGCAAGCAAGTAGGCATGAGGAACAAAGATAAGATATGCAGCCCTATGGGGTAGTACAAAAAACAATATCCCAACAGGTAGTATTCAATAGGCAGTTACATATGTATGTGAAGGCATTACACGTACGGAAAAGGAGTAAGCATGGGCGAATTTTGCGAATCTCGCGTTCGCGAATTTTGCGGATTTGCAAACTCGCAATCCGCAAAATCCGCGAATTCTAGCGAATTTGCGGATTTTTTTTTTGTGTTCGCAAGGATTTCTGCCAGTTTGCGAGGGTTTCGTACCAGTTCGCAATTGCGAACTTACATTTCGGCACGCAACGGTCGCGATTATGTTGTTTCTACGTCTGGTTCATCATCACAGGTTCCCAGCACCCTCTGTTTCACCACTGCAACCCTCTGTTACATCAATGTCACCCTCTGGTTCATCATCACTGTAGATTATGGGGGGGAAAAGCAAGCACACCAGCCCTGCTTCAACTGACATGAATTAATTTGGGGTTAGTTTATTAATGTGTCTCTGTTTTAAAATTCCAGTCTGGCACCTGCTTCCTTATCTGTAATTTGCTTTCTGTTGCAGTGCATTTTTTTTTCCCAGGACCTTTGTGGCCTACTTGTAGCTATTCTATGAGCCTGCTGTGAGGGTCAGAGCAGGGTCATACAATTGTTGCAACTAGCAACTGAATTCTGGAGAGGCCCCAGTCAGGAAGCACTACAGGGAATTGTTACTAATGATGAGTTTGAACTCTTGCACCTGCCGAGTGTTTTCAGTTTTGCAAAACACGTTTTACTGCAATTTCGTGGGATTTGCGGGGAGCGAATACTCGCGAGATCGGATTCAGAAGCCGCAAATTCGTGCGAATATGCAATTTGTTTTTTTGCGGCGTGTTAGTTGGCAAGGTTTTGTGCGTTTTTGCGAGCCGCTCGTAGCGCAAGGCGCGAAGTTACCCTCGCGGTCGTTCAAGGGCGCGGCCATCTTGTTTGCCTGACGTATTTCCGTTTCCGGGCGCAAAGTGTAATCTCGCAAAGTCTGCGGCTTGCCAGTACAGTTTCGCGCGTGTTCGCAAGGAAAATCTCGCGCGAACTTACCCGCGCGGTCGTGAACGGGCGCGGCCATCTTGTTTCTCATTCATTGCTATGGTTCTGGGCATGGTCTTTGTATCCTCTCTAAATCTCTGCCATCCTTTGCTTGTTTGTAGTTTTTTTTGATCCATTTTACTTATTATCTATCCCTCTATTTTTCTAGCCCTATATTTTTGTGTTTACTGCTACTTTTGGTTAATTTTAAACTACTTTTTTAAACTCTTTTCTTTTCTTCTCTTCCCTATTCTATTTTCTTTATTCCTTTCCGCCCAGACCATGGTGAAGGGAGCCGGGAAGCATCCCGAAAAGGGGAAGGGTCCCGCACCCCGTGTCCGGCTCCCGTGCGGGCGTTTGAGGGGGGAGGAGGTCGTACCCAGGGAGATCTTTACCCCGGAGGAGGTGGGCCAACTCATTTTTTATGTTCAGCGCCGCCTCCCCAGGACCATCATGGGAGGCGGCAAGATCAGTGCCGGGTACAGGGTCCGGGAGCGCCGGAAGCGGTGGGAGAAGGTGTGCCAGGCCATTTACCACCAATCTCGGGTCTGGCACACCTACAACCAGGCCACCCACCGCTGGACGGATGTCCTGACCCGTGAGCGAGATCTGCTCGACCTCCTTGGCCTTGAGATCCCCGGGCTTGGTGAGTAGTAGTAGCTATTTCTTTACTACTATGTTTTCTCCTGCTGTGTTATTATATTGCAAATTCTTGTTTTTTACCAAGAGCAATAATGCTGCTCATTACATTGTAGGTAAATTATATTTCAAAATCTTCTGTGCATTTCAGGTACACTGCTCTCCTTCTTCTCAGTAGTGTTACTACTATGCTTATTTGTTTTAGATTTTGTGTTCATTTCATTGGCCTGTGAAATTATGTATGAGTGTAATTTAAAGAACTGCGTAATGCTACACACTAAGGTTCAGATTTTTAATTACCGGCGCATCCCTGCAAAGTAGCAGGGATGCGCCAGTAATTGTGCGTCACGCCACCATCACCCATGGTGCGCCGTATTTACAATGCGGCGCACCATGGGCCCAAAACCTCACCAAAGCGTTACGCATCTGTGCCGTAAAGGCGGCGCATTGCTGGAGTTGCGTCACAACGATGGTGCAGCTCCATCAATGTTCTGGGGTGCCCTATCTCCCAAATGCTGCGTCAAGCCGTACGTCTGCTTCAAGCAGGCGCAGGGTTTGAGTCACGCATCATTGTCCTCAAAGTGACTGATTGAAATCTTGTAGATTTCCCTCAGCCACTTTTAGGATGCGTTCCTGCGCAGGAACGCCCTCCCTTGCGCCGGAACGCCCCCTTATTGTCGCAGGGCTTTACAACGTGATGCATCTCCCATATGCGTCACGTTGTTAATATACGCCGCACCATTGCGCCTCTTTTGTGCTGTCGCTGCGTCACAAAAGTCACGCAACAATGGAGCAAAAGAGCCGCAAGGGGCTTCTAAATCAGCCCCTACAGACTCAAGTCCAGTCCTTCCTTTGTACACATGGCGATAAGAAGAAATAGTGGTGGTGGATTGATAGTTTGAGTATTTTAATGACTGGTTAATGTACTAGGAAACTTTAGTGTTGTCGCTGATCTTCAATCACGATGGACTTTGGCTGTCACTTCACGTGCTGCGGACTGCTGCCTGCCAATCCTAGGCAAACCTTTTTAGTACTTTGTTTAGTGAGTTACATAAGGTAATTTCCAATTCGACGGTCCGCAAATCAAGCAATACTAAAGTAATAACGTAGTCGACCACATGAGATTGGTCAATAATATATACCGTGGAGTAGTTGTCTATTTGCTATTTCGCAAAAATATTTTGTTAGTTCTTTTGAAATGTTTGATTTGGTTGACAAATATCATCCATGTTTTCTGTTTTTCTTTCTTTCATGTTGTACATCAGCTTCCCCCAGGGGCAAGAGGAGGACACAGGAGGAGGAGGAGGGTGCTGTTGACGATGCAGGCCAGGACCGGGCAGGCGAGGGCTCCTTTGCTGGCCCCAGTAAGTTTTAATTTTAATATAGAGTACTTATTTTTTCCTAGCGTTCCTCATTCGATTTTTTCTAAATCGTCTTTGATCTTCTTGTAGACAGGATCTAAATTCTTATCCTGCCTCGACTATGACTCCATGTAGTATTACTAGATTATTCTTATTAGTCTGTCTGTGTAGCTAACTAAGATTGCACATTTGGCATTTCCATTGGACTCCCATTCTAGTCAGCAATAGCTCTATGCACTGAGTGCAGTCCTCTGGGATTGTCCATAATGTCTTTTCAAGTATTCTAAATGTTTATGCTTTGACAATTGCCAACAATAAAAAGGTGAATGACCACCAAGAAAGAATAAGATACTACTTTACTTTTGGTTTGGATAGGAGGACAATCCATTCTACTACTGTTGCAGGGACAAATCTGCACTAACAGAACTATGGACACTAAATAATGCATTGCTTAGCTTATCAATTATAATAGGTGCTGTTAGACTTTCCACATACCTCAGTGATAACAGACTTTGTAGTTGAACCCCCAATCTCCTTACTGACTAAATAGTGTGGCAGAGTCATTTAGCTCCCAAAGTCACCGATGGCAGAGGCACGGACTTATGCTTGCAAAAATTCCAAAACCTTTAGCTCATCCACTCTAGTCTGGAGGATCAAAAACCACAGAGTCTATTTGAGTTTAAAAGCTTTATTAAAAGTAAACACATTTATTGAAATCAAGTTTGTCATAAAAGTAAACGTTTAACTGGAAATGGAAAAGTGCTTAGTGCTGACGATTAATTGGACACATTTCTTGTGGTCGAGCCGAGCTCTCACCTGGTTTGAACTTGATCCTGCTCGTGTTCTTAGAAGTCAAGCTTCTGTCTGTTAGGAGAAAAAGTGGTGCGTATTAAAAATAAAAAGCAAGCATTCATCAGTTGTGCCAAAAAGTGCAGCAAGACAACAGCCTTCCATGGAAAAAGGGACATTTTTACTTTACAGTAGACAGTCACAAATTATTAAATTGTATACAGTTTTTTTCACATTTCTTTCTTCCTCCTAGACCAAATATTATATAGTAGTGAGTGGTGTATTCTAACATTATTAAATGTACTTTGTAGGTGGAACATCTGGAGGCGGGGCCAGCGTCGAGGTGGTGGTGGCATTGGACGAGGAGGACAACTCTGGGGAGGAGGCGGTGCAAGTACCGAGCAAATCTGTGGGGGATGACACGGTGGTGGCGGGCAGAGGTAAGCTATACATTCCTTACTCATTTGAGATTGAAGACTGCAGAGTGTGCTTTCTGCACGGGTGTATTATAAATAAACCAGGTAGTAGGCTCCTCTAAATGTACTTCGACTTAGCTGTGAAGTTTTTGGCGAGAAGAATCCCAATCAGATCTGAGGTGAACTTGATGGAAGGGCTGAACGAAAAGCGAAAGAAGGGTGTAAGTAAGTGTGGAAGGACGAGAAATGTAATGATGACTGGCAAAGAAGAATGATATGTGTTTGCTTGGTCCCCGAGGTGGCTGGGAAGGAAAGAATATGGTATGGTGCATGGCTGGGTGAATGATGAAGCAAGGATGGGTGTAAGGAGAACAGCCTGGGTGGGTGAAACAGAAACTGTATGTGTGCATATACTTTGAATGGATGGATGCCTGGATCATTCATGGTACTATCTGACTCTTAGATAGCATATGTGTATCTAGAGAGAGTAGACGGTCACTGGATGAACTAAGTGTTACTTTGAAGTGCATGTAACACTGCACCCGCACGTCCATTCCAGTGTAGGAAAGGCAAGGAAAAGAAGTTGTAATTTTGTCCAAATACTACCATGAATAGTAGCAGTAGTTTGTATTGCAACTGCAAGCACAGCATATATCCGGTTATTACGGTGGACACTCCCTACCTCTCTTAATAACTTTAGTTTAGTAGTAGTACGTCATTCATGTGTGGGGGTATCACTGTTCACTCCATAATAAGCAAAGCACCTAAAGTCATCCCATATGTCATCAAATACATCCCATGTGAAGTGATAGATAATCAGATTATTTTGCTTCTTTATTTTCCTTTTCTAATACTCATTTGCACTGTAGGGTGAAAGCTAAATTAATTAAGCAGTAGCCCTTTTAACAGAGTATTCTCAGTGCCACCCGTAATAGAAAAGTAAGAGCTTCACCACCTGCATGTACTGGACCGGTACAGTAACGCAAGTCTGTCTCACTCACCATGGTGTGCGTCTGTTTTTCTCGGGTGCAAGTTCACTGCGCTGGCATTATGCCGGCTTGCATAAGATAACGTACCAATTTTCCTAAACAAGAGAGAAGAAGAAGAATAAGACTGGTGTACTGTCATAGTCGACTGTAATGGAAGTAAATAGTGCTTGTAGAATTTGTCCCTTAAACTCCCACTAATGTTAGAGCAAGGATGAAGAAGTCGGAGGTGACATAGATACTGTCCTCAATAGTTATGTACTGTGCTTTCAATTTGCTACTTGTACTGTGACAACTTTCTGCTCAATCATTTTGTGTTAATCTTAAGGAGCATTGGTTACAGACTATGTCTTTCTTTCTTCATGTAGTTGCTCCTTCCAAATCCAAGACACCATCAAGAAGGAAGGAGCTGGCTCGAATGGCCCGGCAACGGAGGCTGGATGCCACTGTCGCAGAATATCGGCGGCTGGTGGCCCTGGAGGAGGAGGAGACGCAGTCTGGTACAACAACAACGTCCACGGGGACAGCTGCATCCTCCTCCGTGCTGGCTGCCAGCCAGCGCAGTGCTCCAGCGGTACGGAGCCGGGCTACCAAAGCCCAACGCCAACGCTGAGCAGCAAAGACAGCAGCTGCCCCCCACAGGATTTGCAAGGCACACCGGCGCCGCTTATCCCTCAGACTGTCCTACCTGGAGCAGGAGGTCCTGAACTATAAGAACTTGGTGGAGGGCCTCCGCTTCGAACTTGCCACCCTCCGCAAGGAGCATGATGCCCTGGCTGCTAAAGGCAACAGCACCCTGCCATAGTGTCCCTTGCCCCTTTTTTAGAGACTTTTGGGGGGTGGGAATTGGGAGTTGGGTTTTTTGGGGACTTTTGAAGGACAATCGTTGGGGTTAGGGAGGGTCTTGCGGGAGATTATTTTGTTAGGGCTATAAAAATATAATTTTTGAAACTTTATCTGACCATACCTGTTTTTTACAGCTTTTGAGTCTGGTGGGTGGGGGTTTAACAGTAAGTTTGTTTTCCTGAATAGTCCTGTGACTTTAGTAGTACTACCGTCAATCTCTCGTCTCTCCTAATACTCCATTATACTACCTCCAACCAAACGCCTATCTTACCTGTAATTTCTGTTTGCAAGTAGGGCTAGGCCCAGGGCTGGCTCCACGGGAAACATCGAATAAGGTTGGCAATCCTGGGCAGATAAAATTTCCTCATAGCGGTGGTACTAGTGGTGTGACACACTGGCAGTTGCATGCCTATGAAAAAAAAGAAAATGAAATCTGGTTTGTCCTCCTGAGCAATACAACGGTACAATAGAGAATATAGCAGGTGACAGTACACTAGAACAGTGCCACATTGTAGCCTAACAAATGGTAAAGTATAACTACTAATTCGGTTGAAGTTCTTTGACATTAGCCATGGGTCTTTGTCAAGCAGAGTAAGAATATATCCTCGGATTTCTTCACCAGCCTGTTGGTATCACCTTATCCTCCCCAGCAAGTGTGTGGATTTATTGCTGTAATTTAGTCACACATCAATCAAAACCACACAGCCCGGGGGAAGAGGGTTAGGGTTTGAAAAATGGATGGGTACGGGGGTTTTTGGGAAAGGTTTTGTGAGACAAGAAAAAAAAGCACAGCATGGACAAACAATTGTGAACATAAACAAATCTTTGGGTACAAACCTATCCATCAATCTTTGAAAGTGCATGCACTACTGCATGCATGTCAGTGAAAAGTCAGTAGTACTTTCGACAACTGTGGAAGAAAGAATGCGACAGTACAGGGCGTGTGTGGAAATATTGATAACTATATTCAAGATAAGGTCTCTGTTGCCAGATACCTGAGAGCCTTGCTGGTCACTATAAATCCATTCACAACACTCAATGGGGTTGGTCTGGAAGGTGTAGTAGATAGAAAAGGAGAAATTGCTCTTTTTCTATGTGTCCCCTCACTCACCAGGGTTGCCCCTTGGTGACATGCTTCATCATTGGGGCCATCCCAGTCCTCTACGGGCTGGGGCATGCTGCGACTTGCGATTTACGTAGGAGCACTTACAAATGACTATGTGTGGTGCAGATGTGATAGTGGAGTGGACTAAGTGATGTGTTAAAGGATCAATTTAGAAGCAGAGAGAGATCCAAGAAATGCAGTCACAGTCCTAGAAAAACCCAATGTATACTGTATCTGTATGTTGTTGTAGTTGTCCTGTTGAATTTGGTAAGTAAGTTGCATGCAGAAAAAAAATCCTCTTATTAGCGGCACTCCTCCATTGCAGCTGACGCTTCGTCCATCGATGTTGGTCACCACCAGAAGACACCCTGTAAAAAAAGCACAGCATGGACAAACAATTGAACATAAACAAATCTTTGGGTACAAACCTATCCATCATTCTTTGAAAGTGCATGCACTAGTGCATGCATGTCAGTGAAAAGTAAGTAGTACTTTCGACAACTGTGGAAGAAAGAATGCAACAGTACAGGGCGTGTGTGGAATTATTGATAACTATATTCAAGATAAAGTCTCTGTTGCAGATACCTGAGAGCCTTGCTGGCCACTATAAATCCATTCACAACACTCAATGGGGTTGGTCTGGAAGGTGTAGTAGATAGAAAAGGAGAAATTGCTCTTTTTCTAGGTGTCCCCTCACTCACCAGGGTTGCCCCTTGGTGACATGCTTCATCATTGGGGCCATCCCAGTCCTCTACGGGCTGGGGCGTGCTGCGACTTGCGAATTACGTAGGAGCACTTACAAATGACTATGTGTGGTGCAGATGTGATAGTGGAGTGGACTAAGTGATGTGTTAAGGGATCAATTTAGAAGCAGAGAGAGATCCAAGAAATGCAGTCACAGTCATAGAAAAACACAATGGATACTGTATCTGTATGTTGTTGTAGTTGTCCTGTTGAATTTGGTAAGTAAGTTGCATGCAGAAAAAAAATCCTCTTATTAGCGGCACTCCTCCATTGCAGCCGACGCTTCGTCCATCGATGTTGGTCACCAGAAGACACCCTGTCCACTGCCTGCCTGGCGGATGCTGAATTGCGGCTCGCTAATGTGAAGCCTAACTCCATCCTTTTTTTCCCCATTGCACAGACTGAAACCCGGCCTGTAATTATTCAACGAAAAACAGGAAGTGATATAATATTACAACACCACTGATAAATAAATATAAGGTATGTAGGCTGTGGAGTGCAAAAACTCACACTTTGATTTTCCTAGTAGACAGTACAATATTTTTGACAGTGCGTACTCTGTCTGAGTCACCTTTTGAAGGATAAATAAGTATGGGCAAATTAATGTAGCGGATCTTTCCCCTCAAGCTAGGTGTACTGTAAACTGTGTTTTAGAACAAAATTAGATCTTCCCAGCAGTGCTCCCACCCAGACCCTTACTAAAGCCAGTCGCAAAAATGTAGAAGACCCCCAATCAAATCGGAAAAAACGAGGCCTAGCAGAAAACTGGTGACAAAACGTACTTTGAAAGTAAAAGTAGGCCCAAATACCCCCTTACCCACCGTGGATTGAATTCAAACCACTTGCAAGCAACCAAGAAAAAGTATCCATAGCCAGCATCGCTCCAAGACTCGAAAACCCCCCCACCCAAACACATGCAATAGAAATACTGCTAACCCTAACGAACCCTAAGTTAAGAATAGTGGCAAAGGCTTTCTTTAACTATGCCAAATCCCCCCTTTCCCACCCAGGATTTTCTTCAAATGACTTGCAACCAAAATTACACATTCTCACGAGTGCTCTAAGACCCCAGAACTCAGTTGCAAAAATGTAGAACACCCCGAAACACATGCAATCCTGCTGCTAGGGCTAACGAACCCTAAGTTACAAAAAGTGCCAAAAGGCTTTTTGGCGTGGATTTTGTCCCAACCACTTCCACCCGGTATTAGACCTTCCCAGGAATGGCCCAAGACCCGCCAACCCACCCGCCAAAAAGCATAAAACCCCCAAACAGGCCAAAAGCAACATCTCCTACTTACAATATTTCTCGTCTTCGGTCCAAACGCGCTGCGTAGCTAGGCCATAAGTCGGGTTTGCCACCACGGATTTCCTGAAAAGCAAATGCAATCAAGATTAGAGTGTCCCAGCAGTGCTGACAGACCCCGAAACTCACCCACAAACAGACGGAACCCCCCCTAAGAGCACCTCAAAGGCAAGCAAGTCAGCAAAAACACTAAAAAATTTGCGCCTCGGATTTGGTCCAAACCACTTTTATCCGGTATTAGAGCTTCCCAACAATGGCCCCAGAGCCGTCAACCCAAGAGAAAACGAGTAGAAGACCCCCAAACAGCCAAAGAGCAAAAGTACAAAAATGGGGACTTAGTCATTTTTTCCCAAATTTCCCAAATCACTCCGCGCGCGCTCTGCAGCTAGGCCCTAACTCCCCTCTGCCACCATGGATTTGCTTCAAACCTCTTGCAAAGTAAAGTATCCATAGCCAGCAGTGCTCCCAGACCCCGAAACCCACCCACAAACACCAGGAAGCCCCCCAAACCGGCCCCCGAAAACGCTACATTGAGCAAAATGTCAGAAATAGCAAAAAAAAAATCGGCCTTTATTTTGTCCCAACCACTTCCACCCGGTATTAGACCTTCCCAGGAATGGCCCAAGATCCGCCAACCCACCCGCCAAAAAGCATAAAACCCCCAAACAGGCCAAAAGCAACATCTCCTACTTACAATATTTCTCGGCCTTCGGTCCAAACGCGCTGCGTAGCTAGGCCATAAGTCGGGTTTGCCACCACGGATTTCCTGAAAAGCAAATGCAATCAAGATTAGAGTGTCCCAGCAGTGCTGACAGACCCCAAAACTCACCCACAAACAGACGGAACCCCCCCTAAGAGCACCTCAAAGGCAAGCAAGTCAGCAAAAACACTAAAAAATGTGCGCCTCGGATTTGGTCCAAACCACTTTTATCCGGTATTAGAGCTTCCCAACAATGGCCCCAGAGCCGTCAACCCAATAGAAAACGAGTAGAAGACCCCCAAACAGCCAAAGAGCAAAAGTACAAAAATGGGGACTTAGTCATTTTTTCCCAAATTTCCCAAATCACTCCGCGCGCGCTCGGCAGCTAGGCCCTAACTCCCCTCTGCCACCATGGATTTGCTTCAAACCTCTTGCAAAGTAAAGTATCCATAGCCAGCAGTGCTCCCAGACCCCGAAACCCACCCACAAACACCAGGAAGCCCCCCAAACCGGCCCCCGAAAACGCTACATTGAGCAAAATGTCAGAAATAGCAACAAAAAAAATCGACCTGGATTTTGCCCCAACCACTTCTACCCGGTATTAGACCTTCCCAGGAATGGCCCAAGACCCGCCAACCAGGCCCGGCTCCAGGAATTTTTATTTGGGTGGGCCAAGGGTGCATTCGGGTGGGCCAATGCGGGCCCGATTTGTCTCTTATATGTCTAGCCAGACCTGCTTCCGGGCCGTCCTTTATCTCTTCTTAGTCTTACTAAGCCCAGTAAAATGCGCTCTTTTACAAATCTATTTCTTACTGTTATCACTCTCAAAAAGTGTTTTTTCCATGTAATGGCCTGTCCCTTTGATGGGAAGAGGAGGTTTCTGAGGTGGGTGTATCAGGCATGTGACAATACTCGGGCTCCCTCTGTGTGAGCCTTCAGGGAGAATCCCTCCAACTGACCCCTGACTCTGCAGCATATTCCCTACAGGCTTGATTATCCACTTTTCTACCACCCCTTTCCAGTGCAAATTATCTCTCAGTTGACCTTGGTCCACAGCCCCATACCAGCCACCATCTGGTTACACTTTCATTATTCCCAGTAAAAACATTCATAAATCACCTCCAAACTTGAAACATTGAATATAGCAGTAAATATAATTAGCACACACTTTAAAGTATGTTCCACAGTTGCCATAAAGACCCGACTGCTAATTAAATAAACACGCATTTGCAATGTAATAAGTCTCACATTTGCAAGAGTTTAAGCTATTGGCATTGTAAATGACAATGCCTTTTATTTATGTTTTAAAAACCAACACATAAATAAAAGGCATTGTCATTTACAATGCCAATAGCTCAAACTCTAACAAATGTAAGACCTATTGCATTTCAAATGCTTGTTTTAAATCTTGCGCCTCTTCTGGCCATGACGCTCCCTCCTTCTTGCGGGTCTTTACATTCTTCACTCACAACCTTCGTTCATTGAGAGAGCACTTCTGTAACGAGGACATGTGTGAACGGCAATTTATTTATATAGCACTTACTACTTTTGATGAGGCATCATGATTTAGTTGTTTCGGCTCTGAATGTACATAATATATAGTGTCTAGTGTGCGTTTTATTAAAGGGCTCTGGCTTCAACTCGGACTACATGCGTACCATATAAAACAAAATAAGCATTTCTGCAGTGTGAACACTCTGGCTGCCCTTCAGACAGACCCTGTCTGCCACCAGTTCACAGACAGCACTTAAAAAGACATGCCTGCTGGCAGGCTTCCAGCACATAGGCCATGCACTGAATGAACATGAGTGCCCCTATGTCTTCCCTGCATGTCCACATCAGTGTTCCGACCTGCCATTGGTTGTGAAGGGATTGTTGGGTGTAAAGTGATTGGTGCAGCACCGAGTAGATAGACTTCTGGACAGAAAGTGCCTGTGTAAAAAAATCCGGTTCAATGTTTTTAATATGTGTTATCGATGGCATGACTTTGTAAAAAGTCAAAAGTTATTTGTTTTTATGTATATTTTTGTATGTTTGTTTGTACCTGTAGGGGACAGGGGTGCAGTAAATCTTACGTTTATTTTAAATTGAAATGTCCCTTTTGAAGGATGTTGGTTTGAATGGGGAGTGCTGCCTAGAAGGATTTAGGCAAGCGTCATGGTATTGTTTCACATTGTAACTCATTCTCAGGGGACAACCATACAGGACTAGGTCATCTATGGGTATACATCACCACGAATTCACAGTGCCCATTTCAAACTCAGGGGGATGAAAGGCAAAGCTGGTTCAGTAAGAATGTCCGTCTAAGCAGAATGTTGCACACAGCAGCAGCAGATGCATTGACACGATGAACTAAACTGCTTCGCTTTGTATCCTATTAAGTCCACTGCATTGTATGGTTTCACCTAAACCTCCACTTTCTTTTGATATACAAATCTCACCACTTTGAACCCCATTTACAACGTAAACGGCCTCTTCGTGTTGATTGTCAGGAGGTCGGCAGCAGGGGGAGGAACGTATAGAGTCTCTGTGACAAAGGCAGTTTCCCATTGAGCTATCCACATAAAATTCTGTTTATCTGCATTTGAAAACTACCAACGGAAAAAATGATTGCTCTCCAGCAGGATCATAAATCAATAGAGTTATCAGGACATTATCGTTGTGTATCGTTGGAAGAATCACTGTGAGGGCCCAGACTCCTGTTTGGGTGGGCCAGGCTCATGTTTGGGTGGGCCTGGCCCACCCGGCCCACCCTCTAGAACCGGGCCTGCCGCCAAACCACCCGCCAAAGAGCATAACACCCCCAAACAGGCCAAAAGGAACATCTCCTACTTACAATATTTCTCGGCCTTCGGTCCAAACGCGCTGCGTAGCTAGGCCATAAGTCGGGTTTGCCACCACGGATTTCCTGAAAAGCATATGCAATCAAGATTAGAGTGTCCCAGCAGTGCTGACAGACCCCGAAACTCACCCACAAACAGACGGAACCCCCCCTAAGAGCACCTCAAAGGCAAGCAAGTCAGCAAAAACACTAAAAAATTTGCGCCTCGGATTTGGTCCAAACCACTTTTAGAGCTTCCCAGCAATGGCCCCAGAGCCGTCAACTCACCTGCAAAGAGGTAGAACAATACCCCCACAAGTGCTGAGTCTTTCTTCATTGGGCATAAACCGGCCCTCTGCTTTGATGGAAAAAGGAGTCTGGAGGAGGAGGATAGAGGAGCATGTTCTTCTGAACTTGTGAACCTGAGGAATGCAGACTGCGGCACCTTCAAATCAATTAGCAAACAAGTGAAGACAGTTCTGCTGATGGGCTTGTTTTTGTGATTATCTGATTAAAGTTTGAATTATATAAACTGTGCACAACAAAGAAAGACAGACACGCAGGAATAAAAGTGAATAAGGACGAAAAAGAAAGTTCTTGATTCGTTGTCTCATTTTCAGGGCTCGGTATCACGGTCCAGGAATGAGAATAAGGCTTCATCATCATACTCTGCGAATTCAGGCAGGGTGAGCTCAGTGTCACCTGACAGAGTAGAAATTCCCTCATCTATGTTGCTGGCCACCTCGTCTTCATCCGGCGCGCTTTCTCGTACTCTGAAATCTGGTAGTATGAGGTGCTGATTCATCTTGATCATTGTTAACCTCTCCACATTTTTGGGCGAGAGGCGGCTCCGTTTGGAAGTTACAATGCCACCAGCAGCACTGAAAACACGTTCAGAAGACACACTTGCGAGTGGGCAAGACAAGTAGTTTAAAGCAGGCTGGTGAGCTGTAGCCACAATTCTTTTTTCCCATGCCAATACGCCAATGGGTCAGCATTAACATAGACCTCTGTTAAGTCATTCAGATAGTCCTTGACCATCGAATCAAGGTTCTCCTCCAAGGTTCCTCCTCTTTGCTTAGCTGTTGCTGTGACCTTTTGAGAACCAAACCCAAGCCGAGCTAGCCAATCCTCTTCAGCCTCCAATGTTACTGTTGCGTCTGGTGGTGCAGATGATCCGGTTGCCGGTCTCTTTAACGGCTGAGAGGTCACTTGTGCCACAGCCACAGGTGCAGAAGAGGATTGTTGTGACTGGGGATGGCCTGCTGATGCTGATGTACTGCCTTCTCCTTCAATTTGCTGCCGTTCTCTTTCAAACCTCTTGGCTGAGGAGGCTATCCACCATTTGTAACTTGTAACATCTTCCTCAGCAAAAGGAAAGAATGCTTGGCCTGCCAGCGCCTTTTTGTAGCGTGGATCCAGAATAGTAGCACAAATGTAATGCTGGTCTGAGTGGATCATTTTAAGACGTTCATAACCTTGCAGGTGCTCTAATAATTTCTCAGCCAGAACAAAAGAGTCTTGGTTTTTTTCATCTTTTTCAAACACAGAACACACCTCCTTCAGTTGGTGCTCCAGCATGTACAACAATGGGATAGCTTTTCCCAAATTACAGTCCTCCTTGCTGACTGCACGCGTGAAAAACTCAAAAGGACGAAGCATGCTTGTCAGGCTGTTAACTATGTTCCATTGCGCCGCACCCATCCTCAGGTCCTCCTTCTGAGCTGTACCCTGTGTTAAGAAATAGTGATCGAGTACCGTATACTGCTCATACAGACGCTCAAGCATGTAGAAGGTTGAGTTCCAACGTGTTACCACCTCCTGGATGAGTGCTTTCACTGGCATTTGACATTGATATAGCAGGCTCCTCAGCTGCTTCCGGGCCTTAAAAGAATGGCTGAAATGGTTGCACATTTTTCGGCAGGTGTCCAATACTCTGTACGCTGCACTGTCTTTATTACCCAAGAATTTTTGGACAACCAGGTTTATACAGTGCGCCAAACACGGCACTCTGAAATAGTCACCCAGCTTCATGGCCTTAACTATATTGGCGCCATTGTCCGTGGAAACATAACCAACCTGGCGTTTTTTTGGGGACAGCCAGTTAAGGACCTTTGTGTTAAAGACATCCAAAATGTTTTCTGCTGTGTGACGTTTCTCCAAACCAAACATGGCTAGTGTTGCATGTTTCCGAGCAGCTTTAAAAACAATGTCCGGTTCAACACCTGCGTTTAGCTTTGCTTTAGCCCCTGAAAAAGAGACCCAGTGTGCAGTGATGCACATGTAATCAGCGCCTGCGCCACTGGTCCACATGTCTGTTGTCAGATGTATAGAGTGAACAGCACTCTTCTGCAAAGCTGCCCCAATCACCTTCAGAACATCTTCATGTAGTGCTGGAACCGCAACTCGGGCAAAATAGAACCGGCTAGGAACCTTCCATTTAGGGCAGAGCGCTGCCACTAATTCTAGAAAACCAACCCCTTCTACAAAAGAAAAAGGGAGAAGGTCCAGAGCTAGCATTTTAGCCAGCTTAGTGTTATACAGACGCGTCAGTGGGTGGTTGCGTTCATATTGCGCTTCTGTAAACAACATCTTTTTAATGTTGCCCTGGACCAAGGATTTACGGGATGATGATGATGATATCTTCGACCCAGTTACGCTCGCTGATGAACTTTTTCGCATTGGTGTCTCACTCTCTCTCACACTCTTAGTGTGGCTCACATGTGGTGTGCTGCTGACAGGGGTACTGGGTGTAAGTGAAGTGTTTGACACGTCTTCTTCGTCCTTGTCATCATCAGATGAAACATCAATGTTTTCATTTCGTGCAATTCGGGCTTCCTTGATCGCCTGTAGGTGCGCAAACCATTGGACAGCGTGCTGTCTCTCAAGATGACCTCTCTGGCCTCCGGTACCATAGTTGGTACCAAACTTACCACGACTAACTCGAAGCTTACAAATGCTACAAATGGCTACGTTTTCCTTTTTTGGGCAAACACTAAAGAAGTCCCAAACTGCAGACTTGAAATGTCTTTGGGGGCCGGAGGAGGCGGCGATACTGGTGGTGGTGGTCCTGCTGCTAATGCCAGATGAAGTGGAGGATGTGGATTGCCGAACTTCAGTACGTTTTGCACTTTCACCACCACTAATTGAGGTCGAGGTGGATGGAGGTCCCTTCTTGCGAGAAAGAAATATGGAAGCGGTAGGTGTTGGTGTACTAGTTAACTCCAAATCTAATGATTGTTGTGTTTCCATTTCCATTGCCTCCTCGTCGACATCATCATCACGCTCAGCAGCTTCTCGGGATAGGGTCAAAATGTCTCTTTGCTGCATGCCCGCTGGGGCTGCAGTGACCTTTATGATGACTGGCTCGTCGTCATCGTGAGAGGCTTCACCAGCAGCAGTATCCCTCACTTCTTGTTGAGCCTCATCACACTCCATAGCTATGAGTTTTTCGACGACCTTCCTTTTACGCTTAGGTACCTTTGTCAGATCATGGTGTGCCTCACTCTCAGACGGCAGTGGTGCTGGTTCCCAATTGGGATCCGTTTCATCAGAAGGAGGTGGGCTTGAAGAAGATGTAGACACCAACCTTGATCTTTTCCTTGCTAGGGATGTGGAAGACAATGAATGATCATCAGGAGGAGTGGCTTCCAATGATACCTCGGCTTGATTGTCGATTTCCTGATGTGCCCCTACTTCGGGAGGAACAACTATTGTGGGCACTTGTGACCCTCCATGCACCTTTGCTTGCGCATCTCCTTGCGCTGCCTCTCCTTCCACATGTACTTGGGCTTGTACTTGCACATGGTGTTGTTGTTGCGGCTGTGGTTGTTCAACACTTGTCAGATGAGTTATAACAACCTGTGTTGATTCAGGGACATTGCTGCTACTTTCTTGCGATGAGCCAACATCACTGGTCGATGGTGATTGGAGAAGTACACTGACTGCCTCTGAAGCACTCAAGGGCTTTGACTTAAGTTGGCGTGGTGGTGGAGGCACTGAACCCAATGGAGCGGGGGTGCTGCTCCCAGCTTGGTCCCCAGCAGATCCTGCTGCTGCTGCAGGCGTACTTTTTTTTTTGCTCCCAAAAAACGCGGCAGCCGGCACACCAGCCTCCTTGGTAACTTGCTTCTTCTGCTCCTTACTAGCAACTTTCTTGCTAGAGGAGCTACGGAGACCTTTTTTTGGGGCCATCTTCTTCAGAGCAGGTCAGACAGCAGGCCGCAGTTGCACGAATTGTAGAGTTGTCTGAGGCCAGACGTGACGTCGCGTGACGTTATGCTGCACACACACACCGCTGCAGGACTTCTTCCTGGCACTGGTGGTTCTCTTGAGTCTTGTGCACCTAAAAGCAATGGAAGACAGAGGAACATCAGTTCAGTTATACACCCCAAAAAAATCGAGAAAAAAAACCAGAAAAATCAGCACAATCCCATTCCATTCATGCCCTCCATGATGTTTAAGTTCAAGACACCCCACAGAAAGACTAGGCCCATGCAAGACTCAATACCCCTGGTGAAAAGGCCACAAGTACAGCCCCCAAAAACGAAAATCACTGAAAAATCAGCACAATCCCATTCCATCCATGCCCTCCATGATGTTTAAATTCAAGACACCCCACAGAAAGACTAGGCCCATGCAAGACTCACTACCCCTGGGCATAAAGGTTGAAAAGTAGGCAAAATGCTTGCAGGCCTAACAACAATGCCTGCATTCAAAATGGCCACTTGCCTCCCAGCACATGGCCAGGGCCTGTAGCAGCACTCAAAATGGCCCCCAGCCACATGGCCTGTCCTTCCCCATGAACACCCCCAAAAATCGAAAAACACTGAAAAATCAGCACAATCCCATTCCATCCATGCCCTCCATGATGTTTAAGTTCAAGACACCCCACAGAAAGACTAGGCCCATGCAAGACTCAATACCCCTTGTGAAAAGGCCACAAGTACAGCCCCAAAAAACGAACATCACTGAAAAATCAGCACAATCCCATTCCATCCATGCCCTCCATGTTGTTTAAGTTCAAGACACCCCACAGAAAGACTAGGCCCATGCTAGACTCAATACCCCTGGTGAAAAGGCCACAAGTACAGCCCCAAAAAACGAAAATCACTGAAAAATCAGCACAATCCCATTCCATCCATGCCCTCCATGATGTTTAAATTCAAGACACCCCACAGAAAGACTAGGCCCATGCAAGACTCACTACCCCTGGGCATAAAGGTTGAAAAGTAGGCAAAATGGTTGCAGGCCTAACAACAATGCCTGCATTCAAAATGGCCACTTGCCTCCCAGCACATGGCCAGGGCCTGTAGCAGCACTCAAAATGGCCCCCAGCCACATGGCCTGTCCTTCCCCATGAACACCCCTTAAAATCGAAAAACACTGAAAAATCAGCTCAATCCCATTCCATCCATGCCCTCCATGATGTTTAAGTTCAAGACACCCCACAGAAAGACTAGGCCCATGCAAAACTCAATACCCCTGGTGAAAAGGCCACAAGTACAGCCCCAAAAAACGAAAATCACTGAAAAATCAGCACAATCCCATTCCATCCATGCCCTCTATGATGTTTAAATTCAAGACACCCCACAGAAAGACTAGGCCCATGCAAGACTCACTACCCCTGGGCATAAAGGTTGAAAAGTAGGCAAAATGGTTGCAGGCCTAACAACAATGCCTGCATTCAAAATGGCCACTTGCCTCCCAGCACATGGCCAGGGCCTGTAGCAGCACTCAAAATGGCCCCCAGCCACATGGCCTGTCCCTCCCCATGAACGCCCCCAAAAATCGAAAAACACTGAAAAATCAGCACAATCCCATTCCATCCATGCCCTCCATGATGTTTAAGTTCAAGACACCCCACAGAAAGACTAGGCCCATGCAAGACTCAATACCCCTTGTGAAAAGGCCACAAGTACATCCCCAAAAAACGAAAATCACTGAAAAATCAGCACAATCCCATTCCATCCATGCCCTCCATGATGTTTAAGTTCAAGACACCCCACAGAAAGACTAGGCCCATGCAAGACTCAATACCCCTGGTGAAAAGGCCACAAGTACAGCCCCAAAAACGAAAATCACTGAAAAATCCTCACAATCCCATTCCATCCATGCCCTCCATGATGTTTAAGTTCAAGACACCCCACAGAAAGACTAGGCCCATGCTAGACTCAATACCCCTGGTGAAAAGGCCACAAGTACAGCCCCAAAAAACGCAAATCACTGAAAAATCAGCACAATCCCATTCCATCCATGCCCTCCATGATGTTTAAATTCAAGACACCCCACAGAAAGACTAGGCCCATGCAAGACTCACTACCCCTAGGCATAAAGGTTGAAAAGTAGACAAAATGGTTGCAGGCCTAACAACAATGCCTGCATTCAAAATGGCCACTTGCCTCCCAGCACATGGCCAGGGCCTGTAGCAGCACTCAAAATGGCCCCCAGCCACATGGCCTGTCCCTCCCCATGAACACCCCCAAAAATCGAAAAACACTGAAAAATCAGCACAATCCCATTCCATCCATGCCCTCCATGATGTTTAAGTTCAAGACACCCCACAGAAAGACTAGGCCCATGCAAGACTCAATACCCCTTGTGAAAAGGCCACAAGTACATCCCCAAAAAACGAAAATCACTGGAAAATCAGCACAATCCCATTCCATCCATGCCCTCCATGATGTTTAAGTTCAAGACACCCCACAGAAAGACTAGGCCCATGCAAGACTCACTACCCCTGGGCATAAAGGTTGAAAAGTAGGCAAAATGGTTGCAGGCCTAACAACAATGCCTGCATTCAAAATGGCCACTTGCCTCCCAGCACATGGCCAGGGCCTGTAGCAGCACTCAAAATGGCCCCCAGCCACATGGCCTGTCCTTCCCCATGAACACCCCTTAAAATCGAAAAACACTGAAAAATCAGCTCAATCCCATTCCATCCATGCCCTCCATGATGTTTAAGTTCAAGACACCCCACAGAAAGACTAGGCCCATGCAAAACTCAATACCCCTGGTGAAAAGGCCACAAGTACAGCCCCAAAAAACGAAAATCACTGAAAAATCAGCACAATCCCATTCCATCCATGCCCTCTATGATGTTTAAATTCAAGACACCCCACAGAAAGACTAGGCCCATGCAAGACTCACTACCCCTGGGCATAAAGGTTGAAAAGTAGGCAAAATGGTTGCAGGCCTAACAACAATGCCTGCATTCAAAATGGCCACTTGCCTCCCAGCACATGGCCAGGGCCTGTAGCAGCACTCAAAATGGCCCCCAGCCACATGGCCTGTCCTTCCCCATGAACACCCCTTAAAATCGAAAAACACTGAAAAATCAGCTCAATCCCATTCCATCCATGCCCTCCATGATGTTTAAGTTCAAGACACCCCACAGAAAGACTAGGCCCATGCAAAACTCAATACCCCTGGTGAAAAGGCCACAAGTACAGCCCCAAAAAACGAAAATCACTGAAAAATCAGCACAATCCCATTCCATCCATGCCCTCTATGATGTTTAAATTCAAGACACCCCACAGAAAGACTAGGCCCATGCAAGACTCACTACCCCTGGGCATAAAGGTTGAAAAGTAGGCAAAATGGTTGCAGGCCTAACAACAATGCCTGCATTCAAAATGGCCACTTGCCTCCCAGCACATGGCCAGGGCCTGTAGCAGCACTCAAAATGGCCCCCAGCCACATGGCCTGTCCCTCCCCATGAACACCCCCAAAAATCGAAAAACACTGAAAAATCAGCACAATCCCATTCCATCCATGCCCTCCATGATGTTTAAGTTCAAGACACCCCACAGAAAGACTAGGCCCATGCAAGACTCAATACCCCTTGTGAAAAGGCCACAAGTACATCCCCAAAAAACGAAAATCACTGAAAAATCAGCACAATCCCATTCCATCCATGCCCTCCATGATGTTTAAGTTCAAGACACCCCACAGAAAGACTAGGCCCATGCAAGACTCAATACCCCTGGTGAAAAGGCCACAAGTACAGCCCCAAAAACGAAAATCACTGAAAAATCCTCACAATCCCATTCCATCCATGCCCTCCATGATGTTTTAGTTCAAGACACCCCACAGAAAGACTAGGCCCATGCTAGACTCAATACCCCTGGTGAAAAGGCCACAAGTACAGCCCCAAAAAACGCAAATCACTGAAAAATCAGCACAATCCCATTCCATCCATGCCCTCCATGATGTTTAAATTCAAGACACCCCACAGAAAGACTAGGCCCATGCAAGACTCACTACCCCTAGGCATAAAGGTTGAAAAGTAGGCAAAATGGTTGCAGGCCTAACAACAATGCCTGCATTCAAAATGGCCACTTGCCTCCCAGCACATGGCCAGGGCCTGTAGCAGCACTCAAAATGGCCCCCAGCCACATGGCCTGTCCCTCCCCATGAACACCCCCAAAAATCGAAAAACACTGAAAAATCAGCACAATCCCATTCCATCCATGCCCTCCATGATGTTTAAGTTCAAGACACCCCACAGAAAGACTAGGCCCATGCAAGACTCAATACCCCTTGTGAAAAGGCCACAAGTACATCCCCAAAAAACAAAAATCACTGAAAAATCAGCACAATCCCATTCCATCCATGCCCTCCATGATGTTTAAGTTCAAGACACCCCACAGAAAGACTAGGCCCATGCAAGACTCACTACCCCAGGGCATAAAGGTTGAAAAGTAGGCAAACATGGTTGCAGGCCTAACAACAATGCCTGCATTCAAAATGGCCACTTGCCTCCCAGCACATGGCCAGGGCCTGTAGCAGCACTCAAAATGGCCCCCAGCCACATGGCCTGTCCTTCCCCATGAACACCCCTTAAAATCGAAAAACACTGAAAAATCAGCTCAATCCCATTCCATCCATGCCCTCCATGATGTTTAAGTTCAAGACACCCCACAGAAAGACTAGGCCCATGCAAAACTCAATACCCCTGGTGAAAAGGCCACAAGTACAGCCCCAAAAAAGGAAAATCACTGAAAAATCAGCACAATCCCATTCCATCCATGCCCTCTATGATGTTTAAATTCAAGACACCCCACAGAAAGACTAGGCCCATGCAAGACTCACTACCCCTGGGCATAAAGGTTGAAAAGTAGGCAAAATGGTTGCAGGCCTAACAACAATGCCTGCATTCAAAATGGCCACTTGCCTCCCAGCACATGGCCAGGGCCTGTAGCAGCACTCAAAATGGACCCCAGCCACATGGCCTGTCCTTCCCCATGAACACCCCCAAAAATCGAAAAACACTGAAAAATCAGCACAATCCCATTCCATCCATGCCCTCCATGATGTTTAAGTTCAAGACACCCCACAGAAAGACTAGGCCCATGCTAGACTCAATACCCCTGGTGAAAAGGCCACAAGTACAGCCCCAAAAAACGCAAATCACTGAAAAATCAGCACAATCCCATTCCATCCATGCCCTCCATGATGTTTAAATTCAAGACACCCCACAGAAAGACTAGGCCCATGAAAGACTCACTACCACTAGGCATAAAGGTTGAAAAGTAGGCAAAATGGTTGCAGGCCTAACAACAATGCCTGCATTCAAAATGTCCACTTGCCTCCCAGCACATGGCCAGGGCCTGTAGCAGCACTCAAAATGGACCCCAGCCACATGGCCTGTCCCTCCCCATGAACACCCCCAAAAATCGAAAAACACTGAAAAATCAGCACAATCCCATTCCATCCATGCCCTCCATGATGTTTAAGTTCAAGACACCCCACAGAAAGACTAGGCCCATGCAAGACTCAATACCCCTTGTGAAAAGGCCACAAGTACATCCCCAAAAAACGAAAATCACTGAAAAATCAGCACAATCCCATTCCATCCATGCCCTCCATGATGTTTAAGTTCAAGACACCCCACAGAAAGACTAGGCCCATGCTAGACTCAATACCCCTGGTCAAAAGGCCACAAGTACAGCCCCAAAAAACGAAAATCACTGAAAAATCAGCACAATCCCATTCCATCCATGCCCTCCATGATGTTTAAATTCAAGACACCCCACAGAAAGACTAGGCCCATGCAAGACTCTACCCCTGGGCATAAAGGTTGAAAAGTAGGCAAAATGGTTGCAGGCCTAACAACAATGCCTGCATGCAAAATAGCCACTTGCCTCCCAGCACATGGCCAGGGCATGTAGCAGCACTCAAAATGGCCCCCAGCCACATGGCCTGTCCCTCCCCATGAATACCCCCAAAAATCGAAAAACACTGAAAAATCAGCACAATCCCATTCCATCCATGCCCTCCATGATGTTTAAGTTCAAGACACCCCACAGAAAGACTAGGCTCATGCAAGACTCAATACCCCTGGTGGAAAGGCCACAAGTACAGCCCCAAAAAACGAAAATCACTGAAAAATCAGCACAATCCCATGCCATCCATGCCCTCCATGATGTTTAAGTTCAAGACAACCCACAGAAAGACTAGGTCCATGCTAGACTCAATACCCCTGGTGAAAAGGCCACAAGTACAGCCCCAAAAAACGAAAATCACTGAAAAATCAGCACAATCCCATTCCATCCATGCCCTCCATGATGTTTAAATTCAAGACACCCCACAGAAAGACTAGGCCCATGCAAGACTTTACCCCTGGGCATAAAGGTTGAAAAGTAGGCAAAATGTTTGCAGGCCTAACAACAATGCCTGCATTCAAAATGGCCACTTGCCTCCCAGCACATGGCCAGGGCCTGTAGCAGCACTCAAAATGGCCCCCAGCCACATGGCCTGTCCCTCCCCATGAACACCCCCAAAAATCGAAAAACACTGAAAAATCAGCACAATCCCATTCCATCCATGCCCTCCATGATGTTTAAGTTCAAGACACCCCACAGAAAGACTAGGCCCATGCAAGACTCAATACCCCTGGTGGAAAGGCCACAAGTACAGCCCCAAAAATCGAAAATCACTGAAAAATCAGCACAATCCCATTCCATCCATGCCCTCCATGATGTTTAAGTTCAAGACACCCCACAGAAAGACTAGGCCCATGCTAGACTCAATACCCTTGGTGAAAAGGCCACAAGTACAGCCCCAAAAAACGAAAATCACCGAAAAATCAGCACAATCCCATTCCATCCATGCCCTCCATGATGTTTAAATTCAAGACACCCCACAGAAAGACTAGGCCCATGCAAGACTCACTACCCCTGGGCATAAAGGTTGAAAAGTAGGCAAAATGGTTGCAGGCCTAACAACAATGCCTGCATTCAAAATGGCCACTTGCCTCCCAGCACATGGCCAGGGCCTGTAGCAGCACTCAAAATGGCCCCCAGCCACATGGCCTGTCCCTCCCCATGAACACCCCCAAAAATCGAAAAACACTGAAAAATCAGCACAATCCCATTCCATCCATGCCCTCCATGATGTTTAAGTTCAAGACACCCCACAGAAAGACTAGGCCCATGCAAGACTCAATACCCCTGGTGAAAAGGCCACAAGTACAGCCCCAAAAAACGAAAATCACTGAAAAATCAGCACAATCCCATTCCATCCATGCCCTCCATGATGTTTAAATTCAAGACACCCCACAGAAAGACTCAGTCCACCCACCACTGAGTACCCCTGGGCAAAAGGCCCCAAAACAGCCCAAAAATCGAAAATTCCAAAATTGTAGTTGCAGCAACTGTAATGCCCCAAACAAACTTACTTGTGAAATTTCTAATCCAAAAGTGATCCAAAGAAAGTCAAAAAGGCCTCAAATCCAAATATCCATCAGCATCCACAAAAAGTAATCCTTCCAGCTCCAGATCCAAATGAAAAGTGACCAGGAGATGGACAAAGCACTGGGAGGAGCCTGCTGGACAGGAACAGGAAGTTAAAGACTGTGGGGCACTTCCTTCCTCCCCCCCCCTCCCCAAAATGGACTCCTCGCAAAAAAAGTGCAGGCAAATGTCAACCTGAGGAGTTATTCAGATAAAAATCATCATTTCCAGAAGGTTTATGCTGCTTGCTGGTGGATTTCTTGTGCAGAATGGCAAATTTTATATTTTCGCGAATGCGCGATTGTTGCTGCTCGCCGCATCTCCAAGCTCGCAATTGCGAAGTCCCGCCATACGTGATCACGGCGTACTCGCGTTGACAAACTCTCGCTGTGCAAGTTGGCAAGCCGCGATTACGTAATCGCGCTCGCCAAATTCTCGCGGGATCCCGCAGCAAGATCCAAAATGGCGCAGCACTCGCAAAATATCGAGAAAAACAACTCGGCAAACGCTGATGAACGCCGCACACCGCAAAAATTGTATCACCCAGAAAAAAAATCCGCTGCGTGCGAATTTAGCGGATTTTGCGGGAAATCCGCGAATCTCGCGGATTGCGAATTTCCCGAAAATCTGCAAAATCCGCGAGCGGAGCGGATTTTACGCCCATACTTAAAAAGGAGACAATAATTCAATTGGTCTTGGGTAGTTACTCAAAGTTGTATTTTGGAAGAAAAAGTATGCAGGGTCATATTCATACAGTTGGAGCAGCACTGTATAAGATAAATCATATGACAACCGTAATCATACTTGGTGCTCAAAAGGTGTATAAGTGAACAGTGGCGACACAAGTGTAGAGAAGGCCAGCGAAAGCGGCGCAGTGTAAGCAAGGTGAAGGTATCATACAGTGGGTGGCTGGGTGAAGGGAACAAATCAAGTGACTTAGGTGTTCAATCCCGATTAGGAAACAGCCACAGTATAGAATGCGCCAGTTAATAGGCTGTAGAGTCGACGGCGTTTCGATCCTCGATTGTTTGGGATCGTCATCAGGACATGGTTGTCTTTAGTAGAAGTGCTTGGTACCGGGGGTCGGAGGATGTGCAGCAGTTAAGAGCTGAAAAGACTTGTCTTCTAGGTTAGGATTGCAGCCAGGTAATGACACCACCAGTCTTTCCAAGACCCCTAAGTCTGAGAGTCAGGATGTTGTAGTTGACGGTGTCGAATGCAGCGCTGAGGTCAAGGAGGAGGATAGCTGCTGCACCACCTTGGTCCCGAATTTTCCTGTACTCTTCAACTACCGCTAAAAGAGCGGTGTCTGTCCCATGTTGGGGCAGGAATCCAGTCTGAGAGAAGTGGAGAAATTTGTGGGACTCTAAGAACGCGGATAGGACTGAATTAAGATGTCTCTCAAGGATTTTACTAATCGCCGGAAGGAGGGAAATAGGACGATAATTCCCCGGGTGATCATGGTCAACATTGGGTTTTTGAGTAGTGCTTTCACCATGTCACAATTCCAGGGTGGGGGAACTACTCTAGAAGAGATAGAGGAATTAATCAATTCCAGAATCACTGGAAGAATTGTTCCAGTGGCTAAGTTCAGAGCATAAGGGGAGTTGGGATCCCTGGGACAGCACGATTTAACAAGGGCTAATATGGATTCTAATGATTTAAGGTCCAACAGAGGGATTTGCTCCAACAACGCTTGAGTGCAATGAGGGAAGATAACCATAGGAGACAGGTCTTTTTGATTGTCTGCGAGAGTGAAGGTGATATATATATCTTGAATTTTGATATAAAAGAACTCTGCCAGTTTGTTGCAGTGAGCGAGGGCGCCATCAGTGATGGCTTGTGGAGAGGGAAGTTTGAGGATAGTCTTTGCAATGCGGAAAATTTCCCGTGGGGAGTTCGACGCGAGGCTGATATTTTCCTCCTAATAAGCGGCTCCTCAACCCTCTTCGTGGGTTGACGCTGCCAAGGCTTGTTGGTGCTCCCGCCGGACACCGACCCCTCGCCCCTCTACATCCTTCATGGGACAGCTCGTATCTGGCTCCTGGTTGTCCTCGACATCTTCTGATCCCCGTGGCTGCTGAGTCAAGGTCTCCATCTTCACACCTGAAGCACCCGACATCGGTGGGCATTTATCTACTGAGCCACTGGTCACTCCTGAATGATCCAGACTCTGTCTCCCCTGCTTTCAGGTTCCTTCCTTCAAGAATCTACTTATGGGTTCCACTGGGCACTTTTCTTCTTTCCAGCAGTGGCATTTCTTTGAAGACTCCCATTGAGAACTATGGCAGTTTCGGACGCCACTTAGACCCTATGCACCTGGCTTCTCTGGGATAGGTAACTCTGGTCCTTCGGTATCCAGGGGTGGTGTGGCTCTCCAACCTCCTATGTTCTAAAGGGTTTCTTCCAAATCCACTAGGAAGGGTCCTTAGACACTAAAACTGCAACCGCGACTCTCCTATTGAAGTATACGGAGCACGCGTGTTGTGTTCTCACACTGCACCCGTCCTCCATGGGGGTCCCTACTTACTCACCTTGGGTGGTTCCTTGGGGTCCCAGCGATTCTACAACCGCTAAACATTGTCTTGACTCGAGTTGTGGTCCTTATGCAACTATTTTAGAATATGGTTTGGTCTCCCCCTGTGTATCAGTGCTACTTATGTTTGTTTCTGTGCTACAGTATTGTGTGCTTAGTGTTTATCTGTATGTAGCAGATACTGTGAGGTATTTAAGGTGTGTTATAATAATAAATACATATTTTACTACTGTATTGTTCCCCTTTCATTTAACCAGACTATATAAAGGTGACATTCTGGTAAATCAAGCTGCTTAACATTCCTTCAAGACTAAGCCTGAAGGCTGCTCTCCACAGCTACCAATTGGATAGCTTTCTAAGGTTATTGTTGTCCTCTTAAATCACCATAAGGGTTGTGTGGACTGGTGCAAGGTTCCCACTTTAACTAGTGGACATCATATACCAGGCCAATTTCTCATATTGGTGTGGAGCGGTTGGGATTCAAGCCTGCATTGTTTTACCAGATATATCTTTTATTGATTAACTAAAAACCACTACGTACTAGGTACATACACTACTAGCTTAGATAAGTAAGTTCTACTGAACTCTGGATGGGGTAAGTTAAGGGCTTAGCACACCCTTTCTCCATCCTAAGAAAGTTTAGTTTCCCACTAGGTTAAGTAGGTGCATACACCACACCACACTTAGTATATCGACTAAAGGAGAAGCCAGCAGTGTCAGGAGGTGACACCTTTTATGGCCAAGACTCAAACCCTGGCCAGAAGGACCGAGATGGGTCCTGCCTGGACAACTCAGATCTTCTGGGAGATGCTGAAGAAGGCCAAAATGGCCCCCTCTTCACCCCTCCTGGAAGAGTGCAGAGTTTACTAAGGAGATCTAGATCTCCCTCAGCAGTGTCACATCACTCAGGACAGTCTGTAGGGACCTCTGTATCTAGCAAGAGTGACCACTCTTATGACAGGAAGTACCAGTTTCTTGATCTTGAGAAAGCTAGGCTTGGGCTCAGGCAAGAGCAATTGGTCTTTTATAAAGAGTCCCTAGAAGTCCAGAGAGCTTGAAAAAAGTTGGGACTAGAGTCCCATGGTGGCAGCAACAGTGTCCCTAGATTTAAGGGAAATTCCTTTGATAATAGGAACCTGAGCATGATTGTCCCTCCCTACCATGTTAGGGATGACATTCATAAATGGATAACTGATTTAGAGAGGGCCGATAAAGTAAAAAGGGTCCCTCAGGAGCAGTGGACAGCTATCTTGTGGCTCTCCTTTGCTGACAAAGGTAGAGATAAACTCCTCACTGTTAGAGAAGAGGATGCTGACAAATATTCAGTCCTGAAGAGTGCTGTCATTGATGGGGTTGGCTTAACCACTGAACAGTACAGGATTAGGTTCACCCAGTAGGCACAGAATCAGGACTGTGTAGACTTTGTGGACAGTGCCATTAAGGCTCTGGAAGGCTGGTTGCTTGGCAGCAAACGGAATGATTTTACATGATTGTACAAGTTGATTCTGAGGGAGCAGATCCTTAATAATTGACAAAATCAGTTGTTGCATCACTACCTGGTTCCCAAGAATTGGGTAAGAAGGGCAAGAAGGCAGATATGTGGGTCAGAAACAGGGTGAAGCAGAAAAAACAGTGGTGGTGACAAAAAGAGAAGCAAGATGCTAAAACCACAGATAAGGGTGGAGACAAGGGCAAAGATGAAAAGTCTTCATCAGGGCCTCAATGGTGTTCCTGTGATGGTGGCATGGACATTGCCACCTTATTTGTCAGTCCCAGTAAGCTGGGAAAATACAGACAACAACCTTTGATAGATGGTATGGAGGCCATGACATACAGGCACACAGGTGCAAGTGTCACTATGGTGACAAAAGATCTTGTGGGCCCTGACCAGATCATACTTGGTGAGATGTACCAAGTGACCAGTGCTAACAATGTCAGGACTGATCATTCCTTGGCAGTTGTTAATTCAGCTGGGGAGGGGTAACGGGCCCAAAGAAAGTTGTGGTTAGCTCAGACCTTCCAGTAGAATGCTTGTTGGGCAATAATAATTATAATGTTAAAGTGCGTTTGTAAAGCGCGGCTGCTACCTCTAACAGAGGTGTCCTGGCGCTAATGACATACAAGCAGGAAGGAATAAAACTAGAGAGACTAGCTCTGGGTAAATAACCAGGTCTTCAATGCTTTCTTGAACTAAGATTCTGATTGAATTAGGTGAAGCTTGACTGGGAGAGAATTCAATAATCTACTCATAACCACTGTGAAGGATCTACCCCCAATGCCTGACTTTGAGTATTGAGGTACGCTGATCAAGTTCTGGGAGTTTGATCTCAACAAGTGTTTTTGCAGGTAGGGACAGATATGTTTCCTAAAGTAGCTGGGGCAGTTGCCTTTCAGAGCCCTGAATTCAATACGTTTGGCCATGGGTAGCCAATGGAGCTGTTTAATGTGCGGAGAGATGTGGTGTCTAAAAGGTACTCTTCTGATCAATCTCGCAGCCGCATTTTGCACCATCTGCAATCGCTTGATCAGATGTGCAGGCAGTCCCAGGTAAAGGCTATTAGCATAGTCCAGCCTAGGTGTCAGTAATCCATGAACAATGGACCTGCGGCAGCTCAATGGCAGTGTATGTAGAAATGTTTCAACGCTTCTAAATACACCGAAACAAGAGGCAGTCATGTGGTGGATTTGTGTTGAGAACGTCAGGTTAGGTTCCCATTTTACTCCCACATTTTTTGCCGAGATCGAGGGGCAGGGGGAGGTCCCATTTCCTCCGGCCACCACAGTTCAGCTACCGGGTGGGGAGCCTTGCCAAAAAACAGGACTTCAGTTTTTTCTGCGTTAAGCTTTAGTTTATTGTTATGCGGCCAGCTGGTGATGTCCTTCAAGCAACCCCTAAATCTAGCAAAGGAATTTGCTGAGTGGTCCTTGAAAGAGAATACCAGCTGGGTGTCCTCCGCGTAGGAAATAGCTTTTATTTCCCATTTGGAAATAAGCGAGAAGAGGGGAGCCAGATATACATTGAATAGTAGAGGGCTCAATGCCAATGCCTGTGGTACTCCACAACGTAGTGGTTTGGCTTCTGACTTGAAAGGGTGAAGAGTGACCCTTTGAGTTCGATCACTAAAATAGGACTTTAGTCAAGTCAAGGCTGACTCTTCTACTCCCACACTTTTAAGCCTGCCGTGTCGGCTGTGTATGATCCCAACTCAATGTTTGATTTTTTCGCTATCAGGGTCAGGGCACTGTTTTTCTTACTGATTGCTTCAGAGCCCACCACCTCACTGTAACTCTATTCCTAATTGTATTAAATTGTTTGGCATCAATCTTTGTTTCCTGTAAAAGAACAACATCCCTTTTTGCTTTCAGAGATAGTCCAGGATCTTTTGCCGCTTAACCAGTTGGTTAAGACCTTTAACGTTAAGCGAAATTATTTTTAGGTTATCCACCCTAGAATTTCCCAGAGGTGTATTGACTGTGGTGTGTGACATCATGGGAGCATTAACAGATTAATCCAAGCTAGATCAGTGGCACTACCGTTGTTGAAGACACTGGATGCTCGTCTCCTATTGGATGTCAGTGCGAACAAGATTAATGTAGGTGTATAAAGTTGTAGAATATGAGATACGGAGTTATATTGAGCCATATTAGATGACTTTGAGTAGTAACTTAACCCTATTTGCCACATGAACTGCGTGTACCAAAGGGGCCAAATCACTCGGCCCAACCAGGTGTGTTTCGAAGTACATACTTAGAAGACAAATGAATGTCGGGGCAACCTTTCAATGTAAGACAAGTGCTCCTGGTTATACAGCGTATGTCAGAACTTGAGCAGTGAAAATAATAGCATACAGACAAAAGTAAGCAAAATATAATGGTAACACACGAGAAAAACCAAATTGAAGTGGAACCCATACCCCCCCTAACCAACCCTACTCCCATCCCCTCCCACCCTGAAAGAAACTAGTAGACATGGTGACAAGGGAAAACAGCTTCCCTCCCATGGCGGCGAACAAAAACCATGGTGGATTATTAAAACTGGACCAACATTTAGAACAACATTTAGAACAGTGGTTGCTTAATGTGTAATCAATGTGTAATCAACAGTGGATGCTTAATGTGTAATCAACCGTAGCAATAAACTGATATAATGGGAGTCAGATCGTAACATGGACAAGGCGGTGGCCAGTGCATCCTTCTCAGTTCTCAAGTTGTTAAACATACCATTATAAAATATATAGCACTAACAGTCGCCAAGACATAGGAACTATGAGCCATTCAAGGGTACATAGAAAACATTATCTGCAAGAATTCTACAAGCAGTATTGTAACAGCTTCAAACCGCCATAACACAGTAGAAGGCCTCACCCCTGTAACAAAATAGATTCACATAAAGAGGCACTCCGGGTAGCAAGACACATCGGAAAAATGTGAGGCGAATCAAGCAACAGAGAGACAAGTAGCTGTGAGACAGCCATACTGAACATGTAACTGTGAGACAACCATACCGAACAGAGTTAAGAATACAAAAGGGAAGAAGTGAAATCACATTCTCGTAGACCATGAACCAGGACATTTGGAAGGATACTCATGTATTGGATGCGGAAGGGCCCGGTGTTGTCGTGTCCATAAAGAGTTCATCTGGACCATCAAGGAATCTTTTGAGTTTCTGAGGGTCTGTAAAAACCTGAAGAGTTCTTTGGATGACCACTCGGAACCTTGCTGGGCCCGCAAAACCAAATTGGTAGCCTAGTGAGCGCAGTCTTGGTCGTAGAGCAAGAAAGCCTTTTCTTATATCAACCGTCTCCTTGCTGTAGTCCTGAGAAAGAAAGATTTTACTGGATTTTCATAGGATATGGTTGTTTTTATGCATAAAGGACAAGATCTGTTCGACATGCTGTTAACGCAGGGGCTTGCATACGATTGGTCTTGGGCCTTTTTGGTTCGGAGTAATTTTAGTGTGAAATCTGTGAACCCTGTCAAATTCAAGTGGTTGATGGAAGGTTAGATTAGTTGCTTGTGTGAACCACGACTCTAAGAAGGAGATACAAGAGCTAAAGGCTTCCTCCAAACCATCCGGTATGCCAAAGATGCGCAAGTTCCCTCTTCGATTTCTGTCTTCAAGCTCAGACAGCCTCCTTGTCAAGGAGTCTGTAGCGAATGTTAAATTCTTGAGGGATTTGCAGACTTTCGTCTCAGAATCTTCAAGACGGCTTATCCTTGCATCCGTCTCAGTTAGCCTTGAGTTGGTATCTCTAATGTCTTGTCTAATCGCTGTAATTTCTTCTTTTGTGGACTTTGCCAAGTCGTGCACTTACGCTAATTTATTCAGTATTGCGTCCATTGTAGCATTGACGTCTTTTTTACCCTTTGTAGGTGAATCAGGGTTTGGCGGTTCTGTCTTAAGTCTTTTAATATTTTTTGCCTCTTTCTCACCCATGATGCTCAAGCTGTGTGGTCCGGGTTATTTTGCACTCAATGTTCTTAGTAGAAGCCTAGATAGGGGTTGTATTACGTTGGTATCAGAAAGGCGGTCGTTTGGGGATATCACGTTATTACCAGGGATCCACGTTGGTGCCAGAAAAGTATGTTGTTGGTACTTGAGAGATGAGCAGCTACTCCGTAAGAACAGATTTTAAAATTAGTGGTCGGAAAAGGAGAACACCACCAGGAGGAGCACACCACTATCAAGAGATCTTACATCCAGGTATCCATCTTAGGGTCAGGCAAGGATAATGATAAAGATAGACAGTTATAGATGGTGGCCATTTTAGGTTCAGGCAGTAGAAGAAAGGTATAGAAGATAGGCATTTCACAAGTAGATAACATCAGTCACTGTGCAAAGCAAAAAAGGGCATCGGTAATTAACGTAGCACAACCTGGACCCGAATGTCTTTTGGCAAATCAACTTGTCCGGATCCTAGGAATACAGACCACAATCACAAACATGTATTAATATAATCACGATCCAGCATTAACTTTGATGTGACCTCACAGAATGTAGCAGATGGCATGAGTAGTGCACGGATGGTTTAATAATTTAGTGCCAGAGCTCCACAAAGGCCACTTGCTGTACTAAGAACCAGCCCTCTGTGTCAGACCTCTGTGCCTAATGCGTGCGCCATTTTGTCTTTTCCTGCAGTCTCGTGGTGCTCAGATCATCATGTGGTGCCACTGTAAAAGACTAGCGCCCAGGTGTCACATGGGATGTTCACACGGGATGTTCATGAAAGAACATACACTGTCTCAAACTTGTCACAGTTCACATAAGCACCAATGTATTATTCACCATCCAACATTGAGTGGCACATTACCTTTTTCAACTCTTCAGGCCTAACACAATTTAACACCCATGGATTTTTACGACTTCCTGAAGTTGAAAGCTCTCCTCTCAGCGTGCCCCATTAAGCCCTATGACCCATGGCTCACGTCTCAGATATCACGAATCTTGAAAGCAAGCCATATTGTTTCAAGAATATATAAACTCCTTCTACCCCTCCCTAGAAAATCACACAAACAAAATGAATACAAGTGGGAATCAGAACCCAATTCTACCAACCTCATGTTCGACTGGGATAAAATATATAACACAGCCTTCTCGAATAAAATTTCCCCTATCCTGTCTCAAACCAAATATATGATACTCAATAGGTCATACTGGACTCCTAAAAAACTTTTTAAACTACTTTTAAGAGAGAATCCGACATGCTGGAACTGTAACTCTGCTGTCGGAGACCTAGCTCACATGCTTTTCACTTGCCCCTTCTTACAACCGTATTGGGATAAAATGTATAAATGTATAGAACACATTTTAATTTCAAACCCCCTAGAGAATTCTCATACATCCTATTAGGTGTCCTAGACCCAACGTTAGCCAACGATAATAACCGACAGCTGTTGGACCTCTTGCTCACCTTAGCTTGCAAAGTCATATTATGCAAATGGAAGAATGCTAAAGATGCGTCCTTTAGAATTTGGCAAGAGTGGCTATCTTTCCTAAGAGAAGCGGACAATCCGGCTCTCCACACTTCCCCATGGCGTAAGACTCATAGGAAATTTTGAATATAACCACAATACTTGTATGCATGGTAATTTGTAATAATTAGCTTTGTACACTGATGTGTTCACATATGCTATTGTCATGTTGACAGTGGGTGTTACCAACAGGTACTTGAGTAGACAAACTTGTATGTATCAACCAACTTGTATGTATTATTTTGAGTCTGACCCATTTATATTGTTTTTCATTTTCTTTCTTTTCATTTTATTCTCTTCATTTGTTTCCGTTGTTTCATGTATGTATTTTCTTTGCATTTATTCTTTCAATAAAAATGATTTGAATAAAAAAAAAGAATATGGTGATCCACCGTATGAAATGCGGGGGACTGGTCCAACAGCACTAACATGGGTGAGGCTCCAGCGTCCACCGACATTCTTATAGACTCTGCCACCTCCAGCAGAGCTGTCTCCGTGCTGAATCCTGCAATCAATTTTCATGTAAAATGCTGCTTCTGTCAATTAATTTGGTCAGTTGACATTGGACCAATTTTTCCAGCATCTTCGCAGGAGCAGGCAAAAGTGAAATCAGGTGGTAGTTAGGTTCACCTGGGTCAGCATTGGGCTGCTTCAAAAGAGGCAGGAGCATGTGCGTTTTCAAGACTGCCGGAAGATAACAGTGGCCAGTGACCTGTTCCATAGATGGTTTAGGGTGGGATTAATAATGTGGGCCAGTTCTCTCCACAGTTTTGGGGGGCATGGATCCTCCAGGGACCCAGCTTTGCATTTCAGAATCTCTGCCAGGGATTCCTGTTGAGTGATAGAAGACAATTCTGAGAGTGAGATCTCTCCAGCATGGGTTGCCATTGTTTCAGTTTCAACAGTATCCATTTTAAACGTCATGGCGCTATAGAACTTCGCAATTTTTCCTCAAAGAAGTCAAATAGTTTAGCACACAGCAACTGTGATGGTGGTATCTTACTTTCAAGTGCTCTAGGTTTGGTAAAAGAGCTAACTAGTCTAAAGATGTCTTTACAGGAGTCCTCCGCTGTGTTAATCCGATTTACAAAGTGGTCTCTTCTAGCTGCCCTCATCGATTCATGAAGTTCTTTCAGAGCTTCCTTGTAGATTAATATGTCCAAAGGACAGTATTCTTTCTTCCAGAGGGGTTCTTTTGATTTACATTTGTTTTTTTTCACTCTGAGTTCCTCCGAGAACCAGGGGGCCGACTGAGAGTTTCTGGAGAATCCGCATAGCCTAGCTGGGGCTAGGTTGTCCAAGGTGGCAGAAATCCACACAGTTAAGGTAATGGAATCAGTGTTGGGGTCATTGGAAAGTAGAGGTTGACTTTCTGATAGTACCGGCCTAGAGATTCCGGTGTAAGTTTTTTCCAATTCCTCATAGGCAATTTATGAGTTCTACCGCCAAGTTGTGATGTTTCTCTAATGAATGAGAAAGGGACTAGGAAGTGGTCTGTCCATACCATTTGCTGCGGGGACTCAATGGCCAAGGATGGCATGTGGGAGAAAACCAAATCCAAGATGTTGCCCACACGGTGGGCAGGGGAGCTTACATGCTGAGTGAGATTGGCCCCTCAAGTGACATCATCAACTGAGCTGCATTAGCACAGTCAGGGTCCAAGATATGTAGGTTGAAGTCTCCTAAGACCGTATAATTTGCATAATGTACAGACTTCTGCGCTATGTTATGCTATGTTATTGGTGATTTATTACGCGCACAGTTACTCAAAGGAGTGTCCCGGCACGAGCCCAAAAGGAAACAAGAATATGGTTTTGAAGGCAGCAGAGCTCCAGGGGCAGGGAGTTCCAGGACCTAGCTGCAAGATTGGACAAGGAGCTACCCCCCTTTCTTTTCAAACGGATTCTGGGTATGGATGCCAGACATATGTTTGAAAAGCGCTAGATTCTGCCCGGGACATAAAACGAGAAACGCCTCCTTAGATACGACGGGCCATACTTGTAACGAGCTGCATGGGCAGTAACTAAGGCTTTGAACATGATCCGCGCTTTTATCGGCAGCCAATGCAAGTCACATATATGTTGTCTCACTCTAATGTGTTTGGGTAAGTCGATCAGCAGCTGCGCCGCGGCGTTCCGCACAACCTGCAGTTTATCCATAAGGTAGTCAGGGGTCCCACATAAAATGCATTGGCATAATGAAGCCGGGAGGTGACCAAGGCTCATGCCACAGTTTCTTTAGCGGAGAGAAATTTCTAAGAAGCTTCAAGATGCCGAAGCAGATATAAGTCAATTTGCTGATCTGATTGGCAAAGCTGAGTTTTTTGTCGAACCAAATCTTGAGGTTTTTCACTGGAAGACCCAAAGGGGATGGACGGGGGGCATCAAAAGGCCAGCAGTCATGCCAAAACAAGAGTGGAAACTCCCCAAAAAACAGAATCTCTATTTTATATTCATTGCATTTCAGCTGGGCTGAAGCAAACCAGTTGAAAACCACAGACAGGCAGGTTCTGACATGAGAAGTAGTGGACTCGTGCTTTTTCCAGGTGAATAGTAGCAACTGGGTGTCATCGGTGTACACTACCACTTTAGCACCAAGATCCTCGGGTAACTGGATAAGAGGGGTCATGTATAGGTTAACCACTTGGCTGCTAAGGCAATATTTTACTTTTCATTGAATTTCCATTGAAATCAATGAAAAGTGCATGACGAGTTACCCTTGTCATTAGCGGCGAAGAGGTTAAGTAACAAAGGACTCAGTATGGATCCCTGAGGAACCCCTGTTAGCACGGATTGGATAGCAGAAACAAAAGGGGGGTTCCAAACGTGCTGGGTTCTGCCGTCAAGGAAGGACTTTAACCATTCCCACGCGGCACTAGCAGTGATGGAGCTAAGTTTCGCACATTAAGCGACTCAAGAACCTCGAATAACCCTAATTAACTAATCAACCTGTTTGTCTTACTAATTTTGCACCTTTCTACACTACATGATGTGTCCCAGTGAAGCTTGCCTATGTGTTTACTAATTGTAATTCGCTTGCAGTAAAATGGCCGCTGCTACGCGGGAATTTAGTCTGCGCATGCGTCGGTCATACCCATGTGACGTGACGTACCTGCAGTTCTGGTGGGAATTTATTTCTCATGCGCAATACAGCTAAAATGGCTGCTTTGTGTTCTCACATGCTCTGAGCTTGCGTTGCCACTTTTGCAAAGCTGTTTGTTCTGCACTTACCCTAATGCAATAGTTATTATAAAGTAAGGGATATAGTATAGCCATTTCGTGGTATACAGTGTAATCTTTTATTCTGTGTTTCCAAATTGTTTTCGCATGCTTTTCATGTATCGTATTCTTTGGGCCTGGGAGGTGCTTACTACCCCATTTTGGAAGCCCGTATGGTACCAGTCACGTGATGGGGGAAAATAAAACCATGCAGCAGTGGAACCCAGCCAGCTGGCAGCCTCGCCCAAGATGCTCTTGGGAATCGACCTGTAACCCAGCAGGACGAAGCTGAACTGTACCTGAATTTGTTACATTTGTAATAAACTGCTGTATACTCTATTGTTCTCTGTAAAACATATGCCATGGGAAACTAGAATGTAAGGGGTGGGTACGAAAACTGAATATTAAGCCTGTGAAAGTCCAAAATGTAGGTGGTGTGATGACTTAACCTCCTCCTTTGTCCAATCAGAATTGGGGATCCTTACACTTGCAACATTTTGGGGGTGGTACATTGACCCGAAAAACAGTATAACTAGCCTAGATTTAGCTAGAGAAATTGTCTGACTTGTCCGAATAGCTGACCTGTCCCTGACCCAAGGCACTCTATAGGTGACTGATACAGAGAGCTGCGGAGCACTCTGTCCGTGTTTTTCCACAGACCCAGTCGGGGTTTTGGGAAACCTTAAGTGCTGGCGAAGCACTATGCTGGGAGATTCGAAAACCCAATCGGGGTTACTGGCAGATTCCTTGCAGAGAGGGAGTAGCTTAGGCATTGCAACCGAAGCTGCGGGTGTTGGTCGTACCCTTTGGTGAACCCGGTCCTGATCCAAATTCTGGGGTTATCCTGTCCTGACTGTCCATGAGCTGTACCTGTTCGCCTACTGGAAACCTAAGTCCTTGAGGGTCCTTTCCCGTCTTTCCAAACTGACCCGCGGCCAGGGTTAGTCTTCACTCTATCCTAGGTAAATATAAAATCTGTGTGGGTGTTCGTTTATCTAAACTTGCTGTCCTAACGTCTCGAATAAAGCATAATTGCATATGTTCCTTTTTCCCTTGAGATTTTCATGCATTATTTGTCTATTAGCATGTTCCACTTTTCTACCTACCTTTAGTCAAATGCTAAATCGTTTTCTTATATAGTTTATGTTTCATTCTTACCCTCCCTATAGAGAATAAGCACATCTGGATAAATCAAATTGCATAAGTTTCATTTCCTTTGAACCGTTAGTGAATTTCGAAAGTCTACTTTGATTTAGCATGTTCCCTTTCTTTACCCGCCTTTAGTGAAGTTGTGAAAGTCTGCTGATCTAAAATAGCGTGTTCCTTATTTTTCTCCTTCCCTTTGATTTTTTTGATTTCTAAATGATTCTTTGCCTCATTCATAGCTATACAATATTTCTAATTCTAGTTACAGATAGTTTGATCTGTGTTAACCTTCTACTCATGGCATATGATGATGATGATGATTAGATAAAGGTTTTCAAAACTTCCTGAGCCTGTGGTTATTATAAAAAGTACAAATATTTTCAAATTTTATATGGTATTTGTGTTGTCTACTTATTCCACAGCTAGCTCCTTGATCCATTGTGATCTTAGGTACCTGTGATGAGGATTGGTAAGTCAGGTAAATTGGAAATAAATAGAAACTAACTGAATTACTGGTAGTAGAGTGTAGGTTACCTGATTAAAGTGTAATGAGAATATTTTATGGGCCCAAGTGTGCATTATTTGGTAACAAAGTTAGTCGGGTGACCTGTGCGCTCTATCAATAATTTTCTGGTAGCAGAAGTATGGTTAAGGACTAGTTAAAAATAGGTAGAGGTTAATTGCTGATAACTGTGTAAAATATCATTGCTGCTAAAAATGTTATTGCTGCTAAAAGTATCAATCGATCAAATATAAAATTGCTTTGAAATGTTATGAAATGTTTTTGAAATATTTTTGATAAAATACTGTTATATTGATTCATGTATTAACACAACTCGTTAGTGATTGTTATATGTTTGTCTGGAATCCCGGGGGCAGAATAGCGGGTGGTGAGGAGAATCCACCTCACAGTGAGGTCAGTGGCTCGAGGAAAATGAGTGCATGGTTAGGCAGAACTGGAAGCGCTAATTAGGGTTTTCTGTATGAATAATTGAATAAAGGATAGCAACGAGTTCGTTAACGAAACTTCAATTGTGATATAACCTAGTAAGGGTCACACGGAAGGAGAAGTAGGTTTGTCGGAGCTTGAGTGATAGCAAAAGAGTTTGCTAGTGAAACTTTAGACTTAGTATATATCCCGAAAAGAGTGGGTGAGTCAAAGAAGTAGCAGGTTCTCTAATGCTTGTGTGAAGGGTAGGCAGAAGGGATCTATCCGCAGTATATGAAAAGTAGACAGAAGAGGTTTACTTGCAGTGAAACAAATCTTTCCTTTCTAGACACTCGAGTACAGTGGCAAATGTTTTACGTTGTACATTAAATAAAGCACTTGCACTTTAAGAAAAAGAAAGAGAGTGTCCGTAACCTTGTGAAGGAGGGAGTCAGTCGCGGAGCTGCGCTGACGTCACTCTGTGCCGCGCTGGTATTGGTCGAAACAGCGGGTGTGTAACGGAGCTGGTATTGTAAAGGAGGGGTGAGCGCAGGACCGCGAGAACGCGTCTCACGGAAAGGCCGCGCTCCCTTGTTCGAAACTTTTTGCAACCACAGCGTTGATTAGTTGTCAAAAATTGAAAGACGCGCTAGCATAGGAAGAATATAGTAAGTCTTTGCGAGGTATATGTGGTATCCGACTCATCCCGAGACTCGACCTGATCCAAGATATCAAGGGTTTGTGAGAGATCAGTGGATAGGTCGTAGACTGCACGGAATGTACGGAGGCAAGAGAAAAATGACTTTAGTAGACAAAGTCAAGAATTATTTTAAGAGAGGCAAGCCAATCAGAACTAGAGAAGGAGTTATCATTCACCACCAAACACTCCCGCTTCATTTATGATGTTTGACAGAGGGTATCATGCTTGTGTATGGTTGGAAAATTGGGTGGAATACACTAAAGATGACGGAATTTTAGCATTTCCGTTAGAAGGTACCTTTTATGGTAGGATTTTGTTTAATTTGAGGACTCGAATGAATGATTTGCATCCCAGACCCAGACTAACGCAATATTAGGCCCTAGAAGAATGGGAAATAGAGGCTTTTGAGCGAGACAGACGCAGAATGGACAAAGGGTTAGCAAACTTTTATCCAAAAGCAAAGAAGAGACCCGAGAGAAAGAATGAAAGAATGGAGACAGAACATGATGGTAGAAGGACTGTTCCCAGTATTAACTGTAGACGAACCAGTGGGAGGTAAAAGGACAGAGAAAACTAGACACTTAATGACTACTGGTGATTCTGAGGATTAATACCTGGAGGATTTATTAATGAAAAATCCACCACCATATAATGAGGAACCTAGGTCCCTGCGTACGAAAAATCCCTTCTTTAGGCCTCCCTGTAATGAGGGGTCGAGTACGTCCGAACTGACTGTTCTATATTATAGGCCTTCCTGTAATGAGGGACCAAGTATGGCAAATCCAAGTGCACCGAATCTTTACCCTCCCTTGATCCCAGAGATTGTACATGAAACCACCATGGAAAAGGTATTACAGGATCGAGAGAGAGAGGCTTTAATTAAACAGAGAACTGAACTTATTCAAAAGATTTCCCAGTTAAATACAAGTCCTGAGGCTTTGACAATTCCAGTAACTATTGGCCCAGTTGTTCCTCTGTACAGGGATAAACAGGCTAATCCAAAAACTCCAGTTGTAACTCCATCTGTAGTGCAGCCAAGAAAAGAGCCCTTAATAGTTGATGATCAGGCAAGTGAATACGAATCTGTAATTTCCCTGATGGATTTACCCATAAGGGAACCAGAAGGCAATTCACAGAGAAAGAACATTCATATTGGTGCAAAAGAAGTCCAGATTGAGTCCTCGTCTGGTACTAGAAGTGCCACAGTAGTGACTCCTGAAGAAATAGATCGATGGACCCGAGAACTAGAGAAAATAAATCCTCAGCCAAAACCATTAGATATTTATAAATTGAGAATAGAATTGGAAGAACTAATGGCTGGGAACGTAGGACGTAGTGAGGAAGAATTACTGTTCATTTGCAAGAGTACTACCCGAAACACCAGAGTGTTCCATGGAAAATTAATGGACACCGCAGCTAGCATGGGAATAGACGTCAGCAGATCTAAAGTGTTGCAAAAGCCCTACAGAGCAGAATGTTCTGACAAAGACTTAGAAAACAAGAACGTGTCAGGGAAAAAGGTTCAGATAAGAGAATCATTGAACCTGTTGCAGAAATGGGGAGATTTAGAAAAATGGAAAGCCAGGTGGGCAAAGAAAAAGGAAGACAGTAGATCAAGAGAAGTGACTTCTGAATATGTCCTGAAAGAAGCTGACAAGGCAGAAAAATTGAATCCTATGAGAGAAGTACCAGGTGGAGGATATGTACATGTTCCATGGTCCAGACAAGATATTGTGTCATTTACAAATGATTTCCCAAAATTACGAGAGAAACCTGTAGAATGGTACAGACAAGTTGAGAGATTTGTTAAAGTTCAAAAATGCCTTCTGAAAGATCTAGATGGGTTCTTTGACAGTGTGGTTCCCGTAGATTTGTGGACAGAATGTAAAATTGCTGTTGATTGGCCAAGTGAAGAATATGCCAGAGACCCAAATACAGGAGCTCCTTCAGGGGAGGTGAGGAGGAAGTATGACCAGGTAATATTGTGCCTGAAAGGAAAGGTGCCTGCAAAAGAGACAGATTGGACTCGAATAGATAGAACTACCCAGAATCGAGATGAAACTGTGCATTCATAGTATGAACGACTGTTACAGGTGTTCAAAACGTACAGCGGGCTAGATAACATTGAGATGAAGGACATGACTCAATTCATTTATCGATTTGTGTTAGGATTAAGACCTGAAATTTCACTATGGATTAAAGATAATAAAATCTGCTGGCAAACAAAACCAATTGATGAGGTCCTGAAATATGCCAAGTACTGCGAAGATGAGCTAGAAAATAAGAAAAAAGAATTAAAAGAAAAAGTCATGTGGGCACAAGTAAAATTAGCAGAGCACCAAGAGCAGCAGTTAAATAAAATGACAAATACTCAGAATCAGAACCCTGGGGGTGGAGGAAAGCCAGGAGTAAAAATGAGTCAAGCTAGCAGGCTAGAGTACTGCAAGCAACTGGGTGACCAAGTGCGTTCTATTTCTCACCAGATTGGAGAAGACGCCCTCGCCAGACCAGCAACTCCAGCCCATGACTTGAACCCTGGTGATTGGGTTGTAATTAAGAAACATACTCGGAAGAGTTGCCTTACACCCTAGTGGAGAAAACGAAGACAGGTGATTCTCGTTACCACAACAGCGGTGAAGTGTGCAGAAAGATGGGGTACTAGAGGGACGAGTGTAAGGCTGTGCAGAACGATAATGTCCAAATTAATGATTTAAATCCGCAGGCGCAGAATGAGGGACCACGGAAGACACAGCAACAGGTAAAACAGAATCAGTTGCCTTGTGCACCTAGGCCAAACTATAGGAGCAAAGCACAACAGAGGGAGGAAGCAGAGGTTTGGGAAGGAAGGGAGGATAGAAATGCAGCAACTTCGCAATTTTTGTTGAATGATACATTCCTCTGTGACGAGCCTTTCTGAGGGGGGAGAACGAGGAGTGCGTGCTTGGCGCCTCCTTGCCGGTAGACCAGTCGGGCCATACATTGAAGGAAAGGTTGAAGGAAATGACGTCACCTTTCTGTTGGACACTGGTGCTACCCATTCTACTGTGAGAACAGCAGATGTTCCAAAATTACCCCTGTTGGGAGAAGCGATCCAAGTAGTGGGCGTTTCTAATAAATTAATTAGTACCCCAGTGACAGAGCCCATGGAAATTAAAATAGGGAATTTCAAAGAGATGCATAGATTCGTTGTTTGCGATTCAAGTCCTGTGAACTTAATAGGACGAGATTTGCTGTGAAAAATGAACTGCACCATCTTTTGCACACCAAAAGGCGTTGAGATCCAAACACCAGATGAAGACGGAATTTACAAATTAATGTTAATAAGGCCTGACTCAGAAATTAAAAGACTGACAATACAAGACTTACCTGAAGAACTCCAACAGACGGTGAAACCAGAAGTGTGGGATTTCACTGGGAAAGATGTAGGACTAATGGAAACTGTTGACCCAGTTAAAATCTCCATAAAAGAAGATTCAGTCTACCCGAATACTAAACAGTATAAAATGAGTGCAGAAGTGAAAGCAGGAGTTGCTATTGAAATAAAAAGGTTGTTGGAAGCAGCCATCATACAAGAGGTAATGGTGCCGCTCACTGACCTGTTCATTTTCTCATCTGAGGATTCGCCCTTTGTCCATGCAACGCTGCGCATTCCCTGTGGCAGAGGTCGGCTGGGGGGAGCGTTACTGCAATCGGCGGTAAGTCAACCCGCTCTCAGCGCGACCCGCCCAGGTTGTAGTGCACCAAGTGATAGGCTGTGTCCTGGAAAAGCCTACCGGGGGACTGCGAGGCCCAGAAACCGCCGCTCCTTGCAGCCGGCGCCTCTTCCCCCGGCGGCCACGCCTATCTAACTGGCCTGTGTCCATATAACTTTTCGCGACACCCGCTGCGCGGTTGCCACTCACTGACCTGTTCATTTTCTCATCTGAGGATTCGCCCTTTGTCCACGCAACGCTGCGCATTCCCTGTGGCAGAGGTCGGCTGGTGGGAGCGTTACTGCAATCGGCGGTAAGTCAACCCGCTCTCAGCGCGACCCGCCCAGGTTGTAGTGCACCAAGTGATAGGCTGTGTCCTGGAAAAGCCTACCGGGGGACTGCGAGGCCCAGAAACCACCGCTCCCTGCAGCCGGCGCCTCTTCCCCCGGCGGCCACGCCGATCTAACTGGCCTGTGTCCATATAACTTTTCGCGACACCCGCTGCGCGGGTGCCGCTCACTGACCTGTTCATTTTCTCATCTGAGGATTCGCCCTTTGTCCACGCAACGCTGCGCATTCCCTGTGGCAGAGGTCGGCTGGTGGGAGCGTTACTGCAATCGGCGGTAAGTCAACCCGCTCTCAGCGCGACCCGCCCAGGTTGTAGTGCACCAAGTGATAGGCTGTGTCCTGGAAAAGCCTACCGGGGGACTGCGAGGCCCAGAAACCACCGCTCCTTGCAGCCGGCGCCTCTTCCCCCGGCGGCCACGCCTATCTAACTGGCCTGTGTCCATATAACTTTTCGCGACACCCGCTGCGCGGGTGCCGCTCACTGACCTGTTCATTTTCTCATCTGAGGATTCGCCCTTTGTCCACGCAACGCTGCGCATTCCCTGTGGCAGAGGTCGGCTGGTGGGAGCGTTACTGCAATCGGCGGTAAGTCATCCCGCTCTCAGCGCGACCCGCCCAGGTTGTAGTGCACCAAGTGATAGGCTGTGTCCTGGAAAAGCCTACCGGGGGACTGCGAGGCCCAGAAACCACCGCTCCTTGCAGCCGGCGCCTCTTCCCCCAGCGGCCACGCCTATCTAACTGGCCTGTGTCCATATAACTTTTCGCGACACCCGCTGCGCGGGTGCCGCTCACTGACCTGTTCATTTTCTCATCTGAGGATTCGCCCTTTGTCCACGCAACGCTGCGCATTCCCTGTGGCAGAGGTCGGCTGGTGGGAGCGTTACTGCAATCCGCGGTAAGTCAACCCGCTCTCAGCGCGACCCGCCCAGGTTGTAGTGCACCAAGTGATAGGCTGTGTCCTGGAAAAGCCTACCGGGGGACTGCGAGGCCCAGAAACCACCGCTCCTTGCAGCCGGCGCCTCTTCCCCCGGCGGCCACGCCCTTTTAATTCCTCCTATAAGCAGCCAGCCTCCAACGCGCCGCGGGTCGCGCGCGGGTCGCAGCCCGGGGCGAAGACCGGGCAAAGAGCGGGCCGTTTGAGGCTGGTAGAGACTGGACTGGGCCACCTGTCTGATATTTTTTACTCTACTAACCCCCTCCGATTCACAGCCAAACAAGAACAATAATGGTTCTCACGAGAGGATCCAAACCTAAAACCAAAGCCCCTAGTTCAGTGGGTAAATTGCTTGGCCCTATGGACGACTTCCTCACGAAGGCTAATACCTTCATAGATCAAAGTATTTCAATGATGGAAGAAAGGGTCTCCTTAGATCTGGCATTCGCCAAAAGATCCTCATTGGGTATCTTGGCGGAAGCCAGATCCCCAGCTGTGGGAGCTTCAAATGCTGAGGTAGCACCAACACGAGAGAGACGCAGCTTGCCAAACACAGTAGACCTATCAGTATCCCAGCTTGCGGACTCACAGCTCAGCTTTGATCTTGAAAAAACACCGGATCTACTCCCGATAACATCTCCACAAATTTCCTCTACAGATAAAAGAATAGAAAGGGGTAGGAGGGAGGGAGCCATTAGCAAGAAAAGGGCGCCCACAAACTCTATCACACCAAATACCCTGCCGGAGCCACCTAGTATCCCACAAAATCGAGATGACAGGTTGGTCCAAATAGAGATCCTAGCGTCAGTTCACCAATCAGAGAAGGAAACATCTATCCCGAAAGTCCTTGATCCTCCCTCTCTCACACAAGCCCAAGTGGACCTGAGTGTTATGGAGGCTCAGGAACTAACACTCACCAACATAGCCAGCATAGTTAAACAAGCATTACAACCTCTAGAACAGCGATTATTAACTTTAGAGTCACAAATCTCAAAACTCCTAAAAATCCAACACTCAACTCTCCTACCATGCCCACAAAAAGCAGGAGGTACCAATACTAAAAAATCAACCATTACTAACACTGCTAACGCTAATCCATCCTTGCCTAACCTACAACAAAAGACTCTCCGGATAACAACACCTAATGTGCCCGCTAACAATAATACTTCAAACGCGACGAAAACACCAAAAACCGCCGCTGTTCTGAGTACCACTAATAACTCGCAACAGATAATTACACTAACTTCCCCAGGAGCGGCACCTACAGCAGCCCCCACGCCGGTTGCTTCTAGCAGCTCTGCCAATAAAACCCCTGGCAAAAACGTAAATAAATCAACAACAAAAACATCAGCCCCCCCGGTCCCACCACCAAAAACCCCTTCGGATAGGCCCAAGAGAAATACTGCAAAGAATCCTGGCCCCACAAGACTCCCAGCAGATTTCCCTCCTGAGGCCTCACCGTACGTGGTGGTTATGGCTGGTGTCCCTGAATTAACAGATCTCACTTCGGAACCGGTCTGGTCCTTAAAAAATAAGGCCCAGCATTGGCTCCAGACCAACCGCCCGATTCCATCCACCTGGCGCGGAAGAATTAGATCCGTAGCCAGAGTACCATGGGTGGGTAGCACCAGAAAAACCATTCCCGGGGATTGTATAACGATTACTTTCGAGGACCCACGCATAGCGGACTATGTCTGCGCATGGGAAGATATTGCCTCAAATGGAGGTATTAAGATCAAATCACTCTCCTTCTTCTATCCTTTTAGGCAAGTGGACGGCTTTATCCAGGAGCAGGAGCCACCCTGGTCCGTTCCATTCCCTAGGCAGGACGACCTACCAAACTCTAGATACCATGGTCCCCCTAACATCTACGAGCCAGATTTTTCCTGGCACACAGTAAGACAACGCCACCAGGATGGACGATGGGAAGACAGAAGACCTCACATGCAATGGCCCCCATTCAGAGATCAATCCCGGTGGGACCCATGGCATAACATCCCGTTATACAATAGGTACAGTGGCCTAGAAATGGTCGACTGACCACTAACAGAAACCCCCCCCAATGAGCTCCATGTATTCCCCTCACCACAGTCCTTGATTACCCCCTTAGATCCCAGAAACACGGAATCCATAACTCTAACAGAAGAATTAAACGATGACCTTTCTCCAATCACAGTACTTTATTGGAACATCGCAGGCCTGCGAAATAAAATCGTGGACGGATCTGCGCAGAAGTTCCTAAATCCATATCAAATAATTTGTCTCCAAGAGACATGGTCACTAGAAGAATTACATCTACAAGGTTATAAAACCCACTTTGTTCCAGCACTAACCAGCCTAATGGGCAGACCGAAAGGCGGGTTAATAATTTATATTGCAAATACCCTGTCACTTAACAAAGTGGTTACACTCTCCCAGGACGCTAACCATCAAATCCTCTCACTAACCCTGGAGAATAAAGAAATAATCATCTTGACCAATCTATATAATAACTTACCGGAAGAAAACTTCATAACTCTCCTCACAAGCCTATATGATAAATTAAAACAAGTTCACCATTGTAGACCTGGCAAAGAGGCAACCCATATAATCTGGGGAGGAGATTTTAATCTCCATCCCTGCACAGCGACCAACCCACTGTGTTGTGGGATAGTGGATGAATTTGATGCACCATTATCGCACTTCGCACATAACAAACTGGGAAACACCATCAACACCGTCCTTTCGGACTTGGATCTGCACATTGCTAACCATCCTGAAGCAGACCCAAATAAATTTATTCCGACCTACGTGGGCAGAGGCCATCAAACCACAGTAGACTTTATACTCCTTTCTCCAAGTCTGATGAATAAAGTTAAGGATTTCGGAGTCATTGCTAATCCCCTTAGTGATCACTCAGCCTTAACAATTAAGATATCTATGCCATCCACCTACTCCCACAAACTGGAGATAGCGACCACCCTCACACAGAACAAAATTCAGGTTGGTAAACATAACGGATTCACAATCAAATGGGCAAAAATTAATCCCTCAGATATAACGAAAAAATTAATAACTCGGACCTACCCAAATATCGTAAAATGCCTGGACCTTGCATCAAGTCATAAGGAAGTCCTGATAAACTTCAAACTAATCTTAGATTCTATAAAGGACCTTCTTACCTCAAAACCCAAACCAAACCGTCCCACAAAACTAAAATGGTTTAATCATAATTGCACAGTTGCATTAACAAAATTGAAATCTGCACTCCATAACAAACCACGCGATGTAGCCCAGATTCAACTTTTAAGGCGTCAATATATAGGGGAAAGAAAGCTGAGAACTGCCCAACTTAAGCAAAAACTATGGGACGACCTTCACAAAGGCGCAGTCTCAAAAAACAGCGAGCTTTTTTGGCGCACAGTTAGAACTCCTTATCTCACAGAAACTGGCACCCCAAAAATAGAAGTCGCCATCGATGAAAACACATGGGTTTCTCATTTCGCAGAGATCTTCAAAAATACCTCACCAACAGACCCACTACCCCCAAAGGCCCAGTACCCTATTCTGGTTCCTTTTGATATCCCAGATCTCTTGGAGGCATTGCAGAACAGTAAACCAGGCAAGGCACCAGGTCCCGACGGGGTCCCAGTGGACTTCTTTAAAAGCAACCTAGATCTCTGGGCCCCCATTCTAACTAGAGTCTGTACAGCGGCCGCAAATGAGGGAATTCTAACCTCCTGGACCAAATCAATAATGGTCCCCATTTTGTAAAAGGGGGACCGCCAAGATGCAAAATGCAATCTCACTGCTGGATTCGCTTGGGAAAGTAGTGGGGATAGTGATTCTAGAGCGTCTTCAGCAGTGGAGTGAGGATCAAGGCATAATCTCTGACATCCAATTCGGCTTCCGAGAGGGCTTTGGCACACTAGAGCAGGTCCTTAACCTCACCCTAATAATGGGCAAATACACCCAGGCCATTCCAACTAAGATCTATATGGTCTTTGGCGACCTATCCGCAGCTTTTGACGGCATCTCGCACGCAAAGCTGTGGAAGGTCCTAGCCCAACTGGGAGTAGACCTACCCCTCTTGGACTTCTTAAGAGAGCTCTATACTGGGGCAACGGCCAGAGTGCGCTTTGGCGTAAATGGAGAGCTGACGTCGCCGTTTGGCGTAGGGCGTGGAGTCAGGCAGGGTTGCGTCCTGGCCCCCTTCCTCTTCTCACTCTATACCAACGGTTTGGAGGGGGAGATGTTGGGGGGGGGCTCAGGACCTTCCACGTATAAACCGCCGCCTGATTCCAGCCCTGCTCTATGCGGATGACGCTGTTATCCTCGCACGAACACCTCCGAACTCCAGAAAGCAGTGAGTAGGTACACGACCTTCATGGGCAATTCAGACCTAATGGTGAACGTGAAAAAAACGTTCGTAATGACAGCTGGTAGAGGGCAGAAAAGAACAAACCCCATACAGCTCAATAACCAAAACCTTGAAGCCACCCCTCAATATCCCTATTTGGGGGTCATGATAGATGACCAACTTAGCTGGAAACCAGCAGTGAACACAAGGGCACATTTGTTCAAGAGGTCAATTGCCGCTCTAACAACTTTCTCCCAGAGACTAGACAAAAGGCCACCAGTGGAGCTACTAAAGATCTACAACGCCAAATGCCAGGCAATTGCAACATATGGTGCGGGAGTCTGGGGCTACACTGACACCAGCCCCATTCAGAAGGCAGAAAACGCCTTTTTAAGATTCCTATTAGTCACCCCCAAAGGTACCTCAACCTACGCAATGCACTTAGAACTAGGCATACCTTACATAGAGGACCTAATTAAAATAGAACCGTTGATGTTGTGGCGCCGCATCTGGAAGTCAGACAAAAATGCATTGACACAATCCATCCTTGCAGATTCAATGAACTTGGACAATTCCTCAAAAATAAAGTGGCTCCTATATGTTAGAAACTTTTTTAATGATCTAGGCTTTGAGAACTATTACCTGGATCCGGTATCCATAACAGACATCTCGAAAAAAGACCTCAAACAGAAAGCATTAAGACATCTGGAATCCTTAAGACTTGCATCCAACTCTTCAAAAACGGCAGTTATACATGCAAACATGATTCAAATAGCCTATGACATTCACCCGTACCTGGCACTTCAAACATCAACTTACGAAAGAATGTTAATTACAAGATTCAGGCTAAACACCTTTTTTAGAATGGTCACCTTTCCGTCACAAAACTGTTGGAATGCCACACTCCCCCCTTGTCCATGTGATGGCTTATCAACACAGTCCAACCTGCATGTGATTCTGCTTTGTAAATTCCATCAAGCCCACAGAAAGACCTGGCTACTACCGATATTAAGAACTTGGGGGTTGAGACAATGCAGACCCGCTCTCTTAAGACTGCAAATGCTGGAAACGGAAAACGTCTGTTATTTTGTTAGTAGTTTCTTAAAATGCATCGTGAAACACAGAAAGAACCTTTAAAAATCCTCGTCAAGCCCATTTTTGAGCGGCATCTTGCACGTTTTTTATTAACTCTTTTTTATCCATGAAATGAATTTTATATGAAATATTATGTAATATGTGTACTTCTGTAATGTGTGATATCACTTGTGTCTTTTATGGTTTTTCCATTGTGAATAAGCCGAATAAAGATTTTATATATATATATATATATATATATAATGAGCAGTCCTTGTAATTCGCCCATAATTGGAATCAAGAAACCAAGTGGTAAGTACAGGGTAGTGCAGGACCTGCGCAAGGTAAATAAAATTGTAGTTCCTTGCTGTCCTATTGTGCCAAACCCTGCAGTGATTTTGTACCAAATACCATGGAATGCTGGATGGTTTACTGTCATCGACCTATGCCATGCATTCTTTTCAATTCCATTGCATCCAGACAGCAAATTTATATTCTCATTTGAATTCAACAGTCATCTTTACGTCTGGAATCGTGTCCCTCAGGGGTACACGGAAAGCCCTTCGATTTTCAATCAAATTCTGAAAAAATGCCTTGAATCCTTGGAATTGCCTAGAGAATCAGTCCTGGTGCAATCCATAGACGACCTCTTGGTGGCGTCTAAAAGCAGGAAAGACTGTGTCATTGATACCATTGCCTTACTGAACCATTTAGGTGAAGGGGGACATAAAGTGTCACCAGGCAAACTACAGTTCTGTACCTCTTCAGTGAAATATCTGGGGCACCAGATAGAGAAGGCTATCTGGAAAGTTACTACAGAAAGAATTAGGATAATTTGAAACATGCATCTGCCAAATACCCAGAAAGAAATCAGAATGTTTCTTGGAGTTGTACTAGACTGTAGGCAGTGGATTGTCGGATTTGCAGTCCTAGCAAGACCATTAATAAAAATGACAAAGAAAGGAGCAAAAGATCCAGTTGAGTGGGATGATGAAAGCATGACAGCGTTTGTGAAATTATGAGACTGTCTGTGTACAGCTCCAGCATTGGGAATTCTTGACTACTCAAAAGACTTTGCACTGTTTTGTGACACAGGAGACAATTGTGCACTTTCAGTCCTGACCTAAAGTCATGGTTTAATAAGACGACCGTAGCGTATTTTTCCTCTACTTTGAATCCAGTGGCTGCTGGATTACCTGGATGTCTGAAAGCAGTAGCTGCAACTTGCATGAGTCTTCAACAAAGTGAGTCTATCATTATGGGCCATCCTGTAACTGTGTATGTTCCACATGCAGTTGTAATTTTGTTGACCAGAACCAAATCTCAGTACCTCACACCTAGTCGGCTGACTAAGTATGAGAGAATTCTTGTAGGTGCAGGAAATGTAACCATTTCTCGATGTAATATCTTGAATCTAGCCGCTCTCCTACCAAACTCACTCACAGCAGGAGTGAGGGGAGAAGTTGAGCATGACTGCCTAGACCTGACTGAATTCAGCACAAAACCACGCCCTGACATAAGAACAGTACCCTTAACTGATGAAGATTATGAGCTGTTTGTAGTTGGCTCTTGCATGAGACATGAGAGCGGAGGCTTAAGTGCTGCCTATGCGGTGTGCACTTTAGGAGGTCTAGTAGTAGCATCCTATTTGTATGGAGTAAAGTCTGCACAAGAAGCCGAATTGGTTGCATTGGCAAAAGCCTGTAAATTTGGGAAAAACATGAAAATAACCATATACACTTTTAGGCAGTATGGTTATGGGGTTGTGCATGACTTTGGCCAATTGTGGCTGCAAAGAGAGTTCCTGACTTCTTCAGGTACTCCTATCAGAAATGGAAATTTTGTGCAAGAATTACTGGAAACAATCCAGTTACCAAAAGCATTGGCAGTGGTCAAGTGCGCTGCTCACAAATCTGGCGATGACAAAGTGACAGCAGGTAATCGATATGCTGACCAACTGGCCCAACCTTGTGCGAAATACAAAATATCAATCAATACAAATTTGGGGGTAAGCGGAAACAGCTGCCAACTTATGATGTTTGAAGACATAAAAACATGGGAAGAACTGAGAGATTTACAGGATGCAGCAGAACCAAAAGAAAAGGAAAGGTGGAGAAAATGTGGTTGTCGCAGGAGGAATGAGGATGGTGTTATTGTTTACCTTGCATGCTTGCCCTATGGCTAGATTGATACACGGAGATACCCATATAGGAAGAGATGCAATGATTCGTGTTTTTAGACAGACATGGTTCAATTCGAAATTCAGAAACATAGTAGAGGTACTCTGCCAGAGGGGTTTGATATGTCAGCAATGTAATCCCGGAAAGAAAACAGTAGTTTTACCAGGTACAATTGGAAAAGCAGAAGGACCTTTCATAAGATTACAAATTGATTGTATTCAGTTACCACCCTGTCGTGGAATGAAGTACGTCTTCGTCATTGTCTGCCTATTTTCAAAATGGGTAGAAGCTATCCTGCACGCAGAAACGACAGCATCACTGTAGCCAAATTGTTACTGAGGGAACTAATACCTAGGTACGGTTTTCCAGTCACAATTGAATCAGACAGAGGTGGGCATTTTCAAAGCGAAATAATAGGACAAATCTATGAAGCATTCAAAATCATGCAAAAACGACACTGTGCATATTGCCCAGAGGCTTCTGGAGTGGTAGAACAACTGAATGGCACAATCAAATCAAGATTGGGAAAAATGTGTGAGTCGACTAAAATGGAGTGGATAGATGCCTTGCCCCTTGTCCTGATGGGACTTAGAAGTATTCCAGACCGGAAGACAGGCTTTAGTCCCCTTGAGATACTGATGGGAAGAGCAATGCGGCAAGCATGGGTGCCAGGGCACAAACTGATAAACATATCTGATGATTTGGTGCTAGAGTACTGCAAGCAACTGGGTGACCAAGTGCGTTCTATTTCTCACCAGATTGGAGAAGACGCCCTCGCCAGACCAGCAACTCCAGCCCATGACTTGAACCCTGGTGATTGGGTTATAATTAAGAAACATACTCGAAAGAGTTGCCTTACACCGAAGTGGGGAAAACGAAGACAGGTGATTCTCGTTACCACAACAGCGGTGAAGTGTGCAGGTGTGCCACGATGGATCCATGCCAGCCATTTGAAGAAAGTGACAGAAGAAGAAGAAACTGAGGCTGAAGGTTGTGCAGCTGAGGGTCTCCTGAAGTTGGTCCTGAAGTAGCTGTAAAAGAACAACCGAGCTCCAGTCAAGATGATTGGGTCCTAGTAATCGACCTGACTCTCGATCCAATAAGAACCAGAAGACAAACCTACTTAGATAGAGAGTGGGATAGTGAGGACGAGACAGGAATAGAAGGAGATAATCAGATCATCGAAATCCATGTCAAATCTGATGATGAGGAAGGCCAGGTAGGGACAGAGCAGGTTATCGACACACCTCCAAAAACTCCTGAGCCTGAAAAGGGACAGATAGGAATTAGAGCAGAAGTTCAAGCGGAAGAAAATCAAATGTTTGAAGTGCTTGAACAGGATCAGATAGAAATAGATAAATGTGTTCAGGAAGAAGAAATTGAAACAAAACAAAGCCAAATCCAGCATATACCTGAACAAGGCCAGCTTAGTGACAAGGCAGAAGAAACTGACCTAAGACCTGGAACTAGTCAGACAGGAAGGGAAGAAAAAGACACTGAAACAGATGTGCCACAACTGAACGAAAATAAAAGAGCATTTGAAGAATCCAAATTACAGTGCCAGTTAAAAGATCCAAGAAAAAAGATGGGGAACCAAGATTTGTAAAAAGATTGAGACTGAGACTAAAAACTATTGCCGAAAAACTTGAGCAAGAAAATCTAGACTCCAGTAAAGCTGACCAGTCTGGAGCAAAGCCTAAGAGAAGAAGTGTCCGAACAAAAAGACTAAACAACAAGTATCAGAGTCCTGAATGGACTTATCTGGTGTTGGAAGACTTTGAAAATCTTGAAATAAGTGACGAAAGTAATGAAGAATTGATTGCCGATCAGACTGACGAAGAAGTGCAACCAACCTGAAAGTTGCCCTGTGTAAGCAACCTGTGTAAAGTTACAAAGAGGGGTTGAAGCTACTTTTAAGCCAAAATGTCTGATTCCACTGTGAATGGAAGGCCAAGACGAAATCGTTGTAAAACATGCTGTAAAGTATGTTTGTGTAGTGTAACATTAGTACTTATACGATGGATAGGACTAACAATTACTATTCCTTAAATGATGAGTAAAGATACTAATTTGTACCCTACTAAATCAGTGACAAAAGACACAGAAGAGCTGCAAACGAAAGATACATCACAAAGAGTAGAAACACAAGGGAAAGCACTTAGCCTTAGACAAACTGGAATGGACTTAGATGCATCAAATGAGGAAGGACTACATTATCACAGAATAAAGAACAGAAATCATTTAAATGTATTTGCAAACTTGTTAGTACACTACGTAGAAGCAATGGAGATAGAAGACTGTTACGTCTGTATGAAACAACCTACTTCAGTAGCTGTGGGTGTGACCTACCATCATTTACCACTAACCTATGGAATTTCCTGTAGTATTTTAGCTAATTTATTCTATAAAAGAGGACCGTTACAGTACTATTACTCTAATTCAGTCGTGATATTTTCTGAACTTCCTATACATGGAAATCTGAATCCTGTACATACTAAAAGTGATGTAACACGTTATATGGGAGAATATTTTCTAACCATAGGTACAATAGATGTAGGTGAAGCACATAGAGATAACTTAACATGTTCATTACATGAAGAAGAGAAAATGTTTCTAAATATGGCAGAGAAAAGAAGAGAAGGTTTCCAAAGAAAAGCAACGGACGCCCTCAACACCATAGTCACGGCCCTTATCACCTCCCGCCTTGACTATGGGAACGGCTTGTACGTGGGCATACCTGCCTATGAAACCCGCTGTCTTCAGGCCATTCAAAATCAGGCTGCCCGCCTCATTCTTCGCCTTCCCAAATCTTCCCACATCACTCCTGCACTTAAGTCCCTTCATTGGCTTCCTGTGCACCTTAGATCTTTTTTTAAATTGGCTTGTCTGGCCTTTCGCTCTCATACCTACTCAGCTCCCCTCTTCATCGGATCTCTCATTACTCCTCACGCCCCCAGTCGCACTCTCCACTCCTCCTCTCTTTCCCTTCTCCACGTCCCCCGCTTCCGTAAATCCAGAACAGGAGGCACCCGTTTTTCGGTTCTGGCCCCCCGGTTCTGGAACAGTCTTCCTCTGTCTATCCGCTCTATTCCCATCTATACCCACTTCCGTAAAGCTCTTAAAACTTTTCTGTTCTCCCAGGCCTTCCCCTGTTAGTCTCTCCTAGCCCCCTCTGTGAATCTGGTCAAAACCCTCAGCGCCAGGAAGCCGCTTGGCCGCAGTGCGCTTAACCAAGTTCTTTTTTCATTTCATTTCATTTCATTTCAAATGATAAAAGACAGAAAACTCCTAAGTGGGCTGAAAACATGGGGAGCACCTCAAATGGTGGAGCAAATGCTGCGTTGTTACTCGATTTCGAAAAGAAAGGGAAACTTTGTCTTCACAGAGAAAAGACTCGTTATTATAATAACATATTCATTGGTTCCAGTGAATGCGAACACAATTACAAGGTAATTGGGGGTTGGGGTTTCAAAAATGGGTCAGAACCTGTGTTTCCCGGAATTTATTATATATGTGGAAACAAGGCTTATTTCAAATTTCCGGATCACTGGTATGGAAGCTGCTATTTTGGAATTGTGTTCCCAAAATTATACCATGTGAATGAAGTCGCTGGAAGCAATGAAAACACTAATGGATTAGTGCGTAGTAAAAGAAAAAGTGTAGGAGAAAGATTAGGTGATATATTTAGTGCATTGATACCTGCAGTGGGAGTAACTGAATACACACAGAATTTGTAAATTGTCTACAGTGGTAGATCGGTTATCAACTGACACTGCTACAGGTTTCCTGCTGGTCAATACCGAAATGGTTGCGATCAGATCTATGGTTTTACAGAACAGACTTGCTCTTGACACTCTATTGGCAAAAGAGGGTGGAGTCTGTAGAATGTTGAAAGCGCAACATTGTTGCACTTACATTCCTGACAAAAGTGTTGAAATTAAGAAATATGTGAGAAACATAACTAATTTGGAAAAAGAGCTAAAACCACTGGAGGTTGATAGTGCCTGGAAGAGACTAACTGATGGTCTCTTCTCTGTAGGTAATTGGTTTTCTAACCTAGGTAAAAGTCTTGTGAGTAAAATACAGATGCCAATAGCGGGAATAGGCTTTTTCGTGCTCATCATAATAATTTGCTGCAAATGTCGAAAACACAAAAAGAAGTATGCTGTGAAAAAGAGAGGAATGAAACGAAATGTTGATGAACTTGAATTAGAAGAGCTGAATAATCAGATTTATAAAAGGGTGAAAAATTCTCATCCATATAAAGATGCGGAAAAAAGGCTGAATAAAAAGTTTGAAGAAATTGAATTGGGTGAAATGTGAAAAGTTGGCATCTGGTTCCATTAATAGTGATGATAGTAAATATCATCAAAGAGGGGATTGATGGAGCAAGGTTTTGCACACTAAGCGACTTGCTTGTATTCAAGAACCTCGAATAACCCTAATTAACTAAACCTGTTTGTCTTACTAATTTTGCACCTTTCTACACTACATGATGTGTCCCAGTGAAGCTTGCCTATGTGTTTACTAATTGTAATCTGCTTGCAGTAAAATGGCTGCTGCTACGCGGGAATTTAGTCTGCGCATGCATCTGTCATACCCATGTGACGTGACGTACTCTCAGTTCTGGAGGGAATTTATTACTCATGCGCAATACAGCTAAAATGGCTGCTTTGTGTTCTCACATGCTCTGAGCTTGCGTTGCCACTTTTGCAAAGCTGTTTGTTCTGCACTTACCCTAATGCAATAGTTATTATAAAGTAAGGGATATAGTATAGCCATTTCATGGTATACAGTGTAATCTTTTATTCTGTGTTTCCAAATTGTTTTCGCTTGCTTTTCATGTATCGTATTCTTTGGGCCTGGGAGGTGCTTACTACCCCATCTTGGAAGCCCGTATGGTATCAGTCACGTGATGGGGAAAAGAAAACCATGCAGCAGTGGAACCCAGCCAGCTGGCAGCCTCGCCCAAGATGCTCCTGGGAATCGACCTGTAACCCAGCAGGACGAACCTGAACCGTACCTGAATTTGTTACATTTGTAATAAACTGCTGTATACTCTATTGTTCTCTGTAAAACATATGCCATGGGAAACTAGAATGTAAGGGGTGGGTACGAAAACTGAATATTAAGCCTGAGAAAGTCCAAAATGTAGGTGGTGTGATGACTTAACCTCCTCCTTTGTCCAGTCAGAATTGGGTATCCTTACACTTGTAACATTTTGGGGGGTGATACACTGACCCGAAAAACAGTATAACTATCCTAGATTTAGCTAGAGAAATTGTCCGACTTGTCCGAATAGCTGACCTGTCACTGACCCAACGCACTCTATAGGTGACTGATACAGAGAGCTGCGGAGCACTCTGTCCGTATTTTCCCACAGACCCAGTCAGGGTTTTGGGAAACCTTAAGTGCTGGCGAAGCACTTTGCTGGGAGATTCAAAAACCCAATTGGGGTTACTGGCAGACTCCTTGCAGAGAGGGAGTAGCACGGGCGTTGCAACCGAAGCTGCGGGTGTTGGTCGTACCCTTTGGTGAACCCGGTCCTGATCCAAATTCTGGGGTTATCCTGTCCTGACTGTCCTTGAGCTGTACCTGTTCGCCTACTGGCAACCTAAGTCCTTGAGGGTCCTTTCCCGTCTTTCCAAACTGACCCGTGGCCAGGGTTAGTCTTCACTTTATCCTAGGTAAATATAAAATCTGTGTGGGTGTTCGTTTATCTGAACTTGCCGTCCTAACGTCTCGAACAAAGCATAATTGCATATGTTCCTTTTTCCCCTGTCCTTTTTTACTTGAGATTTTCATGCATTATTTGTCTATTAGCATGTTCCACTTTTCTACCTTCCTTTAGTCAAATGCTAAATCGTTTTCTTATATAGTTTGTTTCATTCTTACCCTCCCTTTAGAGAATAAGCACATCTGGATAAATCAAATTGCATAAGTTTCATTCCCTTTGAACCGTTTCTGAATTTCGAAAGTGTAATTTGATTTAGCATGTTCCCTTTCTTTACCCGCCTTTAGTGAAGTTGTGAAAGTGTTGATCTAAAATAGCGTGTTCCTTATTTTTCTCCTTCCCTTTAATTTTTTTGATTTCTAAATGATTCTTTGCCTCATTCATAGCTATAGGATATTTCTAAATCTAGTTATAGATAGTTTGATCTATGTTAACCTTCTACTCATGACATATGATGATGATGATGATTAGATAAAGGTTTTCAAAACTTCCTGAGTCTGTGGTTATTATAAAAAGTACAAGCATTTTCAATTTGTATATGGTATTTGTGTTGTCTACTTATTCCACAGCTAGCTCCTTGATCCATTGTGATCTTAGGTACCTGTGACGAGGATTGGTAAGTCAGATACATTGGAAATAAATAGAAAGGAACTGAATTACTGGTAGTAGAGTGTAGGTTACCTGATTAAAGTGTAATGAGAATATTTTATGGGCCCAAGTGTGCATTATCTGGTAACAAAGTTAGTCGGGTGACCTGCGCGCTCTATCAGCAGTACCTAGTGCTCTTCACGCCACTGGAGTCAAGCTATTCTGGCTGATGATGGCTGATAGCCAGACACCAGTCCTAGGATGCTTGATTACGGTCCAGGGAAGACATGGCTTCACAGTTCAGGCTGGAATGTTCCCATGAAGCATAGGTTCAAGCCTGATTTGCATATGGCCATGTCTGAACTGGGGTGGCTTGGTGAGCAAAAAAACGATAGATTTAGGCCCAGATCTCTGTACTGGCGTGAATGTATGACATTGTTCAGCATTCTGTCCATCAACTGTTGTTTTTGCATTTGCCACCCCGAGTGGGACGGGTATGCTCAGACGTGAGTCCCCTGCTCTCCACGCCACTGGAGTCAAGCTATCCTGGTTGATGACGACTGATAGCCAGAAACCGGTCCTAGGGTGCTTGATTCCGATCCAGGGAAGACATGGCTTGGCAGTTCGGGCTGGACTGTTCCCATGAGGCACAGGGTCAAGGCTGATTTGCATATGGCCATGTCTGAACTGGGGTGGCTTGGTGAGCAAAAAAACGATGGATTTGGGCCCGATCTCTGTACTGGGGTGAATGTATGACATTGTTCTGCATTCTGTCCATCAACTGTTGTTTTTGCATCAGTGCTATATGAGGCACGAAATCCAGATTGAGTCGGATGCAACAAACCCTGCTGTTCAATGTAGTGGGTCAGTTGTTTATTGACCAGTTTTTCACAAACTTTCACCATGCATGGAAGCATAGAGATTGGACGATAGCTGGACATAGTGTGGGGGTCCAGAGTTGGCTTTTTTATAAGCGGGACCAGCAAGGCCTGCTTCCAGGCAGGAGGAACCGAGGCCGGCCGCAGAGATGTGTTAATCAGCTGGTTCACCAGGGGATTGATGACTATAGCGGCTTGGGCCATGAGTGTAGCAGGGCACGGATCGAGAAGGGAGCCAGATTTAAAGAGGTCAAGGCAGCAAGAGACTCGGCCAGGGGTATGACAGAGAAGGAGGAAAACTAGACTCGGTGTTGGAAGCGGAAATAAAGTCCTGCGGGCCCCAGCGTGGTCTGGGCTACTGGCGTGTTAAAGAGCAATGAGATTGCAGAGATCTAAAGTTAGGCAAGGGGCACAGCCATGTGGTCTATAGATCAAGAGTCCCACAAGAGATGATGTAGGACCCGTCTTTAAGCAGAAATTTAGTCCTTCAATTGAGCCCATATTTTGGAATTCTGAGAAGGAGATCTCCCATGCGTCTCTCACAATGATGGCTACCACGCCACCCCTTTTATCTCACGCTCAATTGACACAAATTTTAAAATCTGGTGTGATCGTCAGCGTCAGAGCTGGTCTGGAATCCTCTTTTAGCCAGGTTTCGGTCAAGAACATCATATTCCAAACCTTGTTAAATAGCGATAGCCATATGTGGTCTGCATGTTTAGGTAGAGACCTACAGTTGATAAGGCAGGCTCTTATTCTGTCTCCTGAGATCAGTGGCATAACAAAACTTGAAGGGGCCCCCCTCCAGGATACGTGGAAGAGAAGGGGCCCCTCCGGTTTACCTCTTCATGTAGGACTTCCACAGGGTATATGTCTTGGGGAGGTAGGCAAAAGGTCTGCCTTACTCCACTGTCCGTAGATCTGCTTCCGAGGCTGTTGGTGCTTCTTCAAGTGTTGTGGTCTGTGGGTTCAGGTGACAGATTATGCCCTTCGAGTCTCTCTCCATCACTTCCTCTCTATCACTCACTCTCTTCTGTTGGTGTCTCCATCACACAATATCCTGTCTCTCTCCATCACTCATTCTCTATCACTCACTCTCCTCTGTGTGGGTCTCACTCATATAATATTGTTGTTGTCTCTATTCATCACTCCCTCTTCCCCCTGCGTCTCAATCATATAATATCCTCTTTGTCTCCCTCATCACTCATTCTCTATCACTCACTCTCCTCCCTGTGTGTCTCAATCACACAATACCCTGTCTCTCTCCCTCCTTCACTCTGTTGCTCTATCACTCACTCTCCTCCCTGCGTGTCTCCATCAGACAATCTCATTTCTGTGTATCTCCAACTCTTCCTCTCTATCACTCACTCTCTTCACTCACTTCCCTGTGTCTCCATCATATAATATCCACTTGTCTCTCTCATCACTCATTCTCTATCACTCACTCTCCACTGTAAGTGTCTCCATCAAACAATATCCTTGTGCTCTCTCTCTCCCCATCACTCTCTATCACTCACTCTCCTCCCTCTGTGTCTCCATCAGATTATCTTCTTCAAATCTCTCTCCATCTCTTCCTCTCTATCACTCACTCTCTGTGTGTTTCCATCACACAATATTGTCGTTGTCTATCTATTCATCACTCCCTCTCGTTACTCAGTCTCCTCCCTATGTCTCCATCATATAATATCCTCTTTGTCTCCCTCATTACTCATTCTCTATCACTCACTCTCCTCCCTGTATGTCTCCACCATACAAGATCCACATTGTCTCCCTCCCTCTATCACTCTGTTGTTCTATCACTCACGTTCCTCCCTGCGTGACACCATCAGACAATCTCCTCTGTGTCTGTCTCAATCACTTCCTCTCTATCACTCACTCTGTTCACTCACTCTTCTCCCTGTATCTCCATCATATAATATCCTTTTTGTATCTCTCATCACTCATTCACTATCACTCACTCTACTCTCTATGATTCGCTATTAGATGATGCCCTTCAAGTCTCTCTATCACTTCCTCTCTATCGCTCACTCTCCTGTGTGTCTCTCTCCATCAGAAAATATCCTCGCTGTTTCTCTCCATCAATCAATATCTTTCACTCACTCTCCTCTGTGCGTGTCTCCATCAGACAATATTGTCGTTGTCTCTCTTTATCACTCTCCTCCCTGTGTCTCCATCTTATATTATCCTCTTTGAGTCTCTTATCGCTCACTCTTTATCACTCACTCTCCTCCCTGTGTGTCTCCACCAGATCTTCTCCTTCGAGTCTCTCCATCACTACCTTTTTATCACTCACTCACTCTCTTCCCTGTTTCTTGCTTTGTCGTTTTCTTTCCCTTTTATCTTTATCTCTATCTCTCGCACTCTTTCCTTCCGTTCGCCACCACACAAAGGTCTCTTCTCCATCACTTATATCCACTCCTGTCCCCATCATTCTCTTTCTCTGTTGCTGCCTCTCTCTGTACATCACTCCATCTAGTCTGTCTCCTCCACACACCCTGTACTCACAAGTTTTTTTCTCGATCACTTCCTCTCACACTCCCTGTTTGTCTCCATCCATCCCTCTCCATCTTTCTTTCTGAGTCCCTCACTTCTCCTTGTTCTCTCATCGTCCCAATTTTTCGGTGCCCTCGCTCCTGCAGGCTTTTATGTCATTCCCTCCAGGGGTGGCTGGTGGATTTTGAAAGTGGTGGGGCGAAAAATTGTATCGTAGTATAGCAAGCGAGCCCGAACTCCAAAAGTAGGGTGCGGGGTGGTATCCCCCCCAAGAAAAGTTTTCATAAAATAGATTCAAATTGTGGCTTTTACACCACATATTTACTGCAAATTGTTGCAAACATGGAGTCCAAATATTGCATTTTAGTGAGAAGAAAACATTAGAAACATATAAAAATGTTGCCTGATCCTCTAACTGGTCTTCTAGCAAAATGACCCCCAAGCCAAGCACACACATACCAATTGAAACAGGCCCTCTGTCTGTATTGCCTAATCGTTTGTGGTACCACTGGGTGCCACAGTAAACCTTCAGGCTGGACTAGGTCTTTAACTCAAGCTGCTTTGCATGCTGAGGCTCTTGCACCCAGGCAGGCAATTACAAGCAACATACAAGTGTTAATATTACATAAAGTCAAGTGATTTATTTGGTGTCAGGTATGATATCAGTAAAGTGTCTCATAAAGTGCAGGGGAAGACAAAAAATTCAATTCACAGGAAAGAATGCTAAAGAAAACCTTTCCCTAAAAGTTAAGTCAATGAAATAGCCCTCCAGGGGTTTAAATTATACAGTGCATCCTTCCATGCTATAATTTGAAATCACTCAACTTCAGTGGTTCACCACTTAAATGGCAAGTGCCAAATAATGCCTTTTAGGACATTACTCACACATTTCCTTGCAACAAAAAAAAAAAGAATCAAGCCATATGTGTGACGAAAATAACTCCTGCAGTAGATATTACACATTTCCCCTTCTTTTTCTCTTCCATATGATGCTATTAATTACATAATGTGCATATCTGCTAAGCTCAAAAACATAAGCGCCAGACTTGAAGTTATTAGCCTAAAACAATTATGCATTAAAAAAATAGGCAATTTTGAAAGAATTCTGCAGGTTCATGAGTTGTGTTTCCCCCTGGCATTCTCAGCCTTTATGCTTTCAGATATGTTCTGCATTGCTCTATACCTCGGAGTACAGCGTGTGCTGCAAAGATTTACGTTTGAACCTGCAGGTAGTGTAGTGGTAGTACGTCCTCCGGAAAGAACCTGGAACTGTGGGAGTTTTGTGCAGTGGCGGGCATGGGCAGGAGGAAGATACTCGAAGCCGACCAGCACTCAGGCTATGCACTTCATGTGAAGGTCCAATGATGAGTGGCATGATTGTTAGCATTGGCAGAGACAGATCACAGCAGCCTGCTTCTTAGCACGGGGTGCTTCGGTGTCCAATGTCCATCCATGCTAATGTTACTGAGCTGCTGAGAAGTTCTCTACAACATCAAACAGAGAGCAGGCTGATGAGAAGTACTTGCAAAGTCCTAGTGAAAGTGTAGCTGTGCTGGCGTCAAATACTGGTACAGTATGGTCCCATTCAAAGTATATCAGCCCTGATGAGAAGTGCTGATACAGTGCCCTTAAAATATAGCAGACAATTTTGTATTTCCTATAGTTCCTTATAGAGATTTAATAAAGATTTAGTCACACATGATTATTCCAAGCTTGAATCATAGCATTATTATTGGCAATGTTCGCATCCTACCGAATAATACATTATTGTGTTGCCCTAGTATATTCCATATATATAGTGAAATATCCGTTTGACTAGGGCAACTCTTCCATTTCTTAGGTCAAAAAATAGTGTCTCCATACTGCTCATACTCATCATCTTGTGACATCAATACATGCAAACATTTGTGTAATATCAATAGTAGACACAGTATCTGCTGTACTTCAAAAGTCTCCAAGGGATCCTAATAGATCAGAGGGAACAGAGACATATGCACCTATCAATACCAAAAACTGAGTAACTTCCGAGCAACAATTGCAATAATCAAATTGAGTGAAATATTCCCACCTCCGCTTACCTCCTAATATGATTTTGGAGGATTCCAATTTACTGGTTCTAAAATGTTGTATCCGTAATAGTTTACGAGTTCTGAACTTTCTTTCGAGTTATCTGAGAGTAATAAAAATTTGTGTCAAAATACCGATTTAATCATACTCATAATTACTCACAACTAAAGCAACCAAATCCAATAAACCCAAGTAAAGCACTCACCCTATGGCAGTTATCCACAAAGTGCATTCCACTTTTGCCTCGACAATAAAAAAACAGCGAATCCGTTTTCAAATCCCAATCAGTAGCTGTAGGGGGTTAAAATAATAAATCCCCATTAGTCTACGATTTAAAGAACTATTAAATCTAATTACAAAAGGGAAGCTGGAGCGTTCCGCCCCTTACCAATAGTGGTTGCGTCTCCACGTGTATGAGTCTCTCCATCCCGGATACAGGCACAGGAGTCGGGCCGTTTCATTCCTAGAAAAGCATTCCCGGGCTAAAAATAGAAGTTGGACTGCGGTGTCTGTTTCTTAAGAGAGAACCAGCGCCATCTTTAAATAGTACAAGAAGAATATATTGTTTGTCTATTACGGCAATTATTCATAAATGCATCTCAGTAATTCAGCTTCATTAAAGACCTACGGTCTGACCATTTAAATCATCTGCAAGATTTGCCAAATCAAAATAAGCCGAACTAAGAAGTCTGATTCATTCAATGATGATTGCACCTTCATATTACGACAATTAGTCCTTTTCTAAATATAAAAATAACATTTGTCTAGTGTTAGTGTCACAAATCTACGTTCTTTCAGAAAAGCGAGAAAAAAAATATTGTTTAGTTATGTCCCTACTCTTAAGGGAATTCTTATGGCGTTATACCACTCATTAACTTTGAATTCTTTATTGACCAAAGTAGCAGTGAATTAACTCCCTATACGTTTAGTCTTAGGTTTTGAGAAGAGATATTTATTCTATTACTTCTACACTATCAGGCGGCATGTGTTTTTGTTGAGAGGGTGTTCATGTATGGCAAAACATTAAGCCGATTACATAATTTAAACTGGTTAATTTAAAGTTTATCAATAGATCCAAGTATATTAACAACTGCTCCGTCCGAAACTCTAAAATAGTGCCAAGGACAAAACAGATCTAACAATGTAATTCATCAGTATTTAAAATCCCTGAAATGCTTAAAGAGACTCAAAAGTGGTACCAAGGACAAAACCGATCTGACAATCTAATTACTCAGTATTTGAAATCCCAGTAGTGCCCGAAGGCCACAATCCTTAATTTCCTAAGAAATATCGCAATTCCTGATCAAAATGTAATCCTTCTTTGACCGCCCTAAGTCTTAGATCATTAGATCATTTGGATATTAGGATATTTGGATATTAGGGCAGATATTACACTTACCAGTTGGCTTAAAACTAAGTAACGATGGTCACCAAACTTAACCAGTGGGAACAATGTAGAGGTCTTCCATAACCTGGTGACTAAAGACCTGGAGGATTATATTGCTAAACATGGACCTTCTTTGGGAACCAGAAAGGACAACCTGACTCCCAAAGAACGTAAGGCACTGAAATGCTTAATGATGAATGACAATCTGACTATAAAAAAGACCGATAAAGGAGGCAACATAGTGGTGATGAATAGGGAAGACTATGAATGCGAAATGTATTCCCAAATTATTGATACTCGATAATATAAAAAGGTACCACATAACCCCATCTTTACGTTGGTGGCTACGATTAACGGGTTATTTAAAGGTTGGCATGATAAATGTTTGCTAAATGATGATGAATATTTTTTTTACTCAAATGTGGATCGCCCGAGGTATCCATGTTTGTATGCACTGCTAAAAATACATAAGGACCAGCAGTTTCCACCGGGTAGACTGATTGTGTCAGGAATAAGGGGTCCCACAGAAAGGTTATCACAGTTTGTGGATGTTTTTCTTCAACCCCTGATACACAATCTATCCTCACATATAAAGGACACAGGCCACATACTTAATATACTTGGATACATTTTCTGGGAACCAGGAATGATAAGATGAGTATTCGTTTCAAACTAGGTCTTAAAGCATTAAGCCACTTTCTATCAAAAAGATGGGCTAGTTTTTGGGAGCATAAACAGATGTTGTTAGCAATGACGGAAATGATCCAACAGAATATTTTTTTTTCATTTAAAGACGACTGGTTCAGGCAAATACAAGGAGTTGCCATGGGCTTCAGGTTTTTACCTGCCTATGCAAACCTCTTGTTGGGCTGGCTTGAGGAGGTGATGATCTGGTGCCCAGGTGGATGCCGTTGGAGTGAATACATATTATATTGCGTTCATTATATAGATGATTGCCTTATGTTCTGGACAGGCTCAATGGCAGAATTACAGAAATTCTGTGACTACTTAAGTGACTTAAGTGACAATTATGTAAATATTCGCTTTACAACTAACAGTAGCGCAACTGAAGTAACCTTCCTAGACCTTACACTGTACATCAAAGATGATCAAATACATAGTAAAATATATCGGAAACCAACATTGTGCAACTCAATCTTGCACGCAGGAAGCTCACATCCCCTGTCATCAAAATAAATCAATCCCCAGAGGAGAGATGATTAGGGCAAGAAGAAATTGTAGTTAGGACACCCACTTTTTATCTTGTATACAAGACATGGAGAAAAGATTTGCCCGGAGAGGATAGACAAAACAAATAGTCGCAAAGGCAAAAGAAAAGGCAATGGGGACCACACGTGCTAAAACACTACGGGTCAACCATACAAAGCAAGGATCTGAGACACACGTAAGATTGATAACAGATTACACGCACCTGAATCATGTTCTGTGTAAAAGCCTCTGTAAACATTGGCGCTTCCTGAGAGGGGACAGAAGCCTAGGGGGCTGTATTACAACCACCTCACATGCGCAAATCGCTGCACTGCCTTACTCTGTGCGAGGGAGGCATTGCAGTGTGTGTTCCCACACAACTCCCATGGTTTTTGACGCATTTTCAGATATACAAGGATTTGGGAATGTGCCAAAATCTTACACCTCCCCAGGTGAGGTGTAACAAGGAGAAATATCTTTATTCCTGCTCGTTGTTTTCCTCTTCTTCAGCACTCGTAGAAAGAGGGAAAAGTCGCTCAGGATTGTTGTTGTGCCCCTAACTTTACAAAAACAATCCTGTATGCAACCAAGGCACCCTTGCATCATAGTGCAAGCGTTGGTGCTAGGTTGCCAAAAAGGTGCCAGCGTAAGGAGAAAGTGCCAGCATAAGGAAAAAGGACAGGAATGCACGAATTGGATAAATTCAGTGCATTTCTGCCCTTTCCCTTGTTGCGCTTCCCTGCACCACAATTTTCATAAATATGCTCCTAGTCCATAGGTACTCAGTGGGTGCCTCTGTTTCTTTACTTGAATTGTGAATTTCTGAGCATAATGCTCAGGTGCTTGCTTTCTTTGGTTCAAATGCTGAGATCAGTACAACTTTATATTAGTGCTTTTACCACGCAAAAGGTCCCTGGTTATCTAGATACTGTAGAGCATGCATTGGGTTTAAATTGATTGTTCTTGCCAGGTTTCCAATTAGAAGCCATATGGCTTAAAACCAGAGTGTTCTTTCTGCAAGTGGCACAATGTATATGCTTCAATATTTTATTGGAAACAGAGTCCTCTGATGGGTGCATTGTAGGCCGCCTGGGCTGTTTTCGGATGCAGGCCTCGAGACATTCTCCCTTCGGCCCTATCCCATTAATCATCTAGGCTGTTGTTCTTTCAACATGCTTTGCTAACCAGTTTCAGGATCATTTTATTTAGAACTTCAGCTGGTTGGTTTCTTTGAGGGTACCCCACTCTAGAGGTGTGGGGTACATCTGAACGGGCAGGTCCCCACACCACTTAATTAATATAACTAATAGGAGCCCAAGTGAGCTAGTGGTGTGTGCACCCCTCCCCCGGAGGATGGGTACCATGGCCCAGACATATCCCATTTATTAAAAGACTCATGGGGAGGGTCCCAGAGGGCTTCTTTAATTAGATCAACAGAGCATTGCGGACGCTGCTTTGGGACGGCGTCAGCTCACGTACATCCCTTGTGAAGCTCCAGCGCTGATTATTAGACAGAGACTGGTGGTCCCAGACCCTTGTGCTTACTACTGGGCCATCAAGCTGATGGTGATAAACAAATCGGTGTTTGGGGAGGGTGACAAACCAGCTGACAGGATTGACCGTGGGGCCATGGGCGACATGGGGTATCCAGCCCTCCTATATAGAAAGGGAAGGAGAAACACGCCTCCATTACACACCCGGGCAGTGATGGAGGCCAGGTGTTCGGCTAATAATTACTTGGGGTGGGGAGACCAGCTGACTGCCGAGACCCTGCTCTGGGCTTAGTGACCACCTGGGGGAGGTGATAAAACTGCAAAGCCACATTAGATGGATCCTATTTGGGATGGATAAACTGGCAGATGTATGGAGGAGAGGTTCATTGTTTCCTTTCACTGATCTCCAGATGGAGTACCCCATGGAGCAGAGAGAGATGTTTAGATACCTTCAGCTGAGACACTTGTGGAGGTGCCACCTGCTGGTGGGGGACAGCTACCAGATTGCTCACCCTTAGGGGACCAGCTGCTGTTGGATCCCATGCCCACTAAAGCAGTCTCCTTGATCTATAGGAAAATTATGAACAACTCACCCGACCTTCTCCATCCCTTACGAGAGGCCTGGGAGGGGGGTGTAGGTCTTATAGAGGACGAAGACTGGGGAGAGGCCCTACAGTGGCTCATGGAGGTAGCCATAAGGGCCGCTTGTGCCTGGTGCAACTCCGTATACTGCATAGATCTTACTACTCCTCTTCTCCGTTGCACCGGAAGGGCCAATGTACTATGGCCACATGTGTCCAAGGATGTGGGGAAACAGCCACCTTCTATCACACGATTTGGAAATGCTCACAGATCCAACACTACTGGAGAGAGTTCATGTAGGTGATAGTCTCGGTCACAGGGTTGGATGCTCCAATGGAGGCCAGATGTTTGATCCTGAGTACCGGGGAGGTGGTATGGCGCAAACAGCTGTCTCAGTGACTCACCTTGGTGGATGGGGTTGTAAAACAAAACCTGGCCAGACTGTGGGAGCCAGGCAATACGCCAACGCTCCAAGACTAGGAAAATGATTTGGACTGGTGTCAATTAGCAGAACGTGAGAGATACCAGCTCTTGCTAGTTTGACAAGATTTGGGGTAGCTGGATACGTTATGGTGGGTCCTGAGAAGGGTCAGGGGAGGGGTGGGGGGAGGATCCGGGATTGCCCATATGAGTCTTATCCGAGGGACTGTGCTGTACGGTACCTTTGGTGCATGAGTCCTACCTGACGCCGATCATTAGTGAAAACAGAGAAAGGTTAATGCCTCTTGCGAAATGCTTATTGTATTTGCTTTTCATTTATACTACACAGCTGTGAATTGAACAACTGCTAAATAAAAAGAGTTAAAAGAAAGGGCCAGGGGGCGGAGCTTGCCTGGCCCAAAGATGGCCGCTTGTTACGTGAGCTCCGTTCATCGCCACTTTTATCTGGCATTTATTAGCTGCAAAAATCCTGATCTCTTACCATTGACGCTGTGCACGCTGTGCCCTTGTGGTGGTGACTCGGAGGCAGCAAGAATAGAGTTGCACGACCCGGCCAACTCAAAGATTCAGCCTCGGACGTGGCTGGCCTCTACGCTGCATGTCGTGGCTGCTGGGGAGTGCGGTGATTCCTGTAGCGGCGGGCACGCGTGCTCCCCCTGCCTGTATCCTGGCTGCAGAGCAGAGACGGCAAGACTCCCTGCCTGATGACGATCCTGCTCTGGGGTGAGTCAAAGCGAGACCCCTGACTGCAGCTGGGCTTGGGTGCTATGGAGCCTGCAGCTGGGAGGCTGAGATGCGCCTTGCGACCTAACTGCTGCCTGTGGAGAGCGTCTGGGGATGTAATTGAAGTGCTGAACGTGTGCACGACACTGCACATTCATAACACGCTTCCTTAACGGTACTGTGCTGACGCTGGGTGCAGTTGGAGGCGCATGGTGAGAGATTGCCTTGTTGAGTTCCAACACAGCGGAGACCCTCGATTTCTGTGAGGACAGGCTGGAACTGCGCCAGTTCTAGAAGAAACTTTGCTCGCCACCTGGGGCGACCAAGTATAGAATCCCCTTTGTGCAGCCCCTGTCTGGTGTCTGTGGGTTCTCCCGGGAGGAGGGCTGGGGCGTCAGCTGCTGCTATTCCAGTGCGTTTTGCCCTGCTCTTGCCAATCGCCCCCATGGGCAAGCCAGATAAGACGCAGCCCAAGCTGAATTTTGAGCAACGGAAAGCCCTGCAAAAAGGCTTATCAGCGATTGACGCAAAAATAGACACCCTATCCTACAGAATGAACCGCATGACTGAGCGGGTTGACAAGCATACGGAGCGTCTTGATATGGCCGAACGCAGAATTAACGAAATGGAGAAGGCGCAAACGACATTGCTACGGTGCAAAAACAATTGGAGAGAGCTTTGACTGTCTTGCAAGACAAAGCTAAGGATTTGGAAGCCAGGTTGCGATGCAGCAAACAGCGCATTACCGGTTTGCCGGAGTCCACGGCGATGGGCAACATGGAGGCTTTTATAGAACAATTGCTGACTATGCTGCTTGGTGCTGCGACCTTCTCCTCTATGTTTGTGGTGGAGAGAGCGCACCGGTCACTGGGTCCTAAGCCGCCCCTGGTGGCTCGACATATAATAGCGAAGCTCCTCAACTACAGAGACCGGGATGCAGCACCGCGAAGGGCTAGAGAACTGGGAGACCTACTATATGAGGACTCTTCTCTCTCCTTGTTCCCGGATTTCACCATTAGAGTCCAGGAGGCCAGGAAGCAATTCACACCTCTGAAACGTACGTTTAGGGTACACAAAGTAGAATACGCGATGCTGTATCCGCCGCAGCTCAGAGTGATGTTTGACGGTAAAGCAAAGATTTTCTCTGACCCTCATTCCCTGCAAAAAGCCTTCAAAGACTGGAACTTGTCCAGAAAAGCACAGGAAAGACAAGATGGCGGATGATCAAGCTGCTGGAGAGGATAGTGGTCTGGATGAAAATGACTGATAAGTGACACTGTGTGCTAGATTGAGATGTCACTCTATTCTGTGACTAAACTGCCCAAGCGGGCCTGGGGAGTCTGAGTACTTTGACTTCCAGATGTGCCTTCTGCATGGGGACTATAAGTTTATGTTCAGTTGTATAAGTACGACAACCTCCATTTGCAGTGCTTCGAATTTTTTAGTGTGATACGATGGTGTCTTATAGGGTGAGAGATGCTATTCACTATTAGTAGCTCATTGGCTATCTGAGGGACCTAGTGTCTCCAGTGGGAGTCTCGCATTCCTTGGTAAGTGGCGATGCGGCACTGGGACCGCACTGAGGTGATGGTTTCCTTTTTACAGCTCACATGGTCACACTGAGTGAGATAGATCACAATAGCGAAATTGCAATAGCATCGGAGACTATTACAACATGTGAGAATGCAGAATGATGCACAATGCACGTGAGCAGGGCTATAGAAGACATTTGCGGGTAATGACATGGAATGTGAGGGGCCTTAATGATCACAGAAAGCTGCGGAAAATGATGGCGTGTCTGAGAAGAAAGGAAGTAGACATTGCGCTTCTCCAGAAGACGCTTCTTACCCCTAATTGTGCTATGCTCACTAGACTCAACCTTGCAGGGCCAATCCACGCTGCAGGTTTTACCTCACATGCTGGGGGCGCACTCACCTGGGTTAACCCCAAGTCAGGAATACAGCTCGAAGAATGCAAGACGGATCCTGCCGGCAGATTTACCATTTCAAGATGCTGCGGTGGGGGTGCTGACTTTCTCATTGTAAACACATATAGACCTAACTATGATGATCTGCTGTTCTACCACACACTATTAACCCTTATTAAGACCTGTGACCATTGCCATTGATTGGGGGAGGGGATCTTAACTGTGTTTTGGATCCGTCCCTTGACCGATGAAGGGACCCCCTAGGCAACCATCTGCAGCTGCCAGGGCTATATCGGATGTTGTGTTCCAGTTACAACTGGTGGATGTGTAGAGAGCCAGGTCCCCTGGGAAGGGTGGGTAAACGCACTACTCGGCATACCAACACACACTCGAATAGACTACTGGCTAATATCGGAGGCCATGCTGTCCAGGGTGCAAGACTGCAGTGTACTAGCTCGCTCCTTCTCTGACCACTCTCCCCCTCCCGCTACCCTCCCTTTCTGTGGAGGTTCCCCCCGTACTCCCTATTGGATACGGTATTTAGAGCAGAATTGGGTGTCCCGCTGTCACTGAATTCTTTGCCATTAATGTTGTCTCCGTAGATCAGTTTGCCATGGTCTGGGAGGCGTTTAAGCTATACAAACGAGGGGTGACCATGACTAAGCATTCAGGGGTACTCCGCGCTACTAGAGGTAGACTTGCTCTGTTGGAGGATTGTTTAAGTATACTGGAAGCAGAGGGGCTTAAGAGTACAGACCCTCAGACTATGGAACAACACTGGGGGAATGAAGCTGACAGAGAGATTAAGCACATGGGGAAATATGCATTGGCCAGTCTTATGGTGAAGGAGGCAGCCCTGGTTTGGTGCTTGCGGTGATTGCCTGCCAAGGTATGATTCTGAAGTTATCCGTGGAGTACTAGATGAGGAGGGCAACAGATTTAGTCGATATTACCAGGATCTGTACAGCTCCAAAGTTACCCCAGATGAGGACAGCATAATGAGCTACTTGGAGTACATACAACTGCCCTGGCTGACGAATAGTCAAGGAGAATTTCTTATGATGCCCCTTGAAGCTGTTAAAATCCGGATGGCACTCAACTCTATGCGGGATGGAAGCGAGCCAGGCCAGGATGGGCTCAATGTGGCATTTTACAAGGCCTAAAGCGACTTACTGGTCCCACACCTGTCCACTCTGTTTCAGGAACTGGGCGAGGCTGATGTAATGCCCCCCACTATACGCGAGGCACTTATAGTTACCATCTTGAAGCTCGTTAAGGATCTCCAGGAGTGCTCATCTTATAGACCTCTTTCGCTGATAAACATTGACACAAAACTTTTTGCTAAAAATATTGGCTAACAGACTGTCACCACTTCTGTCTTCTTTGGTGGACCCCGAGCAGGCGGGCTTCATTACTGGCCACAGGCTAACCTCTAATCTGAGAACAGTATTTGCGGCCCTGCAGCATGTTAAACCGAGCGTTAAGGCGGCTGCAGTGTTCTTAGATGCTGAAAAAGCCTTGTATTCTATTGAATGGAAATACATGCTGGTGGTGCTTAGGCGAATGGGAGTCGGAGAGATTTTCTTGAAACTAGTTTCAGTATTATATAAATCCCCTACAGGTCATGTACGTTCGGGTGATGTTGTTTCGTCGCTCATACAAATCTCTAGGGGCACGAGACAAGGGTGCCCCTTGTCGCCTCTGCTTTATGGTGTTACTGTATATACGGGATCCGGACAACAATATCTCTCCAGTTATACGAGAGGTGCTGTGCTTTGGCGGTGTGTCGGGTCTAAAAATCAATTGGTACAAATTCATAATCTTCCCTGTGACCCCAGCCATGGAGCAGGCTGCTTTTGATTACCCACTCCAATGGACAACGGACCCGGTCAGATATCTGGCTATACAAATACACTCCGATGCGGAACAAGTCATCAGGGCGAATTATGGGAGAGCCATTGCTAAATTGGAGGAAGATATAGACAGGTGGATACGCCTTCCTCTCTCACTGGTGGGGCGAGTGTCCCTGATGAAGATGATCATACTCCCTGGATTCATTTTTTTGTTTGTTAATATCCCAATGGGGATCCCCCAACCTATTTTTAAGACACTAAGGACTCTACTAGGTAAATTGGCTTGGACAGGGAAAACCGCTGTGTTAAATTAGACACACACTACCTTATTCGGCAGGAGGCCTGGGGGCACCAGACCTGAAGCTATAATATCGGGTGGCGCAGTGCTCGCACGCCCACAGTTGGATCCATGGCCCACATGATTTACCACATCTTCAAATGGAGAAGGTAGTTCCTAGCCCTGACCCCCTCCCTCACGATCTTTTTCAGGCCTCTGATCGACACAGCAGTGTACTGGACTCTGTAAACTCAGTGGTACACGCCTGGCACACCATGCTGAAAAAACAGGCTTGCGTCTTATTATATTACCCGCTGATGCCCGTGGAGTGGTGTCAATGGTTCAGTGTCAGCGCTGACAGAGGAGCGATCCACTCGTTGGGTGCTTTAAATATTCATGTGATGGGTGATGTATTTGTCTAGGGCAGAATGCATACTTGGGAGGAAATAGCGGAGGGCGCACCTGACAATACCCCCCTCACGTGATTTCACTTTTTTAGAGTGTGTCATGCAATGAGAGCTTTGCTAGGAGATGAATTTCAAAAACCACCAGAGATGCCCGCGGCGTCGCTATTAATCCATTCAAACTCCCCATATAACTTAGTGCCAAACGTTTACGTCAGCTCACAAGCATTTACATTTACCCAATACACCAAGGCCAGACTGGAGTGGCAGCGCGATCTAGGGGGCGATCTTACTGATGAGATCTGGCGCTACTGCTGTGAAGCCCCACAAAAGATTTTTCTTGATGGGCGACACAGGCTGGCCCATTTTAAGTACCTCAACTGGGTTCACTATACTCTGCTAAGATTATATCGATATGGGCTCAGGGATACAGATTGCTGCGAGCACTGTGGGGAGGCAGGGGCAGATTTTCTGCATGAAGCAAGGTCATTCCAGCCAGTAGCAGATTATTGGACACAAGTTTTTTGTTTATTAAACAAAATTACAGGTCTATCCCTAGAGCCTGACCCTTTGCTAGCACTATTGGGGTACACTAAGCCTCTGCATAAGAAAGTTAGGAAACTGGTTTCCATGGGCCTATTGCTAGCCAAGCGTAGGATTGCGATGAGATGGTTGCGTGGGGCCTATACCGGATGTGAAAGAGTGGGAGCTAGATATGCTCTTCTGTAATACTCAGTCAGATGTCTATAATAAACATCTGCCCCCCAAAAATCGCCCTAAAAGGTTTTGGGGTCTTTACACGCAATATCTGTTGACAAAACAGGCCGATAATGGGGACGTTCATTTAATAAGGGTTATAGGGGCCCGCACTAATAGACTAAGATAGCCTTTTGCTCCTATTTGTATTTGCTTGTACCTAGGATTGTGACCCTTCTTGATTGTAACTGTTTGGCTCTAGAGTGTATAATCCGTCTGTTGGCAGGGTATGCTCAGACGTGAGTCCCTTGCTCATTTTGCCACTGAATTCAAGCAAGCCCGGCTGAAGACGGCTGTAATGCCAGAAACCGGTCCTGGGAAGCTTGATTCCGGTCCAGGGAAGACATGGCTTGGCAGTTCGGGCTGGACTGTTCCCATGAGGCACAGGGTCAGACTGATTTGCATATGGCCATCTCTGAACTGGGGTGGCGGAGTGAGCTAAAGAACGGTGATGGATTAAACCCAGATCAGTTGACTGGGGGTGAGTGTTTGTATTGTCAAAGCTCCGTCCATCATCCCCTTTGGTTTTTCTTTGTTCGCCCTAAGTTGGCAGGGTATGCTCAGACGTGAGTCCCTCGCTCACTTTGCCACTGGATTCAAGCAAGCCCGGCTGAAGACGGCTGTAATGCCAGAAACCGGTCCTGGGAAGCTTGATTCCGGTCTAGGGAAGACATGGCTTGGCAGTTCGGGCTGGACTGTTCCCATGAGGCACAGGGTCAGACTGAATTGCATATGGCCATGTCTGAACTGGGGTGGCGGAGTGAGCTAAAGAACGGTGATGGATTAAACCCAGATCAGTTGACTGGGGGTGAGTGTTTGTATTGTCAACGCTCCGTCCATCATCCCCTTTGGTTTTTCTTAATCCGTCTGTGAACACCTTGATTATAATAATGTAATGCTGCAATGTCACTGTGATAGGGACAGTTATTGTTGACATCTACTCTGAAAGACTGCTTGAGATGTTTGCCTTGATTTGTGTTCCATTGTGAACTGGATTATTTACAATCAATAAAAAGTTATATTAAAAAAAGACATAAAAATAACTGTCCATTTCATAGATGCACAAAGGCCAGCCCTGAGCAAGGATCCCCTGGGGAGTGTATTACACCCACTTCAGGGTTTTAACGTTAAGTGCACAAGCAGGTGGCATCTAGGAAGCATTAGGAAAATTCTCATATCATCCTAATGGTATCGGTCAATGTAGAGAATAAATAATTTTTGCAACTGGGCAGATGGGGTTACAAGTATACAGAGAATACCAAACCTATGTGCCTAGAGGGGTGATATAAGTAGATTGGTTGTAAGACACTATATTGATGACGTTATAGGTAACTTTGAAAAATGTCACATTCCTGTTTCATCAATGTAGGTATGTATTTACTATTCTTGACTCCAAATTCACTCACAATGTAACAATTGGGTCAATGTAGTGGAAGCAACATATTTGTCATGCGATATAACATGTGATATGGCAGTGATATTGCATGAGGTGTTCCTAATAGTCCACTGGGAGATTGTAATGGAACTTTGTGCTGCAGAGATGTAATCTTGATGTTCCTGTCAAGGTGATGTCAGATTGTGCAGGATGATTCTTTAATGGGGTGAGGGAACCCTTGGCATGATGGAATGCTTAATAGTCCTTGAAAGGATTGGAACTCTTGACCTATAGATGCATTACCTGTATGCCCCATGACTGTGTCCTATTCATTACTTATGAGGTGAAACATACCTTCATGAGACAGGATACTAAAGGATATCCTCCTGTTTTTCCTGTCTTGGGCTGAGACGAGGACTTCTGGATTGCTTGAAGTCTCTACTGAGGTTGGATCTCTTTTACACTTTTGTATCTTTTTGCCTGCTAGAAGAGAGCATCACTAGACTTTTATGCCCTAGGAGTTGGAGAGCTGTGGCTGTTTAGTTTGTCTTTTCTTGGTTCATCTCTGTGTGGTGTTCGGAGAGAGGAGAAACGTTTATTCAAAGACTACTGCTGCGGAATTTGCGCTCCATTTGTTTCATGGAGCAAGGGATGGCAGGACGGTCATGGTTCTTGTAGGTGTTGTGCATGTGGAGACTTTTGCCTGAAGCCATGGAAAGAGACTAAATGATTGATCATTTCATAAAGGCTATGCCTATGTAAAAAAAAAAGCCTTTTTCTGTGCATTTTTGACATAATTTGGCTCTGTAGCTGTTGATTGTTTGCCGAAATGGGGAAGCACAATAGCAAGAGGAGACATATGACTCCCTCCTCATTCAGGTCCAGATCCACGTTCAGAGCCTTTTCTCCCCTCACTAAAAGAAAAGAGTCTACCTCTAAAGATCCTCAGGAGGCTAAAATAAGGAGGATCATGATATAGACCCCGCTGTATTGATGAGTCTATCGGTGCCATGGTATTAGTGTGGCGGTTCACTACTAAAGAGAGAGAATCTACAGATACCACTTTGAATCCTTGATAAAATGTAGCAGGCACTACCTCTGTAGGCACCATGAGCTGTTAATGCTGACTAATAGGGTACAGGTTCTTGGTTACCTTGTTTTAACATAAAGAGGCCAGTATAAGCTGACTGCAAGGCTTATCATTTTCCGAATATAGTCTTAAATTGTGTCATTAAAATGCCACAATTCAATAGCCAGGAACTCCTATTACACAACTGAGTTGCCCATGCCACAGATTCCTGCAACATACGAAGAAGAAGGACAGAAGAAGTCGCACAGCAGAGGAGACTGTGGAAAAGAACTGACTTGTCCCCAGCCCTACCAGCCCGTCTGCAGTTTCCAGAGATCTTGCGTAAAATTTGACTTCCAAAGAAACCTCCAAAACACCAACAAAGACCAGATCTCCTACGAACAGCAGCTCTGTCCAAAAGAAACTCCAAAGACAGACTCTGATCCTGCTGAGGACAAAGAAACTCAATGCCTGGAACCACCACAGGACCCGTCGCCACCGGGCCAAGTCCAAGTGGCCCACCAGTCCCCGCAAGGTCCTCCAGCGCTCTAGAGTCTGAGTTCCCTGGGTGTTGACCCCTCCAGGACTCCCCAACGTCATCTGAAGCCTCTGCACAGAGACCTCCCACCAGCCGCGAGGGGCTAGGCAAGGTGAAATGCGACCTCAAAAGGTACCCCAGCCTCCGGCCACCCTGCGCCCTTGAGAAGAGGACCTGAGGTGAACCTACTGCCCCCAGCCCTCCAACTTACCTACACTGCTGTTGGTTCCTCCCAAGACTGAGTGGCCTGCCTGTGAGCAGCCCACTAGCCCCGATGGCTAACGTTGGGCCTCTGCACTCTGCACCCGGCCGCCCTAGTGCCGCTGGTGATGCAAATTGAGCGCCTAACTGGACCTTGGGGAACCTTGGTCCTAACCCCGAAATGGAACCAATGTTACGAGATTTTGTTCCCAAAAATGTCTTTGTTGACGTGTGTTTGGTATGGAATAAAAGTAACTGTATTTTAAACCTGAAAAAGTCTTACTTACCTTTGTATAGTAGGATCCATGGTGTGATATCTAGGCATATCACCGCAAGTAGCCAATGTAATCCAAAAGTAACACAAAAGTAATCAAAAAAGTAATTTCTATGTAATATAGACTGTTTTTAAAGCATATACAAAACCTGTAACAATTGCAAATGCATTTAATTGCAATACCTTTTAAAGCTTTACAAGTGAAAGTACATTTTTCCTACCTGTACCAAGCCCTGCTTGGTTCTAGAAATAAAACATAAATATACCTTTTTTTATACTGACCCAATTGGTTTGGATTCTGTCTCTGAGTGTGTGTAATTAGTCCTTGATTGAGTGAATACAATACATGCTTTATACACCCTCTTGATACGCCTAACTGTTCGACCACACTCCCACAAAGAAAGTTGTCAGTGATCATCTAATTTAACCTCTGCTATTCCTCTCGGTATCCCCTGGACTGTGTGCACACTATACTTTACCTTGGTACAGTGTATACAGAGCCAACTTTCTACATGCATTTTTCTGGGGATGCTAGTAGGGATGACTGATGTGATTTAGTAGCAACTTTAGACGCTGTTAGAAGGTTAACCTGAATTTTAGTAATGATCTTAGCCACTCCCTTGAGTGGTTTCTCAATGGGATCTATGTCCGTTAAAAAGGTCTGGCAGATGGTCAAGCTTCACCTGGAGATGTGGCTTCACTGAGAATCCCAGCCTTTCAGAGTCTATCTGGAGGAGATGAGCATGCATGCCCCAAACTCACCAGAGAAAGAAGAGAAAAAGCAGGGAATGATAAGAGAAAACACATGAGTGGTTGCTGTTGTAGATTGGCACTGGTAAGACCCAGACTAGACTAACGTTGAGTTTTGACGTGGTAGACTGACGACGAGGTGGGATAGATTTTTATTAGGAATGGTAAGCACCAGAAAATTATTATGTGTGCAAACAGTACATGCTTATATAGGGTAATGCCTTTCAGTATCTAGGTGAATTTCTTACCATACCCTAAGGTGGTGGAAACGATGACAAGACCAGATACTCACCAGGATATCAGCAGCAATTCTCAGGACGCCAAAAAGCAGGGATGTCTTCAAACAGCAGCAGCAAGGTTGAGGGCAAACAACAAATGAACATACAACAGAATTCGAGCCCAGTGCAAACAGGCAGTGTCTGACCCGAAGGGACAAACTGGGGAGAAAACAAGAAAACTGAGGGGAGGCAAAGCTGGATCGTTGTAAATAACGCTGTTTATCAATTGTTTAGCGTTTATGCAAACAGCATGCATTACAATTTTTAAAGCATGTTATCATTTCACAGCAGGTCCATTTGGAGCTGAATTTCAGGGATCGTTGCACTGTGAAGTGTTGTTTATTATTTCGAGTTTTGTATAGCGCATATTTACCCTAGAGCATCCCAGCGCTTGTTCCAGAACAACAGAAAGGAAGCAATCAAGTGTACTCAAAGGCATCAGTTAGGAAAGAGATGCGTTTTAAGGAGTTTGCGGAATCGGAGAAGACAGGTCTCAGAACGCAGACTCAGGGGGAGTGAATTCCAAAGAGTCGCTATATTCACTGAGAATCTTCTCCCCCCCCGTACGTGCCTTTTTAACTTTGGGAGTTTTGAGCAGATGTTTCTGATCTGAGCGCAAGGCTCTGTTGACCTTATAGGGTACAGCAAGATTTTTCAGGATAGGAGGTCCCTTATCCTGCAGAATTTTATGCGCAATGCAGAGGGACTTAAATTTGACCCTCTCGCGCACCGGAAGCCAATGCAGTGCCTTCAAAGCGGGTTTAGCTGATTGCGACATTGGGACGTTCTTAAGAAGCCGCGCCGCAGCATTTTGAATCTGTTGGAGTTTATTGAACGTTGCTTCAGGGGCACCAAGAAAGATAGCATTGCTATAATCCAGTCTTGATACAATCAGCCCCTGAATGAGCAGCTTCCTAGATAACAGTGGGAGGAGGGGCAGAACTTTCCGAGCGGAGCGGAGAAGACCGAAACAAACTCCCACCATTTTTTTCACCTGGGTCCTAAAGGAGAGGTCTTGTTCCAGCCAGACCCCGAGACTCTTAATCTCTTCCTTTGGACTCGGGAGTTCACCCAAACAACTGGGCCAGATAGTCGAAGGAAGTGTGGAACCTTTATGCCCTAGAAGCATTATTTCGGTCTTTGAACCGTTCAGCTTCAGTGCTGATTCACACATCCAGGTGAAGACTTTGGACATGCAGGAATGCAGCGTGTCTGGATTTTTGGCAAACTGGGATAAGGCGACCACCAGCTGAGTATCATCAGCGTAGCTCACAATTTTGATATCAAATGGAGCAACCACATCCTCCAAGGGGGCCATGTACACATTGAACAATGTGGGGCTTAAGGAGGAGCCTTGTGGCACACCACAATGGAGGGGGATTGACGCTGATCGTGCGCTACCTTCCCACACCTGGTAAGTCCGGTCGCTAAGAAATGACTTAAGCCACTTCAATGCCATCTCAGTCACCCCTACATCTGACAGCCATTGAGTTAACACTTGATGGTTAACAGTGTCGAAAGACGCACTAAGATCCAGGAGGATCACTGCCACTGATCCTCCCGAATCCAAGATGCTTCTGGCTTCTTCAACGACTGCCAGAAGAGCGGTGTCAGTGCCCTGTCCCGGCCGAAAGCCTGTTTGCGAATTTCTCAACAGGCCATTGGACTCAAGAAAGTGTGATAGATGTGAATTCACCAATCTTTCCGCGATTGTGAATGTCGGCCTCTGTGTTTTCAGTTCAGGTACATCAGAATTCTGCAATACTCCCTTGGGAACAACTACTAATACAACCCATTTTAAGAACTATGGGCACAGTTTACGAAGATACCTTCCTCGAATATCAGGTGTAAGTGGGTGGTAAATCAAAAATAAGCAACACCAACTCTAGGAAATTCCTTGTCTTCTAGGAATGCAAAGACAATTAGAGTGGGACCTACCTCTGTTGTTTTCCGGAATACTTCAGACATTGCATTGGCCATATTTTGCCAATACGTTTGCAGCATCTTACAAGAGACAAAAATGTGTATATCATCTGCCCTACTCTCGCTGCATTTGGGACATCCGGCTGTCTACCAAGTTTTGTTAACCTTGAGACCATATGGAGAGTGAACAGGTAGTTTCTCCTTAAAGGTGCCGCTTTCACAGTAGTATATAAAGTAATCACAGATACATACCATAAGTCTTTTTGTGCCCTCGTAAGCAAGTATCGATTCCATACACTCGTTGGTGCTTTCTGGGTCACATTCGCTGCTTCCACTAATCTCCTGCACCAACTTGCCATCTCCGATTTCTCAGCTGATGTATTTTGCCATTGTAGGTCCCTCTGGGTTGACTCCTTTTTTTTTTACAGTTTGATGCACTTGAGTCCACTCAACGAGTTGACGGTACCTGTATCTAGACATCCCATTCACCCTCGCTGTCAGTTCTTCCCATGGCAGTAACACGTCTCCATTCATCAGATGGTCCCACATCTGAATACTGCCTTGCTTTAATGGACACACTCACTGACCCTTCATGCACTCTGGTGTGCCTGGGGAGTCCCATATTGGGACAAGTCTAGGATAGTATTTCAAGTATTTCAAGTTGAGTTCTTATATCACACCATAGCTTAGCTGTGTATTGAAGTACCTTGACACATACTTTCTAGAAGTATTTGATTGCCCCAAACTTATAAAAATGCACTTCCACCTTGCCCACCCGCTATTGTTGAAAAGCAACATATTTCAGAGTATCGGGCTGTCTGTGTCCCTTATCAGCATTCTGCAAAAGAAAAGAAATGATTTATTTTCACACCAGACCAAAGTACATTCTTGTACTATATGATTGGCCAGAAGGGAAATTTGTAAGTGTTTTGGTCCAGTCAATACCCCCTCCGTATATGGTTCGGTGAGAATAGGTAAAATAGATAAGTGCACTTGACGTGAGATGTTCGAAGGAAACAAAGGTACACCCATGAAGTGGTTAACCCGACAGAACGCTCAGCCACACACAAGTCCAATGATCCCACCACGCTGATGGGTCAGAGAAAACACTCATAAAAAGGCTGAGAATACCGCTCAAGGCCTGAGTGGATGCAACTGATTAAGACACTCTACAGATGGCAGTGACTGACCCCGCTACCGGAATGGTATCTAAGGTGATATGAGTACTTTAAAAACAAGCATTTCCATGCAATAGGTCTCGCATTAATGACATTTTGAGCTATTAGGGTTGCATTAATATTATGGTCTGGGTCTACCGACCACCCCCTCCCCTCCCTGTCCTGTGCACCACCACATCAATACTTAAAGTAATAAGCCATGCAAGGAGTTTTCCTTGGAAGGCAGGGGGTCTCACGACCCCCCGGCCGTATTTATTAAAACATGAAAACAAATTAAAATTGTTGAAATAATACATTATTTACACAATCATTAAAATGCAAAATTCTGACATTAGATTTAGAGCAATGATAGGGCTTACCTTAACAAACGTCTAATATTATTATTATTATTATTTATTATTTAACGATTTGTAAAGCGCCTGGTGACCCGGAGGCATCCCCGCGCTGTAAGAACTTGCGATGACCGCAGGGAGGGGTAGAGCTTATTTGGGGATCAGCAGAGTTTTAAGCTGTTTGCGGAAACGTAAGTAGGCAGGTTCCAACCGCAGGCAGCGAGGGAGCGAATTCCAGCATGTGGATGCTTTTACTGAAAAACGACGGCCTCCGGTGCGTACCCTCCTGAACTTAGGGACATTCGCCAGTCGCTCATTGTCCGAGCGCAGGGATCTCGAGGCTTTGTATGGGGTAACCATATCTCCCAGAATGGAGGGACCTTGTCCATTGAGGAGTTTGTGAGCGATGCACATTGCCTTGAACTTGATCCTTTCTCGCACTGGCAACCAGTGGAGAGCCTTGAGCTGGTCTGGCCGAGGCTCTAGAGGGAAGATTCATTAGCATCCGGGCAGCCGCATTTTGAGTTCGTTGTAGCTTGCCCAGAGTAGTTTCGGGGGCTCCTAAATAGACAGCGTTGCTATAGTCTAATCGAGCAAGGATCAGTCCTTGCACCAAGAGTTTCCTTGATTGGGGAGGGAGCAGCGGAAGGATCTTGCGGACTGATCGCATGAGTCCATAGCAAGTTCCCGCTGTTTTAGTTGCCTGGGTTTTCATAGACAAATCTGGTTCGAGCCAGACCCCCAGACTCTTGATTTCCTTCTTAGGGGTGGGCACCTCACCCATAGCATCGGGCCAAACTGATGGTGGAATTGCTGACCATTTCTTGCCCATCAGCATAACTTGAGTTTTGGACCCGTTGAGTTTGAGTGAGGACTCACACATCCAGAGATGGATTTCCTGGAGGCAGTGCAAGAGATTGTCTGGGCATTGGTCAAGATGTGAGAGCGAGACGACCAATTGCGTGTCGTCCGCATAGCTCACAATCTTGATGCCAAAAGGGGCCACTACGTCTTCTAGAGGGGCCATGTAAGCGTTAAAAAGAGTCGGACTAAGTGAGAAACCCTGGGGCACCCCACTAGTCAAAGGCAGAGAGTCAGAGCGGGAGTTGCCATCCCAGACCTGGAACGAACGGCCCGACAGAAATGACTCTATCCAGGCCAATGCTGTGCCCCCAAGTCCCGCCCTGGCCAGCCGGTGGAGCAAGACACAGTGATTCACCGTGTCGAAGGCTGCACTAAGGTCCAGGAGGATCACTGCCACTGACCCCCCTGAATCTAGGATGCACCTTGCCTCCTCGATGACGGCGAGGAGGGCAGTATCCGTGCCTTGGCCAGGACGAAACCCAGTTTGGGAGCGACGTAACAGGTTATTGGATTACAGGAACTGGGACAGCTGGACGTTGACCAGTTTTTCAGCAATTTTGCTGATGCCCGGGAGGAGCGAGATTGGTCTATAGTTGGCCAAATCATTGGGGTCTAATTGGGGTTTTTTAAGAAGGGCTTTAACTACCGCCCCCTTCCAACTGGGAGGGACGGAGCCTTGGGACAACAAGGTATTGATTAACTCCAGGATTGGGGGCACAATCGCAGGGGCGACTGCTTTCAGAAACCTCATGGGAGCAGGGTCACACGGAGAGCCACTTTTCATCTTAGCCAGAGTCTTTCCAACCTCGTCCGGTGAGACCGCCCTAAAAGCGGTCAGCTGTGGAAGGGGGGCTCCTCCTGGGCAAGTGTCAGGCGCAACGTTGTCCCAGTGAGGTAGCTGGCTAGGCTGCGGAAGTGAGGCTAGAATGTGAGAGACTTTAGAGTCGAAGTACTTAGCAAGTTCATTGCTCCTGTCCGGTAGGGTCCTGGTTAGTGGAGGGGGTTGTGGTATTTTTAGGAGTTCTTTGGCAATGAGATAGGATTCTCTTGCGGAGTTGGTGGCATTTTTTATCCTGTCATCATAATAAGAGGCTTTAGTAAGTTTCAGTGCAGATTTCTATGCTCGCACCGTCCTCCGGTAGGAGTCCTTACTAGAGTGGAGCCAGTCCTTCCTCCACAGTCGCTCAGCTCTTTTACATTCCTTGCGGAGGGTTCTGAGTTCCGGGCTGAACCAGGGGGCTGACCCTGTCTTTCCGCTTTTGTCTTCGTGGGTTTTTATAGGAAGGATAGAGTCGAGTGAGTTGGAAATCCACTTCCTGAAATTGCTGTCCGCAACAACAGGATCTCCTGAGGGAGCGGGGGTTGTTGATTCCAGGGCTCTGGCCCAGTTCTCTTTAGAGAGTCTGGACCATGTCCTGTCCCGGATATACGTGGCAGGCTTACGAGGCTTCTTAAATTCTCCTGGCAGAAAGAGAGGAACTAAGAAGTGGTCCGTCCAGGGGAGGGGACAGGGAGGGTTGGTCAGGAGGGTGTGGACATTTGTGAAAACTGGGTCTAACAGATGGCCCTTGATACGGGTGGCTCCAGTATTGACCAGTTGGAGATCATAGGCGGCCAGGTCTAGAATCAAATCAGCAGCCCCGGTGTCTAAGGGATCATCAAAGTGAATATTGAGGTCCCCTAGCACAGTGAAGTTGGGTGTAGAGTGGGCCAGTGTTGATATAGCTTCTAGTAGGGTGCTAGCGAAGGGACCAAAATGTCCGGGGGGCGATACACCAAGAGGCCTGCCAGTGAGGTAGTCGGGGCCAGCTGGATGGTAAAAAGGCAGCTCTCTGAGTCCATGATGTGTGCATCGCTGATTCTGCATGAGAAGGGATCTCTTTGCAGAATGGCAAGTCCGCCCCCTCTGCCAGAGGGACGTAGTTGGGACTGTATGAGGAAGCCCGGGGCCAGGGCCAGGACCACGTCCGAGTCCAAGTGTGTTGTGAGCCAAGTTTCCGTGAGGAACAGTATGTCTAGCTCATGGTCCCCGAGCAGGTGGTTGATATGCAGGGCGTGCATGGGGAGCGACCCACAGTTCAGTACTGCTAGTTTCAGGCCAGAGTGTGAAGTATGTGCCTGGGTGAGTTGTAAGTGGGCTGGGTGGCATTGTGCGCAATTAGTAAAAGGTCCATCAGAGTCGTGTACGTAATTACACTGTATGTTCTTTGTTGGTCTGAGACTAAGTAGGGCGCGACGTGAGTAACTCACCCTCTTGGTGTCTGAGGCCGGCATGGATTCTGGCCCTGAGCCCGTTCGTGCGCGGACGGGCGCAGACGGGCTTGCCTTAGGCACGCCTTCGGCGCGCAAACGGCGCTCCCGCTGCGCTCGTCCGCTGCGCTTCCTGGCCAGGCACATTATATAGCTGGTTGCTGGTGGGGGCGTCCAGGGGGCGTGGCCTAAAGGGGGCGTGGCCGAGTTCATTGGGGGCTCTGGGAGAGGATCAAGGCAGCGTGGAAGCGCTAGGATCCGCTGCCCGCGACGAGTGCCGCTCTGAGGTGCCCAGGTGAGAATACACAAGTGATTTTTAAAAGCAGAGTAGTCAAAAACACAAGTATTTTAAAAAGTACAAACAGTCCCGGCTTCCGCCTCAGGACATAACAAGCTCTGTGCGCCAGACGCTAGAAATCAGCGTTTTAAGCTGGTCGCTGGATGGGGGCGTGGCCTAAAGGGGGCGTGGCCACCGTCCTCGCGGTGCCGAGTTCGTTGGGGGCTCTGGGAGAGGATCAAGGCAGCGTGGAAGCGCTAGGATCCGCTGCCCGCGCCGAGTGCCGCTCTGAGGTGCCCAGGTGAGAATACACAAGTGATTTTTAAAAGCAGAGTAGTCAAAAACACAAGTATTTTAAAAAGTACAAACAGTCCCGGCTTCCGCCTCAGGACACAACAAGCTCTGTGCGCCAGACGCTAGAAATCAGCGTTTTAAGCTGGTTGCTGGATGGGGGCGTTGCCTAAAGGGGGGCGTGGCCACCGCCCTCGCGGTGCCGAGTTCGTTGGGGGCTCTGGGAGAGGATCAAGGCAGCGTGAAAGCGCTAGGATCCGCTGCCCGCGCCGAGTGCCGCTCTGAGGTGCCCAGGTGAGAATACACAAGTGATTCAGCGTGTTTCCTAACCGAATCTAACACCCTACGTATGAATTTTGCATCCTAGCATTTTGGGCTTACGGCAAGGTTGCTAACCGGTGTCAGATCCTTATTATCCAGCTACGCCCTCACGTATGAGTGCGCATGCGCGACAGGGCCTGGTTACCGGGAGAGTACGTCCCTCTCCTGGTTACCCCGTACGCTCCGTGAACTCCATTACACCAAAAGGAGGGCCATTTCAATCTGCGCTGTTTGATGACATCATAGTGTACATGCGGGGTGGCGAACAACCCAAAGAAAGCGTGACTCCCCTCCCCCGCACTCTTCCAACCAAGCGGATATCCTGCCCCTGAAGTTCTAGGAGAGACCATTGGCCCCTCCCCCTGGGCGACCCCATTCGAGAATGGTGACGCCCCCTAAGGACCTTAAATTGCTGCTCACCGATCATGACCTTACCGCCACGGGCCAGCATAGTTGACCGACAATCTGGCCCCCCCCCCCCAAACCTCCTACTCTGAAAGGTCATACCTACCTCGCAAAACCCTCCAACCATGCCAAAATATTCTTTGTCAGTAACTCATTGCCTGTCTTAGTCAGGTGGACCCCATCCCGCAAGTAGAAATGGTCCCCCCAGATGCACCCATGTGGAATATTCTGCAATTGAGGTGTTCAAAATAATTTCTCAATCTTGTTGTTGATCCTCTTTACCGAGTGATTCAACGCCATAACAGAGTCCCCCCTCAGGGGCATAGCTAGAGCATGTGGCGCCCGGGGCTATCCCTCAGATTGCCCCCCCAGGGGGGAGGGGTGCTGGGGAAAAAGGACAGCGAGCACTTGAAAGAGGTCCAAGAGACACATAGTATCGCCGCTAATAGTTACCTCGATCCAGTGGTTCTACAGCCTAACCGCAGGTCCTTGCTCTTTTTTTGGTGTAAATTCTTAGTGGAGCTATGTGACCTGCTTTTTAGATGTCCATAGCTGTCATTTTAATTATAGTCAACTGCAGCAGGCGTTTGCAGCAGTGTTAGATCTTCTGAGAGTTTCTCGTTGTTCAAATGAGTCTAATTTCTGATATTTATGTTTCCTCACCTTCATTGCTTGATTTTTGCTTGCAAGAAAGTATCTCTCATAGTGGTTGAAATTTCACTCATAACCACACTGAAATTATGAACATGTCACACATAGCAATCTGAAACCATGGCAGCTATGAATGGCACGTGTCATGATGTAATTTGCTGACTGCCTAACTTGGTAGCAACTCTCAAATTATGCAGAAATAGTCATCAGAAACCACTTTAAGGATTAATATAAATTCTATTCAATACACAGATAGTGGGAGGGGGTTAACTGAGCACCTGTCCTAATGCCACTGGTTAGAGTATATGTACTGAATAAAGAAAATCAGCAAACTTAATATTAGAACTGGCTTGTCTCACTGCAAAAATGCAAAAATCTCTAGAGGAAAGAGTAAAAATATATGAAGTCAAAAAGCAATCCGAGACCTTGTCCTATCATACACCTTGACTTCTGTGACCAAAAGAAATTGATAGAGCCACCGGTCTACTAACCCCTAGCTCTGGACAAAAATACACTCCAAAGTCCAAAAGGTCATGTGAATTAATTTTGCAAAAACTACTACTCAGGATGTTGTACAAATAGTTATTCAATTTCCTACTCAGGGCTTCAGCCTGTCTGTTACATTAGCAGATGTGCCTTAACCGCATGCGCGCTAGCGGAATTCCGCTCGCACGCTGGGTTTTTTAAAAACGCACTTTACGTGACGAGCTGGGCTCGTCATCAGCGTGCGAGGAGGCTACGCCATGACGAGCCCAGCTCGTCATCAGCGTCGAAGGGGTTAAAAAGTCTAGGTTAGTTTCTATTTGTGAATTGCCAGGACTCGGACTGAAACAACCATGCAGCCACTGGAAGACACCAATCAGGGCACAAATCTAGGGTGCATGCAGCTACACAGCGTCCACCCACTATTTTCACAGGGTGAACGCCATCCACCCTACCAAGAAGTTGGGTCCCCCAGAAAGATGATGAACTTGTCCCCGTGTCATTTTCAGACACTGGGACACATTCAGCTTGTTATTTTCACATCCAGCTGGGCCAAAGATAAAGGCCAAGTTAAGGGGCAACAAAAGCACACAGCTTGTTATCACTTCACAGGTTCCTAAGAGTGGCATGCTTTTTACTTTGTTCAGTCCCTTTATGTAACCGTATGAACTGTAAGAATGTGCAATGTGTTGGTCTGTCCCAGCATTTACACACCTAATTTAAATAGCACTATTGTATTTCTTTATAGCGCTACTCATCCCAATGCAGGGTGTCAGAGCGCTTTACATAACATACACATTGACATTAAATCATACAAGTGTGTAAATCAGTGTACAAGATGTGTTGTATGAGTCAGTGAGGGTTAAAAGGTGTAGCAGTCGCATTCTACATAGCTCACAGTGTAATATTAGAAGACTTACAATTTATGAACTGCAAGTAACAAAAGGATCTGTGTTCAAAGCAGTAATCCACTGACCTAGCTACATAAAAACCGAATGTGAGCAATATAATATGCCTCTGCAGATACGGCACATGAAATCTATTTGTATGTTCACATTATGCACGATTATTGATACTGTGAGCAATATGTGAAAGAAACAAGCATAATGTTAAGCAATTATCCCTTTTTTATTAGTTAGGAGATTTGAAAATCGTGAGGACAATAGAAAAGTTGCCTCACTGCAAATTAGTATAAGGAGTGATGGACAGGACAATGTTCCATTGAAATGAGCAAAGTACAGGGCCACCTGTTTTGAAGGTTGAAACTGTGGAACAGTTATTGATGAGAATATAACTCTCAGAAAAAAGTGTTTTCCATTTGGAACAGATTTTATACTTGCAGTTATATCCTTTACATTTATTTGTTTATAGATCAGAATTCAAATAATAGCAGCAAAGTGTATGATGCACCTATATTAGAATGGATTGCTTGCACCCCTTCAAAATTCTTGCAGGGATCATATTTAAATGCTTAACCACTTAAATGTTATGTAAGAGTAGCCAGATGACCAAGTTAAACAAAATAAATAGAGCCTTTGCTTGAATCTCCCTTCCTGATGCATTGCTACACAGTCTCAACACACATTTTCCCCACGCTTTCTTCCTGCTCCCTTACCACCACCTGCTGTCTCCCCTCCTCCTACCCTCAATACTTCTCTTTTCAATAGTTATTCAATATCTCCTCTTGCCTTTTGTCTGTCTCACATACCTAAACCTTTCCCATGCCAATTTCTCTTACCTGTACCTCCCATTGTGCACCTTTTTACTCTGCCATATATTTTCTTTATCCAGTCCCCCTTTTTCTCCTCTGGCTTGTGTGTCTTATTCTCCCACGCCCTGTCTCTTCCTTGTCTGTTTCTCTCCTCCTTCGCTCAGTTGCCTTTCTTCATTCTCTTCCTCAAGTTTCTTTTGTCTGTTCTTTTCCCATTGTTTTACCTCTCACTCCTTCCTGTTTCTCCATCACTCTATCAGTCTACCTCTCTTCCTTTTTCTCTCTTTATTCCGAACTGTTGTTGAGAGGAGCAGGCCTACCCCTTTCCTCTCTGGTCAACTTGACAGGCAAGACAAACCTCAATGAAGATTAGCGTTGGTGAGATCTGCAGCCAGAATACCTGTATTGTATTGTATTGTATGGCATATTTATATAGCGCGAAAACTGTCACCTAAAGGGTATCCTGGCTCTTTGACTTTGACCAGCCATACGCGATGTTATCCTGCCTCAATCTTTACGCTGTCCTAGCGAAGAGGTATGTTTTTAATCCTTTTTTAAAGGAGGAAAGATCCTCCTTACTTCTCAAGGGCAAGGGTAAAGCATTCCACAGTTTAGCTGCGGCGAATCTGAAGGAGCGTCCGCCCATCCGAGTCCTCACAACTTTAGGGATTACCACCAAGCAGGCTGACGAAGAGCGAAGGGATCTGGTAGGAGTATACCAGGAAAACATCACCTGCAGCGAAGATGGCCCATGACCATGAAGGGCCTTAAAAACTAGACATAATGCTTTAAAATCAATACGCTGGGCGATTGGCAACCAGTGAAGGTCCATAAGCGCCAAGGAAGAGGAGTCAAGACGCTGTCTAGAAAGAGCCAGGTTAGCAGCCATATTCTGCACTCACTGCAATATACCCACTAGGATAGCTGGTAGTAGCGCGTTGCAGTAATCAAGCCTGCTTAAGATGATACTACGCACTACCTCTGGGCGGGCATGAACCGGGAGCAAAGAAAGAATCTTCTGCAATGTTCGGAGCAGCATCATACACGTGGCCACAGTTTTGTTGACAAACGCGTCTAGCTGTAAGTTAGATTCGAACATCACGCCCAGATTCCGAGTTGAGTCTGCCGCTAGCCCAGTGCCCTGGGAGGAAGAAGGCCAAAAATCTGGTGGCAAAGGGCGGGGGATACGATCCATTGAGCAGTGCAGTACCTCAGTTTTGCTGTTAAATTGCAAGGAATTTTGATTCAGCCAGTCCGCGGTAGCGGTCATGCAGTGACGGAAAGTCTCTTGCGACACAGCGTCCCTACCCTCAAACGTGAAGATAAGTTGCGTGTCATCGGCATAATTGATGACCGCAATGCCGAAGGACTTAATCAGCCTGACCAGGGGACGGAGGTATAGATTAAATAGAATAGGGCTAATGGCCGACCCTTGGGGTACGCCCTGTCCCACTTTCTTGATGTCAGAACGGTAGGGCGGAAAGGCTACCACCTGGTGTCTGTTACCCAGATAAGAGACCAACCAGTCCAGGGCCAGGCCAGACACCCCAATCTCCTCTAGTCTCCTGACCAGAATGGCATGGCTGACCGTATCAAACGCGGCCGACCTGTCGAGCAGCACTAGAAAGGCTGCTCGACCAAGGTCGACACGCGAACGAAGGTCATCCAAAGCGGTCACCAATGCAGACTCAGTGCCGTGGGCTGGCCTAAAGCTAAACTGAGCCTCGTCCAAGCAGATGTCAGTCTCTATAAAGCTGGACATTTGTTTAGTCGCCAGTTTCTCCTAGATCTTAATTGGGAAAGGAAGCAATGAAATAGGCCTGTAGTTCGGGGAGCAGGTAGGATCCAATGTATCCTTCTTCAGAAGCGGCGATACCACGGCCAGCTTCCAACAGCCCGGAACCCGAGCAGTACTGAAGGACTGACAGCAAATGGCATGAAGGGGGGGAATAGCTCCTCATGGAACAGTTTCCAATATTTATGTGGTAGCGGGTCAAAGGGAGAACCCGAAGAGACCCCGTCGGCTACTGAGCAAAAATCCTCAAAAGACGGGAGGGGGAAGCTGTTCAGCCAGGCTTGCCAACCATCCATCTCCAGGGTCCTTAGGGTAATCACCGGTGCAGAGTTAGACGTAGCTTGGGAATCAGGGGTAACCGGAGTACTAAGGTTGCTCAAGATGGAAGCAATCTTGTCCTCAAAATCCTTTGCCAAGGAATCGCAAAGCGATTGGGAAGCCGGAATGTCATTGGAAGCACAGGCAGGAGGGGAAAAATCCCTAACGATCTTGAACAAGGCCTGAAATTTATTCGCTGCTAGCAATAGCGTCTCCTCAAGGAAACTGGCTTTGGCGCACTTAATCTGCGTTTTGTAAACCGGCAATGCCTGTTTAAAGAGAGCCTTATCCGACTAAAGACACTGTTTCCTCCAGGCATGCTCCGCCGGTTTACACTGGAGCTTCAGCTTGAGGAGCTCCTTGGAAAACCAAGGCATGGCATTTTTGGCCTTGTCCCTGAATTTCCGCAAGGGAGCCAATTCGTCCAGTGAGTTAGAAATTTGCTGGCTGAGGATCTCATAACTCTCCTCCACACTACCTCCCAAGGAAAAACCTTCTGCAAGCAAAATTGGCAGGCTCGACTGTTTCAGCAGCCTTGACCATTGCCTACCAACCTTCGAAGTGGCTCCTGTACTGCCACTCTTCAGTGAATCAGCAGGGAGTAGAAGAGAAAAGTGGACGAGGGCATGGTCCATCCAGCATTGGGGAATGATGTTCCGTACCGTCACCCGACTAGCACCTGCCAGGATCAAGTCCAAGGCATGACCCTTTGAATGAGTCTGAGAAAGTACCAGCTGCTGCAGATGGATATTGCGACAGGCCTGGACCAGCTCTTTATAAGCTAGGTCCGTAGGTCCGTCCGGCCACAGGTTGAAATCTCCCAGAAACATAATCCTAGTGTGGGAGTTGGAGAGATCATAAATCAGATCTACCAGCTCGGGTACGGCAGACAAGGCATTGGCCGGGGGTCTATAGCACAGCAACCCGGAGTGCAGGACACCTCCTTGTCCTTTTAAGGAGAAGCCCATTAGTTCACATCCCGGGATTTCCTTTCGTCTCTAGCTGGGAGATATCTAATGCTTCTCTATAAATGAAGCCTACGCCACCTCCTCTAGTCTCTACACGAGGGTTGTGTCTAATTTTGTAACCCAGGGGACAGGCGAGACCCAGTTCCACCGCACTATCCGCTCTGGTCCAAGTCTCTGTCATAAAGAGCACATCTAGCTCATGAGACTCAATGAGTAGTGCAATTTCGTCGTGATGCTTGCTGAGAGATCTAACGTTGAGCAAGCCACAGGACAGGGTCTCCTGACGGTTAACAGTGGTGTGAGACTGGCAGCTCAGTATCGGACGGGGGTCCAAACTTATGAGCTCGTCTCTCGAATAGGTGATATGAGTGGGTGACCAAGAGGCAGCATTCCCGGCGCCCGGTGTGACCTGTGCGCAAACGGGCTCAAACAGGCTTACCTCTGGCGCACCCCCGGCGCGCCTACGTCGGGCCCGCTTCGCCGTAATAAAGTGGCTATTAAAGTGCTCCCTATGGCTGAGCAGACAGTCGGCCTGCTCCAAGGGGGTTACAATTCATAGAACAGGACGGGCAGACAGATCATGCATACAACAGTCTGCACATCAAGCCTCCTCTTCATATAATAAGGCAATGGGAATTGGCGGTTATGTGCAGAATAATGATGCAAGGCGCGTTAAACGTGCACATTGCTCAAACATCGAGGCTAGTGACAACACTGCTCTCTGGTGATTGCAGCGCAAGCTCTTATACGCAATCACACACTGTAGCCAGCTATTGAGGTGACCTATGATTCAGCCACAAACAGACCTGGAGGCAGTAATACCTGCATGCTGTAAGGCCTCTGTAAGTACTGGTACTCTCCGTGTTTAATGAAACGCTCCGTTACTCATAGGAAGAAAACTTAAAAGTGCTGCTACTCCGTACTGGTGAGTACTGGCCCATAATTAAAGCACTGCGCCATGTTCAAAGTTAAGGCCAGAACCTGCAACACACTCCATCTAAACATGGAAGCACTTCTATTCGGTGCTGTGTCCTTTCACTAACCTCACCACCAAAAGTGACGCACATCTAGGTATTTTTTGAAGTACCACCATCAAAGCCAGTGCAAAATCAATGGAGATAACTTACTTGGTTTTGCTTCAATGTCCCAAAGATCAGCACCATCACCACAAGGAGAGAGAGTCGAGAGAGTCAATGTCTCTCTCACATGATCTACGCCGGCCTTCACTTAATGTGACAAGTAAAACAAGTCACTCACTCCTGGTCCAAAACCGGGAATCAGTTATGTTCCTGTTGATCCCTGGAGGCAGGCACACACCATTACGTTCGTGGTGCACGCTCAATTTCAGCATGGTTCACTGTCGAAGGCGGGCTCCAAAGTATAAAGTTTGCTGGGCCCTCATTGGTAGCGCTATCGCACGCTGATTACTCCTCTGGGACCCAAAGAAACTTGCTCCATATCCTCGGGTGGTGCTTGCAGTGCGGTTGCACTTACACACACTGTACAATTGGGCGGTACGCCTCGGCGGCAATTGGCAGCAGTGAGCACTAAGCCCTTTGAAATGGAAACGGGGCTGCACGCGTGGCACTAGTGGCCCGTTGCAGCAGCCTTTATAATTTATTTGGGGACACTGACAGTGTCCCCAAATAAATTATAAAGGCCACCGCAACGGGCCACCAGTGCCGAGCGGCCGCCCCAAAATAGTGCCGCCCCCTCCACCTCCCCTAGCTATGCCACTGCCTCCCCCCCCCCTCCACTGCAGCCTAGGTATCAACTGAGACAGACTATGGTGCAGCCTGGGCATGTCTTTCCAAGCCAACCCTCTACCGAGATAATCTCTTCCATCAGGACCCTCCTGCCCAGTTTTACCAAATCGTTTCCACCCAGGTGTAGGATAACCACTGATGGCGGGGGTGGGGGGGGTGGGGGGGGGGTGTTTGTCGAGTTTGTCGAGTAATTCTGAAAAGAACCCCCTAAGCTGGTTGAGGCGGAGCCCCCCCCTACCATGGAAGAAAACCTTGAAACTCCCCTGCTCCGCCCTCCGTCTACATTCGCCTGAAAGGAAAATGGGTTTAGCGCGCTTAACATACGAGTGACCAACAAACCATACTACATGTGTCCTCCTCCTGTCTCCTTGAGTTCACCGTGATGATGATGGATGCTGTTGATGACCCGGTAATAGTTTCCGCTCTGCGTCACAGGCTCTAGAAACTGAAACATAAACAAAACAACAAGGCAGGTGTCAGGGTGATTTAGTTGTACTTCACAACATGTGCAGTTGCACATAACGTTTATAACTGTTGGAAGACAATCTCCCAATCCTCTTTACACTACTGGCATGCAACCCTCTCGCTGTTGCTTCAGTGGCCGCTCCTATTCTGAATGAATGTGTCCCAAAATCCTTTGGATTTAAACCCACTTTGCTGATTGCCATTGCCAAAACTCTTTTGAACTGAAACCTGGTCAATGGGATACTGTCTGCATGTATTAACAATGCTTCCACTGCAGTGCCTACCCGTTGCTTGATAAATGCTTCTACAAGGGACACAGGGCAGCAAGGATTAGTCCGTGCCCGGTGGAGTATCAACTTATCCCCCCGGGCCTCCTGATCTGTTTTTGATTTAAGTATGGTTATCAACAGTGTATCATCCCTTATCTTTGTGTTGTCGAGCCGGAGACCATCTTACGTGTCCATCTTGTTGTTAGCCACCAATTCGCTTACTCGTAATGCCCCATAAAAGGCCAATGAGAAGGCAGCTTTGAATAGGAGTACCTCCCCTGAGGAAGCTACAAGTGTCAGACAAGCATCCAATACTGCTGCCAGCCGCTCCAAACCTACTGGTTGCCTGGAGTTGGTGGTATTCGCTTGCAGGTGCCGCCACCCCAGGGCTCGAAAATTCCACTCAACCGCTCGCATAGCCGAGCTAAATTTAACAAGGTCGAGCTGTTTTTAGGTCCTACCTCCCCTTTCTGGCGAGTAGGAAAACAAACCAACTTTTGTCCTCTGTCTGTGAAAACGGAGCAAATGTGACAAGATAACAAGATTTAAAGGCATTTTTATTGCTCATAAAGTTAATGAGCAATAAAGATGCCTTTAAATCTTGTTATCTTGTCACATTTGCTTCGCTTTCAGAGACGGAGGTCAAGTAGGTTGCAGTTAGGTCGAGGACATTTTTTAAGGTACTAGTCCGGCAGGACTTGTACAATGTTTTTGATTTTTGGAGCCCTGCACCCCTCAATGCCTTCCGCGCTATGAAACTGTTTGAGGGATCTCTTGCCCCCTTTAGCTGCGCAAAGAAAGAGACGGCCGCCTTGTGTCTGCTCGCTGTCGCCGCTGAGCGCCCCTCTTTGTGTAATGTGTCCATGTACAAGGTAAAGTTCCACTCCTGATCCCACTTGTCAGCCCAGTCCTGCCCCAAAAAACAGCAATAAGACATAAACGTCCCTTCATACGTCCTCCTGGTCCTGGAGGCTAGGCTGGCTGCCACGAGGTTCTGTAGTTGGGGGCACTAATTTGCCAAAGTGTTGTTGGGAAGTGTGCCTGTGTAGCCTCTGCAGATGGTAAATGTTCCCTGAATACCTGCATCTTAAAGCGAGAGAGTGCGTCAGCTACGTTATTCAAGACCCCAGGTACATGTTTGGCCCGAAACTGTACATTCAATTTAAAGCATCTCAGCACAATCTCCTTCATGAGGCGGAGTATAAACTTACACCGCGCTGCCTGTTGATTGATACATTCAACTACGGTCATGTTGTCTGACCAGAAGATCACAGATTGATTGCGCAAATGTTCAGACCAGAACGTTAATGCAACCCATATTGGAAACAGCTCCAAAAAGCCAATGTTTGCTCACAAGCCGCCTTCTTCCCACCAAGCCGGCCACACTTGCACCACCCACTTGTTTCCAAGTATGGCACCAAACCCCCACACTGCCTGCAGTGTCGGTCCATGGACCTAAATCCACCGACGTAGTTGGGGGGGGCCGCACCACACCACTCTGACGTTGAAATCCTCCAGGAATGCCATCCGTATACGCATCTCCTGACAATCTAGTGCGATGGTGTTTTTCCTGCAGACCCTTCCAGGCCTGTGCGATTGAGCGGGAGAAGGGGCGTGCCATAGGTATTACTCCCAGTGCGAAATTCAGCTGACCCACAGTCTGCTGCAGCTGCTGTAGCATCACTTTCTCTTTAACGAAACATTGCTGTAGGGCTGCTCTGAATTTCGTGGTCTTTTCCTTGGGTAACCTGAAACAACTCTCAACTGAGTCCAATTCAATGCCTAAAAATTCCAAGCATGTTGCTGACCCCACCGTTTTTACTGGTGCCAGCGGGACCCCAAAAGCCTGCATGAGCACGCAAAATTCCTGCAATACCCATGCGCACTCCTATGAGCCCACTGCGCCCAGCAAAAGAAAGTCATCCAGGTAGTGCATGACATGATGGTGACCCGTTGTCTGCCTCAAAACCCATTCCAGGAAGGAACTGAATGTCTCAAAGTAGGCACATGAAACAGAGCAACCCTTGGGCATACACATATCCATATTGAAATTGCCTTGAAAGGAAAAACCTAGCAGGTGTTGATCTAGGGGATGTACTGGCAACAGCCGAAAAGCAGATTCAATGTCTGATTTTGCCATCAATGCCCCAGGCCAAAGAATCCTCAACATATTCACGGCCTGGTCAAAAGACGCATACTTAACACTATAAACGCCTTCGTCGATAGCGTCATTTAATGATGCGCCCCTAGGTGCTGAGAGATTGTGGATGAGTCTGTACTCGCCCTTTTCTTTCTTTGGGACCACTCCAAGGGGTGAGCAAACAAAATTAAAGGGACCCGCTATCCTACCCAGGCACAGCTCCTTCTCAATTTTGTCGCCACCACAACTGGGTTGTGCCTAACTGACAGCTGATTCCTACATTCTGGCATCCTGGTATATCCCACCGCTGGGATCCGGAAGCCATGTTAGAAACCTTCCTGCAGCATCCTTGCAGAGGCATGGTCTGGGTACCTGTTCAGCCGAGGAATCATAGCCAGCACATCAATGGGTGAGTGAGCGACCCGCAAGCCTTCCCCCCTATTCCTGTTTCCTTCTTCCCCTGTTTCCTGAGGTGTTAACTTTTGAGCTGCATGCTGTTTCTGGGTGGGAAGAGTGGCCACATATGTAACATGCGTGCTTGAACTTACAAGTTCCCGTTGCCCTGGTGCATGTACGTCTGTTAAAATCCCAACACACGCCTTTTCGATCCCCACTGCCTCTGGCCTTACCTGCTGGGTCACCCCCTTGCGATGGCCGAAAAGGCTGCTGGGGTTTTGGATGGATAGCCTTGTTCCAGCTTGTGCCCGCACTCGCTGTCTTCCCTCCTGTAAACTGGCCATACCATGAAATAGAATCAACTCTATCCCAGAATAATGAGTGGTCAAACTCTTTAGCTTTCCTGAAGGCTATGTCATACTCCTTTCACCCATCTCCTCCATGCTTGTCACTGAACATTGTAATTCTACTCTGGGAACAAGCCATTTCTGCCTGCAAGTTGGGGGAATGTTCAGCCGTGATTGCCATAAATACAGAAAAGTCTCTAATCCAATTAATTAGTGTCTCCTCAAACCTGAATTTAGCTAATTGGATCCGCCATTCGCTAGGAAACATCCAGTCCTTCTGTGACTTGGCATATTCAATTTCCCTGTTATCAATTAGCAATGAAAATATATTCACATATTTGCTGCCCAAATCAACTCCTTCACCCCTTGTGAAACATGCTGGGCCAGGCTTTCTCTCCTGGAGGGTATTGTACCTGCCCCTAGTATCGGCAAAGCAACCTCCTTACCACTTTCAGTGACTCGCGTTGGTGCAATACTCTTGTCTTTTCCTGCATCGCTGCTTGAACCTGTTTGAGGAGAAATCGGTGTGCTTGGCACCCCACCCCCACCCCTGGCCACCATGATTTTTTCTACCATTTTTTGCGCTTCTGCGGAGGGATCCTCCGAGGTGGGTAACATTCCCCCAATCCCCAGCCAGGGGAGTACTGCTGCTATCTGTGTCACCAGCTCAGGGGGCACCTGGCCAACCATGGGGGGTGCAATCATTGAGGTGGGTGATGCTGTGTCGCGCACGGGGTAGGTGCCGGGTTCACCACTGGTACCATTGTAATTACTGCTGGGACCACCGGTGGCGCTATGTTTGGGGTTGTCGGCAGTGTGGCTGGAGCCATTGCCACTGGTACACTTATCAGGGTTGGTGGAGTAGGTATGGGCGCTACCAGTGGTGCGGGCACTCCGTCAGGGACCATCCCAGGTGACCCCCCTACTACTCGTGACTTGGGGGCCCGACCATAACTCCTCTTGGCTCTGCCCCGCTTAGGCAAAGCATCTAGTTCCCCCCTGGGTCGAGGGGGCACTATCACCCTCTTGGGTCTCCCCGATGGCCCTGCTTGACCATCTAACCTCTGACTCATCTCTGCCACGTTCTTCCCCAACTGGTCCACTTTCCCCAATTTCCTGTCCATAGCTGACATTCTGCGCATCATTCCCTGCAACATGAGCTCCATGCGGGAATGCTTAGCGCCGCGCCCACTAGACATTCCCCTTCCTTTGCGATTGGCACGATGTGCCTTGTACCTGTATCAAAGCTTGAGGCTTATAGGCTGCCCGTAAGCACCACGCAACTGTGACCGCAACACACCAGCTAGCCTGGGTGCTTGGGCGAGCGCACTCTAGCCCGGCGGCCCGACAGAAGCAGTGAAATGCAGGCCCGCCTGTGTCCTCGGATAGCATTGTCCACCGCGCCACTCTCCGTAGGATCAATCCGCAGTGCCCTCTTTCTGATGGCCTACGATGAAAGGAACGTTAGCACACAGTACTGTTACTCCTGAAAGAAACTTGCAACCTTGTAGCTGAAACCCAGCCCTCCTTTCTTCATATAACAATCAAAACAAGGCCAACGCAAATTACCAGGTTTGCCCCTGCGATCAAGATTGAACCCCCGTCCCTATGTTGCAGGATGTCAAAACCACCATGCCCTGTAATGGGTAAATGTTCACAAAGCCAGCTTTGACCTCCCCCAAAAATTACCAGGCCCCCTAAACTTAATATATTACGTGGGCCCAGACCTGTTGTACTGTGTATTGCCTCCAACACCTATGTGGTCTCCCATCCACATACTAACCAGGCCCGACCCTGCTTCACAGTTACCACCACCAGCTCATTTACAGCCTCCCCCCCTTGCAGCCGCCTTGTTCTTTAATGCGCGTTTAAAAACAACAAAAAGTTAAGATTGTATGTTCCTGCTACTGTGCTACGCTCCGTTAGCTCTGTAATTACCCCCGCTGATCCCGCCAACCACAATGACCAATGCGGGCCACCCACACCAGCTTCTGCTGCCTTATTCCGCTTCGGTAGCTCGGTAATTACCCCTGCTGATGCCGCCAACTACAATGATCAATGGGGGCCCCCCACACCAGCTCCTGCTGCCTTACTTGCTATGCCCGCTCTTCGACACTGCCAGCGCCCGAGCACGTGGTGAAGAATACCACGCCTACTGCTAGAATCCAGAAAGGATGTTGATCCAACCGCTGAGGTTCGCTGGAATCTTGACTTTGCATGTTGGCTGCTCCGGCCTAAACCACCACCGCAGGGTTTGCCCGCTCTACGAGCAAAACCTCCACACAACCTCGGAAATGTCGTCCAGTCGTCGAAAACCTGGCAAATCTGAAAATATAAAGAAGAAAAATTATTCAGCCCCTTGCTGGGGGCACGGAGCGGGCCTGGAGAGCGAGGGGGCAAGAGGACACCTCCCGCGCTCTCCCGACCTTTTATCTGGTTGAAGAAATGGGGGCTGACCAGTTCTAGCTGGCTCGCCTGCCCTTGGCCCCTCCCCTTGACCCGGAAGCAATTCGATTGCTTCCGGGTCAACGGTGAGCCGGCACCAATCGGTGGTAGGGTGCCCCCGCCGTGTCATCAAGATGAGCGAAGGGGGGCACGCCCCACCACCGAGGATACTGGGGAAGGGAAAGCCGGTGCCCTGCCATACGTGCGAGGGGGCCGAGCGGCCCCCTCTTTCCTTTCGAATGCCTATAGATCTAATTTCAGTAATGAAAGGCCTATTGCATGACAAATGAATCACAGCACCCCGCTTGAGAAGCAAAGAGCTTTTGGTGAAAGGAGAGACATGAAAAGGCAGCCAACCTGTGATGAGCAGTTGGGAGAGTGGGAGATGGCTGGGGAGAATAAAAGCGTAGGATGAAAGAAGGGATGGGGTGGGGAAAGGAAGCAAGAAGTCTTGTGTTGAAGCTTAGGGTAAGGAGAAGCAAAGAGCTTGCAAGGAATGGACGGACAGGACGAGGGAAGGCAGAGAAGGCGGGTAGTGAAAGATGGACAGGATGAATGTACCCAGTAAAGGGACAGGGTGAAAGATGCTGAAGGCCTTCAATGTCTCATCTGTGGTACTATACGCTATATAGATGCAATTTAAACCTAAAATAATAGAGGGGCAGAGTGAGGGGGGCAGATTTGGAGCATGAAAGGGAGGTGAGGGCAGAATGACAGCCTGCAATACACAACGCAACAGAGTGAGGAGGAGTAGAAATGTGATAGAGGGACAGGAGGAGGAGGAGGGATGAAGAAACGGGGTTTAACCCAGCGGCATCAGGGGCACGCCTAAGATCTTCGAGTTCACCTGTCTTGGTATACAGAGGCACGGAATACTTCTGGATGGCATCAGAGACCAAGTTTATTAGCTACAGCTAGTAACAGTGATCCTAGAAATACATCATGGTGTAAATTCTCAGGAGACTGCTCATTTTACTAAGACGAGACGTCTCCTTTTATACCCAATATTCACATTATAAATGTACACCCACTGCACAAAATTCTAGCCAATAAGGTCCATTTTCAAACAAAGTATCACATAACAAAAACTCAATTTACAGTATCCCAACCAAAAAGTTAATTATTAGGAATGTCCCAAACTCAATCTCCACAAGCCGGACAAACGTATAATTGGAAGCATAACCCATGTGATGATGAAACATAAAAAAGAAACAGTAACAGATGCTGAACAAGATAAGGCATGTGCAAGGAAACTAAAAGTTAACGATGTCCTGAACATTGATTGGCAATCTCAGACAAAGATTGATCAGGGAAATTGGCTTTGCGAGGTCAGTTTCAGGTGAAGAGGTCAGTTTCTAACAGTTCATTTCAGAGTCACTAAGAAACCTAGTTAATGTATACATGAACTAAGAAGGCCAGGCCACTTTGTTCGCAAGGCTACCTTCACAGGCCTACGTGAGGGCAACACAAAATGGTGGAACAGAACAAAATGGAGTCAGACTCGAGAATTACAAAACCTCAGACCCTCCTTTTGCCATTACGTAGGCAATAACCTAAGGATCATGTTAATCTGAATCTAGGTCTATGTCGATATTCATTAGGTCATCAAGGTGTTGCTGTTGCATCATCTTATTATTCTCTATTTCTCTCGGGACAGGTCTCCGAACACACATAGTAGCACAAAGACTACAAATGGCGGAAGCACACTGGATGCAAAGACAACAAGTGAAAAGGATGGTTAAAACCATACCAAGGAATGTCAGAGTCTTCCATCCCCATTTGGACAGTAGTCCCCAAAACCATCCCTCAATGACCAGTCTCCTTCATCTACATGGATCGACTCAGAGATTTTTTACAACCTAGAGATGGCTTGGTACACTGTAGGGGCATTATCTGGTATGTAAACACAGCAACTGGATCCAATCAATTTACATACTCCTCCTCGATCTGCAAGTATGATGTCTAATACCATACTGTTCTGCAAAGTCATAAGGCGGTCCGCTTGAAGCTCAGCTGTAACATTACTAAGAGCACCTGCTGTCTCATTAATAGTAGCTTCAACAACGCGGGCAAGCTGTCGGATATGCCTACTATTGATCATAGGACCCCAAAAGGGCAGGAAGCCCTTGAAGAAATCTCCTACTTCGTGTGCTGCAGTATCTTCCTGATTAAAGACACCTCTACCATATCTCGTTCTATGATAGTCTGAAGCAGTAGTGTATGTAGGGGGAAGCAGAAGCGCCACATAACACGTTCCTGAAAAATTAGGTGGCAACCATGTGTAGGCTCTGTCATGACAAACAAAATATGTGCCTTTAGCTGGCACAAACGGTGGAGAAGTCCAAGATGAATAGACATAGGTTTGAGCACACACACTCTTACCTAGCTGAGCTTTCGGATTCTGACCACTACCTTGCAAACAAAAATGGCCTCGGTGGGGTACAATCCAAATAGGGGGAGACCTTTTTCGTCTCTCCTTCTCTGTCAAGCTGGTATATATCCAGTTCCAGTCACGTTCCAACCAATGTAAGCCTGCACCTCATCCTTAGGGATAGCATTATATGCATCAATATCTCGAACATAGCTACTATTCCCCTTATCAAGTCACTATTGCTCGAGTTATCTTTAAGGGAACGTAAGGGGCGTACCTCATTTGCATAGATAAACATGGTCTGAAAAGCCCACACAGACCCATTAAAAGAAAAAGGCAAAACCAAATATGGCATACCTTTATCTGTCGTATGAGGCATAAGACCACAAACCCAACAATTAGTGGTATTTACTACTAACTGATGCTGATGCAACAACTGTATGAACGAGTTGTTGACAAATTCTGATCTCCTTGTCTGTTCATGTTCAGGCAACTTATAAAACTGGTGCAAGGAAACAGTAGTGAAAGAAAGCTTAGGTTGGGAGGTGGGTGCAGATGTCTGTTGTGTAGCATAGACAGTCCAACCCACACAAGCTAATGTGATACTTAAAAACATCAAAAAGCACAATATTATAAAACATTTGCTATGTATCAATGTACAAAATCTTGTCTTAAGATCTATTCTCTCAACATCTCTTTCAGTTACAACAAACTCCATCCTCTAACGTGCTGCTCTCTGCAATTTTCCTTTTTCACTCAAGTGTGCGTCCAGGCGTCCTAGACGTTCCTAGAACCGCAGACCTTTCGTCAATAAGCGGGCCACCCCTTAAGTCTTATACCGCGACCCTGCAGCTGAACCCGGATGGTGGTTCAAAAAAGAAAAAGAAAAATAGTCTCTTGTCTGAAAGAGTGTAATTCACAAAAAAAATCAGATTTTATTTGTCCTTTTTAGACCTTAAGTTGTAGCGTTCTTTACCAGGCACAGTTTGATCCTGAAAGAGTGTTTCTGGGTGCGTAGTATCAAGTCTCAAACACGGCGGCACAACTTCCTGCAAGACTTCATCATCCGCACATTCTGACTGAGTCCATTCCAGATGTGCATCGCTAAAAGGTACAAATCTCGGAACTCTTTCACTCTCGGAATCGGCAACACTTTCCCGGACCCACTTATCGTACGGTAAGGGCAAAGGTATCTTCTTGCAATGGGTACCATGTACCCAGTTTTTCTTGCCGAACACCTTAATAGCAGTCCGAGTTGATAACAGGACTTGGTATGCACCGGTCCATCTTCGTTCCAAGTTCTTTGACCTCTGGAAATTCCTGGTTAGAATCCAGTCGCCAGGTTTAATCGTGTGGCCTGCGTCTACAGAAACTGAAGGCAAAGTGTCATGGACCTGTTCGTAAAAATTTTTAATTTAATTTAATTTAAAGGAGTTTGTAGAGCGCCTGGTGACGCCTCCCGGCGTGTCCCCGCGCTGTGGAGAGAGTGTGAAATAGTGTAGAGGAAACCAATCACAAGGTAAAGAGGCAGGTTTTCAACTTCTTCCTAAACAAGATTTCATTATTCTCCATCCTGATATCCAAAGGAAGAAGGTTCCATTTCCTAGCAGCTAGAGTACGAAAAGATCTGCCTCCCATTCTAACTTTTTTGGGGCAGGTAGTTCTGAGCAGACCCGTTCCTTTAGATCTAAGCGACCTGCTAGGTTCATAAACAGATGCCAGATCCGACATGTAAGCCGGTGCTCTGTGATGAATTATTTTATGGCACCATAGCATCGCTTTAAAATCAATCCTCTTCCTGATAGGTAACCAGTGGAGGGCTGCGAGAGAGGGGCGTGATGGTGCTCTGCGGGGAAGCCTTAAGACCAGGCGAGCTGCTGAATTCTGTAAGACCTGTAACTTTTTGATGTTTTTCTCAGATGTCCCCATGAGCAGCACGTTTCCGTAATCAATACGGGACGTTATCAGTGCTTGCGTCATGGTACGTCTGGAATTGATGGGTAACAGGTCAAGGGTGCGATTCAGAGTTTTCATCACCCCAAAGCATTTGCCTACAGTTTTTCTTATGTGGCTATCAAAGGACAGTTTATTATCCACCCACACACCCAAAACTCGCAATTTAGCAGTCAAATCATGTAAGTAGTCATCCAACATAGGGTACTCGATATCACTGTACTTCTTAGGCCTTGGCACACCCCAGACATTCGCCGGACGTCCAAAAACAATCTTGTATGGGCTAAGTCCCACGCAAGAATGTACTGTCGTTCTCGTGGGCAAAAGTGCCAATGGTAAGGCATCGGGCCATGTAAGACCAGAGCTCGCTTAAACCTTGGCCAACTTCAGCTTCAGAGTGCCATTAAAGCACTCAACCAGGCCTGCTGACTGGGGGTGATTCTCAGCGTGAAATTTCTGTTTGATACCCAGACCCGCACATACTTTCTTCATAATCTGACCCACAAATTCACTTCCATTATCACTCCATACCATCCTCAGCAAGCCATATCTGGGAAAGAATTCTTTGAGCTAAACCTTGGCTGTAGACAAGGCAGTATTATCCTTTAGGGGGCAGGCCTCTATCCATCTGGAAAAGGCACAAACAACCACAAGGACATACTTCAAGTTATTGCATCTTTCCATATGAATGTAGTCTATCTGCAGCACCTCGAACGGATACGTTGGAGGAGCAAAATGACCCGCTGGAGTTGGGGTTCTCTTTCCAGGATTATGCATCAAGCAAATCATGCAGTGTTTAACCAAATTCTCAGCACACCTAGGAATCCCACCATTCTGCCATACCGGAGTCAACAACTTACATATCCCTTTTGAACTAATGTGAACTAACCCATGAGCCATAGGAACCACCGGAAGCACATATGCATCCGGCAAGAACCATCGCTGGTGCTCTGACAACTCAACCCAGCAGCCTGTTGAATCCAACATTCCCATACTCTCTCTCCACATACTCAATTCTTTCTCAGTAGCTTCTGCCTGAATCATCTTCACACTTTCTGTTGTATCTTCACACATTCCTCCTTCCACAACCCATCTGGCAAGACCTGCAACATACATCCGACTCGTCACATCTTTCGCCGTTTCTCTCGCTACTTCATCTGCAAACGCATTCCCTCGACCCACATCATCCGTAACCTTCTTATGCGCACTACACTTCACTATCGCAATTTGGGTCGGCAAAGTAAGTTATTCAAGAAGTTCACTCACTAATTGCCCATGCTGAATTTTCGTACCATGGGAAGTAAGAAATCCTCTCTCTTTCCACAAGCGACCAAACTATGAGCCACGCCAAATGCGTATTGGCTATCAGTATAAACATTCACTCTCTTTCCTTTTGACAATACACACGCTCTAGTCAATGCTATCAACTCCGCTGCTTGCGCTGAATTCTGTGCAATACGTGCTGTTTCAACAATCGTGTGCAAATTTGTGATAGCATATGCTGCAGTCGTCTCTCCATTCTGAAGCTTAAAGCACGAACCATCTACCCATAGGGCACCATCAGGATTCGAAAGAGGAGTATCTTTCATATCAACTCTACCCTTCGTTTCCTCCTCTGTCCGGAGAAAACAATCATGCTGTTCCTGAGCATCTGTCTCTACAAAAATCGGCAACAATGTAGCTGGATTCAATGTGTTGCACCGCTTGATGTGCACATGGATAGCCAAAAGGGTCAACTCATAACCTGACAAACGCGCACTGGTAAGATGTTGAGTCTTCGTTCTATATTTAATAGGGTATCCACTGCATGTGGGACCATCACAATCAATGTATTATCCAATACCAAACCAGCAGACTGTCGGATAGAAGCAGCCGCTGCCGCTGTAGCTCTTAGACAACTAGGCAACACCCTAGCTAGCGGATCTAAAGTAGCTGAAAAATACGCACATGGGCGCTGCTTGTCTCCAAATTGTTGCGTCAACACTGACAACGCACAACCTTATCTCTCGTGTACATAAAGTATAAAAGGTTTACTGTAGTCGGGGGTACCCAACACCGGAGCAGAACACAATGCATCACACAATTCAGAAAAACTCTTCTGACATTCGTCAGACCAAGGAAGAGGGCGTGGTGTGTCCTTAAGAGTAAGTGCCAACAAAGGTTTCGCTAGCAAAGAAAAATTTGGAATCCACTGTCTACAATACGAGGTGATACTTAAGAAGGCACGCACCTCCCTCTGTGTGCATGGCACAATCATTTGGGCAATCGCTTGAATACGCTCTGGGGTCAATCGTCTTCCCTCCTTCGACAAGAGATGACCTAAGTAGGTAACTTCTTGTCGGCAATACTGCAACTTCGAAGGTGACACTTTATGATGAAGGTTAGACAGGTGTCGCAACAAAGAAAGAGTAACTTCTTTACAAATCTCTTCATCATCAGCAGCAACCAACAGATCATCAACATACTGGATAAGAGTAGCACCAGAAGGCAATGCAAGAGTATCAAGCTGAGTTTTCAAAGCCTGACTATAAATGGAGGGACTCTCACAATAACCTTGAGGAGCGCGCTTAAACCGGAAACTGCGGCCTCCTAAAGAGAAGCCAAAAATATCCCTACTTTCCTCAGCAATCGGAATATTGAAGAAAGCGTTCTTCAGCTCAATAACAGAAAACCAAGCAGCTGAGGCAGGGATCATAGTCAATAAAGCAGTAATGTCCGGGACAACAGGAAACTGTGGCACAACGATCTTATTGACCTCTCGAAGGTCGATCACAAACCGATACACAGGTGGCTGAGAACGCTTAAGGACAGGCAGAACAGGACTGTTGCACACATTACCTCTCGTTTCTTCAACCACATCTTTCTCAACCAAATCATAGATAATTGCTAAAAGAGCTATTTCGCCATCACCGGAAATTTTGTACCCAGGAATGCGAGGTAACTTAGCATTTGACTTAAGGGTAACAATGTAGGGTGGAATCTGCAAGAGACCAACATCATTGGGAACTGTAGCCCAAAGTGTATCTGGGAGAGAACGCAGTTTCAGTGGAAGGCGATCCTTAGACAGATACATCGGGGAAATCACTTTCTTACCCACCGTAAGATGTGCTCCCGAAGGAGAACAATGTAATGTCGCATGCAATCTTTTCAACAAGTCCAAACCCAACAGATTCTTGCCACAGCCAGTCGTTAGAATAAGGGGAGCCTCCAATTCACAGGGACCAATAGAAAGGGGCAAAGGACAAGAAACCGAACTGGGGCGCCAGAAAATCCTACTGAAACATTGGTCAAGCCAGACAAAGGTGCGCCAGGGAGTTTAGAGTGCATGATAGAACTCTTTGCTGCACCAGTATCCAAAAGAAAAGGTTCTGCCACACCTGATGTAATCACTTCAACATAAGGTCCACTCTGGTCTACTGGAACTGACACTACTCCCTCCCTTTGTCCAAGGCTGTCCTAACTATCATTAAAACCAGCACTCTCACTTCCAACATAATAATCATCAGTGTAGTACTGAGCAGACTGGACGGTCGGAACATTCCGTTGGTCAAAAAAATTCATAGAATTCTGAGGGGAAAAGGAAGGTCATTCTGGGGAAACGTACCACGTCCCCTACCCCTAGGTACTTGTTGGAAACCATCACGACCTCTCAGACCCTACATACCATTCACACACCGTAGCAAGATCGGGCAACTATGCTTGAAGTGACCTTCTTCTTTACAATAAGCACACTGATTATGGCCTAGCGGAAGTCGCGAAGCAAAAGACTCATGCTTCTGCAACAGTTTCTGAAACTGTGGGGGTTGCTGAAACTGGTAAGGTTGCTGAAACTGACGCTGATTAGGGCGAGGCGGATAAGCCTGCTGCAGAAGAACTTTAGTTTTTCATTCTCTAGTCTTCTTCTCTACGTTATCCTTCTCATCTTTATCTCTATTCTCATAGTATTGTGCAGTAGCCAATATCTGGGCCGAAGAAGAAACAGCCCAGGAACTCTCAGAGTCTTTTAACTTATTAGAAAGTTCAGGAAGTAAATGAAAACAAACTTATCTACAAAAGACCTCTAACCACCTTGTGTACTCATGTCCTGACCACTATGATCAATGAATGTTTCCTCAAACCTAGTGAAGAAATCAGACACACTCTTCTCTTTCTTTTGTTTGCATGCTGCTAACTTGTCCCAATTCACCCGCAGAGGAGGCATCATAGTTTTCATTAAATTAATAATCCTACCTGGTAGTTCTGCAACTAAGGGTTCTGGTTTGGCACCTCCTACCTGCCAACGATCTGCAGCAGTAATATTAGCCCACGTATCTCCTAACTCTGGCGCGTGATACTCGTGACGGATCTTCACCCACAAGGGTTGAGGAACTACATTACCCATCAACATATCTATGTCAGCTAAATTCATAACTCAAGCATCAACTGTCTGAGACAACTCCTTGTAATAACCAGCAGATTTTTACGGGGGTCAGCCAAGGTCTGCTTAAGAGCCAGGACCTCAGCTCTCTTTAAAGGGACACACTCGCAGAAAATGAGCCGGTGCAGCCGCAATACCATGAGCGGCATCAGGGGGAACCTCTCTCATAGGATACTGCTTCACTTTTCTCCTAACAGAAGGGTCAGGTTCGAACAATGACTGAGGTGGAAGTCTAGACCTAAAAGTGAGTAGTGTCTCTACCGCTTCCTCAACATCGGAACCACTATCGTCCCTTTAGCAAATTCAGACTGAACATTAAGCAATTCCAGTGGAATTGAACCCAACTCATTATCTTGTAATGTAATGTAATGTAAAATTTTATTTATATCGCGCAGCAATCGCTCCAATGGAGCATCTAGGCGCTACCTCCGGCAAATTACCAGATGACAAAGTGACTCAGAGTTGGACCAAAAACAAAGGCCTGCATCAAACTAGAGTTCTGGCCATGCTATCTTGCAGTTTGAATATCCAAGTTTTTAATTCTTTGCGGAACTCTGTTTCTTTATCCAGAGTTCTCAGGGCAGGAGGCAGAGTATTCCAAGCCTTTGCACCCAGTACTGCCAGGGACTTTCCTCCACGGGTTTTTAAACGAAACCTAGGAACCACCAAAGTATTGGAATTTGATGATCGTAGGCTTCTGGTTGGGCAGTATCTCTTGAATTTTTTCTGTAGATATAGTGGTCCTATTTTGTGCATTGCTCGAAATGTTATAATCAGAACTTTGAACAGGATCCTTTTTACAATGGGAAGCCAATGAAGAGCTTTTAATGCCCCTGAGTCTGACGATCTTTTTGGCCATTTTAGCACCAATCTGGCAGCGGCGCTTTGCACTAGCTGAAGCCTGTAAATTACTTCTTTATTTTTGCCAGCATACAAACTGTTGCAATAATCTAAGCGCGACGTTACCAGCGCTACTGCAACAGTTTTCCTCGCCTCTAATGGGAGTATATCAAAGAATTTCCTCAGGCTTTTAATTAAGCCAAAGCACATTCCTGCCACTTTTATTGCCTGCTGCTTGAAGGCAAGATTGGAATCAAACGTGACCCCCAGGTTCCGAGCAACTATGGTGGTATGAGGCGGTATTTCTGCCCTTTCTGGCCACCCTTGCCTGGGAATAAAGTCATTATTAGGGCCTAGCGGAATGATCTCTGTTTTTCCTGTATTACATTTTAGGTGATTCTTCCGCATCCAATCGAAGGTGGCAGTTAAACATTCCTTGAATGTTTCTTCCCATGACTGGTTGTCCCTATCCGTAACCAGTATTAACTGAGTATCATCGGCATATGCTACTACATCTATGCCAAAGGATGATATTAGTTTAATCAGGGGTGCAGTGTAGACATTGAATAATGTCGGACTAAGGCTGGACCCCTGGGGTACTCCCATCGTCTGATGTTTTTCCGTGGAGGTAAATTCCCCCAGGGTTACCACCTGTCTCCTGTCCCTTAGGTAATTTTCCAACCACTCTAGTACCGTCCCCTTCACGCCAGATGTTTTTAGCCGATCTAATAGGATGGCATGGGAGACCGTGTCCAAGGCCGCCGACAGATCTAATAAAATCAGGACGGCCTTCTTTCCTTGGTCTAGGGCAGTACGAATGGTATCTGTCGTGTACAGTAGAGCCGATTCTGTTGAATGCTGGGCTCTAAACCCCGCCTGATTGGGATGCCATATCTCGTTGACTTCTAAGAAACCTGGTCAGCTGTTTGTTAACCAGTGATTCAGCGATCTTACATAATGCTGGGAGAAGTGAGATAGGTCGCAGATTGGAAAGAGTCGTAGGGTCGGGAAGGGGTTTTTTCTGTAAGGGTTTCACTGCCGCAAGTTTCCATTCCAGTGGCACATTGGCCGTGGAAAGTGAATGATTTACGATTTCGTTAATCATAGGGTTTACTTCATCTACCATGAGATGCAGGAGTCTTATAGGACAGGGGTCAAATGGGGACCCAGATTTTGTGGTTAAGACGTCAGGTACTCCTGACGAAGGAAGGTACACATGACATCAAAAACATACCTTTGTTTTGGTGCCTACCACTGTAGGAAGATATCCATAACCACTTGTGGACTGTACTTGTAGGTATTCGAAACCCATCTACGAGCAAGGAGATCTAACACTGCCCGCTCTTCGGGACCAGCTTATGTTCAGAAACAGGGGTCATATTCAGTGACTCAAAGAAAGGAGACAAAAGACTAGAGACAGTCTCAGTCATTCGTTGCCGAGCAGAAGGAAAAGGAGAAGAAGTTGACATGAGGACAGGAGACAAAGTGTTTTGAGGCGAAAGAGACGTAGGGACAGAAATAAGAGAAGTCGAAGATAAAGGAGTGTAAGGCAAAGGAGTTTGAGGCAAGGCTGGTGGCAAGGCTGGCGGCCCTGGAGGGGGCTGCGCCGGGGCAGGAAGAACCACCTGTGAAGCAACGGGTGGCTGAACAACAACAGGGAGTTGAACGACAACAAGGGGTGCAACAACTGGAGGTAACGGAGGTGCAGTAGCACCCTGCACATAAGGGGGTGGTAATCTCACTAAATGTGACAACAAAGGATCCTTTTCAGGCTCTTCAGTCACATTTGAAAGAGGGGGTGGCAAAGCAGGGTAACATTTGTCAATGGCCATGCAATTTTGTCTATCTGACACTTCAATCGCACGATTTTCTTCATCTTCCTTAAACTGCCTAGCAGTTTGCATTACCGATATATTCCTTTCCTTCCTATCTCTCTTAGCTTGCTTAATTTCTCGCTGTTTGGCTTCCTTATGCCAAAGGCGGAAAGAGTAAAACATCGCCGGCCGGGCTTTCTTCTTAAATAGCGCAACTTCTAGGTTATCTAAAACATCTGATTCAAAACTACCATTCTTGGGGCTGTCGTAAAACACCTTCTTTCCTAACGGACCCATACTTCATTAAAGGTAATGGGACCTACACCATGCTTTGAATAGAGCTCATAAGTTGGACTTCCAACCGGAGGGAATCCCTTTTACAACTACAACAAAACCATTTCCTAAATTTGCTAAAACCAGGCATCTTTTATCTCACTAGTTGTGCTTCAAACTTCAAGGGGTTATCAAAAATGATACACGCGCAAATATACGAACCCCTCGGCTTCGATTATTGTAATGGCCGAATCAAAAACCAAGAAACAAAAGAAAGTCGTGGGAGTGACCCACTTATACTTAACCAAAATGTCTGTCACGCCACCAGAAGACCCTTCAACGTCTCGCCTTACAAATCATCACAAGAGGGTCCAAGACAGGGCGATAGTCAGGGCAGCAGTCCCTCACAGCTGTCGGAAAGGGGAAGCCTTGCAGAAAAAACCTTCGGTCCACGTCGACATGCAGGGGTCGATGAAGTGGTGGACGTCCTCCAGAATTTCCTCACGGGGCTCCTCACAATCTTCGGGCTTGGACCAGTACCGCTGAAGTCGCCCCACGTTGGCCGCCAGTTGAAGAACCGGGGTTTAACCCAGCGGCATCAGGGGCACGCCTAATATCTTCGAGTTCACCTGTCTTGGTATACAGAGACACGGAATACTTCTGGATGGCATCAGAGACCAAGTTTATTAGCTGCAGCTAGTAACAGTGATCCTAGAAATACATCACGGTGTAAATTCTCTGGAGACTGCTCATTTTACTAAGGCGAGACGTCTCCTTTTATACCCAATATTCACATTATAAATGTACACCCACTGCACAAAATTCTAGCCAATAAGGTACATTTTCAAACAAAGTATCACATAACAAAAACTCAATTTACAGTATCCCAACCCAAAAGTTCATTATTAGGAATGTCCCAAATTCAATCTCCACAAGCCGGACAAACCTATAATTGGAAGCATAACCCATGTAATGAAGAAACATAAAAAAGAAACTAACAGATGCTGAACAAGATAAGGCATGTGCAAGGAAACTAAAAGTTAACGATGTCCTGAACATTGATTGGCAATCTCAGACAAAGATCGATCAGGGAAATTGGCTTTGAGAGGTCAGTTTCAGGTGAAGAGGTCAGTTTCTTACAGTTCATTTCAGAGTCAAAAAGAAACCTAGTTAATGTATTCATGAACTAAGAAGGCCAGGCCACTTTGTTCGCCAGGCTACCTTCACAGGCCTACGTGAGGGCAACACAAAATGGTGGCACAGAACAAAATGGAGTCAGACTCGAGAATTACAAAACCTCAGGGAGGAGGCAGGCAGGGGCATGTGCTGAGTGTGGCACAGGGAGGTTGTGTTGAATGGAGAGGTGGGGGAGGAGGAGAGACTGAGGCTCTGTTTTGGTGGACTGAAATAATTAGAATGACGTGAGAGGGAGACAGTTCACAGTTGATAGGGTATCAAGCGAGAAAGAGATAGTCTGCGGGATGGAAAGAGACATGGTAAGTGTAGAGAGCTCGCCTGCATGAGAGAACAAGAAAGAGAGACAGGGCTATTATTGTGCACAGGTTATTGTGAGATGTAAAGAGTGCCACCCAGCGGTAGATGGAGAGACAAGGTAAGAAACTAATGACAGCCCCTGTCTCAGGTGTGCACTACCTCGGTAGAGCTGCAGGGGGCAGTGGCGTGGCATGCATCCCTCAGAATGCTTCATCTTATGTTATGGGCTCCTGACGGTCTAGGCGGGGCACACACCCATGCACCGCGCCTTGACAGCTCTGCTGAGACTGTTGACATGGCCCAACCTAGGAGGGCAAGATGTTTTACAGGATTGGGGGCAAAAGCCCATGGACAGTGAGAGATGGGACTCTCTGGACCCTTTGCCTGGCACCTGCTGCATCCACGGAACCAAGGGGAAGCCAGTGTGTCATGCGGCCTAGAACAAGGAAGGGCGTGGCTCCCTGGCCGTTGCTTAGACTGTGAAGTACATCAGTAATCAGGGTTCAGTGGGCTTCTACCACTGGACCTGCACCTGATGCACCACTGGAAGCTATGTCCCTAGGGGTGAGCACTAAACAGGATGTAAAACAAACAACCAAAGAAAGCACAGAAGATGCATTAGGTGCACCAATATTAGTCACATTGTTATAAAAAATATAAAAATTCACATAAAGAAAGCCGTAATAAATATGCTGTTCAACCACGAGAGCCATGAACACAGAAAAAATGGAAAGCTTAAAGATGGCATTAAGTACAGGTTACAGAGAACAAGTAACAGAAATCGGCTCACGGCAAGCCAAAGCACACCATTGCTGGTAGCAAGTAGGTGAACAGAACTGAAAATGAATCGGCAAAACAAAACGCTCAACAAATTGACATCGAAAAGCATCCACTACGTTTAACCGTGCCATACATTTTCCTTTTATGAGGGGAAGAAACGTCTGCGAGGAGTTAGTTATAACAGCATGTGCAGTGGCAGTGGGATGGAAGCAAGGTCCTGCGGGGCTCTCTCCGACCCCAGCCACCTCTTAAAACGTTCACAGTCTGTGTTTTGATGTGGACCTAGAGAGATATTAATGAAAGCAGCTGCCATGCTGAAACTAAGCACGGCACCCGTGCTCATTAAAAGTATTGCGTGGCTGCGAGTGCAGCGGGCGCCATGATAGTAAATAAGTAGTCAGGGCTTGTGCACATTAAAGGTATCGCGTGGCTGCGAGTGAATCGGGTGCGATGTTAGTAAATAATTAGTCAGCGCTGGTGCACATTAAAGGTATTGAGTAGCTACGAGTGAAGCGGGCGCCATGTTAGTAAGTAAGTAGTCAGCGCCCATGCACATTAGATGTATTACATGGCAGCTGCTGAGTGAAGCAGGTGCCATGCTAATAAATACGTAGTCCCCAATAAAATACATAAAGGAAACTGTAGTTGGCCAGTGCCCCCGCCTACAAACGGAAGTGATGTATGGAGAGCACCAACCAATAAGAAGCCAGGAAATAAAAGCAATACACGAGTGAACCAATGGCAAATGGTAGGCAGGAATACACTCAGTGTGAGTGATTACAGCAGGTCTTGCAGACAGTGCATGTGAGCTGATGCTCGACCTAAAAATAGGAACTTCTTTGTAATTCAAGCCCTCCTATGTTTCAAATGTACACTACAGTTTGGTACACTACCAGCATGTATTTCCTACGTACACACATGCTACACAAATTGAAAATTTTATGAAACATGTAAATTATATTTATGTGTACAATAAGATGTTTTTTCAAAGTTTACATTTTATGATTTTGCATTAAAGTGCTTAATGTGATGTACTAGCCACATATCAGTTCTTAAATGTTTATTTTCTTTTTTTTGGGATAAAATGTCATGGGCAAATAATCAGACAGAAACTTCTTACGATGTGGGAAAGCCAGCAGTGAAGTTTGCGCAAGCCAGGCGTTTGGTGGAAGATGTATTTGGAGTAAAGGTTTCTAAGATCAAGCCGCACCCCAGCTATGGGGATCAACATTTTCCTATAGTAACTACAGATCCGGAGAAAACTACAAATATGTCGGAATTCGTTTTCAAAATAACTAATTGTCAAGACAGTAAAAATGGAAACCTCATAGACTTACAGACCCATGTGATGATGTCTCTGAGGGAAGGGTTTCCCATACCTACTGCAGTACCAACCAGAGATGGTCAAATACTATCACTTGAATCTATAGGTAACCTTTTTACTCAATTTTTAATTTGCTGGAAAAGACAAAACACTAACTCAGTGTTTTTTAAACTCAAAGCAAGAAGTGCTTCTAAATTTTACAGACAGTTTAAAATTCATTACCTTTATTGAATTTTGATCACAGAAGATTCAACACATGGTCAATTTACACTGGCTTAATTAATGCTAAAGCCGTACACATTTTATGTCCTTGCGTTAATTGACAACATCATTTGAAGTTCTACTACCAAAATAGTGACATCTCTAAAAATTATAGCTATCTCCAAATGGCCACAAATGTAACAAATCATAGGATTTTCAAGCATTTCACTACTAGGACATGTAAAACTGAAAAGTACATGTTATACATTTTAAATACAGTGCACCCTGCCCATGGGACTTGCTAGGGCCTTCCTAAGTGGTGACTTACATGTAATAAAAAAGGAAACTTTGGGCCTGGCAAGTAAACTTGCCAGGTCGAAATGACAGTTTAAGATTGCACACACAGGCTCTGCGGTGGCAGGCCTGAGCCATGTTTAAAGGTCTACTGAATGGGTGGCACAATCAGTGCTACAGGCCCACCAGTAGCTTTTAATTTTCAGGCCCCGGGCACTCACTGTGCACCTTACTAGGGACCTATAAGTAAACTAAATGTGCCAGTTGTGGATAAGCCAATGTTACCATGTTTTGAGTACAGAGCATATGCACTTTAGCACTGGTTAGCAGTGGTAAAGGGCCCAGAATCCTAAAGCCAGCAAAAATGAAGTCAGCAAAACAGGTCTGAAGGCAAAAAGTCTGTGGAAACCATGCCAAAGATGTTAGATTTAACTAACAGCAAGCACCTATTATTTCTGGACATGCAATGTGCTTATCTACTTTTAACACAGTTACGCTGGTCCACTCTGAAATGCTACATACTCAAATCTACACCACTCTACTCTGCTCTAAGCCACTCCACTCTATGCCACTCCACACCACTCTACTCTACTGTACACCACTCCCTGCCACTCTACATCACTCCACGCAATGCCACTCTACTCTATACCACTCTATTCTACTCTACGCCACTGTTCTCTATGCCATTCTACTCTACACCACTCCACACAATGCCACTCTACTCGACCCCACTGTCTGCCACTCCACTCCACTCTACTCCACTCTATCTCACACCACTCTGTCACTCTACTCTATACCATTCCATGCCATTCTACACCACTCAATGCCACTCTACTGCATTCTAAGCCACTCAACTCTGCTCTCCTCCACTCTAGTCTATGTAACTGTAAGCCACTCCACTCTACGTTACACTTCTGTACACCACGCTGTTCCACACTACCCAACTCTATGCCACTCTACTCTCTTCTACTCCACCATGACACTCCACTCTACGCCACTGCAATCTACTCTATGCCACTCTACTCCACACCACTCCACATCATTCTACTCTACTTTATGTTACTCTACTGTCATGTAGTTCTTACGAATCCCGCAGGATCTGCACATTTTGGATGTCCTAAACTGAGGGCTTGGTGTCCCAACCGCTTCCGGATCCCCCCCACATGATATGTCAGCCGTTAGACCAGCTAGCTCTACAGTGCCACTACCACCCCTGTATTCTACATTGGTGTATGTAGTCTCTGGCAACCACTGAACATGAAAACCCTGATTCCTCAGGGTTTGTGGAAAACAGTACAGTACATTTTGCTCAGACACTCGTGCTGGCTTACTCTCAGAAAATGCACAGAATGGCGATTAGGAAGTTTCAATAAGTATTTATTGGTCCAGCGACAGCCTCGTGTAAAGCATACGTTTTGTGACAATCAGGAGACAGAAGCACACAAACGAGATTGCTAGTACCAATATAGTAAATAGTAGATACATTTCTACCATAGTGCTAATAAGATGAACATAAGCAGCTCAGATAAAACAGTGGCACTTGCATATTCCTAAAATGTGCGCCCTAAGTATTTTGCCTATGTGCATCTAGCCTAGCCTGGATGTGTAGGTCTATATGTGAGTAGCTATGTGTAACCCTGGGCGAAGGACTTCGCTACGCCCACGGAGTGGGCATAGTGTTGCCTACTTGACCCTTTGCAAAGTAGGCGTAGCAGGCAACACTACGCCCACTCCATGGGCGCAGTGAAGTTGCCCAACACCCGCATCCCTCCCTCCCTCCCCTTCATACCTAACTTTTGTAAAGATGGCGGTGACGGTGGAGCGAACGAGCAGAGGGATCCCCGGGACGCAGCTGACAAGGTAATTGCCTTTTATTTACTTTTATTTCAGCCTTTACAAAAGTTAGGTATGTAGGGGAGGGCGGGAGGGAGGCGTGTAGTGGGGCTACTCGAAGTGCGTAGGTGGGCGTAGTTTCTTGCCCACTTTGCGTAGCTTCGCGGAGCCCCACTACGCATATTACGCCCAGGGTTAGCTATGTGTATCTGTAGTCAAAAATCCCCAGGGAAGAACCAGCCCCCTCACCTGATGGTTTAGAACGAAGGACCCCATCTCAGCATCGAGGATGACGCCACAAGGATGTCAGACCTCTGCGTGCGATTCAGCTTGGAAGGAATTTTCCTCTGATTTGTAGGGGGGAGTGAGGATCTTTTATACTTAAGTGGTCACTCCAGGGTTTTTTTCTAGAATCAATATGTTTTTGAAACAATCATGGATGTTCTTAAAACATAAATGTTTTGAAAACAATTACTAATGCTTTTCTAAACAAGTGCGATCATGCACAGCTGGCTGTTAGCCAAGTATGAAAAAAATGGTGCACCTTATACAGAATAATTCTGCCGTGCTTGGAGACATATGTATGTATGTCAGGTACAAGGATTATGATGGAAGCCTAAGAGCCTGGAGTTGAAGAGACAGAATTAAGCTACTAGGTAAAAGATTGCCTGTTTAGAATCGTTATTGTCGTGTGGATGGGACAAATGTATGTGATAGGGGTATACATTACAAGACTAGCCTAAAGACATGACACTACTCCACCCCACCCCACCCCATGCTTCTCCACTCTGTCATTCCACTGCACACCACTCCATTTCAATGTACGCCACTCTGCTCCAGTATACCCCTCCCCCCTGCCTTATTAGGCTGTGGAGACCCCATCCCCAGGTCCTTCTTTTTTATTAAAGGGGAGGGTGGCTGTGTTTCCCCCTCTCCGAGCCTTAATTGGGCCCTGGGGACCCCATACCCCAGGTACTTTTTTTAATGAAAGGGGGGGAGGGCTTCAGGGCCCCCTTCTCTGAGCCTTATTAGGCCCTTGGGACCCCATCCCCCAGGGCCTATTGTTTTTATTAGAGGGGAGGGGGGCTGCATGGCACCTCTCTCTGAGCCTTATTAGGCCTTAGGGACCCCATCACCCAGGGGCTTTAGTGTAATTAACGGGGAGGTGCCACCCACTGAGTCTTGTTAGGCTCTGGAGACGCCATCCCCCAGGGTAACTATTAAAATTAAAGGGCGTGTCGCGCTGCCCCTCTTCCCTGACCAATTCCTGAGCCCCCAACCCCCAGGGCATGCACTATTAAAGGTGGGTGCCCTGGTACCCACCCAGTGAACCCACAATACTCGTGTTGAGGACTGCCACCCGAAGGGAGCAGCAACTTAAGCCACTCACCTCTGGGTGGCAGCAATTTTTGGATCTGTTTTCCCTCCCCGCATCACTGTGGCCAGGGAAACAGATCAAAAGTTTGCTCCCAGCTGGCTGGAGCATTTTCAAAGCTCCTGCCCGCTGGTAGCAGACTTTGTGTTTGCTCCTGCTTGGCGAGAAATTAAAAAATGCTCCTGCCAAGTGGGAGCAAACACAGGTTTCCCTGCTTGCGCCAGTGGGAGATGGAAAACCATAATGTACTGGAGCTCAGCTTTCTGGTACATAGCTAGTGAGGTAGACCATGGGGATGGGTCTCCCTGGGTCAATAAAGGCTTGTGGGGCACCATTCATTTTGGCCCGAGGGCCGTTAAAGGTTCAGGGAGGGGGGCTGCAAGGCCGCTCTCCCCATTTTGAAATGTTTTGGCCCTGGACGTGGGCTCCCTGGGGACTGTCATGGCTTGGTGAGGGGTCCTGGCATCCCACTCCCCATATACAATAATGTCAGCCCTGGGGCTTGGCTCCTAGGGGCTTGTGATGGCATGGGGAGGACGGTGCGCATACCCACATACAGTAATATCAGTGTGAGCAGTGATGCCACTACAGCCTGGAGGTGAGCTCCCCGGGACCTAGCTAGGGAATGGGGCCCGGGGTCAATAAAGGCTAGGGAAGGGGGGCGGCTGAGTAATTTTGGCCCCAGAAGTGTGCTCCCTGGGGCCTGTAAAGACTAGAGGAGATGGGATGCATGCCTCCCTCTCATTAAAAAAACAAAGTAGCCCCATGCTGCCATTTCTTTTACTTATGATTCCATGCAAGTCCTGTGGGATTGCAGCAATTTCTGCAGACTTTTGTGGGGGCTTTTAGCCTTGGATGGGGGGGATGTCTCTGGGTCTGCCCCCATGGGGCCTAGGGGAGAAAGGAATCCTTACCCTGGCCCCTTATATATATCTTTTTTTACTTGTTTAGGCCAGGGGACTTAGTCCCTGAGTCCTGTAATGGCTGCAAGCAAAATGTTTCTGATGTTGCTGGCAGTCAATCTGAGCGCTCACTCCTGCAGGAGTTACAAAATAAGTTGCCAGCTCCTGCTGGCCCATGGGGCCACTTGCAGGGAGCCGGCCCGGCCATGGAGGCCACGGGAGTCCCCTTTCTGCCCTAAACAAAAGTTAAAGAGAAGGGTGTCCCAGATAAACACCGGGACACCCCAAAAAAATATTAAAATGAAAAAGAAATCAGTGGAAGGAGCCACTCATTTATTATTCACCACTCCTTGAAGGAGCATCTCATAATGCCCTGAGAGGATTTCTTAAAATATATTCTTTGAAGCCTGGTGGTGTCCCTAAAAGGAGCGGAGGCACCACAGTGTCATTTTTAGGAGGAGCCCACCAGCAACATTAGAATTAGTCTCCAAGTGCCAATTAGTCTCCTAGTGCCATATTTTTAAAGCACTCCAAGCTCTAGCTCTTCAGCTGGAGGGCAGAGACCCCTTGTGGTTGGGTCTATAGTTGCACTTTAGAACTTGAATTTCTTTTAAAAGAAAGTGGAAGACATGATGATTTTTTTAATGAAACTTTACTATACTTTTTGTGCCAATCACTTTTATTAAAAAGTGTACTGTGTTAATAAAACATAAATATTAACTATTGCTGACATTTTGAGAAAGACAATAGGTGTGCTTTGTATATACTAATATGCTGACCCCTGAATAAAGCCAATAGGCTCACTTTTTATATTTTGGTGTTCATACCCGTTGACAAAGTCAGTAGGTCTGCCTTACTTAAAATAGCACCCTTTATAGTGTAACACTACATAGTGAGCCATGCGCACCCGCATGGGTGTAGGCGGCTTTGGGTGCCAGTGTGTGCGCCCAACCACCCACCAGCCTCATCCCTCCACCAGAGACCAGGCCATTCAATCAACCCCATACTGCTTACAGCGCATCATCTGGCTGCAAGCCAGGCCCTGTCCCCAATCCCATGCCACACACTGCTGAAGCTTTGTGTTGTGGGGGTTGGCTACCCGTGGGGGTTTGGATGCAGGTGCCCAACCACGCGCTCCGGACAGTCAAAGGCTGTGAGTGGTGTGGAGTTGGTTTTACATTTGGTAATAAAATATTACCTTAGGTTAAAAAAAACACATAAGTTAACTGAAAAAACAAAGATTAATATATTTTACTTTGCATTAAAAAACCTTAGAAATTTACTAAAAAAACACAAAGGGTAAAAAGACGTTATACTTAAAATATTACTTAAAACAGTTAAACCGAACAAAACCGTTGACGTTCACCAGTTATATTTAACTCAAGTAACTATAACTCATGTCCTAAAGTAACTATTACTCCTCCCTTTGCCATGCACTGCAAATCACATCACTCATGACATGTTCTGAGACATAATTGATAAAATCGCTGCAACCTCTGTAATGACATAATTGATGGAAAGAGTGCATGGCAGGGTTGCAAGTAATAGTTACTTTAGGGCACGAGTTATCATTACTTGAGACAACTGTAACTAGTGGATTTCAGTGGTATTGTTAATTTAAAATGGTATCTTTTAAATGACATTTTCACCTGACGATAACATACCTTTAACCTTTTGTACGTACATCTTTTTGAGAGATATATATATATATATATATATATATATATATATATATATATATATATATACATATATATATATATGTAAATATAAAAAAAAAAATATATATATATATATATATACATATATTCGTGCTCAGTGGGGTGTCCAAACAATAAGCAGCACTCAAATACAACTTCGCTTTTCCCCGTAAAAGCTTTCTTTATTGGTATGCATGTCTTCCTTCCAAACAATGTGCACTGGGGTGGAATTGACATCAGCGTCATCATATTTATCGCTATGTATGTTAAATGGATTATTGCGACATTGTCCAATATCCTTGATTTTCAGCATATTCATAGCGGCGCATTGTTGCTTTAAATTTCTTAAATCCGGGCCACAGGTTGGACCATGTGATGCACGTGTGGGAGGTGTGGCCCATAGGTGGGGTCAGAACCAACAACATAAAAGAAAACCAAAAATACAAATGTGGTGTGTGAACAAGAGTACGCCAGTACTCGAAACGTTGCATTTTGAAGACTTGTGAATAAATAACCTGCCTGGATATCGTGGGGTCTCTCTCGTCTTTCGCAGCGCAAAGTGGAGGTCTGAAGATGTCTTGTGATATATAATATATATATATATACATATATATATATATATATATATATAACCTACTGGCGGTCGCCAGTAGGTATATATAGTTAGGATTTTTTTCCTATGGGATTTCTGGAAATTCCATGTCGAATAACTTTAGCGTTTGTGGACGGAATTGGCTGAAATTTTCAGGAAAATGGCACATTTTGTTTCTGAGCAGCCCCTGAAAATTTGGGGGGGTTTCGTCGAGGGAGGGCCGAGAAAAAAGGGGGGTCGCAAAACGCGTTTTTCCCATTCATTTTTCCATAGGGCGGTTGGAATCACTTTTAGCTCGAACGGCTGAATGGATTTACACGAAACTTGGCAAAATTGTAGATATGGTTTGCCCGACGTGCCTTTGCTATGTCTTAAAATATGTGCTCCAGTGGATTTTGAGAAATGAACGTTTTAAAAAACAGATATATCTGTGACAGCGTCCCGGTTAGCGCCCCGGTTCGCGTACCGGACGCGTAACGGAACTTCGTGAGGAGAAGCGGATTGGCTCCCCGGTGACTGTGAACATTCTAAACAGTCCGGAGCGGCCGCCATCTTGTGTCTCGGTAGGATCGAGACACAAGATGTGGCAAAAACAAAGGGGGAAATGAGCATAAGGGGGCAGAGTACATCCTCCCTGACCCCCTAGGTTTGATGAGGGGGCTTTAAAAGGGCCCCGCGGGGCAAAAAAAATCATTTTTATTATCGTTTTTTTGCGGGGGGAGCGCTCGGTACGCGCACCGGGAAGCGGTCCGGGGAGCGTAATATAGGGAAAATAGAATGAAAGAATGTTCAAATAATGTATGTATATTGATTGTTCTTTTTTTTTTATTTAAGTACCAACATGTAGGTACCAATGCAGAGTCTAAAAATAAAAATACACAGTTTCCTTTGTAGATATCTTGCATGTTGTTTCAGAAGTTATTGTGGCATATGGAATTCATAGCATAGTATGTGAGGAAAGCAGAAAGAATATGGAGGCAGGAGATGAAAAAGAGATGTTAAATACACATTGGAGATAAAATAGTGGGAGAAAGGAAGTAATTATGAGCAAACTTACTATGTTACACAAAAAAGTTGCACAGTATATTTAAAGTCTGACTTTACATTATAATCAATTTGGTAATAGTTTAAAAAATACATATAAAAATGAATAATGTCTCAAACAATTTTTTAATTATTAAATATAAATTTATTTCTCAGATTCGTTTTCAAAATTTAATCTAATATTTGATTGTCAGAAATGTCCTCATTTTCAATCAGGAAATCTACTAATTTTACACATTGAAGAAGTTCATAGTCCCGTGATTCATCAAAGAATTCAGAGTCATTGGGTTCAATATCTGTATCTTTGTTGCTTTCCAGAACAATTTCGATGGTATTTTTTTGCTCTTCTTCCATTTTTGTGCTGTAATTTGAATTTTAAAAAAATATATCAGTAGAGATAGGGCACTGTTGGGTTTAAGTTCAGACAGGTAGTTTGGTTTTTTTAACAGTGATTTTATCTTTGGGCAGTGTATGGTATCAGACTGGAAGTAGAAATATAAAAAAGTGTATGTGATAAAGCCTCAGTAAATTCATAATTATACAAGACAAGCCTAACTCCATCCATAACTATAACAGAGAAGTCTATCTTATTCTATAACTATTACAGAGGGATAGTATATAACTATCAGAAAATGTTTTCCTAATTAACTTAAAGTGCACAACATACTTCAGTTTTTAAAATAACATCTTACCTTTCAAAAAGAAGTTTAAGTTCTCAGTTGAAATGCACTTGAAATGTACTTCAGGAAGTAGTAGTCAAAATGGCTGTGTTTCTCTCTCTTTCTTTATATATATTCAGGTACATACCCAATCAAATGTCATGAAATCATAGAAGATAATGAAAGTAGCATTTTAATTGGTTGTAAATTCTAACACTTCATAAGTGTTTTTGTAAGGTAATTTACCTCAGGATATTTATGCAGGCCTACAACATAATTTTCTCAATGGAATTCCATCAAATTTGGGTAAATGGTAGGGACTGCTATGTAGTAGGGCCTATTCTATATTTGATGATTGTCTCTAGTGTTTTTTCTGTAAATTACTTTCCCACCTTTTTTTAGCGAGTGCTCACCGGTGCGCGCCCCGGTACGCGAACCGGCAGCGTTACGGGAGTCCTCCATTTTGTGTATCGATAGAATTGAGACACAAGATGGAGGACAAACAATGTTCGGAATGGGTAGAAGGGGGCACGGTAGACACTTTGTGACCCTCTAGGTTTTTTGAGGGGGGCTTAGGACGCTGATATATGCAAAAAAAAAATTGAAAAATTTCGCGGGGTGGCGGTAGCGCCCGGTACGCGCACCGGTAAGCGAACCGGGAGCGTAATTTGGTGAAAAAAAAAAAATAAGTTAGAAAAAGATAAATGTTTTGAATGATCAGAGGTAGGGAAGCAATGAAAAGAGCTATTGGGTTCTGTGGCTAATTAAGGTACCTACAAGTAGGTTCCAATGCACAGTTTTAAATTCAGGAGGAATATTCTATTCCCCTCATCGGAGAAGTGCACACCATCTCCTCTGTAGATGTCTTGCATGTTGTAACGCAAGTTATTGTTGTATACTAAACCCATTGTAAATTCTCTCATGTAAGCAGAAACAGATTTATTCACATGTTTCCGTGCTTTCTCAAATTGTGGAAAAAATTGGTTGGACCACTTCCATTTCTGTCATTGGCATATATTGGAATATACCAAGGCAGTTTGGGGGAAAAGTGTCATCAATTGATGAAAGGTGTCCTTTAAAAGCATTTCCAGACCAACCCCATTCATAGTCCCAAAATCAATTCCACCACAGTGCACTATTAAGAGGTTAGGGTTTGGCAGATGCATAAAAAAATTATATTACAAACATATAAAATATATTTTTCATTTAAAAGAATAATACATTTAACAGTTTTTGATATTTGCAATAAAAAAACATGGAAATGCACTGAAAAAACCATAGGTTATAGACCATATATAGTTAGGAATTAGCATTTACAAAACCTTGAAAATTCACTGAAAAAACCATAGGTTATAGACCATATATAGTTAGGGATTAGCATTTACAAAACCTTATTTTAGTCACACAAAACCATTGAAATTCGCATATATAGTTAGTTGCACTAACTATATATCGCGCACCCGCAATCCACTGCTGATGATGTCACATATTACATCATTCATGACATGGTCAGTGACATCACTGATGACATGACATCATACTGTCATGCTAACTAACTAAACTACCACAATTATACCTTTCTAATGCCATGTACCACCCATTAATGTTTCAATTTCATAGAACTCCTAATTCTGGTTGGACAGACAAAGGGGATGATCATCACACCATACCAGATTTTCATCATATTTTCTTTAGTTCATTGTCTAATGATCCCGCCCCTTAACTTTTATTCATAAATCTTTTCCCTCCCGTATCCACATTTTTATCATCACAAAGCTTTCTTTCACAGGACATCAGGATGGTTTCCAGGGAATGTTGCCGTTTTTTTTCATTCAAGGATGACAGTGCGGCATTTGGCTCATTTAGACTGCGCATGTATAATGGGTCACATAGGATATAGACTTTGGTCCGTGACGGAGGCCCAAATACGAACTAATAAGAAAGTCAAATTGAAGTATATTAATTTCAAAATAAAATGATTTCACTGTATATCACCCATCTCTACTCTAGTCCCATTTACTTTAAAATGCTCTCCCCGAATTAGCAGTTAGTAAAATACCCTCATTTAGTTTCAGCAAAGCAGATGTCTAGCATGTGAGCTCTCAAGCAGCCATTTTGGTGGTGTCTGCGCAAGTGAAGAAATTTCCCTGCAAGCAAAATCTTGTCGTTACTACGTAGGTGCAGTTGACGCATGCGCAATACAATTTTCTGCGTTGGCTGGCATTTTAGAGTTCACTAGAGTTACTTGTTAATAAGATATGTACGCAAGTTTCTCTATTTGATGTTTGAAAATGTGGTGCATATTAATTATACAATGCACAATTAGTATGATGTTGTGAGTTATATGAGAGGATTGTGTTCAAGCAAGTCTCTTTTCTACGAGCCCTTGCTCCATCACCCCTTCCTTACTTAATGGTAGCCACTGCGAGGGAGCACGAGCAGGACCTCTGACCTCCTGGTCAGGGACCTGCTCTCTCCCCCTGCAACTCCCCTGTTAAGTGCTGCTGCCTGCGGTGCCACGCTCTGTCCTGACAGGGGTTCGAGGCCTTTGTTGTACACGTTTTGCTGCTCAGGTTTTCCTTGCGTTTTTATTGCTGCATCCACCGTACTGTGCTTTGCTGTTTTGACTGAACCTTTCTCTGTTTCTCCCTTTTTTCTGCCTTGTTTATTACTTGTTTTCACTTCCCAGCCTTCCCGTTGTTGCTGCCCCGCGGCCACTCCCTGATTTTCCGCTCCCGTCTCCCAGCTGTTAGCCCCTACCCCCTTCCCTACTTAATGGCGGCCGCTGCAAGGGAGCACAAGCTGGACCTCAAACCTCCTGGTCAGGGACCTGCTCTCTCCCCCTGCAGCTCCGCTGTTAAGTGCTGGTGCCTGCCGTGCCATACTCTGTTCTGACAGGGGTTCAAGGCCTGTGTTGTACCCGTTTGCTGCTCAGGTTTTTCTAGCCTTTTTATTGCTGTATCCACTGTACTGTGCCTTGCTGTTTTGACTGTGCCTGTCTCTGTTTTTTCTCACCGTTTTTCTGCCTTGCTTTTACTTCCCAGCCTTCCAGCCACTGCTGGCCCCATGGGCCTTCCCCTGCCGATTCCCCACTCCCGCCTCCCAGATGCTAGCCCCTGCCCACACCCCTACTTAATGGCAGCCATGTGCAGCCGCGCAGCAGACACACCTCGCATCCAGCAACTAGGACCCTGGATTTATGACCATCCACCATTACAACTCCGCTGCCCTCCTCACATTCAACCCCGGAAGGAACAAAAACTGCCAACGGTTGATGACGAACACCACTCACAGCCAGTTCTCCTGCCGACACTGCCGACCATTCTTCACCATCGACACCACCCCCACAATGGACACACCGACTCCGGACGCCCTCACCACAGAAGCCCTGAAGTGCATCACCCTCAATGTGTGCTCCACAGACATGCCATAGAGATCTAGGACCTCCTCGACACTCTCTCGCCAGACACTGCCTTTTTCACAGAAACCTGGACCAACACCTCCTCCGCCCCCGACATCGCCACTGCCATTCTTGACGGATACAAGATCCAGAGGAAGGACTACCCACACTGCCCAGGAGGAAGACTCGCCATCGCACACAAGAGCTCCCTCTAACTCTCCACCTCCAGCACGAGGGACCCCCTTTCCAACACCGAGCACCTCCACTTCCAGATCCAGACCAATCCTAAATCCATGCTATGTGGCACATTCACCTACAGATCTCCTGGGCCTGCGCCTCTTTCTCCACCACCATCGCTGACCTCATCACACCCCACGCCATCACCTCCACAAACTATGCACTCATCGAGACCTTAACTTCCACCTCGACAACAGCAGCGACCCAACTCCACGGCCCTCCTGGAAAACCGCACCAACCTCGGACCGAAGCAGCTCGTCACCACCCCCACCCACAAGGCCGGACACATCCTCAACCCCATCTTTGCAGGAGGGTCAAGCATCCATTTCAGCCACACCTTGCAGCCCCTTTGGACAGACCACACAGTGCACACTTCTCCTTTAACACCACCACCGCACACAATCCTGTCCCGCGCCGGCCACGAAGGAACTGGAGCAAGGTCACAGAGTAGCAACTCAACTCCACCCTCATCCTCGACCCCCCCCCACTGCCACGACCGACGCCAACTCTGCAGCCAAAGAACTACACAACTGGATCACTAGCTGTGCAGACAAGCTTGCACCCCTCTGCCACCCTGACAGACAACGCCCCCTTAAGGCCGCCTGGTTCACCACCGACCTTCAAGAAGTCAGAGGCACTTGCAGACGTCTCAAAAAATGTTGGAGAAACAGCAAAACTACTGGAGACCGGAATACCTACAAGAACGCCATGACTTAATACCAACAACGCATAAGAATTGCCAAGAGGACCTTCACCCGGCACAACATCCACACCAATGCCAGTAATGCAAAGGAACACTTCAACATCATCCAGCAGTTCACCAGACCCCCTAGCGAAGCCACAGGACCTCCGCAACAAACCCGGCTCCTGCTTCCACCTGAATATCACAGCACTCTATGACAACTACAGCCAACCGTCTCCTGTAACCAACCCCGCCCCCAGCAATGACGGCCAATCCACCATCACCACCTGGACTCTGGTCACCACCAAAGATACCACCATGACCATGAAAACCACCCACTCAGGAGACCCCCCACGGACCCCTACCCGCTGCATTTCTACCACAGAGCCACCACAGCACCTGAACTCTGTCACACCATCAACGCCTCCTTCGAATCCGGCATTTTGCCTGATGACTGGAAGCAGGCAGAGTTCAAGCCCCTTCTCCAGAAACCCTTGGCTGACCCGACGGACCTAAAAAAGTACTGGCTCATCTCTCTCCTTCCCTTTGCAGCCAATATCACAGAGAAATTCGTCAATGCTCAGCTGATGATCTCCTTCATCGAAAAGAATGTCATCCTCGACTCCTCCCAGTCCGGATTTCGCAGCAACCACAGCACCGAGACCGTTCTCCTTGCCGCCACCGACGTCATCTGCATTCTACTCAACCAGTGTCATACCGCACCCTGATCCGGCTAGACCTCTCCACAGACTTTGACACCTGCTCCCACCGCACTCTTGCAGCCAGACTCCACAATGTTTGCATGAGTGGTACCGCCCTCAACTAGATCCGCTCCTTTCTCGCCAGCAGAACCCAAAGGATCAGACTCCAACCCTTCCTCTCTGAATCTACAGAGATCAACTGCGGAGTACCCCAAGGATCATCACTCAGATCCACGCTCTTCAACATCTACATAGACCCCCTTGACACCATCGTTAGACAACATGGGCTCAGTATAGTATCCTACGCCGACGACACCCAGCCCCTACTCTCCCTCATGAAGGACCCTGCAGACACCAGACTCAGCTTCCAGGAAGGAATGAAGGAAGTCGCAGCCTGGATGAGCAAAAGCTGCCTAAAGCTCAACTCAGGGAAGAGAGAGGTCCTCATTCTTGGACCCTCCCCCTCTACTTAGGACAACACCTGGTGGCCCTCTGCCCTCAAAAACCCTCCCAGCCCGACGGACCACGCCCGGAACCTCTGGATTATCCTAGACTCCTCCCTCACTCTGACCCGCCAGATCAATGCTGTCACCTCCACCTGCTTCAGCTCCCTCCGCATCCTCCGCAAGACATTCAAGTAGGCACGGGTGGAAAGCTCCGCTCGCGGAGTGTGCAGCGATTTGCCTACTCTGTGTTCCACGGAGAACGCGGAGTAGGCAAATCTCCGCACACTCCGCAGCGGAGCGGAGCAGAGCAGAGTTGACCAGACCCCGCCTCCACCCTCCCATTAAGAATGAATAAAAATTATGTTAAAGGTAAAAGAATATAGATTTACCATGACTGCGGTGTCCCTGGGCTGCTGTCCTCCTCTGCCTCAAAATCTCAGGGAGATCCTTCATGCGAACACCTCCGCATGTGTATTCCTTGCGAGAAATGCGCTGGCGCGTGCTCATGCGCAAATCACCCTGAGATGGTGAGGAAGAGGAGGACGGCAGCCCGGGGACGCCGCAGTCTAGGTAAGTCTTTATTCTTATACCTTTAACGTAATTTTAATTAATTCTTAATAGGGGGATGGAGGCGGGTGGCGGAGCGGAGTTCCACAGAGTTTGTTCCCAATTCCGTGGACCTTCGCGTAGTCCTGCTCCGCCAGCTCCACTCAGGGTTACATACATATAAGTGGATCCCCCCGAAGCCTGAAAGATCGTCACCCATTCACTCATAACCAGCAGACTGGACTTCGGTAACGGCCTCAACACCGGAATCAACAAATCCCTCCTTCACAAACTCCAGATGCTCCAAGACCTCCCTGGCTCCCCATCGAGAAGAGAGTAACTTGAAGCCTACAAATCCCTCCAGAACATCAGACCCAAATACCTCAACAAAAGAGTATCTTTCCACGCACCCAAAAGAAACCTCTGCTCCGCCGACCTCACCCTAGCAGGAACATCACGCATCCGCAGAACTCGAGCAGGGGGAGGAGCCTTATCCCACATCGAGGCAAAGGCTTGGAAACAACTCCCAGTCAACGCTCCCCTACCCTGCACACCTTCAGGAAGAACCTCAAGAATTGGCTCTTTGGCTGATAAGGAGCTGCACCTCCTCACCCCACTAGCGCCTTGAGACCCTCACAGGTGACTAGCGGGCTTAAAAAACCTGATTGATTGATTGATTGAATGTGGTATTCATATTTGGTAAATATTTTTCCAGCACCAAAGTGTTGTTTTAACCTCCAATTGTTAGAATATATATATTTTTTATAATACATTTTAATGTTTTTGCACATCAACATGAAGAACATCAAATATAATTCTGGCCTCAAGGACCTTAAAATCGATTACCAGACAATATACATAAAAGCAATTGATACTATAGAAGGAAAATGTAGTCCCCATGCCAGTATCAAGTGGATACATGTAGTGTTGAAAAGTGTGTGTCTCTCTTTTGTAAATACACCATGAAATGTGCATGGGCCCTTTATAGTGTGTTAAGGGGGCCCATTTTCGCTCATATTTATGCTGAACACCTTGTGCTTTGAATACCAGTTTTTCCATTGCAGCACAGTGGTCCACACCCCTTACCCCTTAATAGAGTGGCGGGACTTGTTCTTCTCCTCAATACCTAGTCAGGTCTCTCTTTGCCATCAAGTAAGCTGTAGCAATGGAGGCATGTGTGGTTCGGGACACCCCATTGTATCCATGATTCCCAGTAGTATAATTTTGAGTTAAAGGCCTCCCAAAATCCGCCCAAATCAGTCTGTTGACCTCCCACCAGTAAACGTGTACAATTGGGCATTTCCACAGTACATGATAAGGGAAACCACGGAGTGGCAACATCTGAGGTACTCAGGCCTAGGGGCACACCCCATCCGCTAGAGTCATGCCGGTGAGTAAAATATCTGGTGGAAATACTTAAACTAATTTACACAATCATTGGATTTTTGTCATTGTTTAGTTATGATGCAATGAAACAGGTGTATGATAGACTTGAGATATACAACATCAGTCTTTGAATTTTTGAGTTGTGAATTTATTGAACTAAACGTGAAGAAATTAAACAGGTTGAAAATCAAAAAGCAAACCAAAAAGTGAATAATTCAGTCATGGTGAATAGAACCATATTTAATGAGCCAGGTTTGTTTGAAGTCCAATGTCCAAAATACGACAGGCATCAGAAAGGTAAATGTATCCAGAAACAGTCTACAAATTGAATGGAGTCACACACTAGAATTGTTCTTGCTGGTGGTGCCATAGGTCTTGCTCTCCTGTCCTCCTGATAATCTAGGTGGATGTTCCCTCCTATGGTTTAGGGGATGCACAATTGCAGGGCCTTGGGTGGCTGCAGGTGGTTCTTCCGGTGGCAGGGCCTCACTTCTTGTAGCTGTGGAAGATGTAGATGGGCCAGATGTTTTAAGACCACAGGAAGGGGTAGATGGTGCTGGGAAAGGCCTGCACATATAGGTGTAAATGTACTACAGACCCCCAGTTAGGGAGCCCATATTGGAGTTGTGAGCCTCCATCTGATCATTGAGCTCCCTCTGCAGCTGCTTCATCTCCCGGAGCTCGGTGAGTACATGACCCATCATGTCTTGGGACTGATGATAGGCTCCCAAGACTTGGTCCGTGGTTGTCTGGGTGAGAGCGACCCCATTGGCCTCACTATGGTGGCCCACAGAATCCCTCCCACGGCCACCAACCTCTCTACCCTGCGACCTTGGCTTAGTGTGCCCAATCCGACTAGGTACTAGGTGAGGTGGATCTAGTGGTGCTGTGGTGTTAACATTACCCAGGACTGGGAGGAATACGATTAATGTTACAGTGATGGGAACACAGGAAGTGGAGGCGACGGTTAGCTGAGGTGGTACAGCTGGGGTGGGAGGTGTTGTGTGGGCCAAATAAAACTCACTAGAGCAGTCTGCTCATGCTGATCGGATAGACCAGGATGCTCATCATCACCAAGATTGCCAGAAGTGTTGTCCTCACTTGATCCTGAGCTGGAGTGGAGGTCTCTTCAGTGGCAGATTCCTGTCCACATGTTCCGAAAGTTCGACCTATTGAAATATTGAGAATATTTCAATTAGTAAAAGTGTGGATTATACATCAAAATATTTAGAGACCAACAATTTAGATACCTAGAAGAAAAAAGGGTAGGGCCCGATTCACAAAAGTAATCTGAGACAAAATCCTAACTTTACGACTTTTGGTATTCACAAAAGGCTTTTAGGAGTAGTAAGGTAGGATTTTGTCTTAGGTGTATCTTAGGTGTATCTTAAGTTAAGGTCTTAAAAAAATAAATCCTAACTTAAGTTAAACTTAAGTTAAGATTTTGTTTTAAGACCAAAACTTAAGACAAACTTAACATAAAATCTTAACCTAAATTTAACTTAAATTAGGATTTTGTCGTAAGACCAAAACTTAAAACAAAATCCTAACTTTACTACTTTTAAATGCCTTTTGTGAAACCGAAAGTTGTAAAGTTAGGATTTTGTCTCAAATTACTTTGTGAATCGGGCCCCTAGACATTATGATGATAATAGCTTTCAGTACTCTTAGATATACTTTTGCAGTTTCAAATAGTACAACTTCAAATAAACAGGTGCTAAGATGTCCTGAAATGTTTATGAAGTGATTAGGAAGTATATCTAACATCTCCCAACAATTCAACCCAACACAGTAGGGAGGTGAAATGTGTAATTGACAATTCCAAGGCCTATCTGACTTCAAAATAGACATTTACACAAATTGGATGGAATTGTGGCATTAGTCATCATGTGAACAGAGCAGAGTAAAGTTTTGCCATTCCTTCTTTTAGTCTACATTGCAATATTCATACCTTACAATTTTTATGTCAACACAGTTTGATTTGTGAAATTCATTACATCTATTCAATTAGGTAAGAAGAACAGGACAACATTCAGAAAAGAACAGAAGCCGTTTTTAGAAGAGAGCATTGAATAGGGATTGATCACTTCATGACACTATACCAAAGGTAGACATATGTTAGACAAGAGAGAATGAGCATTTTGACATAGCAATATTCTTTTGACAACACAGAAACAGGGCATCATGGTATTTGTAGTCATTTCAAAGACAACTTCACAACACTGGCACAATGGTTAGTGGAAAATGCCTGTGGAAAATATGCAGTTGAGATGTGAGCGATACTTACAATATGACATACATAGTGTAATGGGTTATTTGGGGTTGTAGCACTTACAGGCACCATACCGTCATGTAAAATTAATTGAGAATGACTCCTGTAATCTTAGATGCAACACAATACATTCACACAAGCAATCCAAATGATCTGATACTGATACTTTGAGGTTTTTATGTTTGTAAAATATGTGCAGAACACATTGGCAACAGCTGAGTTGACTTTGAGGTTTAGTGAGCTGTGTAAAGTGTAACTTACCAGACTCCACTCCACCAGGTATTAGTGTCAAGTCTTCAGTATGTAGGATTTGCAAGATCTTCCCCTACCAGGGCATGAGTTGTAAGGGAGGTCTGTGAGAACCACCACCAGTCCTCTGGGCCTAATTTCCTCCTGTGTGTGCATGTTGTTTGCTACGGCATTCACTCTGTTGACTAGTCTGTCCCATATTTTCCTTTTCTCGAGATAGGGGTGTATTTTGGACTTGAGCTTCAAATAATTGTGGCTCATCTCTTATGATTTCATCCACCATGACAGACAATTCTCCCTCAGTAAAACAGGGATTTTTGGGGACCGGCATTGTGCAAAGAAATATGAAGAAGTAAAACAATTGACTACAGGATATTAAACGAAAGATAAAGGGACGAAAGACATGGAAAGGCAACAAAATAACCTCATCAACTGGCAAAAGTTCAGCTGGAAAATGTTGAGGTGCAGTCGAATGGCACAGAATCATGGTCTGAAATAGAGTGTGTTTTATAGTGTGGTGTGCAGGTGTTTTCATTTGGCCAATGGATATCAGGTGTGTTATACTAGCATCCATCCAATAGCCACAGTTATGGTGCATTGTTGAGCGCATACCGCAATGGACTCCCTTGTCAGTAAACTGACAGCACAACTGTGAAATTAATATCTGCTTGGTGGGAACATGCCTGCCCTGGCGGTGATGGAGTACTATCTGCCAGTATTGGAGTCCGCTGCATCGGCAGAGATGAGCCACAACCGTTGCAGGTAAACACTGTCAATCCAGGCGGCGAATCAGCCTGCATGCATCAAGATACGGTGGGTGAAAGACCGTCAACTTGGGGGAGTACTTAGGACTGTTGTCAAGGCGGGACAGCCAGAAAACCATCAAGATTTAAATCAGCTCATCTGTGATTATGTAACAGCAGTAATTAGTATTAAGCTAAGACAGCACGTTTCTGTTTATGATTTTTTGCAGTATACTGTGTTAATGTTTTTTATGTTGAGCTTGTTTTTGACAACAAATCGTTAATCCAGGACACATTATAAATATTTAATATTAACATGTTTAATATTTTTCACTTTTAGGCATAAATCATGGAGATCTGAATGGCTACAATATATTATTACAGCAAACAAGCAAGGAATTGTTTGGCAAAATACAAGAAACCTATAGGATATCTGGTATTTTGGACTTTGAAGATCTGAACAATGGTTGTTATGTGTTTGAAGTGGCAATAACACTTATGTACACAATGATTGAAAGTCAAGAGCCACTGAAGGAAGGCTGGCAGGTATGTTCTGCCAGGATTTGAAAGTATATTGCCGCTGAACCCGGAAGAGAGAGGTGGCCTTTTTTTATCGGTCAAGTGCCGATTTGCACAGTCACTCGTGATTGGCAAATATGGTGATCGTCTCTATGCAGAAAATGAAGACCAGAGCAAAAACAGGCTGGAAGCATCTGTTAACAATGGCAGAGTTTGGGAAAGAAGCAGTAGTGAAAATATGGTTTGCTACTACAAAGGCATGCAGAGAAAGCACATAAATATAGTGTTATTTATGCTGTTTAATATTTTTTGCTAAAAAAGAGTAGCGTCCCCTTTCTTTGGATCACCTTGCATCAGATGATATGAGCTGGCAGGCATTTATTTAAAAACACTACTACCAAAAACGTAATGAGTAAGTAGTCGTTATCGCTGCAAGTATATATTGTAATTTATGCTTGCTAAAATGTTTCTTTTGGCCAAACTTTTTGTTTATACTCACTGAAAAAGACTCAGAACAGCAGCAAATCCATGTGCTCCTCAAAAATGTCAGCCAAGGGAAATGTAAGCATGGAGCACCAGTCACCGGTGACTAGAAACAAATAGTGCATACAAACTGCAATACCATCATTGATGTGCTGAATCAGAGTGTTCATTAATTGTATGTTATTGTATTCAGCGCGAGCAAACTCCCACTGACAAACTGTTATACTTTGCCTTATTTAACAACTAGTTTAATAAAACAGTGAACATTTATGAATTATATTTCGACATGAAATGCTGCAAAACATTTTTTAGAAAATGTATCTGTGAATTTATGTAATCTATTCGTCAGTTGCATTTTTCTATGAAAATCCTGTCTAAGCCTCTTCTACCTCTCAAATCATATGTGATATCCACGACTACAAAATCAAATATTTAAATGTATGATTATTATATAGAATAAAGAGCATCAACATGACTTGAATAATCTTTCAATTGACTGAATAATCCATCTCAAACCTTTTTAAGATTTAATTCACCAGTTTAACAATTCACTTGAATTGAGTTTCATTCACAACCAAGTTATAGTGCACTTTATTTGTGGCTTTAATGTTTCATTAGTAATTAAACAAAATCCTTCCCCGACCACAGCTCTGTGACGACATACTCTATGGCTTTATAATACAAATTGTATCCTTTGCATCTTAGATGAAGTCCAAGCATTTAGCTCCTGTTTTGAACTCGTGCCACGCACAGAGTGTGAGTACTAGGAGCCCAGACAATGCCATGAAAAGGAAGAGTAATATGAACTAATAGTTTACCCCTACACACAGCGGCAGAGTGCTGCCGTACATTTGAAGTTGACAAGACTGTCTACTCTGTTCTTCTGGTAAGTGCTTTAAAGGACCTCGGCTCTCACTCATTCCCTTGCATCTAGAGGTTTTAGAATCTGTAGACACCGCTCCTCTTTTAGAGAGTTTATCAACTTTCACAAGTCTTTCTGAGGTTGTGTTCAGTGGTATAACAACATTTGAGGCGGCCCCCCTGCAAAGTACATGGAGGGGCCCAGCCAGGGGCCGCCACCTGTACACAGTGCTGGAGGGGACAACCTGGAGCTTGGTGGCCCTCCCCCACACCGCAGGGGCTGCGGGGGCTATTGTTGCTGGTTGTGTTGTCAGTCACTCTTGTCTTTCATTATTTTTCCTATTCTCACTCGGAATCTGAGGATTAAGCTCAGTGAAGTTCAGTTTAGAAGTAACTTCTTTCTCCCGGCAACTTTGTCAGTCGCCTCATGTGGTAAAGCCATGTGTTCTTGTAAGCTGCCAAGAATTTAGCATCACCATCATGAGATTTTGTATTTTAATACTTCATTTGTAATCAGAGGTATTTCATTAAAACAAATACAGCACAAGCGCCATCAACGATGAAGTCTGCTTGTAAATCAGGGCTGCCTCAAGGCACATACTGTTCCAGAGGTGGGGATGCCTACCTCTGCAGTTCATGTGCCCATAGACACCATGACTGTTAGTCGAGGTGCATGGTATTTTCTAAAACTCTTAAGTCACTGTTCTAAAGTGTTTACATTTTAAGTAAAAGTGATGTAAACTGCTGAGAAATCTGAGGGACTGGATACATACGTTAGCTATATGAAGGAAAGGGACCATCCAGTGTAGGGAAAAACACCGTTTTCTTTACACAATCTTGCACTGCCTCCAAATACCAGCAATAAGTATTTTAGAATGTTGCATTGTTTAGTGATGCCTGCTGGAGCTTTCAAACCGCATATGACATGCTATGGTATGTTTTGTGTATTTGTAAAGCCCACTATCACCCAATGAGCGAAGGAGAGGTATCCTGGCGCTGAGCAGGTGTGCTAGCCCAGCCGTGCCAAGGACGGGGGTTTATTAGAAGAGTCAGGTCTGCAGCTTCTTGTGGGACTCAAGAAGATAAGAGGAGGATCTGATCTGTAGTTGGAGATCATTCCACGTTTAAAAAAAATGATGTATGAGAAGGCCTGGCCTCCGGATCTGTTTCTGTGTATGCGTGGGATGTGTGGGAGTGGGAGTCTGGCAGATCAGAGTTGTCTGACTGATTGGTGGACAGAGATGCAATTGTTTTGGTAGCTTATGCTATGTAGTGCCTTAAATGTGTGAGTGAGGAGTTGGTACTCGCTGTGTTTATGCATCAGTAGCCAGTTGAGCTCCCTGAGGTGTGGTGTGGTGTAATGTGTGTTCTGCATGGGAAAGTGAGGAGGGTTTGTACTCTTATGAGTTGCTTGGTGAATCTGGCGTAGAAGGTGTTCCTGTAGTCCAGCTTGCTGGTGACGAGGATAGTGAGTGCCAGTTTTTCATCCATTGGATGGCCCCTTTAGGACCTTGGTAGGTATACAACTGTAGCTGTTGTTCAATTTCCAATCACAGCAAGACGAGCCTATGCAAGTAGAAAGTAAATACAAAGATACAGGAGTTCATGGTGGGCTTTTTGGATTAAAATTAAAGGGCCACGGGTATTTTCTATGATTTTCTTTTTTTTAATGACCTGTTCTCGGATGTTCATGCCAATTACCTCCAGCACCACATAAATGACTAACTCATCTTCCTTTTGCAGCAGCCATTCAAACCACTGAAATATCTTACTTGTGTCTGAACCAACTAAACTTTGTAGCTACTAGGTACCTGCACTCTTTCATTCAGTCCGGTGCATTGCAGTGGAAAGTTAACAAACATTTCAGTGTGACAGTTGAGATCTATCAACAGGACTTTCCATGCTAATTATCAAAGTGGGCAGCTAAATCTCAGCAAGCAATATGCAGTTGATTTAAAAAGTCAGAATTGGCTGATGGTGTCTACATGATATTGGTGTTTAAACAACACAAGGGCCATCCCACAAACCCAGTGGTATTATATCAATAAATGACAAAAAAAATAACTCTGCAGGCCCATAAATGTATGCAAGTGTACAAACACAAATGCTGGCTATTCCCACCGTAATTGTACATCAAATATTAACACTTGTTCGAAATGTAGTAACATACAGAATATCTTTTCATATGAAATGAAGGTGCTGTCGTGGTACTAAAACACCCCGCCACCTAGGATGTCAACCTGCCTAGGGCGGCATCCTTGGCAGAAACAATGCAAAATGATAAGCACCGAAGCACACACGAGAAGTCCATTCAGTAAAGGTTTTTGTAAAAAAAAGTAGTCAAACATATAATCCAAACTATAAAGTCCATTAATATCTTTCTTCTTTTTTGTAAATTATTTATTCCATTTGTAATTCCCACAATATCTGGTATGTACAAGCAGAAGGAACAGACACATGTTTCGTCCGTTGGACTTTTTCAGGGCTGAACGTCCTGTGGTAAGGACAATATACTAGGTAGTCACAAGAACACAATTTAAATCTTCTGAGCAAATGGCAATGCGACGCCCCTAGGACAAGATAGTCTCCAAGACTGGCTGAAGAGGCGATATGCGTCTCCTATGTTTTTGTAGCATTGTGGAAACGGTGTGTTCCACATATCTGATTTGCTGAGAAATGTGTCCAGGAAAGGTGTAACGCTTAGTCTACAGCCGAGTAGTAAATGGGCAAAGCGCATCCAAAACGGTGTGCACTGCTATGAGGTAGCCTGTGCGAAACCCTCCGATGAGCGTAACAGCCTTAATAAGTGGCTCAAATACGTGAAACCTGTATGATTAATCGGATATAGGTAAGAGCTGTGGAAACTTACCTAAGTGACGGTCCATACACATTGTGATTGCTGTTCTACCATTGACTGTGTCTTGGGTTCTGTCTTGTAGCATGAACCGTACAGTAGAGGTGGCATTTTGTATGGAGCCAGTTTGTCTTAAAAGCAAGGTATTGTAGTATAATTTTACTTAGGGCTGTTAACTTTTGTTCAGACACAGGATGCAGTTTATTTACAGCCACTTTATGGTGTTTATAGGTTTTGTAAAGTTATGCACTTGGTTTTTGCACTTGGTAGTGATTTTGTCACATGTAGATGTTTTATTGTGAGTAGGCGATGCACAAACTGAGTAGATGTGTTGGTCTCATTATCATTGACTGATGGTTATCTTTATGACAGTACATACAGGATTAACTTCCATTCTACGCTGAGTTCTGAGGATGGTCTCGCGGACCTAGTTGGCCACTGGAGACTGAAACGCCGACAGCTCTTCCTCCTTAACACTACGAGGTACACTTTCTAAAAGTGCCATTTTCAAACAAGCAATTTAAAAACGAAGTTCACTAAAAAAAATATTTTTAAATTGTGAGTTCAGGAATCACAAACTCCAAATCTCTATCTCTTCCCAATTGGAAGTTACACTTATGATAGGTACAAGGCAGCTCTAATGATAACCTAAGGGAGAGATGGTTCTTACAATAATTAAAAACAAAATTGGAACTATTTCACTATCAGGACATGTAAAACAATCAATCAATCAATCAATACATTTATAAAGCGCACTACATACCCGTGAGGGTCTTAAGGGAGCTGATACTGGTCGCAGAGCCAGGTCTTGAGGAGTCTTCTGAATGCCAGCAGGTCCTGGGTCTGTCGTAGGTTGGAAGGGAGAGTGTTCCAAGTCTTGGCGGCGAGGTAGGAGAAGGATCTGCCACCGGCGGTGGTTTTCCGGATACGGGGAACTGTGGCGAGGGCGAGGTTGGCAGAGCGGAGTCAGAGCGGAGGCAGTGGGTGGGGGTGCAGAAGCATAGTCGGTCGTTGAGGTATGCTGGTCCGGAGGAGTTTGAAGGTGATCCTCTTGTTGACTCTCATTCTCTCTCATTCCTGCTCCAGCTGGAGTTTCATAAGCTCCAACTCGAGCTTCCTGGCTCTCTGCCTAAGCTCTAGCTCCCCTGGAGACAGGCCCGGCAAGAGAACACTGCTGCCAGCAGTAGATCCAGAAGGGGACTCCCTATTTGTGGGCTCCCCTCTCTCCTCTGGAGCCTCTGCAAAGTCATTTCCCTCCTCCTCAGCTCCCATCCTAGGGCAACTAATAATAATAATAATAACAAAGAGATTTGTAGAGCGCCTGGTTACACCAACTGGTGTGTCCCCACGCTTTGGTGAAAGGCGACCGCACAGAGCTAGACAGCAAATGCAGAGATTAGTAGTGACCTAGCTCCACACGAAAAAGGTGAGTTTTCAGGTCCTTCCTGAACTTGATTTCCGCTGCCTCCAGCCTAAGACTCAATGGCAGTTTATTCCAGTTTTGAGGGGCCAGGCGACGAAATGATCTGCCACCCATCCTGGACTTCGAAATCTTAGGTACAGTCATCAGACCCGATCCACAGGATCTCAGCTGCCTAGTGGGCAGATAGTGATGCTGGGCTCTTACCTTGGGAGATGCGATGGCACACACAGAGGGCCTTAAACATCACCCTCTCTCTAATAGGGATCCAGTGAAGCGACACCAGAGCCTTCTTCGAAGATGCCCTTCTAGATAGCATGAGAACCAACCTCGCCGCAGCATTCTGCACACATTGGAGCCTATTTAAACACGCCCCGTCACACCCAGATACAGCAGATTGCCGTAATCCAGACAGGAAGTTACCAGTACGGGCACCATAGTCTTCCTGGCCGGCACTGGCAGCAGGTCCAAGGTCTTACGGAGGCCTTTTAGGACCCCAAAGCAGGTACCTTCCACCCGTCTGGAATGATACTCAAAAGAGAGCTTAGGATCAAGCCACATGCCTAGGTTCTTCACCTGATTACTCGGTATGGGGGTGGGACCCAAAGTCTGAGGCCACCACGCCGACGACCAAACTGATGGGGTGCGGCCTACGATCAGCACCTCGATCTTATTACCATTCAGCTTCAAGCAATTGTCAGACATCCAGGATGCCAATTCCTGTAGACATGCTGTGAAGTTGAGGGCTGCCGAGTTCAGATCCTGCGTAAGGGACACCACCAGTTGTGTGTCGTCGGCGTAAGACACCACCCTGATCCCGAACCGCTTGGCGATGTTAGCAGGGGGGGCCACATAGAGATTAAAGAGGGTTGGACTCAAGGCCGAGCCTTGCGGTACCCCTTGACGTAGCCTGATGCTCTTAGAGTAGTGGGAGCCCTGTCTCACCTGGAAGCTATGCTCTGCCAGGAAGGAACCCAGCCACTTCAAGGCAAGACCCGAGACACCACCCGCCTCTAGACACTGTAGCAAGGTGTGCCCTTGTGGTACTCTGGCAGGGGATCCTCCCTCTCGTATTCCTCCTCAGAGTCATCTGATAGTGTTGCTACCCATTGTGCTCCCTCATAACAACACAGGGCTTCCTCAAGATCCCAGCTTATGGATCTCCTCTTCACAGCAGCCCTCTCTCTTTGCAGAAACTCTTCAACTCCTTCATCAAATAAGATATCTAGGTGAAAGAAACTAATTTCCGTTCTGTCAAGGCTTCACATGTGCAACAACCACACAGAGTACCAAGTCCATCTAGATGAAGCAGGAGTACATTTTGAAAAATGACCAACTGAGAGAAAAGGAGAAAAACAGTATGGTGCTACGTTATGGTCTGCGATCTGGTAGTAGTGAACACCTCTCACTGTATGCCAAGAACATACACCAGTCCTATCCTCACCGCTGACCACCAGTGTTAGAAATAGGGGTCTCTAGTTGGCAGTGGTTTGCACCTTGTCCAAGTAGGGACCCTTATTCTAGTCAGGTTAAGGGGATTACACAGCCAAGATAACCCCTGCTCACCCCTTTGGTAGCTTGGCACGAGCAGTCAGGCTTATCTCAGAGGCAATATGTAAAGCATTTGTATCAACACACACAGTAACACAGTAAAATCACTACAAAATGACACCACACCATTTTAGAAAAAAAAACAATCTTTATCTGAATAAAACAGGACCAAACGGACAAAACACCAACATACACAAGCAAATATATCACTTTTAAAAGGTTCAAAACAGTTCAGTCCTTAGGCAACTACGGATGAGTGACTTTTCTGAAAAAGTACCTGGGATACGTCAAAATGAAAGACAAAAACAGGCACAGGGGAGATTAAGAGATGGAAAACAAAGTGATGCTTTGATTCCTTACTAGCAGGGGAGCTGAGGCATCGATTCCTTACTGCCAGGGGAGGTAATGCATCGATTCCTTGCTGCCGCACACGGGAGGTGATGCATCGATTTGGAAAGGTGGGATTTTATCTCTAGAATCAGAATAGTATTTCTAGAATCCCGCCACAGGTCGACTGGAACTTTTTACCTGTCATAGAGTGTAGAAGGCAATCTATCTCAACATCATAATGTTAGTTCGAACTATCTCCATTGCTTTCCCCAAAGAACCACTGACAAAAAGTCAAGTTTAAAGATTTTTTATAAAGCCAAAAGCAGTTGTGTATATAAACACCTCAGTAAGAGATTCAGAAGATAAACAGGCACTAATACAAACATGATCCTACGGAAAAGTCTCAATCGACTAAGAAATAATACGAGTATCAACTCCAAGACCACCAGACTAGCAAGAATCGCTATAATCTGGGTTTTAGTAGGCATCGAAGAAAAGAAGAAATACATCCAGATTAAGCTGTCCCTACACTATACTAAGTGACATCCCTACTTAACAGAGTTCCCTCCTAACAAAGGTGTCAGCCGTGGTGACTTCCAAAGAAGCTCACTCACTTGGTTCGGACTTAGCCTAGGAACCCATTTCGCATAGGAAAACTCTCTGCCTACCCCGCATCTTTCTTCGCCCTCATGCGCATTTGCTCTGCCTCCTACCGGGGTGCTGTCCCTAATACAAACCCCACAATATGGGCGACACGCCCTGAGGTACGCCCCTCACAAAGGTATTAACTTTCAAACAAACTTCATTACGAAATCTTCATCCTTGTTCGTTGAAAAACGTCCTTGGGTCCCAGAGTCTTCTCCTCTTGAAATTGCTTCCCTAAATTCCGCAGCCACTCCTCCATGTCTGGGACTATCATCCTAACGCTCGTACACAATGGGCCCTTCTCTACTATCTTATGTTAACCTTGCACCTGCAAAGGAACGCACATAAATCGATCACAGTTCCATGCTACTTGCAATTAATTTTCTAAAAGCAACCTTCTAGGAAAGACATTTCCATGATTTAATGTTAAGTGAAACATTCTTAGTTCGGCCTACACAATCCTCTCTCCCCCACCTGGGCCTCTGCACGTTTCAGGATATCACATTCTAACGTTGGCAAACATTTTCGTTCATTAGGCCTACATCATTATAGCAAAAGAATACATTTTCTAACTAAACACTTCTATGTCGTTACATGAATACAATAATGAATTTCTAAATATGCATTTAAATACATCAATGCCTATTCGAGTATCTTTTAACTGAATTAATATTACACTGCAAACACATTTCTAAGGCCATATGGCATTAGTACTTTCAAAACACTTTACGTTACAGCTATGTAAATTCTAGCACATGGTTTCATAGCTCTGTGTCACATTTAAACGTGATTATAATCCTCTATATATGCGGGTGCTGATTACTCATGAATATGGTGCACCCCTAAAATTTCTAACACAGTTTTGCGCTCTCTCAGTCCCCCCTTTGATGACCTGTGTCATCACCACCAACTCCCACGCAACCCCACCATTGAAATCCAAGAAATGATTACAACTGTTACAAACAGGGCTCTTGACTCAGGCTTTTTGTCTAAAAAAGAGTATGATTTCCTCAACACCAAATCTCCCCGGACCCCTGTAATTTATTGCCTACCGAAGATTCACAAAAATCCCCAATCACCCCCCGGTCGCCCAATAGTTTCAGGCTGTGGTTCGATCCTAGAACCATTAGGGCACTACATAGATTTCTTCATTAAGCCCTTTGTCCCTGAAACCACCTGTTACATCAGGGACAGTATGGCTATGATAAATTTCATAGAAGACTATCCCTTCGATCCCACATCCAGCACTATGTGTACGCTGGATGTGGAATCTTTGTATACAAATATCCCGCAATTTGAATCTCTACGTGTAATAGAGAAGGTCCTTGAGTCAAGAGAACGACCTCATAATGTGCCCTCCCTGTTCATTCTTGAACTATTAGAAATCTGTCTGACAAAAAACTTTTTTCTTTTTGAGGGACAATTTTATGGCCAAGTGAAAGGGACATCCATGGGAGCAATTTTTGCTCCCAACCTGGCCATTCTGTATATGGACCACCTGGAGACCAATAACATTCTTCACACATCGAATCCTTTCCACAATGGCATCGCCTTGTGGAAAAGATATATCGATGATATCTTTTTATTATGGAATGACTCCCCTGAAAACCTCACAGGTTTTCAACACTGGCTTAATAACAACAGCGGTGGACTCAGCTATACCCTGTCCATGAGTAAGGACTCCATCCCTTTCCTTGACCTACAAATAAGACACACAGAAGGCCGATTTACAACTACATTACACCTTAAGCCTACTGAGCGTAACACCTTGCTCGAATATAATAGCCACCACCCAAGGGCCTTACGTGACTCTTTACCTTTTTCCCAATTCCTTCGCATCAGGCGCAATTGCTACTTCAGGGACGACTATTTTGCTGAGGCGAAAATACTCAGCAAAAAATTGAGAAATAGAGGTTACCCACGAAAATTGGTACGTAATTCCCTAAAAAGAGCTTGGTATTGCCCAAGAGAGAACCTTTTAGAACCCAAAGAAAAAAATGCACAAGATAAACTTATTTGTGTAACCACATTCTCACCGGCGTCCAACGCCATCAGAAAAAGTATACTCAAACACTGGCCAGTTATTAATACAGGCCTTCTGACACTAGAGAAACCAATGTTCGCTTTCAAACGGTCTAAAAATGTTAAAGATCATCTTGTCAGAGCAGCTCTCCCTTCAAAAGCACAAAAAACAACCATAACTGATGCTTGGGGCCTACCACCGCTTCTGGGCCATGTTAAATGTGGGGGATGTATATGCTGCGATACCACCATAGAAGGTAAAACGTTTGAATTTGGCAACATAAAATTTGACAGGAATTATTTCTCTAATTGTAATTCTGCGAACTTGGTGTATGCTATCCTGTGTCCCTGTAAGCTCATTTACATAGGACAAACAAGTCAGAAAATAAAGCTAAGGATTGGACAACATAAAAGCAGGATAAAATGCCAAACAGCTAATGCCCCATTGGTGGAACATTTTACTGCGAAAGGGCATACTGAGAAGGACTTTCTTTGGACAGTGATTACAATCATCAAACCACCTCCAAGAGGAGCAGACATGTCTCAGCTGCTAAACAAGGAAGAGTTACATTGGATCCTACGCACTAACAGCATTCGGAATGGGCTAAATCGACTAGAAGATTGGACGTCCCTCCTTTGATTCATCAAAATACCTTCTGATGTGATTCCACCTTGAAATAATTTTGTTGATGTACTGTTTAAACATGCTTATATGCATGACACTTGAGCACTATTCACCACTGTAAAATGGCCGCTGAAAAAACTGCCATCTCACTTCACTCGCGATAGTCCTTCCACGCTGTTCACTATCACCCCTTTTTTTAAAAAACAATCTCACGCGCACGTTTGATGAGCACCAGATCGCCAGACCCGTGGCAGCTTCCCAGTTATCCCGAAGTAAGTACAAGTTCGAAAAGACCCCGAGTATTGCCTGATTTTAGCATGTAGTTTTTAATCTCTGTGGCACCATCCTTCCCTCCAAATACAGATAGCCATTGTGCATTTCGGCGTATTCAAACAAATGCTGTGATTACACCCACGCCGGAATTTTAAAACGAACCGCGAGGCTGCAGGTAAACCGTTAAATCACCACGGGTCACTGCTCGCATTCACTACCTGACCTCTTTTTATCTTACTGATAGCTGTTTCCTCAACAGAAATTTCTGCGAACAAAGCCAGGTTAACTGCAAGAACCCAGGTTCACCAGCCGTCTTAATTCTGTAGGTTGAATTCACCCTGCATCTCATTGAAAGCATGACATACGCTTAGCCACAGCCATTTCTTCCAAGCTCGGCGATCACTTTTTAACAATCCCCGCTCACTCGGCGTCCTCATAATAATTTCTTTCATGCTCGGCGTCCTTGTTGCACTAAGATCACTTGCAAACAATTCCGGATCGGCGTCCCTGTGTTAATTTCTCTCACGCACGGCGCCATTGTTGCACTAAGATCACTCTCAATCAATTCCGGACCGGCTCACAGTCCCACACACTACCAATAATAACGTTGTTCAAACTCACGTTGCTGCCAATTCACGCACAAACAATTGGCCACTGTAATTTTATTATTGTGCATGCCACTATTCACAACCTAATCACCCAGTTCTAAAAAATGCAATTGACTAGAACCATAGAGGATTTATACTATATGCCTGTTATTTACGTTATTTTTCTTTGTTTTTCCCCCTTTTCCTCCCAATGTAAATAATGTTTATAATATAAATGTGATGGAAAGGCCAATTAATATGGTTTCAATAATTAAGACAACAATAATGTCATCCAATGTCCTGATGATGATGCCCACACTCTAGGAAAGGCATCGAAACGTCGACATATAAACCCCATATGCAAAATGTGTATGTAACATGGATAATTGCAATGGTGCGGTCTAACATTTGACGTCTGTCCCACTGAAATGCAAGTGTACAGACATATTTTGTGCTTTTTCCATTTTGTCCTTTTTGTTGTTGTCCTGTAAATGTTGAAGGTCACTGCTGTGCCCGCTTGACATTTTTTACAATCAAAACTATTCTTCTAATTTAAAATAAAACCCTGTCCGGATGGACAGAAGACATACAATCTATTTAGTGTATGATCATTGTTCACAAAAATACTTGTTATAGGGACCACTGTTCTTTATAATAATTAATGCCCAAGGTCCCCATGTGATACCTTAAGGGTTCCCTTGTTTGTAGCGCAATCGACGGATTGCAAGGGATTTTGCTAAATTCCAGGCCCCTCTTTCCTCAAGTGGGCTCACCTTGTCCTATGTTATTTTCTCCAAATCCCTCCTTCCCAAATTGAGTTTTGTCCAAATTCCCCCCTTTCTTATTTTTGTTTCCCACCAGGCATGTCTGATCCTCATCCTCCTATGTACAATTTAGAGTATATTAATAAAATATTAGGAGGGCCCTCTCTTCTCTCAGACCCAACCGAAACCCCATCTGTTTCAAGTATTTCTCAAACAGATGACCTAGAAAAACTAAAGAAAAAAGAAGTTCGTCTATTACTTATGGTCAGACTTCTGACTGATTATTTGAAATCTAACATTATCCCATTAGGCCTACAAGTACGTAATGTACCGGGGGTATTTACTACTAACCCAAAATACCTTAACGGGTTTAGCTATATCAGCACTACGTGTTCCCGGCACTGGATGGTGCTCGGGATTGAAATTGCAACAGAGGAACTGCAAAAATTAAGCGCTGAAATAACTGACCTAGAGAAACAAATCTCTGATAACAATACCAACACAGAAACCAGTAAACTCCTTGAAAAAATAAACAAAACAGTAGAGGAGTTTCATAAGTTTGAATTAAACAAAAAACAGATCAAAGTAAAAAAGGATATTAAGAATTACAGCCAAGAACGTACATACCCGTACCTTAACAAGGACTATTATACCAATCGCTCTTACAACGGTCCACAACAACAAAGACCCTGGGGTAGGTTTAATAGACGACAACAATACGTGGGCTTCACTGACAGCTCAGCTGACTCATCTGGCAACTCAGACCAAAACGAAAGCCCAGGCCCCTCCAATAAGGATTTTTTAGAGGGAGGCCGGGGCCGAGGCAAAGGAAAAACATGGTCCAAACCTCCAAACCCCCCCGGCGAACGCTCTACACGCCGCCAGCACTACTGGTGGTAGTTGTACCAGATAGCAATACCAGTAACTCCTCCGAGAATATTTTAGAAACAGGCCTCCTCCCAATTTTCAACCTCACAGATCACATCCTGTCTAGCAATGAAATATCACTCCTAAGTAGGGGCTTATCCTTTGTCCCCACAACACGGCCCAACTTTCAGGAAGCTCAAATTGAACTACTGAGATTCTTCAGAAAAGTACGGCTAAAGGGCTTCTTTTCTCTTAATCCCTCTATCCCCAAAAATTGCAATACCCCCTTCAGACCACCCTCAAAATTCTCCCCTACAGCAGGTATGATCCCAGTTGAGATTCCCACATTTGAGAAACTGGTTTTAAAGGATTTGTCGGACCTTGCAGAAAAAAGGTCCTTCATTCCCTACAATATCACTCTGGAAGAAAAAAATGCAATCTCCTCCCTTAAAAATAACCAATCCCTTGTAATCAAACCAGCAGATAAGGGAGGGGGTATAGTGATTCAGGACACCGAAGCCTACAAAAATGAAGTGTTCCGCCAACTTAATAACCACGAACACTATTGCAAACTCCCACGCAACCCCACCATTGAAATCCAAGAAATGATTACAACTGTTACAAACAGGGCTCTTGACTCAGGCTTTTTGTCTAAAAAAGAGTATGATTTCCTCAACACCAAATCTCCCCGGACCCCTGTAATTTATTGCCTACCGAAGATTCACAAAAATCCCCAATCACCCCCCGGTCGCCCAATAGTTTCAGGCTGTGGTTCGATCCTAGAACCATTAGGGCACTACATAGATTTCTTCATTAAGCCCTTTGTCCCTGAAACCACCTGTTACATCAGGGACAGTATGGCTATGATAAATTTCATAGAAGACTATCCCTTCGATCCCACATCCAGCACTATGTGTACGCTGGATGTGGAATCTTTGTATACAAATATCCCGCAATTTGAATCTCTATGTGTAATAGAGAAGGTCCTTGAGTCAAGAGAACGACCTCATAATGTGCCCTCCCTGTTCATTCTTGAACTATTAGAAATCTGTCTGACAAAAAACTTTTCTCTTTTTGAGGGACAATTTTATGGCCAAGTGAAAGGGACATCCATGGGAGCAATTTTTGCTCCCAACCTGGCCATTCTGTATATGGACCACCTGGAGACCAATAACATTCTTCACACATCGAATCCTTTCCACAATGGCATCGCCTTGTGGAAAAGATATATCGATGATATCTTTTTATTATGGAATGACTCCCCTGAAAACCTCACAGGTTTTCAACACTGGCTTAATAACAACAGCGGTGGACTCAGCTATACCCTGTCCATGAGTAAGGACTCCATCCCTTTCCTTGACCTACAAATAAGACACACAGAAGGCCGACTTACAACTACATTACACCGTAAGCCTACTGAGCGTAACACCTTGCTCGAATATAATAGCCACCACCCAAGGGCCTTACGTGACTCTTTACCTTTTTCCCAATTCCTTCGCATCAGGCGCAATTGCTACTTCAGGGACGACTATTTTGCTGAGGCGAAAATACTCAGCAAAAAATTGAGAAATAGAGGTTACCCACGAAAATTGGTACGTAATTCCCTAAAAAGAGCTTGGTATTGCCCAAGAGAGAACCTTTTAGAACCCAAAGAAAAAAATGCACAAGATAAACTTATTTGTGTAACCACATTCTCACCGGCGTCCAACGCCATCAGAAAAAGTATACTCAAACACTGGCCAGTTATTAATACAGGCCTTCTGACACTAGAGAAACCAATGTTCGCTTTCAAACGGTCTAAAAATGTTAAAGATCATCTTGTCAGAGCAGCTCTCCCTTCAAAAGCACAAAAAACAACCATAACTGATGCTTGGGGCCTACCACCGCTTCTGGGCCATGTTAAATGTGGGGGATGTATATGCTGCGATACCACCATAGAAGGTAAAACGTTTGAATTTGGCAACATAAAATTTGACAGGAATTATTTCTCTAATTGTAATTCTGCGAACTTGGTGTATGCTATCCTGTGTCCCTGTAAGCTCATTTACATAGGACAAACAAGTCAGAAAATAAAGCTAAGGATTGGACAACATAAAAGCAGGATAAAATGCCAAACAGCTAATGCCCCATTGGTGGAACATTTTACTGCGAAAGGGCATACTGAGAAGGACTTTCTTTGGACAGTGATTACAATCATCAAACCACCTCCAAGAGGAGCAGACATGTCTCAGCTGCTAAACAAGGAAGAGTTACATTGGATCCTACGCACTAACAGCATTCGGAATGGGCTAAATCGACTAGAAGATTGGACGTCCCTCCTTTGATTCTTCAAAATACCTTCTGATGTGATTCCACCTTGAAATAATTTTGTTGATGTACTGTTTAAACATGCTTATATGCATGACACTTGAGCACTATTCACCACTGTAAAATGGCCGCTGAAAAAACTGCCATCTCACTTCACTCGCGATAGTCCTTCCACGCTGTTCACTATCACCCCTTTTTTTAAAAAACAATCTCACGCGCACGTTTGATGAGCACCAGATCGCCAGACCCGTGGCAGCTTCCCAGTTATCCCGAAGTAAGTACAAGTTCGAAAAGACCCCGAGTATTGCCTGATTTTAGCATGTAGTTTTTAATCTCTGTGGCACCATCCTTCCCTCCAAATACAGATAGCCATTGTGCATTTCGGCGTATTCAAACAAATGCTGTGATTACACCCACGCCAGAATTTTAAAACGAACCGCGAGGCTGCAGGTAAACCGTTAAATCACCACGGGTCACTGCTCGCATTCACTACCTGACCTCTTTTTATCTTACTGATAGCTGTTTCCTCCACAGAAATTTCTGCGAACAAAGCCAGGTTAACTGCAAGAACCCAGGTTCACCAGCCGTCTTAATTCTGTAGGTTGAATTCACCCTGCATCTCATTGAAAGCATGACATACGCTTAGCCACAGCCATTTCTTCCAAGCTCGGCGATCACTTTTTAACAATCCCCGCTCACTCGGCGTCCTCATAATAATTTCTTTCATGCTCGGCGTCCTTGTTGCACTAAGATCACTTGCAAACAATTCCGGATCGGCGTCCCTGTGTTAATTTCTCTCACGCACGGCGCCATTGTTGCACTAAGATCACTCTCAATCAATTCCGGACCGGCTCACAGTCCCACACACTACCAATAATAACGTTGTTCAAACTCACGTTGCTGCCAATTCACGCACAAACAATTGGCCACTGTAATTTTATTATTGTGCATGCCACTATTCACAACCTAATCACCCAGTTCTAAAAAATGCAATTGACTAGAACCATAGAGGATTTATACTATATGCCTGTTATTTACGTTATTTTTCTTTGTTTTTCCCCCTTTTCCTCCCAATGTAAATAATGTTTATAATATAAATGTGATGGAAAGGCCAATTAATATGGTTTCAATAATTAAGACAACAATAATGTCATCCAATGTCCTGATGATGATGCCCACACTCTAGGAAAGGCATCGAAACGTCGACATATAAACCCCATATGCAAAATGTGTATGTAACATGGATAATTGCAATGGTGCGGTCTAACATTTGACGTCTGTCCCACTGAAATGCAAGTGTACAGACATATTTTGTGCTTTTTCCATTTTGTCCTTTTTGTTGTTGTCCTGTAAATGTTGAAGGTCACGGCTGTGCCCGCTTGACATTTTTTACAATCAAAACTATTCTTCTAATTTAAAATAAAACCCTGTCCGGATGGACAGAAGACATACAATCTATTTAGTGTATGATCATTGTTCACAAAAATACTTGTTATAGGGACCACTGTTCTTTATAATAATCACCACCAACCCAACATTCCTTAGGGTAGGGACCGAGCTACACAGGACTTGTCGCAATGTTGCCTCGCCTGAGCATCTCTAATGCCCTTAGACTACGATATTGATTGTCTTGCAAGTTCTCCATTCTCTGTTCCTGTACTCTCATCGACCTTGCCAATAACAGGTCAAATTGTGTCGATGAGCATATGAGGTGTCTATTCCTCGCGTTGGAATGAAACGCTGACTTGTAATAGTCCCACTTGTTCAAATGCTTATAGTTTGGGACTTCCGGTAGCACAGCATCATAATTCGAAAAGAAATATTCAAAATGATTCCGCCCATAAAATATGCTAAGCAGCAAACTACATGAAATTCCATATGTCAATGGCAGGTGATGGTATCTAATACCCTCGTCTACTGAAGCTGGCAACTGCATACACACATAACAATCTTTCGCATCCATCGCATCAATGTACTCATACAACAACTCGGCATACGCATTCTTTCCAAAATTTCCTTTGGACAAATCTGCATGTAATCTACGGCTTTCTTCTGCTAGCAAAGCTTTCTCGGCTCCTATGTTTACCTCTTTCTGGCTAGGAGTGGTGGGTGTAGGTGTTCCCTCGACCCCCGCTTCCTGCCCTTGTGGTGCTAAATAGGAAACTAAAACTACTAAGAATATAAAGAAAATCACTACTCCTATAAGTGTGCCTATAATACATTTTGCCCTACAAGTCGGGTTCCCAGCCTCCATGGTCTCAGACAGTGTGATTCGTTTCTAGCAGCAACACAAATTCTCTTCATTGGCTTTATGAATTTCTCGAACCACACCTAGAAGCAGAGATCCCCTTTCAAATCTTCATTTCCATTTTGCATCCAGGCGACCCTGACCCTTCTCCGTCCTCTATGGGATGTCCCTAAATTTCTTCTTCTTCCACTCTGCTCTAAGTAATTTCAACAGCTATTTACAAAGTCTTTACTGATCAACTATGAGATTTTCTCCAACTGCACAGAGTACGTAATCCAAGAGTTCCATGTGGAGGACTACAGATTCATAAGCAGGTATCTGTAGTGACCGTATTTTTGGCTCTATTTCTGAGTGATGGTGACTTTAAGCTTGCTACCATCCTGGATCTCTATTCTTGCCTTGTGTTGGTCTTTTTCAGGCCTTTTTCCAGACCTAGAAGCATAAACTATAAGATAGCTGCTTAATATGATGATAGATCCCTTATTCTTGACTCTAATCCATTTATTGCCTGTTGGCTTTGAAATAATTATGTGTCCTTTCATCATCCTACCTATAGTAGAGGGTGGATCCTGTAGTCCTGACTTTATATTACATATTGGCATGGTTTGTGTATGTACTCCGATAGAGCTAAGTGTTATTTCATCCTTCTCAGACCTACAAGGTCCAGAACTAGAGAGACTCCATTTTGCTTTCTGTCCCTGCAGACTGAGATGCTTAAAGGGTAAAGGTGATGTTTTAGTTATGAGGTGTTGTTCACCCTTTGCAAACTGGACAGAACCCGCCAGAGCTGAATCTAATCAGGAAGTGTCTCTGGGCTCAGGTCTCTAGACGAAACAAGCAGCTGGTCACTGTGGGAGCGTCTAGAGCAAGGAGCTGGTACATGGAATCGGTGGGAGGAGGCTGCTGGCTGGAACTTTCCATGAGGAGAGAGCATTCCATATTAGTGAAGTGCAGAGGCGGAGTCAGTGAGTTGAGTTGGAGCAGAGGAGAGAAGAAGTTAGTTGATGCTTGGAACAGAGAGCAGTTTGTCAGTTTGTCAGTTTGTTAGTTTGTCAGTTTGTGAGTGAGCTGAGTTGGAGCAGAGGAGAGAAGAAGTTAGTTGATGCTTGGAACAGAGAGCAGTTTGTCAGTTTGTTAGTTTGTCAGTTTGTGAGTGAGTTTAGTTGGAGCAGAGGAGAGAAGAAGAGACAGTCAATGCTTGGAACAGAGAGAAGACAGTTAGTGAGTTGGAACCAGAGAGAGAAGTCAGAAGCAGTTGTGAGCAGATGGTGTTTTGAACAGAGAGGAGTGAGATGATGTTTGGAACTGAAGGAAGCAGTCAGAAGCAGTTACTTATCAGAAGGAGTTGTGATCAGCTGGAGTCTGAAGTGATGCCTTTTGGAAGAGACTGAAGTTATATCGTGGATTAGTCTGTGGGAGCAGCTGGAGTGAATTGGACATTGGAGCTGAGATAATCAGACAGAGTGAAGAAGCTAGTGGAGCGAACGGTTATCAGAGCGGCAGAAACTATTAGGCTGAAGCTGGAAGGTGGAGAGAGTTCGTGGAGGAGAGGAATCCAGTGCAGAGTGATCAACGCAGATGCGTGTCCAAGAGTGCAGGGGAGGATCTGAGACGAGCTAAGGCACAGACGAGAGAGGAACCCAGATGACAGCTAGAGCAAGACTTCATACTAATAAGGTGATACCTTTCCTGTAATATAGTTTGCTTTACATTTAAACATTAACCTTGTCCTTACTGTATTGCTAATCCTTTTTCTTTCAGCGGTGTGCAGTATAATCCATTCCCTCTTTAGCTATTTACAGTCAATTACATGTGGATGTATTATAGTAATAAAGCTTTACAGAGACCCCGCAGATCTGTGTATGTGTCTATTCTCCTTTTACTCTTCAGGCTATGTGTTATAGTGCAGTATTATATTGTTATTGTTAATAAAGATACCCCAGTTCTTAGTGAACCAGTGTATGCCTTATTCTTATACAGTAAAGGTAACCTTTTCTTCTAGTCAGGTGTCATTGCACGAACGGAAGCGACCCCCGATCAGGTAAGTGATAACTGAATAATTAGGGAGAGAGGAGCCCTTGAGCTAGAGAATAAGTTGTACACCATGTAATTCGGCCTTTATCTATAATATTGTAGTGATCCCCTAGTGAATAGTGAGAGAAACTTCCCAACAGAGAGAGAGAGAGCTAAAGGTATTCATAGGAAAGTGATCGTCGTTGTGAGGCGGCGTTAATGAGAGCACCAGGGGGGACACTGGTGTTTATACCCACAAGATTGTGGCTTGGAGATTATAGAGAGCATCAGGTGGGAAACTGATGTGTATACCCACAGGATTGCGGCTTGGAGATTATAGAGAGCATCAGGGGGAAACTGATGTGTATACCCACAAGATTGTGGCTTGGAGATTACAGAGAGCACCAGGGGGGACACTGGTGTTTATACCCACAGGATTGTGGCTTGAGAGAGCACTGAGTGTGTCAGTGTGTAATGGTAAGTTATTGGAACTGCCCCCTTCACTATGAGTAGGAGGGTAGCATAGTCTGAGTTGCCGCGAGACTATAAGGTATGAGTGTAGTGTAGGGCATGGACGTCCTTAGTAATTAGTGAGTATTCCTAGTAATCCCTATAGATTTAGTGGTGTTTCTGATGATATGAGCTTGTATATTGCTAATTCCCCATCCTCAGGTAGGTACCCAGGTGCCTGGATAGATGGGTCCTGAGGAGGGAGGTGGTTGCGTTTCGGCTGGGTTGGTGGTGCTCTGGTGAGCTGATTCTATCTGGTCCGAAAATCCGGTCGTTACAGTATCTCAGGGCCAAATGTAGGAAAAACCAGTCTATTCAGGATTTGGGGCCCGATGTAGGTACCAAATACCGGTCGGAAACGGCCGATTTCGGCTGTTTCCGACCGGTATTTGGCCTATTGAGATGTAGGGGACCTTTTTTTGTCCGATTCGGTATTTTACCGATTCGGTAAAATTACCGAATTGCAAAAATACCGAATCGGTAATTTTACCGATTTTTAAATTTGGGATGTAGGTGGGACAACATCCCACCTACATCCACATATTCAGTCCCACAGGCCCTTCAGATTCGGTATTTTAACACCCAATCCAATTGGGTGTTAAAATACCGAATCCAGGTGTGCATGCACATGTGTGCATGCACACCTATGCCATGTGACAGACAGACATGCCCTTAGGGCATGTCTGTGTGCCACATGGCTCACATGCCTTTTTTTGGGGTGCTGGAGGGTGTCAAAGTGACACCACCTGCACCCTTGCACAAATCGGTAATTACCGAATCGGTAATTACCGATTCGGTAATGCCCATTGATTCCTATGGGCTTCAAGGCCCATAGGAAGCAATGGGGAATACCGAATCGGTATTTACAGAATCGGTAAATACCAAATCTTACAGATTCGGTATTTACCGAATTTGAAATACCTACATCTCCCCCCCTCTAATTTACCACTTCATAAATACCGATTCGGTATGATTCGGTATTTATGAAGTGGTAAATGTAGATTTACCTACATCGGGCCCTAAGTCATTTAACTTGCTTAGGAAAGGGGGATTAGGAATCGTGATTGTCAGTATACCTTCAATTTCCAGTCCAGGTACCAACAGTATCACTTCCAACTTAACATTTGGAGTCGTATCGGTCACAAGCACCGACCTCACCCTCCCGGATCTCAGTACACCTGGCATTTGTCAAAGGGTAGGTCCACTCCGGAGTGGCGTATCTTCGACAAGGTACTCTCACCCTCCTTGATCTCCTCGGACCCTTTTCTTCTCTTTATTTTCCCCTTCTGGATTTGATTCTTCAGATACAGGTGCAAGATCTCTTTCAGAGGTCAGCCTCGCGTTCAGCCTTTTCCGCCTTTCAGGCCAAATTGCTTCTGTACTGTTCACTCTTCTGTTTCTTGTCGGCACAACTTGCTCATCACTGCCTTCAGCTTTTTCAGGGTCAAGATCACCTTCGCAGCAGCTTCCCTCTCCTGAGGCGGATTCTGTGTCACTGCCGTTGTGATCTCCATCAGCTCGGTCAGATGAGTTACCAGCCTCTTCAGACGCCCCCACAGCTTGGCTTGTCCCTGCAAGTGGATCTTCCTCCACGGCTGGATTTCCTTCAACAAGAGGAGCTGTTTCTTCCAAGGGCGCTGGGACTCTTCGAGTGTGAGAAGCATGTATCCAGTTCGGCAATCCACCACACTTTACGGCAGTGTTCGTCACCAGGATAACTTGGAACGGCCCTCGCCAGCGCACATCCAAGCAGCTCTTCCTCACGTGCTTCCGCACCAGGACCCAGTCACCGGGACATAGGTCGTGACAAAGGTTGCTAGAAGCCGGGATTTCAGCAGTCTGCACCTGAAGAGACACAGAATGGATGACGTCAGATAGTCCCTTGCAGTAGTCAAGAATCAGATCATCTGTGATATTTAGTAAGGCTGCTGAAGGGACGGACGGCAATCTCATAGCTCTTCCCATCAACACTTCATGAGGTGAGAGTCCTGTCCTCCTGTCTGGTGTACTACGCATGCTCATTAACACCAATGGTAAAGCATCTGGCCATTTCGGGGACGTAGATGAACACACTTTCGCCATTCGAGCTTTGAGGGTTCCATTTATTTGCTCCACTATTCCAGAAGCCTCTGGTCGATAGCTACAATGCAATCTCTGGTCAATGTTCAGTGCAGAGCAGAGCATTTTCACAACTTCACTGTTAAAATGTGTCCCTCTGTCCGATTCCAAAGAGGTCGGGACCCCGAATCTAGGCACTAACTCCCTCAACAATAACTTTGCTACTGTGAGAGTATCGCACCTACGAGGTGGGTATGCCTCAACCCATCTAGAAAACACACATACAATCACCAAGACATATCTGAGGCTATTACACTTCGGCATCTCGATGAAATCCAGTTGCATTCTGTTGAAAGGCCCTCCAGACCTCCCAACGTGACTTAACGTGACTGGTGTCCTTTTCCCAACATTCATTTGTTGACACGTAACACATCTCTGACACACCGCTTCCGCAGCCGTTCTAAACTGTGGATTGTACCAGGTCTGCCTAAACACTCGTATCATTGCATCCCTTCCCAAATGCACGGGACCATGTATCTGTCGAGCCATCGGGCTTACTAGTTCATTTGGCAACACCGCTCTCCCATCCGCTGAAATCCACAAGTCCAGGTCCCGTTTAGTACAACCAGAAGTTGCCCATACTCTTTTCTCAAAATCAGACGCTTGTTCCTGCATCTTCCTCAATTCATCCCAAGTATCTGCCACTTCAAGTATCATGTTTAGCTCGGTCCCTTTATGCATGCCCTCAATGACTTGATCAGTAAATGAGTAGGCTTGTTCTGCACAATAGCGTGCAACTTCATCCGCATAACGGTTTCCCAGGGACACAAAATCAGCACCTTTGTTGTGCGCTGTACACTTCACCACAGCAATTTCTGTTGGACCCTGCAGAGCTTCCAGCAGTAGCCTGACAAATTCTCCATTCCTGATAGGGGAACCTGATGATGTCATGTAACCCCTTTGAGACCACAACTGACCGAAGTCATGAACCACACCAAACCCATATCGACTATCGGTGTATATGGTGACTCGAATTTTGTTGGCTGCCAAACAGGCACACGTCAATGCAACTATCTCAGCCACCTGAGCGGAGTGTACTCCTTCTGAACAGGCAGCTTCGATTATCCCATGAATCGTGCAAACGGCAAAAGCCGCTCTTAACTGTCCAGCACTGTCTCTTATACATGAGCCATCTACAAAGAGAATTTCATCAGGGTCTTCCAATGGCTCATCGACAATGTCTGGTCTAGGTTTGGTGCACAATTCAGTCACTTCAAGGCAGTCATGGTCTTCACAATCATCATCTAAAACATTTGGCAATGGCATCAACGTACCAGGGTTCAAAACCGAGCACCTCTTTAGGGTCACATTCTCCGCAGCAAGTATAACCTGCTCGTAGCGTGTGAGCCTATTGTTGGTCAAGTGCTGCGTTTTGGTCCTGGTCATTAACAGTTCTACTGAATGTGGAACGTGTACCACCAATGGATGTCCCATCACTATGCTCTCACATCTCTCAATGCTGACACCTGTTGCAGCAACGGATTTGAGACATCCGGGCAACGCTGCGGCTACTGGGTCTAAGGTAGCAGAGAAATAAGCAACTGGTCTACGGACACCTCCATGATCTTGGGTTAAAACTGCTAACGCGCAACCCTCTCGCTCGCAGCAGAACAATGAAAACAATTTGGTGTAATCAGGCATTCCCAGAGCCGGAGCACGACATAAGTCTTCTCTCAACTCCAGGAAAGCCATCATGCAGTCTGTGTCCCATGGTACCGGATCACTCACGTCCTTGAGCGTCAGTTTCTGCAAGGGCTTCGCCTTTAGGGAGAAATTAGCAATCCACTGGCGACAGTAGCCAACCATTCCCAAGAACATTCTAACCTCTCTCTGCGTCGAAGGCACCATAATTTTCATTATTGCCTCTATTCTGTCAGGAGACACTTTCCTTATTCCCTTCTCTATCCTGTGTCCCAAATACTGTACCTCTGGGAGACAGTATTGTAGCTTGCTGGGAGATACCTTGTGGCCATTCTCTGCCAGATGGTTCAACAAAGCGATGGTGTCTATTCTACAGGCATCTTCTGTCTCTGACGCAACAAGGAGGTCGTCTATGTACTGTACAAGAACCGAGTTCTGGGGCAGTACTAGACTTTCAAGATTCCTTTTCAATAATTGATTAAAGATCGATGGGCTCTCTGTATACCCGTGGGGGATACGACACCATGTTAGCACGCGATCTTCCAGCTTAAAAGCGAAAAGAAATTGGCTCTCCTCATGTAGTGGTATTGAGAAGAAAGCCTGACACAAGTCAATCACTGTGAACCACTCAGCCTGTGCTGGAATCTGAAACAATATCACTGATGGATTCGGTACCACTGGACAACATGGAACAACTATGTCATTTACCTTTCGTAAATCCTGCACAATCCTGAACTTCCCGCTAGGCTTCTGCAAGCCCATAATCGGAGAGTTACATGGACTGCCCATTACTTCCTTCAGAATTCCCTGTCTAATCATAGATTCAATCACAGGCTTTATTCCCGCAATTGTTTCCGGAGTCAGCCTGTACTGGGGTGTTCTTGGAAATTCTGCATTAGGTCTCACTTGAATCTTGACTGGCTCCACACCTTTAATCAATCCAATCTCCTCTCCTGTAAAGTCCCAAACTTCCTGTCTGACTGTCTCTCTCAAATCCCAGGGGAGTTCCTCCACCGTTAGTGCAGGATACAGTTCTATGCACACGCGAGTGTTTGCAACCTTAAAGGTAGCATCATCATCATTTGTTTCTAGCTCCACTCCCTTAGGTGTACAGTAGATGGTGCAATTGAGTTTACACAACAGATCCCTTCCCAGCAAACACACAGGACTAGAGTCGCACACCACGAACTGGTGATTGTCCCTAAAATTTCCTATTTTTACTCTGAATGGCTCTGTCAGTGGGTTTGTCATCCTTCTATTTGCAACCCATACAACCTGGATAGTTTGTCCGGAAAGTGGCAAGTTAGGAACCACCGCAGACCGTACAGTAGAGCGAGTAGCGCCCGTATCAACTAGAAAGATGGTGGGGTGTCTGGCTACATCCGCTTCTACAAAGGGTCCCCTCTGATCTATTTCTAGCACTGCTCCTAAAGTACAATCTTCCCCTTCTCTCAGGCATCGCCCTGTTACTGGGTCAAAGTGGTAATATTCGTCCCCGTCTACCAGGAGAGGCATCTGAAGTTATGTCTTGTTCCCTGCTGCAATCCTCGGTGGCTGGGGAACGAGAGCTCTAGGAGCGGAAGTCCCCCCTTTTGCCGCCTTGAGCTTAACTACTGTTGATCTCGGAACTTGAGGGGCCTGACTCTCCTCTTCCTCCTCCTGTACCTGATTTTCTGGGTTATGGGGACACTCGCGTCTCCAGTGCCCGATCTCGTGACATTGATGACACCTAGTTGTCTTTTTCAGAGTCGCCAGGTCTAACCTTGGCCTTGGACCATCCTCGCTGTCCCTTTTCTGAACGCCCGATCTTCTCCCTAATGTACCATTTCCAGACTGACCCTGTCCTCCCGGTTGCATCTGTACTAGCATCAGCTTATCCTTGAGCTTCTTAGTCTTCGAGTCTATCTCATCACTGCAGTACCTTGCATACCTCAGGATCTCGTCTAAAGGTTTGTTCTGCCAACAAATCAAGTGTTGTTGTATCATTAAACAGATCTCGGGTCTCAGTCCCAAAACAAACTTAGACACAAACTGTTCCATGTCCTTCGGATCCATCACATCCAAGCCACTGCACTGCTTGAATATCTGCAACAGTCTTTCATAATACTCATGAACTGTCTCTTTCGGTTCTTGCCTAGTTCGGTCTATTTTCACCCAATCTATGTCCTGTGGTGGCACCTTTGTTTTTAACCACGTGATCACCTGCTCGTATTTTATCATTACTCTTGGGGAAGGTCCATTTGTGAGTGCGTCTCGTTCTGGCTCCTCTGTGGGCCATTCAACACTAATCTTACATGCTACCCACAGATCTCCTGGAACCACAATGTCAAACAATGTGTTCAAATCAGCCCACAGTACCTTCGTAATTTTGACAAACCTCTCTACCTGCTTGTACCATTCTACTGGGCTCTCTCTTAACTTGGGAAATGTATTTGTGAAAGCAGCCAAATCTCCCCTACTCCAGGGTACGTGCATATATCCTCCATGAGCTACTTCCCTCAAGAGGTATGCTTCTGCATGCATTAGCCCTGCTCCTGGAGGAGTCTCCATAGTGCTCTGCCTAACACTCTTCTTTTTTTGACCACCTTTCCTCCCATTTATCCAGTTGTATCCATGTTCGGATTCCCACTATTAGTTCTCTGATGTGGGTTTTTAATCCGATCGCCCTCTTCTCGTCTAGTTCTTGATCTGAGTACTGCAGCCTATGGCCACCCTGCAAGGCCCTTGTCCTGGTCAGATACACTGAGTATTTGTTCGCTAGTTCCGTTAGCTTCTCGTGAGCTGTCCTAGCTCCGCGAGTAACATCTTTCGCTACAAACAACAGTTCATCTAGTTCGTAAAGTTCTATTCTTTCTAGAGGTATTGTACCTTCCACTATCTCCTCCACCTCTGATTTAAGTCTCAGCACATCTATTCTCCTTGCCTTTATTGCTGCCCTCAATGTGCCTTGACTAGAGGTTTCACTCGAGTCTCTCCCCTTACATTCCTGACTCACTCGTCTGTCTTCCTCGGGTGTGTTATGGGGAGCACTTCCTCGCTCCCATCTTTCACAGTCCCAGTCTTGTCTTCTATCCGTAGATGCAGGGGGGGACGCTCCCCTATTTTCCTCCCCCCTACAGTCCCATTCATGCCTGCTTCCATTAGACGTACAGTGGGACACCCCCCTGTTCTCCTGACTTTCAGTGCCATTACCATCCCTAGACCTGTCGCTTTGGGTATCCGCGATCGTCTCCCAAGTTCGCAGATCTGGTCTTAGTTCTCTGATTGGTCTTGGCCGTGGCCCTCTCAAATCCATCGGTCCTCTTAGACCCCCCTGTTCTCTGGATGAGTCTGCCGATGCTGCCAAAGGGGTGCTCCTTTCTACAGGTCTGGACCAGTGGTTCCACTCGTCCGCCACATTACTTCTATCTTCGCTGACATTACTTTCCCTATCTATTTGTGGCAGACTCTCGTTTTGTGTCTGTTCTGGGTTGTACACTGACACTATGGGACCTATGGTGACAAGTACCGTAAGAGCATCTGGTAGCCTCTGAGCGTTGGCCCCCTCTTCACAGTGTACCTGCTGTACTGTGAATCTTCCCACTACTCTCGCTTCTGGGGTCCATTGAGGTACCCCCTCACCTTCCACCGAGCCGGACCTGTCCCCTACTGGGCCTAAGTCACTCTCTCTTAGGATTCCACCGTCTACTACAGATGTCTCCCTTCCTGTTGGTGGTGGTGACCTCCCTTCTACTTCTGGATTATATGGAGGTGGTCTCTCCGACAACAGCCTCTCTATCAGACTGTCTTCTGTTTCACTATCATCATCCTCTGTACTCTTTTTCTGCGTTTCTCCTGCATTGACCAACAATGGGTACAGTCTGTCCCCCTCTATGGTCTGCACTCTCCACCTCTTGGCCAGTGCATCCCACCTCGCGTCCTGTACCGCTCTAACTGATCTCTTCACTCTTTCCTGTCTTCTATCCCTGTTCTTTTCGTGGGCTGCCCTGATCCATGCATTTAACGCTTCAAACTGTGTTGGTCTAGGCAAAGGTCGCAAAGAAGACATGGTCGCTTTTAACTGGTACAACACTTCATATCTGAATGTTCCGTACCTAGGAAAGGTCAATTCCTCACTCCCATCAGTCATCTTACCCCAGTTCTTAAGCCACAGCATGGTATGTAACCCAACATTCGTAGCCATGTAATGGGCTGGCGTATCCTCGGGTGGAGCCTCTTCCCCACCCCGAGGTTCTAGCCTCTTTTCTCCCGAAAAACAACTTTGCAATCCTTTTAAACATTTCATGATGAAACCCCCAACGTTTCCTTGTTTACTATTCTCGTTTACTTCACAATGACAATCCACCAATCCCAACGCGGCTCTTCCCTGACGTCACTCGCTTCCCGCTAACCGCCCAATCTCAGCGTGGCTCCACACTAGCCGTCCTATATCAGCGCGGCTCTTTCTGACGTCACTCGCCTCCGTTTTGCAGCAGTTCCCCTCCTTCCTCCGCTCGTCTCTCGGTCATGCATGCGTCCCAATCATACACTTGAAATGATTACTTCCGACCAAGCAACCACTTCCTTTGACTGTACGGCCACAGTCTAACTGTAATTGTCACCGACTTTGCAAATGTCCGTCCGTTTAACGACCAGACAATCGCTTCTCTGATAGGTTACATACACACGGCAACTTCCGACCAGCGTCCGTTACCCACGCATTGACACATTCGTTCCCCCTATCTCGGTCCTGCGGGCGATCAATGGTACCTCATGACCCCCTTTCACTGGTCGACAATTACTGTAGGTGTTCGATACACCCGAACTACTTAAACTCTCCTTGAGCTTAAGATTTTCACCGGTTGCGTGCGCTCACAACCTGATCTCCTTTCACACTACAGGCATTCAACTCCGCTAGACAATACAATTCAACAACACAATGCACACCGCAATCTAACACGCATGACCCTTTTCATACTCACTCTCTTACGACCTGCTGCTTTCTGCCACACCGTCACTCTCCGTCATCTTCCGTGGAACGCCATCCTCCGTCCGCTGCTCTATGGACGCACATCTCCAGAACTCTATGGGCCTTGGGGAAATCTTAACCTACTCTAGATCACCCTCACTCCAGAAGATAAACCATCCTACTCTGCTACCAACTGGAAAGGTGGGATTTTATCTCTAGAATCAGAATAGTATTTCTAGAATCCCGCCACAGGTCGACTGGAACTTTTTACCTGTCATAGAGTGTAGAAGGCAATCTATCTCAACATCACAATGTTAGTTCGAACTATCCCCATTGCTTTCCCCAAAGAACCACTGACAAAAAGTCAAGTTTAAAGATTTATTATAAAGCCAAAAGCAGTTGTGTATATAAACACCTCAGTAAGAGATTCAGAAGATAAACAGGCACTAATACAAACATGATCCTACGGAAAAGTCTCAATCGACTAAGAAATAATACGAGTATCAACTCCAAGACCACCAGACTAGCAAGAACCGCTATAATCTGGGTTTTAGTAGGCATCGAAGAAAAGAAGAAATACATCCAGATTAAGCTGTCCCTACACTATACTAAGTGACATCCCTACTTAACAGAGTTCCCTCCTAACAAAGGTGTCAGCCGTGGTGACTTCCAAAGAAGCTCACTCACTTGGTTCGGACTTAGCCTAGGAACCCATTTCGCATAGGAAAACTCTCTGCCTACCCAGCATCTTTCTTCGCCCTCATGCGCATCTGCTCTGCCTCCTACCGGGGTGCTGTCCCTAATACAAACCCCACAATATGGGCGACACGCCCTGAGGTACGCCCCTCACAAAGGTATTAACTTTCAACCAAACTTCATTACGACATCTTCATCCTTGTTCGTTGAAAAACGTCCTTGGGTCCCAGAAACTTCTCCTCTTGAAGTTGCTTCCCTAAATTCCGCAGCCACTCCTCCATGTCTGGGACTACCATCCTAACGCTCGTACACAATGGGCCCTTCTCTACTATCTTTTGTTAACCTTGCACCTGCAAAGGAACGCACATAAATCGATTCACAGTTCCATGCTACTTGCAATTAATTTTCTAAAGCAACCTTCTAGGAAAGACATTTCCATGATTTAATGTTAAGTGAAACATTCTTAGTTCGGCCTACACAATCCTCTCTCCCCCACCTGGGCCTCTGCACGTTTCAGGATATCACATTCTAACATTGGCAAACATTTTCGTTCATTAGGCCTACATCATTATAGCAAAAGAATACATTTTCTAACTAAACACTTCTATGCCGTTACATGAATACAATAATGAATTTCTAAATATTTATTTAAATACATCAATGCCTATTCGAGTATCTTTTAACTGAATTAATATTACACTGCAAACACATTTCTAAGGCCATATGGCATTAGTATTTTCAAAACACTTTACGTTACAGCTATGTAAATTCTAGCACATGGTTTCATAGCTTTGTGTCACATTTAAACGTGATTATAATCCTCTATATATGCGGGTGCTGATTACTCATGAATATGGTGCACCCCTAAAATTTCTAACACAGTTTTGCGCTCTCTCAGTCCCCCCTTTGATGACCTGTGTCATCACCACCAACCCAACATTCCTTAGGGTAGGGACCGAGCTACACAGGACTTGTCGCAATGTTGCCTCGCCTGAGCATCTCTAATGCCCTTAGACTACGATATTGATTGTCTTGCAAGTTCTCCATTCTCTGTTCCTGTACTCTCATCGACCTTGCCAATAACAGGTCAAATTGTGTCTCTTTTGCCGGATTGTTACACGAGGAAGCTGCTCATCGCCCACGGAGGGATCCACAGACCAAAGGGGCTCTACTGCCAGGTCGCGCTGCTGGTGGGAGCAGTTCCGCAATTGGCGGTAACTCTGCATGCTCCCAGCGTGCGCTGGACCAAGGAGAAAAACAAACTACTGCCGACCACACCGGGGGACTGCGAGGACCAGCAGCCTCTAGCTTTCACAGCTGGTGCCTCTTCCCCCGGCGGCCACGCCCCCTCATCACCGACCATTTACCTTTCGCGACACCCGCTCCGCGGGTGCTGCTCACTTGCTCTCTTTTTCCGGATTGTTACACGAGGAAGCTGCTCATCGCCCACGGAGGGATCCACAGACCAAAGGGGCTCTACTGCCAGGTCGCGCTGCTGGTGGGAGCAGTTCCGCAATCGGCGGTAACTCTGCATGCTCCCAGCGTGCGCTGGAACAAGGAGAAAAACAAACTACTGCCGACCACACCGGGGGACTGCGAGGACCAGCAGCCTCTAGCTTTCACAGCTGGTGCCTCTTCCCCCGGCGGCCACGCCCCCCTCACCACAGCACAACATAAAAACTAGTTTAGTCCCTCCCGCAGCGCGGGACGCAGCGCGGGGCGAAGCCCGGGCAAAGGGCGGGCCCGCTCAAGCCTGTGCAAGACTGGACTGGACCACTTTATTTCTGGTTGGTTATTCTATTCCCCTCCTTTTTATTGTTATTATTGTTACTATTAGAGTATTTTAACTTTTATCCCTGAACTTGCTTCTCTTAACTCCACTAACACTAGTGAGCCATTAATTTACGTACAGCATGTCTCCTCGAAATACCAGAAACACTGTTAAAAAACAGGCCCTGGCCGCAGCCGAGGTCATCGGTCCGATTGACCAATTTATAACTAAGGCCAACGATGACATCGTGCAGGGTATCATTTTATTAAATCGTCGAGTCTCCCAGGACCTGGCCATAGTGAGACGTTCCTCTATGGGCCTACTGGCCACTGCGGTAACTCCGCAACGTCCAGCAGAATTACCGCTGCCAGTGTCAGTTCACGCAGAGGTACACACGGTGCCCAGTACGGTGGACCTCTCGGCAACTTTGAATCTGTCAGAATCTCACCTGTCACTCGAAAAATCCCCACTCATATTTGCCACTCACAGTGCCCCCGATCCCTCTCCAGCCACAGATAGGGGTATACGAGAAGGTGCCATTCCCAAAAGAAAGTCAAAAAGAAGGAAAACTGCTCATTTACAGCACATCACTACCTTTCCATCCATGACTATCCCCAAAACCCCTTCTACTTCACATCTCCCCTCCCAACCCAACAATCCTGTTCCAACCCCCGATCAACCACCCTCTCCCATGCCAGCACCTGCAACGATTCTTACCGTTGATAACTTAAATCTTAGCAGCTCTAGTAGCTACGATAGCGACAGTAGCCTGGATGATAACGGGAACTTAACTAACAATGCCTGTGGCAACGATACCCTATTGCTCAACAAAATAGGTGAACTATTTAAGTCGTACCTAATCCCAATTGAAAAGGTACTACACCAGGTGCAAATTCAATTAGCTCAACTAACTCAACTGTCCTCCGCTCTCGACCAAAGCAAGGCTAGTACAAAAAATCCCAATTCAGCTTTAGGGAAACCCGTACCAAATAACAGCAAAACCAGTAAGCCCAGTTTGGCAAAAACAACTTTTCCTAACAACAACACTAATCAAAAGGCCTTGCTGAAACCCATTCAAAAACAACCACCACCTGCTCAGCGTAAGCCTCAAGCCCAACCGAAGGCACCAAAGCCTTTACCACCCCAACCCCGACCAATTCCAACAATCCAAATGATCAACAGTCTATCCAACAAAAAACCCCTCCTCGGCCTTCCCTTCCCACCCCAGCACCCTCCCACCCGAAGCAACAATCGGTTGGCTTTAATAATGTCCCTAGAAACCGAAAGAGAGGGGCCCGTCCTGTACATCTTCCACCTGAGGCTTCCCCTTATGTGGTAATTATGACAGGTGTCCCGGAACTCCCCCCCAGTCAAGACGAGCCAATTTGGTCACTAAAAAACAAAGTTATCTACTGGTTGTCCAACAACAGACCCTTACCAACTTTTCTGGACAACAGAGTTACCACCGTCCGCAGAGTGCCATGGCTCGGCACTGTGCCCAAAAACATCCAGGGCGACTGCATCATAGTGAACTTTGACGACCCCAACACGGTTGAGCACATCTGCTCCTGGGGCGACCGCACCTCTGCTGAAGGGATAGCCACCCATAACCTGTCATACTTCTACCCCCCGGCTCCCCGCCACAACACAGGCCCCCCTTGGAGCTGGACGAGAGTGGGTAATTGGGATGGGAACAGAGACCATGGTCACTGGGCAGGTTTTGGCTTTTCTAACTCTGCCTTCGGACATCCTTCCAATTGGAGAGGTCCAACATTATCCAACAGATATGAATGTTTGGACATGGTTGACTGACCATCAGTCCCCTCCGATAACCTCCAAGACATTGTAGATATCCAGATCCCCACAACCCACTCCTTATGTAAAAATTGGGTGGCAACGCCCAATCAACTTTCCTTGCCCGGTGCTGTCATTGAGCCCTTCACTCCACTGCCAAAATCTTCTTTACATTTGCCATCTTCGCAGGTTTGTGCTCTCAGCTCTGCTCCTCCTATTACTTCGGAGGAGATACATAAAAGCCAACAAACTAGTTTATCTACACCAACTAGTCTATCTAATAACACTGCCTTTTCCTCCATTCCATCCCTTCACATTTGTGATCCAATACCGCCTGATCACCTGTTGACCTCATATTCCCCTTTACCCTCCACTAGAGATCTTGCAATCATGTACTGGAACGTAGCGGGCCTTAGGTCAAAAACACATCTACAGCCCTGGATCGACCTGGTTAACAGCCATGACATAGTCTGTCTCCAGGAAACCTGGGCCATTGAGCCGATTCATATCCAGGGCTTTAAAACCTTTCATATGTCCGCCACTCCATCTGTTCAAGGTAGACACAAGGGCGGTCTGGCTATCTATGTCTCGAACCAAATTCCGTTTACCATGACCGAAATATCCCAGGTGTCTGCAATTTTTCAAATCCTTAAGTTTACTGTTAAAAGCTCTGTTTACTATGTTATAAATATGTATAACAATGTGCCATCGGTTGACAGTGTAAAGTCATTGACGGAAATCACTTTATTTCTGCATGATCAGAAAGCTAAAAATGCACAGTCACAATGTTACTTTGTGTGGGGTGGGGACTTTAATATCTATCTATGTAGCAATTACAACAAAGGTGTATGCGGCCTTCAAGATGAGCATGACTCTCCCATTATCCACTTTGTCCACTCTAGCCTAGGGTCAGCTTTTAATACATCTTTATTCTCACTGGAACTCGAATTTGCGAACGAACTTGTAATACCTGCTGTCGACTTTAAGCCAACATTCCATGGTAGAGGATTGCTGTCCACGATCGACTTTATTTTGTGTTCGCAGATTCTAGGACCCAGATTAAAAAACTTTTCTACTGGCACAGACCCTTCTAGCGACCACTTTCCCAATAGTATTACTATAACTCTTACCTCGGTTCCCCTATCTAGCACTAATCCCAGTATTTTAACGCAGCAATCACTGGAGATGGGGCGAACTAACGGCTACACAGTAAAGTGGTCTAAGATCAACCCCAAAGAGGTCACTGAAAAGGTCATCCAACAAACCCTTCCCCAAATATACACCTGTTTAGACGAGACTTCACCTCCCCAGCTGATTCTGTGTAGTTTTGCTAAGATCCTAGAAACCATGCGGCAGGAACTTACTCGCCATCATAGTAAGAAGAAAGATAAAGATAGTCGGGGGTGGTTTGACTCCGATTGTCGTAGGGCCCATAATGCACTCAAACGAGCCCTCCATAGCCAAGACAGGGATACAGCTTTAATTTCATTTTTAAGAAGACAATATAAATTGGCCCTAAAAGCCCGTAAACGAGAAATAAAAAATAACCTTTGGGCCCAACTCCACAAGAGCATAAAATCAAAGGACAGTACGCTATTTTGGCGAACAGTCAAGTCCCCATTTTTGGCAGATGACGCCGCCTCTTCCCATTTAGATGTGGCAGTACCTGCTGAAAAATGGGTAACCCATTTTTCCCAGATATTTGGGGATCCACCACCAACTACCGATGATATCACACCTGGGGTGGTCCGTACCAACAGTAATAACATCTACCCAATAGACATTCACTTTGACCTTGGAGACGTGAACACAGCGCTAACGTCCTCCAAGACTGGCAAAGCCCCCGGCCCTGATGGGGTTCCCCTAGATATCTTTGTGAACAACCTCGAATTATGGTCCCCAATAGTAACTCAAGTTATGTCCGCAGTCTCTCAGGTTGGTTTAATCGATTCCTGGTCCACCTCTGTCCTTCTCCCTATCTTTAAGAAGGGAGACAGAGACAATCCAGCTTGCTACCGACCAATTTCCCTCTTGGACTCGCTGGGTAAGGTCGCTGGGAGACTCCTCCTGGAACGTCTCCAGGACTGGGCGAAGGAGAATAAGATCATCACAGACCTCCAGTTTGGGTTCCAAGAGGGATTAGGTACGGTGGAACAGGCTCTTAACCTCACCTTACTTATGGGGAAATATGCTTGGGCTAAAGGTGGCAATCTTTATCTGGTCTATGTGGATCTAAGTTCCGCATTCGACTGCGTGATCCACTCCAAGCTATGGGAGATCCTAAGCAAACTGGGAGTAGATCCTCCAATCCTGAAGTTCCTCCGAGAGCTTTATTCGGATGCCAAAGCCTGCGTGAGGTTTGGTATTACCGGAGAGCTAACGGATTCATTTGGAATCACAAAAGGAGTTAGACAAGGGTGTGTCCTTGCCCCATTCCTATTCAACATCTATACTAATGGCTTGGAACAAGCGATGCTGGTAGGGAACAAGGATCTCCCCTGTATAAAAGCCCGCCCGATTCCAGCACTGCTTTATGCCGATGATTCGGTAATTTTAGCAAGGACACCCAACCAGCTCCAGCTGCAACTCAACAAGTACTGCCAATATATGCTCTCCCTTGGTCTTAAAGTCAACAAATCTAAGACCTTTGTAATGCATATTGGCAAGAAAGCCCAGAAATGTAAACCCATCTATATTGAGAACACTAGACTAGAAAGCGCTAGGTACTATCCGTACTTAGGAATTCTCATTGACCATCAAATGTCGTGGAAACCTGCTATATCTAGTAGAAAACTGCAGCTCCAGCGCACAACATCAGCACTAACCTCATTCTCTAGGAAACTGGGCAAGCCCGCTCCTGCAGTAATATTGCAAATCTATCAAGCTAAATGCATGAGTGTGGCTACCTACGGAGCAGGTGTATGGGGCCACGCCTCTGTCCAAGAGCTCCAAGTAGTCGAAAATGACTTCCTGAAGTACATATTAGCTCTCCCTAGAAGTGCCTCCAATTACGGTAGCCATATGGAACTCGGTTGGGATTACCTATCTGACATCATAAGGTACCAACCGATTCTCCTGTGGCACCGTATATGGACCAAGGAGCAATGTCTCCTAACCCGGTCGCTAATAACAGACTGCCTCACCTTGACCCATTGGAAAAAGATTCCTTGGCTGTTGTATGTATTTAAATTCCTGAATGATTTGAACTGCCTAGAGTTTTTTACAAACCCTACTTCACTCTTGACCATATCTAGAAAGTCTTTAAAGAACCTATGTGTCTCGCATCTGAGCGATCTTCGCTTGTGCTCCGAAATCAGCAAGCAGTCGACTATCCATCTAATGTCGATCCAATCATCATTTGGCCTGCAACCCTATCTGTCTTTTTATTTGTCTAATTATGATAGATATGTTTTAACCCGTTTTAGATTTAATTCTTTTTACCGCCTTGTCTCATTTCCTACGCCCTCAGACTGGTCACGTGAATTGGTCAAATGTCCCTGCGACGACTGTACCCCTCAGTCCATGCTACATGCAACTTTATTCTGTACTTTTTATGAAATTCCCCGCAAACGTTGGTTGGTCCCTCTGCTTAGATCACTAGGATTGAGAAGATGCAGACCTGCCCTCCTGGCACTACAATGCTTAGACTATCCTTATGTTGCAAAAACAGTTGCCTATTATTTAAAAGCTTGTATCAAAATTCGGTCTAAACTTGCGGCGTCTGCACAGTAAATATTATTTTTATACTGTTGCCACTTTTGGTACCAACATAAAGAAAACTGATCTTATGCTAAAACTGACGTATTATTGTACATAGCAGCCAACTACTATATGAAAAGCAAAATGTTGTAAATAACTGTATATGTATTGTACGATTTACTTTTATGAGTGTAAACTCATTCGAATAAAGTTACTTTTGATTTGATTTGTGTCGATGAGCATATGAGGTGTCTATTCCTCGCGTTGGAATGAAAAAGTATCTAAGTCTATCCTCTGACTTGTAATAGTCCCACTTGTTCAAATGCTTATAGTTTGGGACTTCCGGTAGCACAGCATCATAATTCGAAAAGAAATATTCAAAATGATTCCGCCCATAAAATATGCTAAGCAGCAAACTACATGAAATTCCATATGTCAATGGCAGGTGATGGTATCTAATACCTTCGTCTACTGAAGCTGGCAACTGCATACACACATAACAATCTTTCGCATCCATCGCATCAATGTACTCATACAACAACTTGGCATACGCATTCTTTCCAAAATTTCCTTTGGACAAATCTGCATGTAATCTACGGCTTTCTTCTGCTAGCAAAGCTTTCTCGGCTCCTATGTTTACCTCTTTCTGGCTAGGAGTGGTGGGTGTAGGTGTTCCCTCGACCCCCGCTTCCTGCCCTTGTGGTGCTAAATAGGAAACTAAAACTACTAAGAATATAAAGAAAATCACTACTCCTATAAGTGTGCCTATAATACATTTTTCCCTACGAGTCGGGTTCCCAGCCTCCATGGTCTCAGACAGTGTGATTCGTTTCTAGCAGCAACACAAAGTCTCTTCCTTGGCTTTATGAATTTCTCGAACCACACCTAGAAGCAGAGATCCCCTTTCAAATCTTCATTTCCATTTTGTATCCAGGCGACCCTGACCCTTTTCCGTCCCTAAATTTCTTCTTCTTCCACTCTGCTCTAAGTAATTTCAACAGCTATTTACAAAGTCTTTACTGATCAACTATGAGATTTTCTCCAACTGCACAGAGTACGTAATCCAAGAGTTCCATGTGGAGGACTACAGATTCATAAGCAGGTATCTGTAGTGACTGTATTTTTGGCTCTATTTCTGAGTGATGGTGACTTTAAGCTTGCTACCATCCAGGATCTCTATTCTTGCCTTTTGTTGGTCCTTTTCAGGCCTTTTTCCAGACCTAGAAGCATAAACTAGAGGATAGCTGCTTAATATGATGATAGATCCCTTATTCTTGACTCTAATCCATCTATTGCCTGTTGGCTTTGACATAATTATGTGTCCTTTCATCATCCTACCTATAGTAGAGGGTGGATCCTGTAGTCCTGACTTTATATTACATATTGGTATGGTTTGTGTATGTACTCCGATAGAGCTAAGTGTTATTTCATCCTTCTCAGGCCTACAAGGGCCAGAACTAGAGAGACTCCATTTTGCTTTCTGTCCCTGCAGACTGAGATGCTTGCAGAGTAAAGGTGATGTTTTAGTTATGAGGTGTTGTTCGCCCTTTGCAAACTGGACAGAACCCGCCAGAGCTGAATCTAATCAGGAAGTGTCTCTGGGCTCAGGTCTCTAGACGAAACAAGCAGCTGGTCACTGTGGGAGCGTCTAGAGCAAGGAGCTGGTACATGGAATCGGTGGGAGGAGGCTGCTGGCTGGAACTTTCCATGAGGAGAGAGCATTCCATATTAGTGAAGTGCAGAGGCGGAGTCAGTGAGTTGAGTTGGAGCAGAGGAGAGAAGAAGTTAGTTGATGCTTGGAACAGAGAGCAGTTTGTCAGTTTGTTAGTTTGTCAGTTTGTGAGTGAGTTTAGTTGGAGCAGAGGAGAGAAGAAGAGACAGTCAATGCTTGGAACAGAGAGAAGACAGTTAGTGAGTTGGAGCCAGAGAGAGAAGTCAGAAGCAGTTGTGAGCAGATGGTGTTTTGAACAGAGAGGAGTGAGATGATGTTTGGAACTGAAGGAAGCAGTCAGAAGCAGTTACTTATCAGAAGGAGTTGTGATCAGCTGGAGTCTGAAGTGATGCCTTTTGGAAGAGACTGAAGTTATATCGTGGATTAGTCTGTGGGAGCAGCTGGAGTGAATTGGACATTGGAGCTGAGATAATCAGACAGAGTGAAGAAGCTAGTGGAGCGAACGGTTATCAGAGCGGCAGAAACTATTAGGCTGAAGCTGGAAGGTGGAGAGAGTTCGTGGGGGAGAGGAATCCAGTGCAGAGTGATCAGCGCAGATGCGTGTCCAAGAGTGCAGGGGAGGATCTGAGACGAGCTAAGGCACAGACGAGAGAGGAACCCAGATGACAGCTAGAGCAAGACTTCATACTAATAAGGTAATACCTTTCCTGTAATATAGTTTGCTTTACATTTAAACATTAACCTTGTCCTTACTGTATTGCTAATCCTTTTTCTTTCAGCGGTGTGCAGTATAATCCATTCCCTCTTTAGCTATTTACAGTCAATTACATGTGGATGTATTATAGTAATAAAGCTTTACAGAGACCCCGCAGATCTGTGTATGTGTCTATTCTCCATTTACTCTTCAGGCTATGTGTTATAGTGCAGTATTATATTGTTATTGTTAATAAAGATACCCCAGTTCTTAGTGAACCAGTGTATGCCTTATTCTTATACAGTAAAGGTAACCTTTTCTTCTAGTCAGGTGTCATTGCACGAACTGAAGCGACCCCCGATCAGGTAAGTGATAACTGAATAATTAGGGAGAGAGGAGCCCTTGAGCCAGAGAATAAGTTGTACACCATGTAATTTGGCCTTTATCCATAATATTGTAGTGATCCCTTAGTGAATAGTGAGAGAAACTTCCCAACAGAGAGAGAGAGAGCTAAAGGTATTCATAGGAAAGTGATCGTCGTTGTGAGGCGGCGTTAATGAGAGCACCAGGGGGGACACTGGTGTTTATACCCACAAGATTATGGCTTGGAGATTATAGAGAGCATCAGGGGGGAAACTGATGTGTATACCCACAGGATTGTGGCTTGGAGATTATAGAGAGCATCAGGGGGGAAACTGATGTGTATACCCACAAGATTGTGGCTTGGAGATTACAGAGAGCACCAGGAGGGACACTGGTGTTTATACCCACAGGATTGTGGCTTGAGAGAGCACTGAGTGTGTCAGTGTGTAATGGTAAGTTATTGGAAATGCCCCCTTCACTATGAGTAGGAGGGTAGCATAGTCTGGGTCTGAGTTGCCGCGAGACTATAAGGTATGAGTGTGGTGTAGGGCATGGACGTCCTTAGTAATTAGTGAGTATTCCTAGTAATCCCTATAGATTTAGTGGTGTTTCTGATGATATGAGCTTGTATATTGCTAATTCCCCATCCTCAGGTAGGTACCCAGGTGCCTGGATAGATGGGTCCTGAGGAGGGAGGTGGTTGCGTTTCGGCTGGGTTGGTGGTGCTCTGGTGAGCTGATTCTATCTGGTCCGAAAATCCGGTCGTTACATCTGGCGTCACAAATCGTTTACGTAGCCTGTGTGCGCTGTATTGTTTTTATCTTGTTGGTTTGCACTCGGCACATACGGAGTTCATTTTGTACATTATTTGTTTATAATTGTACAATGTTTTTGAGAAATTCGAAATCTACTTTTAAATTGACCTATGGGCTTGAACAGTTGGCGTGTATGGAGATTGCAGTACATCATGGCATTTGACTTATGCAGGGTAGAAGAAATGCTTTTCATCTTGGTGTTTGAACTGACAGGCTTGAAGGGTGTTATTACGTGAGGGAGCCAATTACATCTTGGTGATAATGCAGTTGTACATATGTGTGTGAAAAATGCTTGTAAATTGCCCATTAAATGGCTTGCTGCATTTGCTTATGCTGTGTAATGTGAAATGTATTCAGTGTAATATGACTTGTTGAGCTTCTTGTAAATAGCTCCTTGTAAATATGCCTTGTGAATAGCATGTCATCATTATGACTTGTTGAGTTTCTTGTAAATATGGCTTGTGAATAGCGCCATGTGAATATGGCTTCTACATAGCATGTTATCATTACGTTAGGCAGGAGAGAGCTGGATCTCTTTCAAATGCTTGGAGAAAATGTTTTGAAGATGTGCGCACGTGTTATATGAAAACGTGGAGAGATGAGTTCATGACTTTCCCATGTATCTGCAGACATTGGGGAATGATTGTGTTTGAGCTGCCAAAGGGTTAATATCTTAGATTGAGACGGCAGTATTTATTTCAACATGCTGTTTAACGTGCATTGTTACGTGAGCTGACGCTAAAAGTCAGTGACTGTTTAGATTAATGATGGTTTGATTTGACTTTTTAATTAGTTGCAGGGTTCGCCTATGTGCTTTGACAGCTAGCTGACGAATGGTTAACATCTTGCACGGAGGAAAAAAAAGCAGTGTTCATTTAACATTCTGTTTGAAATGCGTCCACGAGTTTGTGTGGGTTTGCCTTTGAGCACATGATTTAATGTGTCTGACTCGGAGGTCGGAAAGTTGTAAATCAACCAGTCGGATTGAGAAAAGGGTTTTCAGCTCAGCGTGGATGCTGTAAAGGGAGATACATCTCAGTGTTTTAGAATTAGTGTTTACCAGTTGAAAAAAAATAAAACAGACCCATCATAGAATGTGCTTTAATTAGTGAAATGCAACCGTGTGCTTTTAAAAAAAAATGCTCTGTAGTGTATTTTGCACATCTAGAATATATAAGTGATTATCTTCCTATTACAAGCTGCCCCTTTTATTTAAAGTTCAAATGCAAATGATTCTGTATTTTGCGCTGACATGCAGCAGTTCAGCGTGAAAGTAAACCCACTCAGTAAAAAAAAAAAAAGGCTATCTGAAAAAAAATATATAAATCTGGCCCTTTTAATAAGTAGAATAGAAAGGCTTGCACACCAAATTATGAATTCTTGGTTATGCAGTGCAAAATTAAGAAATGTGTCGTGATTTCCTTTGTTGCTGCATGAAATGTTGTTTTAATATTTTCCTTTTCAGCACGTAGCAGTACATTATGATATGTAGTTTCTTTGATTCTACAGAATTATTCCAGGTTACAAAAAAAAATGTCTTTATTAATTCCTGTTTTTAGGATGCTTCTTACCATGTCTAAATTTCCTTAAATTAGTTAGAATTCATGGTGCAGTGTTTCATGCCTGGGAACGAGTATGTTTTAAGTTAGAAGGAATGTGTTTTTTGACCTTGGCAAATATTCAGCAGTTCTCAGCTCTCAGAGTTTTGAAAGGGTGGAGGCGCCCCGTGGGTGACTTATTAGAGCAGAGACACCCAGTTTGTTATTTTTGGCTATGATTCAGTTCTTTCCGCAGAGAAATGTTTATATAAGGGGGGGGTCAAGTTGCTCTTCCTTGCAGTCAGCCCAGAAAGCTTCATTGACTTCAGATAAAGGATGTTTGCAAATGAATAGTTTTCCCCTCAGTAAAGTACACAGAATAATTGGCAGACGCTTGGCCCTTGGAGTTAGATAAATACAGTAGGCACAGAAAGCTTCCCTGACTAGAGATATGGGATGCTTGAACAGAATAATTGGCAGGAGTTTTTCTCCTGCAATGAGATCAGCATTTGGCAGTGATTCAATATTACATCGCAGTGTAGCCCGGCTCCTGCTTATTATGGTTGGAGCTGATTCAAAACTCTGAGCGCGGACATCTTTCTGGAGGGAGAGGCTGTTTCTCAGAGAAGTGGGGAGTAGCTAGGCCCCAGCCCTTCTGGCTGTGTATGACAAAATTAGATTTTGCTCAAACAAAATTAAAGAATATGGTATAGATAGAATGTTTAAATCATTCCTTGGATTTAGAAGAGTTCTTTTCAGGAATTAGGAGGTTTCTTACAAAGATGAAAAGCACTTGGGGTGCTTTTTGAATGGAAAATGTGTTTTTGCAAGATTGATGATGCGTGTTTCTCGTTTCAGATGGCTATCATCGTGTGGGGGCCCTGGATGAGTGTGGACTTTCTTATTTTGGAGTGATGTGTTTTTGTTATTTTCGGAGTGAGTGCCCTCACCCCCAAAAACCCCCGAGCCTGGACCCAGACCAGAAGCAGACGTACCAGGATGACCAGACTGGAGGATGTGCTTCCTTGGCACAGAATACAGATGAAGATGGAGGATCATGGCCTATACGAATGAACTGTTTTCCTAAGGAGAAACCAACTACAGAAGAGAACTTTTTATAGTGACTGAACTTTTCCTGGATTTCCACTAAAAAAGAAAATTTTCTTGACAAAGCCAATAGTTCTATTTTTGAAAAAAAAAACTTTCGAAAAAGAACCCTTTTTTTTTTATTTGGATATAATGATGTTCCTTTACGAAAGGAGTTTGAAATGTAATTCCTTGGCCTGCATTCTTGAGTCTTGCATTTTTTCCTCTGTTTCTATTTCAATTGGACATTATGCCACTTTTTGCAGTTACCATACACAGGCCCCACTTGAAAAAAAAAATTCTCAGTCCTGTTCATGGTTTTGATTTTCCAGTTTAAAAGATGCAGTGCGGGGGGCGTGGCCAAGATGGCGGGCTGAGAGGACGCTCTTGCCGTGAGCTCCCGAGCCCCTGGAAACCCTGCACCTTTTTCCACCGCTGATCTCCCCCGGATCGAGCGGAAAACGCACCCAGAGCACCCCGTGGTGGTGTGGAGCAGTCCGCAGCCCTCAATCTCCTTGCAGCGGCGGCGGAGCCGCTTGGGAGCCGGCCTGTGGCGAGAGCCGCCAGAGGAACCGCCGAAAGGACCGGAGGCCCCTCGATCACGGGCCCTCGGTTATCCAGCGAGGGAGGCCAGTAGCACGGAGTAGACAAGTTGCTTGCGGGTGCTCCGTCATTACGACCCCGCCGTGGCCTGAAACGACCTTCCTTGGCGGAGCGGAGCCGCATTAGCGGAGAGTGAAGAGGCGGAGCCGACAGGAAGCAGCTACGCAAGCCCGGGGATCAGGTAGGCCGCGAGGCCCGCGCCACATGGCCCGGCCCTGAGCCCCACCCTTCGCCACTGCCGGGTGCTTCCAGCCCCTCAAGCACTCACGGTCGCCTTCGCGGCCCGCGGGACCTAACCCTTCTCCGGTCCCAACTGCGGAACGACTTGCACGACCGGCCTCCAGCCATGTGATCATCGAGTGGGCCAGCAGGGGATGAGTGCTGTTATCCCCGAGAGCGGGCCTAGACGGAACCGCTGGATGTGGTGTTCTGAGACGATCATTGGGAGGACTGTCCAGTAGTGCTCTCTTTGTACCGGCAGACCTTGACTTCAAACTTGGGCGGAGCGGAACGGCACATATATAACCCGGGAGACGAGACTGCGCCACACCGGCGCTGGTTCCCCAGGCCGTCGCGGACGGCCATCTTGGACGGGAGCGGAACGATCACATCGGCCTCTTGGAGCGGCCCTCGCTCAAGGCGATTGGAGGCGCCTCGCTGGGATTAGGTTTGCATCGGCGCTTTAGAGCTCGAAGACTCCGCGAGCGGTGTGGATTGCCATCTCCTGCAGCACTGCTGCCCGTGGCTGTATTCCCTCCTCGCCACGGCACGTGGGCTTTGGTGATCCCCTCCCTCCGCGATGTCGAATGCCAGAGGGTCGAGGAAGGGTGACCGGACCTTGCCGGACATGCTGGGTAGAGGTGCCCCGAGGCAGGACAGGACCCAGCCAGCCCCGAGCCCCCTGACTAGTTCTCGGGGCGCGGAAGGCGGGGAACCCCCGGTAACTAGATCTTTCCTGGAGTCACTGTTCGGCTCTTTGAGAGAGGACTTTCAAACCCTGAAACAAGAGGTGGCTGGGGAGGTCCGGGAAGTTCGGAGAGAGGTTGACTCCTTGGGAGAACGAGTGAACACGGTGGAGGCGGCTGGCCACTCTAGGGATGAGGAAATCACTCAATTGCAACAGGAGGTCCTGAGGCTGAGAGACCAGCAGATTGATCTACAGGCCCATGCCGAGGACCTTGAAAACAGGTCTAGACGTAACAACATACGGGTCTGAGGCGTTCCATCCAGCGAGGAGGGTGAGGACGCGGCCGCCTACTTAGGAGCCCTGTTTCGTGATATTCTGGGAGAATCTGAAGACTTCCCAATTCGGATCGACAGGGCACATAGAGTTGGTCGGCCCCGCAGGGCCTCAGCGCCTCCTCCGGACATTTTGGCTTTCTTGCCGGATTTCCCCCTGAAGGAGCGGATTCTTCGTGAGGCCCGAAGACAACAGCCTCTACGTTTCAGGGATCACCCAGTGGCTCTATACCAGGATCTGTCCGCAATAACACTGCAGAAACGGAAGGCCTTTAAAATTGCTACAGACTTTTTGAGGGAACATGGCACACAGTATTCGTGGGGGCATCCCTTCCGCCTCATCTTTCGCTGGAATGGGGCTCTGCACCAGCTCCGGTCCCTCCAGGATGTCTGCGGAGTGCTGGGAATCACTGCATCGGACATGGACACTCCAGCGCCTCGTCGCAGGCGGAGCACGCGAGATGGCTGGCAGCTAGTCAGGGAACGACGATCCCCGCCACCCACGAGACCCGACTCGCCTACAATCCGGGCGGAAATGTCCAGCGCCATACAGGAGGCTTCCAGGACTACGGCGAATGGTGATGTGGCCTTGACCTCCTGAACAGGCTCCGGGGGGAGACTGCAGTAGCCTATCTTCATAGCAGGTGCGGGGGTTCCGGGGGTGGGGGGTGGCGGGGGCGCTGGAGGTGGTGGCTGGACGTCCACTTGAACAACTTTCCACGGCCTTGTCCGTTGAGGACCAGACTGGGACAATGAAGTACTTTGCATGGTTGTGGGTGAGGGGGGTGGGGGAGGGAGTAGAATGGGTCAGTTTGGGGCGTTCACTGGGCGGCGGGGCACGGGGGGAGCGTTGGGTTCCAGGGAGGGGGTCCTCACAGTTGGGGGATTGGGGGCCCGGGGACTGTACTGTGCTATGATGTGGTTTACTATCACTGTGTGCTGTGGCCGCGATCTGATGTCTTTGAGTTTAGTCCGGCAGACCGTGCCCGCCTTGATGAGCAATGCTGGAATTCCCCTCACTGATGGCCCTTAAGATTGTTACCCTGAATGTGAAGGGGCTGAACAATCCGGTTAAACGGAAGGCTGTACTGTCCCTCCTGGAAGACTCACAGGCAGACATATGTCTTCTACAGGAGACTCATCTTCTAGCTAAAGACTGTCACAGGCTGCGGACCCCAAAGTTCCCCACGCAGCTCTTCTCTTCCTGCGCTTCCAAAACAGCAGGTGTAGCACTCATGTTATCTAGGAGATTCAAGGGGGAGGTAATGCAAAAGGTAGCAGAACAAAAGGGGAGGCTTTTGGCGTACAGAGTCAGGGTGGGAGGTCTAGTGTTCACTGTGGGCTCCATATATAGCCCCAACGACCATCAGGAACAGTTTCTACACAGGGCACCGAAAGACATGACATCCACTCCTGACAGACACATCGTAATTGGGGGGGACTTGAATATGGTATTTGATGCGTCCCTGGATAGGTCGGCGCAAAGGCGCCTACAATCGGGAGAGCTCTCGTCCTCGGTTCGATCCCGTTTGAAGGATCTTGATATGCATGACATGTGGCGCCGCCTCCACCCCATGACCCGCGCCTATTCATACTATTCTCATGCCCACAAATCCTATGCGAGATTGGACCATCTCCTGGTGACAGGTCCGATGTATGAGCTGGCCTCGGCCGCCGACATAGGGGTCCTGTCTCTCTCGGATCATGCCCCGGTGGAGGGCACTTTCCAGCTACCTCCGGTGTCTCCCTCGTGAGGGGTCTGGCGTCTCAGGGACACTTTGCTGCACAAACAATCCGTGGTGAAACATATCCGCGAGTCCATAGAGGAGTACAAGCGTAATAATGACAATGATGACACCACCCGCGCGACGCAATGGGCCGCCTTAAAGGCTGTGCTCCGCGGCGAGTTTATTGCCATCTCCTCAGCAGAGAATAGAGACCGTCAGCTTAAAAAGGACGAACTTACACACCAGGTGAGGGAGCTAGAGCAGGTGCATCAACGGACAGGAGCCCCTCGAGTCTGGAGGCAACTTAAGGCTGCTAGAAAGCTCCTGTCCGCGCTCGACATGGACAGATCGGTGTACGCTGTACTTCGCCTGAAACACAAATACTACACTGGCGGGGACAGGTGTGGCCGGCTTCTTGCGCATAAACTCCGCGTACAACACCAGCAGCATCGGGTGAAAGAACTGGCGGTCCCCACTGGGGGGACAGTCACGGAGGATGGCCAGATTGCGGACGGTTTCCGTAGTTACTACGCTGATCTCTACGCCGGTGTCCCCCCCTCAGCGCGAGCCGAGACTGACTATTTGGAGTCGGTGTCGCTCCCGTCCCTCACGCCGGACCAGGCCCAACATCTTGAGCGAGAGATCCGGATTGAGGAGGTGGTTACGGCCATCTCCCGACTCAAACACGGGAAAGCCCCGGGGCCCGACGGTTTTATCCCTCTCTTTTACAAGACCTTTTGCCAGGACCTTGCACCACTGTTGACGCGCCTGTTTAATACGTTCTCTGAACCGGGCGCTATCCCTCCGGAGTTCCTTCAAGCGACGGTGTCGGTGATCCCTAAACCGAGCAAGGACCGGACTGAATGCGGATCCTACCGCCCGATCTCACTTTTAAATTCGGACCTGAAGATATTCACCAGTATTCTCGCGGCACGTCTAGCGCTCCACCTACCGGGTATGGTTGACCCGGACCAGGCCGGGTTTGTCCCGGGCCGGCAGACTGTCAATAATACTAAAAGGGTGATCCACATATTGGAGAAGGCCTCCCGGATACCCGGGGAACGCATGCTCCGTTCCATCGACGCGGAGAAGGCGTTCGATAGAGTGCATTGGCCTTACCTGGAAAAGGTATTGAGTAAATTCGGCATAGGGGAGAGGTTTAGGCACCTGGTATTCAATTGCTACCGCCTCCCATCCGCAGTGGTGAGGGTGAACGGTTGCAGCTCCCGGCAATTTGCGATAGAGAGGGGCACCAAGCAGGGGTGCCCACTCTCGCCACTGCTTTTCGCTCTCTATATGGAGCCGTTTGCACAAAGAGTTCGCCAGAACCCCAATGTCCCAGGCGTCCGCATGGGGGAGTTCCACCACACCCTTAGTCTTTACGCGGACGACGTGATATTGACGCTCGACGACCCTAGGAGGTCGTTGCCTGCTTGTATTGAGGAGCTGGAAACCTTCGCGACTGTAGCAGGTTTCAAAGTAAACTTTGGGAAATCGGCGGCCCTCGACATCTCGCTGTCCGGCACCACCAGGGCCGACTTACAGAGGGTTTTCCCGCTGAGCTTGTCTAAAGACCAAGTACCCTACTTGGGGATCCTCTTGGCACCCTCTCTTCCTGCCATGGTCACGGCCAACTACACGGCCTTAAGTAAGAAGATTAAGGAGGAACTGGCCCGTTGGGACAAAGGCACGTTGACATTGCTGGGCAGAGTGGCCGCGGTGAAAATGACCCTCCTACCGCAAGTCCTGTATCTCTTTCGGGCCCTCCCGTTGCAACCCCCCAAGGGGTGGCTCGGACAGACCCAGTCTGACATAACACGCTTTGTATGGCAGGGTCGCAAACCTAGGCTTAAAAGAGCCATAGCCACGCTGGCGCCTGAGTCCGGTGGCCTTGGTATACCGGACTTGCACAGGTATTTCCAAGCTGCACAACTGCGCTACCTAGTAGAGTGGAGCCGGTGGGAATCAGATAAACATTGGTTGTTTCAGGACCAGGCGGTGGCGGGCAGGACACTGCAGGAAGTGCCCTTCCTACGGAGGACCCACCGCCCCCCCAACCTCTATGCGTCTTTCATCACACGGGTTCCGCTCCGAATCTGGGACTCCGTGTCCACCAAACACGACCTTACCACCTTTCCTTCTCCCTTTACACCAATAATCGGAAACCCGGACTTTAGCCCTGGTATGGAACCTGGAGCCTTTGAGCTTTGGCGGGCAGCCCGCTGCTCCGCCCTATTCCATATGTATGGCCCGGAGGGTGCCGTCTCCTTCCAGGATCTTCGGCGGGACTTCGGTCTGCCCGAGACGGAGCGCATGAGATACATGCAGGCGCGTCACTGGGCGCTCCAGCCGCAGGTGCGAGCCTCGGCGGACCGGAAACTTACAGCATATGAGCGCTGGCTGGTGACACGCTCCTCAGATGCCAAGCTTATCTCTGACCTCTATAAACTGCTGCAACCTCCCCCTTTTCACATCTACAATCCAGGGAGAGAACGCTGGGAGCGGGAGCTAGGACGATCGCTGAGCCACACTGACTGGGACCACATCTCCTACCGGGCACGACACTCTGCTTATCACACCGGGCTCACTGAGACTTTCACCAAAATTTCCACTTACTGGTATCGCACCCCCGAGAAACTTCACGAAATGAACCACTCAATACCCAGGACCTGCTGGCGAGACTGCGGACAGACTGGCACACTCACTCATATACTATGGGAATGCCCCCTACTGACTCCCTACTGGGAGGAGGTGCTGAATGAGATTGACCAATGCTTTGAGATTGAATTACCCCGCTTCCCTGCCTATGTTCTGCTTGGCTTGCCAAACGGTTTGATGTACCCCCTAAGATCTAAGAAGGGTAGGCAGATAGCGATCGCCCTGGGATCAGCGATTCAGAATATACTCATTCACTGGCGCACTACCACGCTTCCTACTGTTGTTGGTTGGCTACATAGGTTGTGGCATGTCTTGGGCATGGAGAGGATGTCCCTGGTGGTTGCGGGGGAGGTGGACACGTTTGAGGAGCTGTGGTTACCATTTCACACACTGTTACGGTCAGAATTCAAAGAAATTACTTGCCCTAGATACCTCAGATTGCTACGGCTGACGCCTCAGCCAGCCCCGCCCATCTGAGTTGCCTGGGTAGTTAGCTAGAGGGGGGCACGGATGACTACGCTGCCATGGCGAAAAGAAGGAAGTCTATTAGCACAGTACAGGGGGTGGGGGGGGGGAACCGGGGGGTTTGGGGGAGGCAGTTGGTTGGGGGGGGGTTTGTTTTTCTTTCTCCTTTTGGTTTTTCCCCGCCCACAGGTACACTAACCATGTGACTCTGGAACAGGATGTGCCCATCGCACTGCACGAACAGATTTCACGTCTGTGATGAACTGTATGCACTATTTCGCGGGGGCACCTGTGGTTATTTGTTTGTAATGTTGTCCTTTTCTTTCAATGCTGCAATAAAATACTTTAAACCTAAAAGATGCAGTGCCACATTTAATAATTTGATCTTTGGTTCAATGACTCCTTTTACTATATGCAAATGATATTAGTTGAATGTCATAGGGTGATTAGTGAGCTGCTTTAATAATCTGATGCCCTGTGATACATGATATTTTGATTTTAGTATGCTACGCTATTTCATTATTGATACAGATTGATTTTACACTTGTTTATCTTTCACCTATTTCATAGTTTTCCTGTTTTCTCTAAAACAGTTTTTCCAAATGAAAGAAAGCAATGTTTTAAATGATGGTGCACACATGTGTTCCACGGATTGATACAGAGGGATTAGGTGCAAACTGTTTCCTGAGTTAGATGACTTATGACCTTTGCCTATTGCCTTTGGCATGGTCTACTATTACTCAATTTCCCAAGTTTATGTCTATGATCTTTTAGAAGAATATATACACCACACTTAGATAACTTTCTTTGATTTATTGCTTGATATGCATAGTGCTACACCAGCTATTTTGTAGAGATGGGGTTATCCTTATTTTCCTGTTATTACACTTTCACTTTGATCCATCAACTCTTAATTAGAACAGTGGGATTAGTTCCAAGGGTGGTCACCCTAGACTTTAAGTTGTCCTGGGAGGTGTGTCTTTTAGTCAGATTATGTCCTACATCTATTAGTAATAGTTGCCCAGACTTTGAGGACCCTTTGTCATGTTTACTTGTCAGATTTTACCAAATCCTTTCTTAGTTGACCGAAGTAGGTAGGCCTCATTTAGGCCCTTTGTTGTTTTTATTCCACAAACATGTCCCTACATCAATAGACTTCTTGTGTTATCACTAAAAGTTGAGGCACATTTAGTTCAAGGGTGCTTTGGTTAGTTTCTGTTGTTATCAGATCAATCTTAGTTACATTTCAACATTCAGGTCAAGGGTGCTTTGATTTGTTTTCAATTGGTTGTCAGATTTACATTCCCTACATCAAGTTTTAGGTGGTATTTCCTTAGTTGTCATTCATTTTAGGGAGTTTTTTGGTTTTTGGTTTTGTTGATAGATTATGTTGATGTTTGTTTATTTGTTTGTTGTTGTTTACGGATGTTAGCAAGTTAAATTCAAGGGTGGAATGTAGTGACCGTATTTTTGGCTCTATTTCTGAGTGATGGTGACTTTAAGTTTGCTACCATCCTGGATCTCTATTCTTGCCTTGTGTTGGTCCTTTTCAGGACTTTTTCCAGACCTAGAAGCATAAACTAGAGGATAGCTGCTTAATATGATGATAGATCCCTTATTCTTGACTCTAATCCATCTATTGCCTGTTGGCTTTGACATAATTATGTGTCCTTTCATCATCCTACCTATAGTAGAGGGTGGATCCTGTAGTCCTGACTTTATATTACATATTGGTATGGTTTGTGTATGTACTCCGATAGAGCTAAGTGTTATTTCATCCTTCTCAGGCCTACAAGGCCCAGAACTAGAGAGACTCCATTTTGCTTTCTGTCCCTGCAGACTGAGATGCTTGCAGGGTAAAGGTGATGTTTTAGTTATGAGGTGTTGTTCGCCCTTTGCAAACTGGAGAGAACCCGCCAGAGCTGAATCTAATCAGGAAGTGTCTCTGGGCTCAGGTCTCTAGACGAAACAAGCAGCTGGTCACTGTGGGAGCGTCTAGAGCAAGAAGCTGGTACATGGAATCAGTGGGAGGAGGCTGCTGGCTGGAACTTTCCATGAGGAGAGACCATTCCATATTAGTGAAGTGCAGAGGCGGAGTCAGTGAGTTGAGTTGGAGCAGAGGAGAGAAGAAGTTAGTTGATGCTTGGAACAGAGAGCAGTTTGTCAGTTTGTCAGTTTATTAGTTTGTCAGTTTGTGAGTGAGTTGAGTTGGAGCAGAGGAGAGAAGAAGCTAGTTGATGCTTGGAACAGAGAGCAGTTTGTCAGTTTGTCAGTTTGTTAGTTTGTCAGTTTGTGAGTGAGTTTAGTTGGAGCAGAGGAGAGAAGAAGAGACAGTCGATGCTTGGAACAGAGAGAAGACAGTTAGTGAGTTGGAACCAGAGAGAGAAGTCAGAAGCAGTTGTGAGCAGATGGTGTTTTGAACAGAGAGGAGTGAGATGATGTTTGGAACTGAAGGAAGCAGTCATAAGCAGTTACTTATCAGAAGGAGTTGTGATCAGCTGGAGTCTGAAGTGATGCCTTTTGGAAGAGACTGAAGTTATATCGTGGATTAGTCTGTGGGAGCAGCTGGAGTGAATTGGACATTGGAGCTGAGATAATCAGACAGAGTGAAGAAGCTAGTGGAGCGAACGGTTATCAGAGCGGCAGAAACTATTAGGCTGAAGCTGGAAGGTGGAGAGAGTTCGTGGGGGAGAGGAATCCAGTGCAGAGTGATCAGCGCAGATGCGTGTCCAAGAGTGCAGAGGAGGATCTGAGACGAGCTAAGGCACAGACGAGAGAGGAACCCAGATGACAGCTAGAGCAAGACTTCATACTAATAAGGTGATACCTTTACTGTAATATAGTTTGCTTTACATTTAAACATTAACCTTGTCCTTACTGTATTGCTAATCCTTTTTCTTTCAGCGGTGTGCAGTATAATCCATTCCCTCTTTAGCTATTTACAGTCAATTACATGTGGATGTATTATAGTAATAAAGCTTTACAGAGACCCCGCAGATCTGTGTATGTGTCTATTCTCCTTTTACTCTTCAGGCTATGTGTTATAGTGCAGTATTATATTGTTATTGTTAATAAAGATACCCCAGTTCTTAGTGAACCAGTGTATGCCTTATTCTTATACAGTAAAGGTAACCTTTTCTTCTAGTCAGGTGTCATTGCACGAACGGAAGCGACCCCCGATCAGGTAAGTGATAACTGAATAATTAGGGAGAGAGGAGCCCTTGAGCTAGAGAATAAGTTGTACACCATGTAATTCGGCCTTTATCTATAATATTGTAGTGATCCCCTAGTGAATAGTGAGAGAAACTTCCCAACAGAGAGAGAGAGAGCTAAAGGTATTCATAGGAAAGTGATGGTCGTTGTGAGGCGGCGTTAATGAGATCACCAGGGGGGACACTGGTGTTTATACCCACAAGATTGTGGCTTGGAGATTATAGAGAGCATCAGGTGGGAAACTGATGTGTATACCCACAGGATTGTGGCTTGGAGATTATAGAGAGCATCAGGGGGAAACTGATGTGTATACCCACAAGATTGTGGTTTGGAGATTACAGAGAGCACCAGGGGGGACACTGGTGTTTATACCCACAGGATTGTGGCTTGAGAGAGCACTGAGTGTGTCAGTGTGTAATGGTAAGTTATTGGAACTGCCCCCTTCACTATGAGTAGGAGGATAGCATAGTCTGAGTTGCCGCGAGACTATAAGGTATGAGTGTAGTGTAGGGCATGGACGTCCTTAGTAATTAGTGAGTCTTCCTAGTAATCCCTATAGATTTAGTGGTGTTTCTGATGATATGAGCTTGTATATTGCTAATTCCCCATCCTCAGGTAGGTACCCAGGTGCCTGGATAGATGGGTCCTGAGGAGGGAGGTGGTTGCGTTTCGGCTGGGTTGGTGGTGCTCTGGTGAGCTGATTCTATCTGGTCCGAAAATCCGGTCGTTACAGTATCTCAGGGCCAAATGTAGGAAAAACCAGTCTATTCAGGATTTGGGGCCCGATGTAGGTACCAAATACCGGTCGGAAACGGCCGATTTCCGCCGTTTCCGACCGGTATTTGGCCTACTGAGATGTAGGGGACCTTTTTTTGTCCGATTCGGTATTTTACCGATTCGGTAAAATTACCGAATTGCAAAAATACCGAATCGGTAATTTTACCGATTTTTAAATTTGGGATGTAGGTGGGACTACTTTCAGTCCCACAGGCCCTTCAGATTCGGTATTTTAACACCCAATCCAATTGGGTGTTAAAATACCGAATCCTTGATCTCCTCGGACCCTTTTCTTCTGACTCTTTGTTTTCCCCTTTCGGATTTGATTCTTCAGATACAGGTGCAAGATCTCTTTCAGAGGTCAGCCTCACGTTCAGCCTTTTCCGCCTTTCAGGCCAACTTGCCTCTGTACTGTTCACTCTTCTGTTTCTTGTCGGCACAACTTGCTCATCACTGCCTTCAGCTTTTTCAGGGTCAAGATCACCTTCGCAGCAGCTTCCCTCTCCTGAGGCGGATTCTGTGTCACTGCCGTTGTGATCTCCCTCAGCTCGGTCAGATGAGTTACCAGCCTCTTCAGACGCCCCCACAGCTTGGCTTGTCCCCTCTAGTGGATCTTCCTCCACGGCTGGATTTCCTTCAACGAGAGGAGCTGTTTCTTCCAAGGGCGCTGGGACTCTTCGAGTGTGAGAAGCATGTATCCAGTTCGGCAATCCACCACACTTTACGGCAGTGTTCGTCACCAGGATAACTTGGAACGGCCCTCGCCAGCGCACATCCAAGCAGCTCTTCCTCACGTGCTTCCGCACCAGGACCCAGTCACCGGGACATAGGTCGTGACAAAGGTCTCTAGAAGCCGGGATTTCAGCAGTCTGCACCTGAAGAGACACAGAATGGATGACGTCAGATAGTCCCTTGCAGTAGTCAAGAATCAGATCATCTGTGATATTTAGTAAGGCTGCTGAAGGGACGGACGGCAATCTCATAGCTCTTCCCATCAACACTTCATGAGGTGAGAGTCCTGTCCTCCTGTCTGGTGTACTACGCATGCTCATTAACACCAATGGTAAAGCATCTGGCCATTTCAGGGACGTAGATGAACACACTTTCGCCATTCGAGCTTTGAGGGTTCCATTTATTTGCTCCACTATTCCAGAAGCCTCTGGTCGATAGCTACAATGCAATCTCTGGTCAATGTTCAGTGCAGAGCAGAGCATTTTCACAACTTCACTGTTAAAATGTGTCCCTCTGTCCGATTCCAAAGAGGTCGGGACCCCGAATCTAGGCACTAACTCCCTCAACAATAACTTTGCTACTGTGAGAGTATCGCACCTACGAGTTGGGTATGCCTCAACCCATCTAGAAAACACACATACAATCACCAAGACATATCTGAGGCTATTACACTTCGGCATCTCGATGAAATCCAGTTGCATTCTGTTGAAAGGCCCTCCAGACCTCCCAACGTGACTTAACGTGACTGGTGTCCTTTTCCCAACATTCATTTGTTGACACGTAACACATCTCTGAAACACCGCTTCCGCAGCCGTTCTAAACTTGGGATTGTACCAGGTCTGCCTAAACACTCGTATCATTGCATCCCTTCCCAAATGCACGGGACCATGCATCTGTCGAGCCATCGGGCTTACTAGTTCATTTGGCAACACCGCTCTCCCATCCGCTGAAATCCACAAGTCCAGGTCCCCTTTAGTACAACCAGAAGTCACCCATACTCTTTTCTCAAAATCAGACGCTTGTTCCTGCATCTTCCTCAATTCATCCCAAGTATCTGCCACTTCAAGTATCATGTTTAGCTCGGTCCCTTTATGCATGCCCTCAATGACTTGATCAGTAAATGAGTAGGCTTGTTCTGCACAATAGCGTGTAACTTCATCCGCATAACGGTTTCCCAGGGACACAAAATCAGCACCTTTGCTGTGCGCTGTACACTTCACCACAGCAATTTCTGTTGGACCCTGCAGAGCTTCCAGCAGTAGCCTGACAAAGTCTCCATTCCTGATAGGGGAACCTGATGATGTCATGTAACCCCTTTGAGACCACAACTGACCGAAGTCATGAACCACACCAAACCCATATCGACTATCGGTATATATGGTGACTCGAATTTTGTTGGCTGCCAAACAGGCACGCGTCAATGCAACTATCTCAGCCACCTGAGCGGAGTGTACTCCTTCTAAACAGGCAGCTTCGATTATCCCATGAATCGTGCAAATGGCAAAAGCCGCTCTTAACTGTCCAGCACTGTCTCTTATACATGAGCCATCTACAAAGAGAATTTCATCAGGGTCTTCCAATGGCTCATCGACAATGTCTGGTCTAGGTTTGGTGCACAATTCAGTCACTTCAAGGCAGTCATGGTCTTCACAATCATCATCTAAAACATTTGGCAATGGCATCAACGTAGCAGAGTTCAAAACCGAGCACCTCTTTAGGGTCACATTCTCCGCAGCAAGTATAACCTGCTCGTAGCGTGTGAGCCTATTGTTGGTCAAGTGCTGCGTTTTGGTCCTGGTCATTAACAGTTCTACTGAATGTGGAATGTGTACCACCAATGGATGTCCCATCACTATGCTCTCACATCTCTCAATGCTGACACCTGTTGCAGCAACGGATTTGAGACATCCGGGCAACGCTGCGGCTACTGGGTCTAAGGTAGCCGAGAAATAAGCAACTGGTCTACGGACACCTCCATGATCTTGGGTTAAAACTGCTAACGCGCAACCCTCTCGCTCGCAGCAGAACAATGAAAACAATTTGGTGTAATCAGGCATTCCCAGAGCCGGAGCACGACATAAGTCTTCTCTCAACTCCAGGAAAGCCATCATGCAGTCTGTGTCCCATGGTACCGGATCACTCACGTCCTTGAGCGTCAATTTCTGCAAGGGCTTCGCCTTCAGGGAGAAATTAGCAATCCACTGGCGACAGTAGCCAACCATTCCCAAGAACATTCTAACCTCTCTCTGCGTCGAAGGCACCATCATTTTCATTATTGCCTCTATTCTGTCAGGAGACACTTTCCTTATTCCCTTCTCTATCCTGTGTCCCAAATACTGTACCTCTGGGAGATAGTATTGTAGCTTGCTGGGAAATACCTTGTGGCCATTCTCTGCCAGATGGCAAAGCAATGGTGTCTATTCTACAGGCATCTTCTGTCTCTGACGCAACAAGGAGGTCGTCTATGTACTGTACAAGAACCGAGTTCTGGGGCAGTACTAGACTTTCAAGATTCCTTTTCAATAATTGATTAAAGATCGATGGGCTCTCTGTATACCCCTGGGGGATACGACACCATGTTAGCACGCAATCTTCCAGCTTAAAAGCGAAAAGAAATTGTCTCTCCTCATGTAGTGGTATTGAGAAGAAAACCTGACACAAGTCAATCACTGTGAACCACTCAGCCTGTGCTGGAATCTGAAACAATATCAATGATGGATTTGGTACCACTGGACAACATGGAACAACTATGTCGTTTACCTTTCGTAAATCCTGCACAATCCTGAACTTCCCGCTAGGCTTCTGCAAGCCCATAATCGGAGAGTTACATGGACTGCCCATTACTTCCTTCAGAATTCCCTGTCTAATCATAGATTCAATCACATGCTTTATTCCCGCAATTGTTTCCGGAGTCAGCTTGTACTGGGGTGTTCTTGGAAATTCTGCATTAGGTCTCACTTGAATCTTGACTGGCTCCACACCTTTAATCAATCCAATCTCCTCTCCTGTAAAGTCCCAAACTTCCTGTCTGACTGTCTCTCTCAAATCCCAGGGGAGTTCCTCCACCGTTAGTGCAGGATACAGTTCTGTGCACACGTGAGTACTTGCAACCTTAAAGGCAGCATCATCATCATTTGTTTCTAGCTCCACTCCCTTAGGTGTACAGTAGATGGTGCAATTGAGTTTACACAACAGATCCCTTCCCAGCAAACACACAGGACTAGAGTCGCACACCACGAACTGGTGATTGTCCCTAACATTTCCTATTTTTACTGGGACTGGCTCTGTCAGTGGGTTTGTCATCCTTCTATTTGCAACCCCTACAACCTGGATAGTTTGTCCGGAAAGTGGCAAGTTAGGAACCACCGCAGACCGTACAGTAGAGCGAGTAGCGCCCGTATCAACTAGAAAGGTGGTGGGGTGTCCGGCTACATCCGCTTCTACAAAGGGTCCCCTCTGATCTATTTCTAGCACTGCTCCTAAAGTACAATCTTCCCCTTCTCTCAGGCATCGCCCTGTTACTGGGTCAAAGTGGGTAATATTCGTCCCCGTCTACCAGGAGAGGCATCTGAAGGTATGTCTTGTTCCCTGCTGCAATCCTCGGTGGCTGGGGAACGGGAGCTCTAGGAGCGGAAGTCCCCCCTTTTGCCGCCTTGAGCTTAACTACTGTTGATCTCGGAAATTGAGGGGCCTGACTCTCCTCTTCCTCCTCCTGTACCTGATTTTCTGGGTTATGGGGACACTCGCGTCTCCAGTGCCCGATCTCGTGACATTGATGACACCTAGTTGTCTTTTTCAGAGTCGCCAGGTCTAACCTTGGCCTTGTGGACCATCCTCGCTGTCCCTTTTCTGACCGCCCGATCTTCTCCCTAATGTACCATTTCCAGACTGACCCTGTCCTCCCGGTTGCATCTGTACTAGCATCAGCTTATCCTTGAGATTCTTAGTCTTCGAGTCTATCTCATCACTGCAGTACCTTGCATACCTCAGGATCTCGTCTAAAGGTTTGTTCTGCCAACAAATCAAGTGTTGTTGTATCATTAAACAGATCTCGGGTCTCAGTCCCAAAACAAACTTAGACACAAACTGTTCCATGTCCTTCGGATCCATCACATCCAAGCCACTGCACTGCTTGAATATCTGCAACAGTCTTTCATAATACTCATGAACTGTCTCTTTCGGTTCTTGCCTAGTTCGGTCTATTTTCACCCAATCTATGTCCTGTGGTGGCACCTTTGTTTTTACCCACGTGATCACCTGCTCGTATTTTATCATTACTCTTGGGGAAGGTCCATTTGTGAGTGCGTCTCGTTCTGGCTCCTCTGTGGGCCATTCAACACTAATCTTACATGCTACCCACAGATCTCCTGGAACCACAATGTCAAACAATGTGTTCAAATCAGCCCACAGTACCTTCGAAATTTTGACAAACCTCTCTACCTGCTTGTACCATTCTACTGGGCTCTCTCTTAACTTGGGAAATGTATTCGTGAAAGCAGCCAAATCTCCCCTACTCCAGGGTACGTGCATATATCCTCCATGAGCTACTTCCCTCAAGAGGTATGCTTCTGCATGCATTAGCCCTGCTCCTGGAGGAGTCTCCATAGTGCTCCGCCTAACACTCTTCTTTTTTTGACCACCTTTCCTCCCATTTATCCAGTTGTATCCATGTTCGGATTCCCACTATTAGTTCTCTGATGTGGGTTTTTAATCCGATCGCCCTCTTCTCGTCTAGTTCTTGATCTGAGTACTGCAGCTTATGGCCACCCTGCAAGGCCCTTGTCCTGGTCAGATCCACTGAGTATTTGTTCGCTAGTTCCGTTAGCTTCTCGTGAGCTGTCCTAGCTCCGCGAGTAACATCTTTCGCTACAAACAACAGTTCATCTAGTTCGTAAAGTTCTATTCTTTCTAGAGGTATTGTACCTTCCACTATCTCCTCCACCTCTGATTTAAGTCTCAGCACATCTATTCTCCTTGCCTTTATTGCTGCCCTCAATGTGCCTTGACTAGAGGTTTCACTCGAGTCTCTCCCCTTACATTCCTGACTCACTCGTCTATCTTCCTCGGGTGTGTTATGGGGAGCACTTCCTCGCTCCCATCTTTCACGGTCCCAGTCTTGTCTTCTATCCGTAGATGCAGGGGGGGACGCTCCCCTATTTTCCTCTCCCCTACAGTCCCATTCATGCCTGCTTCCATTAGACGTACAGTGGGACACCCCCCTGTTCTCCTGACTTTCAGTGCCATTACCATCCCTAGACCTGTCGCTTTGGGTATCCGCGATCGTCTCCCAAGTTCGCAGATCTGGTCTTAGTTCTCTGATTGGTCTTGGCCGTGGCCCTCTCAAATCCATCGGTCCTCTTAGACCCCCCTGTTCTCTGGATGAGTCTGCCGATGCTGCCAAAGGGGTGCTCCTTTCTACAGGTCTGGACCAGTGGTTCCACTCGTCCGCCACATTACTTCTATCTTCGCTGACATTCCTTTCCCTATCTATTTGTGGCAGACTCTCGTTTTGTGTCTGTTCTGGGTTGTACACTGACACTTTGGGACCTATGGTGACAAGTACCGTAAGAGCATCTGGTAGCCTCTGAGCGTTGGCCCCCTCTTCACAGTGTACCTGCTGTACTGTGAATCTTCCCACTACTCTCGCTTCTGGGGTCCGTTGAGGTACCCCCTCACCTTCCACCGAGCCGAACCTGTCCCCTACTGGGCCTAAGTCACTCTCTCTTAGGATTCCACCGTCTACTACAGATGTCTCCCTTCCTGTTGGTGGTGGTGACCTCCCTTCTACTTCTGGATTATATGGAGGTGGTCTCTCCGACAACAGCCTCTCTATCAGACTGTCTTCTGTTTCACTATCATCATCCTCTGTACTCTTTTTCTGCGTTTCTCCTGCATTGACCAACAATGGGTACAGTCTGTCCCCCTCTATGGTCTGCACTCTCCACCTCTTGGCCAGTGCATCCCACCTCGCGTCCTGTACCGCTCTAACTGATCTCTTCACTCTTTCCTGTCTTCTATCCCTGTTCTTTTCGTGGGCTGCCCTGATCCATGCATTTAACGCTTCAAACTGTGTTGGTCTAGGCAAAGGTCGCAAAGAAGATATGGATTTAGAAAAGGGGGTGGTGATGAACAGAGTGTCTGAGTTAAACAGACCACTCTTACCCAGTCCAAAGATCAGGGCTTGATCCATCACCGTTATTTATCTCACTGCCCCATCCCAGCTCAGAACCTGGCTATATGCAAATCAGTCTGTCCCTGGCCCAGTGCATCATGGGAACAGGGCAGACTAAACTACCAAGCCAATTCTTCACCAGAAAGGAGACAAGCTACTGGGGACCGGTTTCTGGCATTTCAGCCTTCTTCGGCCCGGCTTGCTTGAATCCTGATGGAGCAGTGAGAAAGGGACTCATGTCTGAGTATACCCTGCCACACCTATAGTGGCCAAAATCGATTTAGAAAAGGGGGTGGTGATGAACAGAGTGTCTGAGTTAAACAGACCACTCTTACCCAGTCCAAAGATCAGGGCTTGATCCATCACCGTTATTTATCTCACTGCCCCATCCCAGCTCAGAACCTGGCTATATGCAAATCAGTCTGTCCCTGGCCCAGTGCATCATGGGAACAGGGCAGACTAAACTACCAAGCCAATTCTTCACCAGAAAGGAGACAAGCTACCGGGGACCGGTTTCTGGCATTTAAGCCTTCTTCGGCCCGGCTTGCTTGAATCCTGATGGAGCAGTGAGAAAGGGACTCATGTCTGAGTATACCCTGCCGCACCTATAGTGGCCAAAATCGATTTAGAAAAGGGGGTGGTGATGAACAGAGTGTCTTAGTTAAACAGACCACTCTTACCCAGTCCAAAGATCAGGGCTTGATCCATCACCGTTATTTATCTCACTGCCCCATCCCAGCTCAGAACCTGGCTATATGCAAATCAGTCTGTCCCTGGCCCAGTGCATCATGGGAACAGGGCAGACTAAACTACCAAGCCAATTCTTCACCAGAAAGGAGACAAGCTACCGGGGACCGGTTTCTGGCATTTCAGCCTTCTTCGGCCCGGCTTGCTTGAATCCTGATGGAGCAGTGAGAAAGGGACTCAGGTCTGAGTATACCCTGCCACACCTATAGTGGCCAAAATCGATTTAGAAAAGGGGGTGGTGATGAACAGAGTGTCTGAGTTAAACAGACCACTCTTACCCAGTCCAAAGATCAGGGCTTGATCCATCACCGTTATTTATCTCACTGCCCCATCCCAGCTCAGAACCTGGCTATATGCAAATCAGTCTGTCCCTGGCCCAGTGCATCATGGGAACAGGGCAGACTAAACTACCAAGCCAATTCTTCACCAGAAAGGAGACAAGCTACCGGGGACCGGTTTCTGGCATTTCAGCCTTCTTCGGCCCGGCTTGCTTGAATCCTGATGGAGCAGTGAGAAAGGGACTCATGTCTGAGTATACCCTTCCACACCTATAGTGGCCAAAATCGATTTAGAAAAGGGGGTGGTGATGAACAGAGTGTCTGAGTTAAACAGACCACTCTTACCCAGTCCAAAGATCAGGGCTTGATCCATCACCATTATTTATCTCACTGCCCCATCCCAGCTCAGAACCTGGCTATATGCAAATCAGTCTGTCCCTGGCCCAGTGCATCATGGGAACAGGGCAGACTAAACTACCAAGCCAATTCTTCACCAGAAAGGAGACAAGCTACCGGGGACCGGTTTCTGGCATTTCAGCCTTCTTCGGCCCGGCTTGCTTGAATCCTGATGGAGCAGTGAGAAAGGGACTCATGTCTGAGTATACCCTGCCACACCTATAGTGGCCAAAATCGATTTAGAAAAGGGGGTGGTGATGAACAGAGTGTCTGAGTTAAACAGACCACTCTTACCCAGTCCAAAGATCAGGGCTTGATCCATCACCGTTATTTATCTCACTGCCCCATCCCAGCTCAGAACCTGGCTATATGCAAATCAGTCTGTCCCTGGCCCAGTGCATCATGGGAACAGGGCAGACTAAACTACCAAGCCAATTCGATATGGTCGCTTTTAACTGGTACAACACTTCATATCTGAATGTTCCGTACCTAGGAAAGGTCAATTGCTCACTCCCATCAGTCATCTTACACCAGTTCTTAAGCCACAGTTTGGTATGTAACCCAACATTCGTAGCCATGTAATGGGCTGGCGTATCCTCGGGTGGAGCCTCTTCCCCACCCCGAGGTTCGGGCCTCTTTTCTCCCGAAAAACAACTTCGCAATCCTTTTAAACATTTCATGATGAAACCCACAACGTTTCCTTGTTTACTATTCTCGTTTACTTCACAATGACAATCCACCAATCCCAGCGCGGCTCTTCCCTGATGTCACTCGCTTCCCGCTAACCGCCCAATCTCAGGGCGGCTCCACACTAGCCGTCCTATATCAGCACGGCTCTTTCTGACGTCACTCGCCTCCGTTTTGCAGTAGTTCCCCTCCTTCCTCCGCTCATCTCTCGGTCATGCATGCGTCCCAATCATACACTTGAAATGATTACTTCCGACCAAGCAACCACTTCCTTTGACTGTACGGCCACAGTCTAACTGTAATTGTCACCGCCTTTGCAAATGTCCGTCCGTTTAACGACCAGACAATCGCTTCTCTGATAGGTTACATACACACGGCAACTTCCGACCAGCGTCCGTTACCCACGCATTCACACATTCGTTCCCCCTATCTCGGTCCTGCGGGCGATCAATGGTACCTCATGACCCCCTTTCACTGGTCGACAATTACTGGAGGTGTTCGATACACCCGAACCACTTAAACTCTCCTTGAGCTTAAGATTTTCACCGGTTGCGCGTGCTCACAACCTGATCTCCTTTCACACTACAGGCATTCAACTCCGCTAGACAATACAATTCAACAACACAATGCACACCGCAATCTAACACGCATGACCCTTTTCATACTCACTCTCTTACGACCTGCTGCTTTCTGCCGCACCGTCACTCTCCGTCATCTTCCGTGGAACGCCATCCTCCGTCCGCTGCTCTATGGACGCACATCTCCAGAACTCTATGGGCCTTGGGGAAATCTTAACCTACTCTAGATCACCCTCACTCCAGAAGATAAACCATCCTACTCTGCTACCAACTGAAAAGGTGGGATTTTATCTCTAGAATCAGAATAGTATTTCTAGAATCCCGCCACAGGTCGACTGGAACTTTTTACCTGTCATAGAGTGTAGAAGGCAATCTATCTCAACATCATAATGTTAGTTCGAACTATCCCCATTGCTTTCCCCAAAGAACCACTGACAAAAAGTCAAGTTTAAAGATTTATTATAAAGCCAAAAGCAGTTGTGTATATAAACACCTCAGTAAGAGATTCAGAAGATAAACAGGCACTAATACAAACATGATCCTACGGAAAAGTCTCAATCGACTAAGAAATAATACGAGTATCAACTCCAAGACCACCAGACTAGCAAGAATCGCTATAATCTGGGTTTTAGTAGGCATCGAAGAAAAGAAGAAATACATCCAGATTAAGCTGTCCCTACACTATACTAAGTGACATCCCTACTTAACAGAGTTCCCTCCTAACAAAGGTGTCAGCCGTGGTGACTTCCAAAGAGGCTCACTCACTTGGTTCGGATTTAGCCTAGGAACCCATTTCGCATAGGAAAACTCTCTGCCTACCCAGCATCTTTCTTCACCCTCATGCGCATCTGCTCTGCCTCCTACCGGGGTGCTGTCCCTAATACAAACACCACAATATGGGCGACACGCCCTGAGGTACGCCCCTCACAAAGGTATTAACTTTCAAACAAACTTCATTACGACATCTTCATCCTTGTTCATTGAAAAACGTCCTTGGGTCCCAGAGTCTTCTCCTCTTGAAGTTGCTTCCCTAAATTCCACAGCCACTCCTCCATGTCTGGGACTACCATCCTAACGCTCGTACACAATGGGCGCTTCTCTACTATCTTATGTTAACCTTGCACCTGCAAAGGAACGCACATAAATCGATTCACAGTTCCATGCTACTTGCAATTAATTTTCTAAAGCAACCTTCTAGGAAAGACATTTCCATGATTTAATGTTAAGTGAAACATTCTTAGTTCGGCCTACACAATCCTCTCTCCCCCACCTGGGCCTCTGCACGTTTCAGGATATCACATTCTAACGTTGGCAAACATTTTCGTTCATTAGGCCTACATCATTATAGCAAAAGAATACATTTTCTAACTAAACACTTCTATGTCGTTACATGAATACAATAATGAATTTCTAAATATGCATTTAAATACATCAATGACTATTCGAGTATCTTTTAACTGAATTAATATTACACTGCAAACACATTTCTAAGGCCATATGGCATTAGTATTTTCAAAACACTTTACGTTACAGCTATGTAAATTCTAGCACATGGTTTCATAGCTCTGTGTCACATTAAACGTGATTATGATCCTCTATATATGCGGGTGCTGATTGCTCATGAATATGGTGCACCCCTAAAATTTCGAACACAGTTTTGCGCTCTCTCAGATTCCTTACTGACAGGGGAGATGATGTGTTGATTCCTGACTGCGTGGGGAGGTGATGAGATGGTTTCCATACCTGCTGTCTCTGTTCTTTACTACTGGGCTACGTAAATGAAGATAATGGCGCCCAGGTGTGATACGTTAAATATCCAGACACACTGGGGTTGATGCGGCTAAACAGGTGCTACATTGATCTTCCAGCCATGAGCAGGTGATGCATCACTTTCTTCAGCCACACAGCAGGGCCTGTGTCGGAGTCGGAGTGGGTGTCTCATACATTGGAGACACAGTGCTCAGGGATTGGGCTGCAGTGATCTTTTCAGCCACACGGCAGATGCTGCATCGATTCTTCGGTCGCACTGCAGTGATGTGTTGGTTTTTCAACAAGATAGCAAGACTGTAGGAAAAACAGGTGCTGATGTTCGATGAGTCGATTTCTGGGCTTCTTTGCATCAAAACCACCTCCAAGGGCCCAGAACTGGAATTGGCACCACTTGGCAGGTCAGAATTCCCAGCAGAGGAGTTCAGGGGCTGCAGGTGAAGTTCATGAGGGCCCTGGGACTAGTTAACAGGAGGTAAGCACACACAAGCCCTTGGAGAACCTTGGCAAGCAGGATACAGAAAGCAAAGTCCAACCTTTTCACTTTCCAAGACAGAAACAGCAAGCAGCCAAACACAGCAACAAGCAGAGTGGCAGTTCCTCTCCTGCAGCTTCTCCAGCTCATCTTCTTGACAGAATCAACTCTTAGTCCAGAAGTGTTCTGAGGTTATGGTGTCACAGCTCCAGTACTCATACCAGTTTTTGCCTATGAAGTAGGCAAACTTCAATGGAAAGTATTTTTAGTGCACAAGTCCCTGCATTTCCCTGACCTTCTCCAGACACTTCAGAGGGTGGAGACAGCTTTGGGTGAGGACAGGCACAGTGACAACTCCTCCTACCACTAGATCAGGAAGGCCCATCAGCCTGGTGATGGGCCATCAGAATATGCAGGGCACACTTCAGCTCCCTTTGTATGACTGTCTAGAGTGAATGCACAAACAGCCAAACTGTCACCCTTCCTCAGACGTAGATTCCACAGGCAGTCGGAGGCACAGAATTGTAAGGCAAGAAAAAGCCCACTTTCTTTCTTTTCCAGGCCTGCTCTGGCTGACTGTTTTAGGGCCAAGCCCTTCTTTGAATAAAGCTTTCAAAAGTGGCATTTTCAAACATGCCATTTAAAAACCAACTACTCTATAGATGTATTTTTAAATTGTGAGTTCAGGGACCCCAAACTCCAAAACTCTCTCTCTTCCCAATGAAATCCTATGGAAGAGATAGTCCTTGCAATAGTGAAAAATTAAATTGGCGGTATTTCACCATCAGGACACATAAAATACACCAGTACAGGTAAAACCTTTCACATCCACCGCACCCCGCCCATGGGGATACCTTGGGCCATGTCTTAGGTGTTCCTTACATGTAGAAAAGGGGAGGATTTGGAGCTGGCAAGTGGGTGCACTTGTCAGATCGACATGGAAGTTTAATACTGCCCACAGGACACTGCAGTAACAGGTCTGAGACATGGTTTCAGGGCTACTCATGTAGGTGGCACAATCAGTGCTGCAGGCCCACGATCAGCATTAGAATTACAGTCCCTGGGCACACACAGTGCACTTTCCAGTAAGTCAAATATGACAATCATGGATAAACCAATCACCAATACAATTTATACAGAGCATATGCACTTTAGCACTGATCAGCAGTGGTAAAGTGCCCAGAGTCCTACAGCCAACTAAAATGGGTCTGAAAAAATAGTAGGGAGAAAGCAAAAGGTTTAGGGATAACACTGCAAAAAAGGCCAGGGCCAATAGGCCATCATTAAGATTGTGCAAGTGTGTGCGTGACTATATAAAGCTTAAAGACTTTGCTGTAGAAATGGCAAAAGACTTTGTCCTTTTCTATCTCGCCCTGGATGGCACTGTGCTAATCCTATGCTTAAAGACTTTGATAGAAAAACAGACATTTGAGGTGAGCAGATCTAGAGTGTCGCTGGTGTTGAGAGTGCTATAACAGGAGGTGCTTTCCACCTAAACTTGACAACTACCCAGGGTTTTCTCCTTCTTTTTTGCATAATTTATGTGTCACTCTAACCCTGAAAGGGTGTTGTTTTGACTTATACTGGGTGCTCCCGTGTGTCTGGACAAAGCTATACCTCTCTGAAGAGCTCTAATTAGAGCGAAACACTGTGTCAGGGGTTGCTTTTACTCATTTCAGGTTGGCTTGAGTTGGTATTTTACCAATTCAAAGCTGTAATACTGTGCTTGGAGTGATAAATGGCTTTTGTCATTTTACAGCTCGGCAAGGACTGCACTGTGCTAGTCCTATGCTTAAAGACTTTGCTGTAGAAATGGCAAAAGACTTTGTTCTTTTCTATCTCTGCCTGGATGGCACTGTGCTAATCCTATGCTTAAAGACTTTGATAGAAAAACAGACATTTGAGGTGAGCAGATCTAGAGTGTTGCTGGTGTTGAGAGTGCTCTAACAGGAGCTGCATTCCACCTGAACTTGAGGACTACCCAGAGTTCTCTCCTTCTTTTTTGCATAATTTTTGCGTCACTCTATCCCTGAAAGGGTGTTGTTTTGACTTATACTGGGTGCTTCCTTGTGTCTGGACAAAGCTATACCTCTCTGAAGAGCTCTAATTAGAGCGAAACACTGTGTCAGGGGTTGCTTTTACTCATTTCAGGTTGGCTTGAGTTGGTATTTTAACAATTCAAAGCTGTAATACTGTGCCTGAAGTGATACATGGCTTTTGTCATTTTACAGCTCAGCAAGGACAGCACTGTGCTAGTCCTATGCTTAAAGACTTTGCTGTAGAAATGGCAAAAGGCCTGGAGGGCACTGTGCTAATCCTATGCTTAAAGACTTTGATAGAAAAACAGACATTTGAGGTGAGCAGATCTAGAGTGTCGCTGGTGTTGAGAGTGCTCTAACAGGAGCTGCTTTCCACCTAAATTTGAGAACTACCCAGAGTTCTCTCCTTCTTTTTTGCATAATTTATGCGCAACTCTATCCCTGAAAGGGTGTTGTTTTGATATATATATATATATATATATATATATATATATATATATATATATATATAGAGAGAGAGAGAGATACATATATTTCTCTCTCTCTCTCGCTCTCTCTATACACACACACACATTTACACACACATATATATATATATATATATATATATATATATATATATATATATATATATATATATATATGTCAGTGTGTGTGTGTGTGTGTGTGTGCACTCTTTCTCCCTCCCCCTTTATGATGGCACCCAAAGAAATAGTTTATTTTCAATTTTGCACAGCGCTGACACAGTAAGGTTACAACTGAGCACTAATAAAACATGAAATTATCAAACACCCCTGAGATCCCGGCATGTAAAACTGCACTTGTATCCCACAGCACACATTTTATAACGTACTACAAATAAGTACATTGGCATAATACCACATCATTGGTACCAAAATGATGGTTTACATATATGAACAAGAACAGTGCCTGCATAGCTTTTAGAACATTTGCATTTCTTACTTTGTGTTCTGTTACGTGGAAGGTATGAGTAAATGCTTATTGCAACAGCAAGCTGACTGTAGAAATGACACTCAGGGCTGGTTTTAGGGCAATGCAACAGGTGCAGCCGCACTGGATGCTGACCTGGAGGAGGGCACTGGCCTCAGGGGGGCAGTGTGTTAGCAATAATGTAAGATTTAAAAACACCTGCTGAACAGTTCCTTATGGGTCCAGCTTTCAGTCAGGAATACAAATGGCAAGATAACTTGTGATTAATGTTCCTGCTAGAGAGAGAGATTGGAGTTCTGTCTAGTGGCAGATTTCACTCGCCATAAAGTAGAGAAGAGGGTTGATATGCCTGTTGCTAAGAACAGATCTGTATGATATGTTGATAGCTGAGTAGATTAGTGAAGCCAGTCTTTACCAGGGCTTCAAAACAAGAATGCATGTAAAAGAGGGGCTTTGGAGAGATAAGGGGCACTTTTGCGGGGTGTCAGCGAGGGAATCAGAGGAGGAGGTCATGGGGGGCGCCAAAAAAGATTGTTGTACCGGGCGCCACCAGAGCTAAAGCCGGCCCTGGGGACACTTGCTCCAGGGCGGGTAGAGCAGCTGAGCAAGAGCAAACTGGAACACCCAGGATCTCCTGGCTCCTCAGTAGTCGCAGCCGGCATGACTCTTGGGTGGAGGGGCGGTAGGTCACGCAGGGAGTCGTGCAGGCAGGGGAGAGTTTAATTTTTTTTTTAAAGAAAAATTAAGTTACCTTCGCCGGCCCGGTCCTGCGTCGTCTCTGCTACTCACAGGAAGCAGGCAGCCTCCCTCCCCTAAGCCAACCACAACACTGCAATGGTAGCATTGGGATCTTTTGGGATGCCGACCACAGGCGTCTATGGGGAGGCCATTTTGCCCATGTAGCCTACATGGAGAAAAGGCAGTGTGTATGACTAGTTTGGTCGACCATGGGGCTGACCAAACAGTTAGTGCCCTTAGAGTGTGCAAGCTACTCCTTCCCTGCCCTAGAGCAGAACCACCCACCTGCATGCCCCCAACTAAACCCTTCTGCTTTCTCGCTATGCAAGTAGCAAAAACATAAAATGGTATTTATAATACCATTTTATGTTTCTGCTTCACGCACTGCGAGAAAGCAGTGAGTGGGACGACGCTCCTCCACCCACATGGATGAGCCGCCCTTGCTCCTCAGCCTATGCAGCGCTGCTCTTCTACAGAAAGGAACACCGTCACATGCGGAGGAGGGACCACTGATAATTCTGGGGCCATCGCCACTGCGTCTGGGAGAATTTCGGATGTAGGGCATGTGCAATTACAAGGCCGACTATGAAAATTGTTGAAAACTTGTGATTGTTTTGGTAATATTGTTATTGTTTACATTTAAATATTGCATACTCTGTTTGTCTCTCTGTTTTATGAAGATAATTACCTGTTGGTTATTATATGTATACTTATGACAAAAATTAATACAGAAATGCAATACAAAAAAAAATTGAAAATTGTTGGGAACGACTTCCCAGATTGATGGCGCTGGCCTTCACTAATCAACACCAAGTCAGCCGCGGGCGCTGCACGTTCCGTGTCTTTCAATGTTTTAATCTTGTAATCTTTGTAGTAGGAATAGCAGGCCTAGGTGGGTTCTGCTTGCATACTTCTACACGACAGAAGGATTTTAGACAATATATTCTTGGAGAATGCCGGGCCCCGGGGGAAGCACAGTCGCAGACTAGTCTTCCCCCGGGGTCATTCGCGCAGGATAGGGCAGGCAGGGGAAGGGGAGGAGTTAGGGGGTGGGTATATAGGCGCAGGGGAGGAAGGGAACTTCCTCTTCCTGCGCCTGGCACCATCGGGAGGGAGAAAGAAAGGGAGTCCAGTGCAGAGCTAGTTTTCAAAAAGTTTAGCGTAGTCAGGGACCCTGTTGTTTCGTTCGGCGTCGGGGGCTGTTTGCACGCCAGCCGTTTTTTCCTTCACACGCCTGAAGCGTGATATTCGGCACGATGTTGGGCGTGACGTCCGAGGAGGTCCGGGCGGCCTTATTGCTGCTCGCGCGGGCTGGTCGCGAGGATCTACTACAGCCAGGTGTGTTGGGACAGGCGTGGGTGGGGGCCACCAGGGGCACGCGCGCCGCCTCGGCCGGTGTTAAGGCCGCAGTTGTGGCCTGTCAGGAAGACGAGCCAGACGCTCTTGAGCATGGGAGCGATCGGAGGGAGGGCGCAGCGCCCAGGGACCCGGCGAGGGGCGGGAAGCGTAAGAGCCTGCCCCCGCGGGCCTTCCCTCCGATCGAGTTTCTGCCTGGGGCCACAGGGGCTGTTGTGAGGGGCGCGGCCCCCACGCCTCAGCTTCTGGGGCCTGTCCACGTGCCGGCCGGTGCTGTGGTGGGGGAGGGGCAGGGGGATAGCCTTGATCGGCCCACTTTGGTTACGGAGGGAGCTGTGGGGGGGCACATGACCCCTGAGTTAGTCGAGAAGCCGGCCCCCCCCCACCCTTGGGATGGACCTGAGCGGTGACACTGTGAGGGCGGATGATGGTCAGAAGGAGGAGGCCCCCATCGACCTGTCCACTAGCTTCAGGGCTGGCACACCTGCCCCGGCGAGGCAGGAGGCGGTGGGGGACCCTGGGGACCGGGGTGGGCTGTCCGCCCTGGCTTCCATGGGAGGGGGGCCTGGCTGGGTGACTGGGATGCCCCAGGTGGGCTTCTTCCCCCCGGGGGCTGAATTTTACGGCTCCTGCCCGCCCCCCCAGATTTGGGGCGCCACTTCCTGGGAGGATAGGGCCAGGGGGGAGAGGATCCTGGAACAGATCCAGGAGGTTAGGTAGGCAGAACAGACCAGGGCCAGAGTGGGTGCTGTCTGGGGCCATGAGGTTGAGGGCCCACCCACCCCGACCTCTGAGGAGGAAAGGGAAGCAGAGCTGGAGGAAGAGCTGAGGAGAGTCAGGGCCAGAAAGTCTGTTCAGGACCCCCCACCCCAGAGAGTTATGGCGGGAGTAGGGACGGCCAGGACGGCTTTGAGGCCCGATGGTTCTGGGGCCCGCTCAGGCTGGAGCGACCTGAGGGGCGGGAGGGGATCCAAGCTGGCGGCTGTCGGCAGAGCCCGGGGGTGCCTGGCTGGGCGCAAGATGGCTCCAAAACGCAGGACGGAAGCAGCAGGGTAGTCTGCGGCAGCTGTCCCTCCACCGAGGGCTCGGGCTCCTGCGGCACGTGTGGAGACTGGCATGCGTGTGCATGGGGGTGTGCAGAAAGGCGGGAAGAGAGCTGTGAAGGAAGTGGAGAGTGTGCGGGTGGATCTGGAACCGGTGCTTGAGTTGGATTATGGCGCGGAGAGTGATGAGCTGGAGGACAGGGAGGTGCGGGATGACTTGGTAGGCTTAGGGGGCGCTGCGGACAACGGCGACCTTGGTGTTTTGCAGGCCCCGGTGTCGACGAAGACCAAGGCCGGGACGGCAGCGGTCCAGGTGACCGTGCCCAGAGGACGGCCCAGGGATCGGAACACGGCACTCACAGGTGAGGGTGCCTGGTGGGCAGCCTGGGATGACGGTCCCCAGGGGGGGAGGGGCGTAAGAGGACTTGCAGGTCGGTGGGAGTTGGCGATGGTTCAGTGCGGGAGGTGGAGGTGGAGAAGCCATCGGGCGGTCCACCTGAGGATGGTGAGAAGGTAGACGGTAAGTCAGTGACATTGGGGGTGCAGACGGACAAAGGGGAGGGTAAAGAGGAGAAGGGAGTGAAGGTGCCGAAGAAATTGCCATATATGGGGCTGGCTATGCCATTGGGTTCACATCTCTCAGAGAAACTAAGGGCTCGGATTTGGAGGCATGAATTTGTGGATGTTTTTAAGTTACTGCAGGCAAGGAGGGGTCCAAGGAGGAGGAGTGGGAGCTGACGAGGCGCCCTAGGGTGCCGGTGACGATGGAGAACTGGACGTTAGCGTTCTTGATTTATGCCAGTATTTACTGCGAAAAGTATTTGGACAGGGCGATTGCGCTTTTCAAATACATGGACATCATTCGCAAGGCCCAGATGCAGTTCGGGGGTTTTGCCTGGCTGAGCTATGACGAGGAGTTTAGAGCCAGGGTCAGTGCGAATCCTGAAAAGAGTTGGGGGGAAGTTGATCAGGAACTCTGGGTTCAGTGGATGGCGTTGACGCACTCCACTGCGTTCACACACACGGCCAGCGGCTTGCCGGTTGTGTATCGGTCCTTTCCGCCGCGTTCCGCCCAGAGCGTGGCGGCTGGAGGCACGTGCCCAGAACCATCGTCTCAGGGCAACAGTCCAAGCCGGGGGGATATTGCACGGGGGCCTGTTGGAGCTACAATAAGGGGTATTGTTCCCGGTATCCCTGTAAGTTCAAACACGAGTGCTCAAATGCGGCGGGAAACATGCCCTTACTCAGTGCCTCACCCTCACCACACCCTCGGAGCAGTGGAGGAACACCAGGGGGCGGGGCCACCCTGGACCGAAGGGCGCCTACACCGGTTAGGGTGGAGGCGATGGCCCCGTGGCTCTCGTGCTACCCGGATCAGGAGGTGGCGGCGCGACTCTTCTGGGGTTTCACGGAGGGCTTTAGAGTGGGCTACCAAGGTCCCAGGGAGCGCCGTTGGGCCGACAACTTGAGATCTGCGAAGGAATTGCCGAGTGTAGTGTCTGCTAAGTTGAAGAAGGAGGTTGAGGAAGGAAGGGTGGCTGGCCCGTTTACTGACTGGCCTTTGGAGGATCTGATCGTCTCTCCATTGGGGGTGGTGCCGAAGAAACAGGAAGGGGAGTTCAGGATGATACACCATCTATCATGGCCGGAGGGCCAGTCGGTGAACGACTTTATTGCAGAAGAAGATTCTAGAGTGCTCTATGCGTCGGTGGACGATGCAATCCGTCTGGTGAGGATGTGTGGGACGGGAGCTGAATTGGCGAAATGCGACATCAAGTCAGCCTTCCGTTTACTGCCTATTCACCCGGCGGATTTTTCGCTCTTGGGCATGCAGTTTGGGGGGGGGGCATCTACGTGGACAAGGTTTTGCCCATGGGGTGCGCCATCTCCTGTACTCTTTTCGAGCTGTTCAGCACTTTCCTGCAGTGGGTCATGGTGCGAGTCAGTGGGTGCCGTGAGGTCACTCACTACTTGGATGATTTCCTCTTCCTGGGGAGGGCAGATTCCGGGGATTGCGGCAGGGCCCTGTCACGATTCCAGGAGATGGCCCTTCAGTTTGGGGTGCCTCTGGCGCCGGAGAAGACGGCTGGTCCCAGCTGTTGCCTCACGTTCCTGGGGATCGAACTGGACTCGGTGCAGTGGCTGGCCCGCCTCCCTGCGGCCAAAGTGGCGGAGATACTGGCATGTCTGGACTGGGCGGTCGGGGAGAAACGGATTCCTTTGCGAGCGGTTCAGAAACTTCTGGGTTTCCCTAACTTTGCATGTAGGGTAGTGCGGGCAGGGCTGACGTTCTGCAGGCGGCTCGGCATGGCCATGTCGGGGGCAGTGATTCCACATCACAGAGTCAGGATTTCCATGGGAGTAAGGGCAGACTTGAGGACCTGGATTACATTCTTGCAAGACTTTAACGGTGTGTCCCTGGACTTTGATGAGGAGAGGGCGGTCTGGCAATGCCAAATTTACTCTGATGCGGCTGGGTCAGCGGGGTTTGGTGTTCTCTGGGACGGAAGGTGGTGTGCAGAGAGCTGGCCGACTCCATGGCTCAAACAAGGGAGGAGCATTGCTTTCTTGGAATTCTTCCCTTTACTGGTGGCACTGGAGGTGTGGGGGGAGGAATTTCGAAACAGGGCTGTGCTCTTCCATGTGGACAACATGACGGTGGTGGAGCTGGTGAATAATCAGAGGGCAAGGGACCTGAGAGTGCTGCGGCTGTTGCGGAGGTTCATGTTGGCTTGTCTGCAGTTGAATGTGGTGTTTCGGGCTAAGCATGTCCCTGGAGCGAATAATGACATTGCGGATGCTTTGTCTCGTTCGCACTGGCAGCGGTTCCGGCACCTGGCACCGGGAGCGGATACATGCAAGACCGAGCTGCCGGCCGGCATCTGGGCCTTGGGGGAGTGAGGATGATTGGACTGGTGGAAGGTTCACTGGCAGAGACCACGAGGAGGACATATCGTTTGGCATGGTCTGAATTTAGTGCTTTCATGGGCTGGAACCTGGATGGTGTCGTGGGTGTTGAGTCTGAAGTGGAACAGGGGCTGAGACGTTTTGTGTTGGATTGTATTGATAGGGGTTTGACTGCGGCTACAATTTCTGGTAAATTGGCAGGGATATCCTTTTACTGTGTTCTGTTTCTGGGTTTTGATCCGACCAAAGATGTGATCCTGAGCAGGATGTTGCGGGGATGGGGCAGGGAACGTGGGAACGTGGGAATGGGGGGGGGGGCAGGCTGCGGGAAGCAGTTACTTTTGAGTTGTTGGTCCGGCTGGTTGGGGTGTTGCCGGAATGTTGTTACAACCTGGTTGAGGTTGGCCTTTTCCATTTGTGTATGGTGTGGATGTTTTTTGGGGCGTTCAGGGTGTCTGAGTTGTTGGGTACAAGGAGAATGGCTGGCAGGTTGTTTGAGGAGATTTGGGTGGATGGAAGTCGCCTGGGTATTTGGTTGCGGTGCTCGAAGACTGATCAGTTGGGCAGGGGTAAGTGGGTATGGCTGAATGAGACGGAGGGCGGGGTGGTATGCCCTGTGTTTGAATGGCGAACTTTCCTGGGGACGGTGAGTGTGGCGCGTGGGGAGATTTTTTGTCACGCATCTGGCACGAGAATGACGGCAGGCCAATTGTTGGCGGTGTTGCGGAAGGCTTTGCGACGGTTGGGCCTGGATGCGTCTGGTTTCGGGACTCACTCTTTCAGAATCGGGGCTGCGACAGCTGCGGCCAGGTTGGGGTGGTCCTGGGATAGGATTAGGAGGATTGGGCGGTGGAAGTCACGCTGTTGCGAGAGGTATGTGAGGAAGTAAGGTGGTCCCAGGCAGGATGTTGGTTGATTCATGTTGTTGTTCCTGTTCTAACATCTTTTTCTTCGTAGGTTGCGTGGGTGGACCGGGCAGTAAGACGGTGACATGGATTGTTGGGCACTCATTCGTGCATTGGGCGTCCAAATATGCGGAGCAACAGGTTAACGGCCGTAACCTGGGACTGAAAGGACACTTGCACGAGGTACAATGGTGGGGCAGGCAAAGGTGGCATGCGATGGGGGGCACTACTGCCCTGGCTCGGGAAGATGATCCCGCAACGGGATGCCCTGATTTGTTGATAATATACCTGGGAGAAAATGACTTGGTGCAGCTGTCAGGCTTGGCGCTTTTACAGCTTATGCAACGGGACCTGGAGGTGTTGAAAGCCAGGCTTGCAGGGACCTGCAGTGCCTGGACAGAATTGGTCCCCAGGAAAGTGTGGAGAGGGGCAATGAAGCATGGGGCAATCGAAAAGGCACGAAGGAAGCTCAACAGGGCTATGAGACTTTACTGTGGTGACAAGGACATTAAAGTAATTGCACATGGAGGGATTCGACCCGAGGAACCTTTAGTTTTTAGGGACGACGGGGTGCACTTCTCCCAGCTGGGCAATGCTTATTACATGATGGAGATGAGAGATGTGGTGAGCAAGTTATGGAATGAGGCTATCTGGTGTCGCAGGGAATGAATGCGGGGTGCGTGGTGCGGACTGGCGGTCCTTTGAGGGGGGGTGGGGCAGTGAACCGCCCTACAGGGGGTTCACTGGTTGGCGGTACTTTGAAGGGACAGGGGGGTCAAGAGCGGGCACACCCATCCCTTGGGGGGAGTTCGAATGGCGGATAGAAGCATGACTGGCAGGACGCAAGGAGTGGGCTGGATGACAAGTGATTGAGGGGCAGGAATAAAGCATGGTATGGAGCTTCTATGGCTTTGTGATGAGATGGAACGAGTGAAACGAATGAGAGGGGAGTGTGAGTGGGGGTTTGATGTTATTAACTGTTTATGTTTATTGTTATGTACAGATTACGCAGTTCTGGTCTAATAAAATGGCCTTTTACGCTGACACTGTGTGGTCTGTTTATTGCGCGATGCCGGGCCCCGAGGGAAGCACAGTCGCAGACTAGTCTTCCCCCGGGGTCATTCGCGCAGGATAGGGCAGGCAGGGGAAGGGGAGGAGTTAGGGGGTGGGTATATAGGCGCAGGGGAGGAAGGGAACTTCCACTTCCTGCGCCTGGCACCATCGGGAGGGAGAAAGAAAGGCCACCCACCCACCCACCCGGCAGCTGGAGGTGTGTTTCGGGTCGGTCTATAGCGTTGCCAGTTTAGGCCAGAGCTGCTTTAGGCGGTACTTTGAAGGGACAGGGGGGTCAAGAGCGGGCACATCCATCCCTTGGGGGGGAGTTCGAATGGCGGATAGAAGCATGACTGTCAGGACGCAAGGAGTGGGCTGGATGACAAGTGATTGAGGGGCAGGAATAAAGCGTGGTATGGAGCTTCTAGGGCTTTGTGATGAGGTGGAACGAGTGAAACGAATGAGAGGGGAGTGTGAGTGGGGTTTTGATGTTATTACCTGTTTATGTTTATTGTTATGTACAGATTACGCAGTTCTGGTCTAAAAAAATGGCCTTTTACGCTGACACTGCGTGGTCTGTTGATTGCGCGAATCTGCTTTGTAAAAGATGTATTGAATAGTTTATATATTGCCCTTCTTGTGACTATGTTTGTATTATTGCATTTGGCAGGGTAGAGATGGGCTTGAGTGGGAGTGATGCAGGACAGCTCTCTGATCGTTTGGAGGTGGTGGCGGCGGGCGGGGGGTGGAAGTGAATATGACGCAGGGACATAACAGTGGGAGGCCTGTGGAGCAACGGACAGCAAAGCAGTAAATATGAATTAGCATATTAATAGAGCAGGTGTTCCTAGAGAATAAATGCATTCGCAACTAGGCATTCATCATACGGTCATTTAGAGGCCTCAGTCACGAATATGTGCGTCTCCATTTTTATTTCAAATTTATTGATCGAGTTTATCGATCCATATTAATTATTTACGTAAAGGCTACTGACTTATTTGCCTTCTGGCGTTTTATTAAATTTGAAGAAAATGTGTATGATGCGCTATAACAAACCATGTTTTTTTTCTCGCGCTTTAGACTTAATACACAGCCAGGGGGGCAGACAGGCAGCTTGCAGATAAAACGCCTGTCATGGAGGCCGTCTGTCTCAAGTTCAGAATGACGGTGGTCGCCTTGCGCGACCTCACAGTTGGTGCCAAAATCAACGGTGTTTTGAAATGTTCGTGCTGGAATTGTATCCGCTGGGCTTCCATAGCAGGGCCAGGCAGCCGCCTCAGTCGGCTCGCGCTCCCTGCTCTGTCTGAGAAGAGTTATGAGCGCGGAGGAGGGTCTGCATTGCTGATGAACATCCCCGCAACGCTGCCTGCTGTCGGAGCCGCAGCTGGCTGCACTAATAACCCGACGCCGGGGCCCGGCGCTTGTTCGAATGCAGAATATCACCTACGCATTCCCAATGGAGCAATATGTGGCGTGGTACTGAAACCAATCTTGGTGTGTCCCCCCTCCCTGGGCTTCTGGTACATGTCAGAGCATCCAGAGCCCGCGCGCCTCCATCAGAGCTGCTGCCTGCTGCTGTAATGGATGTTTTTACACATCCACTCACGCTTTAAATGCATTTACGGTTTCCAGTGCAAGATGGATAGATGTGAACACTGGTTTATGCTGCTGTGCGTATGTTTAAGCGGACAGGCGAGTGCTTTTGGTAAGTAAATCTTCATGTATGATAGACATGTGTCTTGGATACCCAGACACTATTGTTTTTCTATTATTTTTTTTGCATGGCAAATAATTGACGTTGGCAGCTGGCAGAGCAAAATACGGAGAATTGAAGTAAAACAATATGTTTCATTCATTAATAATATGCACGCTACATAATACAGTGAGCGTTTAGAAAATATAAGAAAAATGCATTCCGTGGTACAACTACATACTCTTTCTCTGCCTCAGCGCTATCCTATGTGTTTGCCTTGGTATCTATCCATAAACATTGGCTTCACTGCACAATTAGTTCTCCTAGTGCATTAAAATAAAATGAAGCTGCTATGGTAAAACGTGTACTTCGCGAAGATTAAAATGAATTCTTTTGTAATTGAGTAGCAAGTGACTGACAAGTTGTTCCTGCCTTTGATAATTATACGACCGGTGCGTTTTGAAATTGATAGTATGGCAGGTTTTCTTATAGTTCTTTGGGAACTTATTTAAGAAAGGCACTGAAAGTACATGCGAGTTCCTAATATTGCTCATGTCGCAACGAAGAATAAAAATGTATGCTGTCCTTCAACTTAGTCTTCATTTGCATGATCATACAGCTAATAAAAGGCGGGTGTGTTTATTTCAAGAGGATTTAAGGTACTATTTTATGAACTTCAAAAAGGAGTTAGTTGTTTTCACGGAGATCTGGAATAACATTGTGCATTAGTCTGTGCTTGATTCAATCCCACTCTTAGCAACCTGCAGTTTAGTTATAGTAATTTACCGTCCAAATTTGAGCCTTAAGCATTTTTTGGGCCCCAGGCAAAACGTATTTTCATATCTTGCGGCCACCTGTTCGGAGCAACGAAATTTTTTTTTTTTTCTGCTAATTCAAGCCAAGCATCGTGTATATATATATATATATATATATATATATATATATATATATATATATATATATATATATATATATATATATATATATATATATATATATATATATATATATATATATACTAGCAGCCCTTCCCGACCTTGTCCGGGAGCAATCAGGCTTCCCCGACCCCCGCCTGCCCAGACATTGCCCAGCAGCCCGGGCCCCCGGCCGCTCCGTCCCCCGCCTGCCCCGTCCCCCGCCTGCCCTGACATTGTCCCCCGGATGTCACAAAGGCCCAGTGTTGAGGTGTTCTGCATAAAGCTGCATGGCAGATGCTGTAAGTCCCCGTCCCCCGCCTGCCCCGACATTGTCCCCCGGAGCCTTTCCTCAGCCGATGTAAATTGTACCCTTCTGTTTTGTTGTAACTCCCCATCCCCCGCCTGCCCGACATTGTCCCCCGGAGCCTTACCTCAGCCGCCGCTCCTCAGTTCACCGCTCCTCCTTCTGTTTTGGTGTAAGTCCCCGTCCCCCGCCTGCCCCGACCCCCGCCTGCCCGACATTGTCCCCCGGAGCCTTACCTCAGCCGCCGCTTCTCAGTTCACCGCTCCTCGTCGCTGGTCACCGCTCCTCCCGCCGGTCCGCTGCTCCTCACCTCCTCCCCGCGCCATGTCCGCCACTCTTCACCGCTCCTCCCCCGCGCCATGTCCGCCGCTCCTCCGTGCGCTCCTGGACGCCGCTCCTCCCCGCACTCCTGACGTCAGCACGCAGGTCGCGGCCGGCGCTACTTCGAGGGGACTACTTTTTTTATAATGTACATTTTTTAAATATAACTTATTTTTTAACTTTATATAGCCTATGTCCATCTACACACCCTGAGGATTACAACGATGTATCGGGTGTGTGGATTGGCGCTGTGGTTCCCGAGTTTACCCGCCTCAAAGCCTCAAAGTTCTTCCTTTATAATAGTAGTATAGATATATATGTATATGTATATATATATATATATATATATATATATATATATATATATATATATATATATATATATATATGTATATCATGTGATCAAGGGCAGTCCCTGCCCGAAACGCGTCATGCCTACCTGAACTGCTGACAAATGGATAATAAAAGTTCGCTGTGACACTCTGCTGAATCGTGTGGTGGTCCGTTACTTCTGTGGTCTAAACTGGGAACAGAAATTGCTCCATATATATATATATATATATATATATATACATGAAAAGTTTCGAGCTGATCCGTCAAGCAGGGGCCGAGAAAAAAGGGTGGGGCCCCAAAATAAAAGTTACCCATGCATTTTCCCGTAGACTTCTTTACACAAGGCTACAGCAAAAACTGCTGAACGTAACTACACCAAATTTGTCAAGAAGTTAGATCTTGGTCTACAAATTGTACTTTTCGTGACTTGGTCTAAATCTGTTCAGTCTTTTTTGAGATATTAAGGGTTATAAGTTATTGTATGTCTGGATGGTGGGGGGGGGAGGTGGGAGCACCAATTTCAAAAATAGAGTGTTATGATTGTTCTAGGTAACTTTAATTCCGTTGGGCCATCTCGCTCCAGCAGGAATCAGACTCCCGCAGGAGCAAGCACTCTGATTGGCTGCCAGCAACATGAGAAAAATGTTGCTGGCAGCCATTACAGGACCCGGGGACTCAGTACGCTGTCCTGAACATGTTTAACAATCATTTGCAATGCAATAGGTCCCGCATTACTGATAGCTTGAGGTATTGGCATTGCAAATAATAATGCAACAACAATAGCTCATACTTTCAGTAATGCAAGACCTAGTGCATTACAAATACTTGCGTAGTAAACCAGGAACCAGCATTGCATATCTCAGTGCAGTGCCACAAGCTGCTCCTAGAGGTCCCTAACTAGCAAGGTACCAGCATTATATGTCTCGGGCAGTACTGCAAGCTGCTCCTAGAGGTCCCTAGTGAGCAAGGCACCAGCACTGCATGTCTCTGTGCAGTACCGCATGCTGCTCCTAGAGGTCCCTAGTGAGCAAGGCAATAGCAATGCATGTCTCTGTGCAGTACCACAGACTGCTCCTAGAGGTCCCTAGTGAGCAAGGCACCAGCACTGCATGTCTAGGTGCATTACCGCAAGTTGCTCCTAGAGGTCGCTAGTGATCATGGCACCAGCACTGCAATGCTAGGTGCAATACTGCAAGCTGCTCTTAGAGGTCTCTGGTGAGCAAGGCACCAGCACTGCCTGTCTCGGTGCAGTACCGCAAGCTGCTCCTAGAGGTCCCTAGTAGGCATGACACCAGAACTACATGTCTAGGTGTAGTACCGCAAATTGCTCCTAGAGGTCCCTAGTGAGCAAGGCACCAGCACCAGACCTCTTTTGGTCACATATGGTATTGCACCCTGCAGAAGATATTGTAAATCCACCCTGCCCACAATGCATTGCATGCAAGACAGTATTACGAGTACATTCAAATAGCTATGTCCATATATACAACTAGTTGCTTTGAAATGTCACAAAAGAATTATTATACTAATTTCGGATTAGGTTGTACTCTGATGAAGGGAAAGTTATAGAATGACTCATATAAATGTGAGATGTTCTAGTGAGCGAAGTAACCACTGCCAGCCCAGCTTAGGACCAAGTGTGTGTCTTGCCTGAAGCCCTTTTAGAAAACAGTGCCTTCAGACTGTAATTAAAATCTAGGGAGTAACAACACATGTAACAGGGGGTCTCCACATGGGAGGTTACAAGAAGAGATAATGTGGTACCAAGGAGGGACTATTAAACCTATTGACCAATGAAAAGTCACCATTTACAAAGGACAGGGACAGGAGCCAATTAAAAAGATGGGCGAAAAGTGGGCAGAGCTTTATGCCCATATCCTGAATACAGCATGTCTCGAAGAGACAGCACAAGTGCTGCCTAGGCGAGACCTAAAAAAATATATAAGAGGACAGGGTAGAGATACCCCTTGACCACTTAGGACCGGCAGACCCAGAAGGACTCCCCCTGGTATAGAAAATAGAAACCTTCACAGGGGTCCCACTGATACTTGGTCCTTTTAAACCAACAAAGAAGAAATTGGCACAGAAGCTGAAATATAAAAGTAACATCTTTATTAACCTCAAATGAGTGAGACTACTGCCTTAGCAACTGAATGAGGCAGTCTGAGGAGTACAGAAAACAGAGACCTTATATATGCTTAGGGTTACATAGTCAGAATAAGACCAAGGGGCAGTCCTGGCACATGTAAGCATGCAAAATAACTAATATGGGCATGCAAGATCTGCTTGCTCAACAAAGTGGGAGGAGAGTTACTCCTCCATACAGCAGCAAAAATAGCCTGACAGTTCTACAAGAAGAGCAGGTGCATTCTACTAGCTAGGCCCTTCTGAGCATGTGCGAAGGTGTAAGATGCTAAATATAGTTTGTTTCTAGGCAGATTACAAGAGCAGTCAACACTGAGGGAGGACAGAGCACATGGCGAGCACGTGGCAACACATGGCAAACAAGATGGCTGCTAGAAATACAAAATGGCTTTCAGCTCATGCTAACAAATCCCTGCAATATTTAACACTGGGGTGAAAAACAAAGAAAACTATAACAACTGTTGCGATCCCGTGGCACTCCTGCAAGATCATAAAAACAAAATGTAAGCTTTTGGGCTAAGCATACATGTAATATATTTATTCCATCAAAACTTGTGACTTTTCTGATGAAGGAGTTTGGATTGCCGAAACGCGCAAAGACTTGATTTTGTGAAGAAAATCTTAACATACTAAGCCATTACCTTTGCTTCATAGTGAATGCTCATATGTAACCTAATGAGATGATTTGTTTGCAAATAGTCACTGATTATTTACAGTCTAGATTAGCCTTGATCGAGAAATGTAGGATATAGCAATATTTGTTATTATTGTCTATATTTGTTTATACATGTAGTGTGATTTTTTGTCTGACTGAACTTATGATTGCTTTGTTGCACCATGATTTTAAATGACCAGAAATTCTGATGGGACTATGAATACCTGTACACTACTGTTTTAGATTTGTAATTATCGTCCAGCCAGTTGCTGGTATAACAATAAAGTATGTCTATTTTCATATTCATGTTTGCTTGTCCCATATATATGTATTGTGAATTTTAATTCGTTGTTATTTGCCAGGGTATTTTTTTGTATACAGTGCCTGGGAGATGAGGTCCCCAGGACTTAACAAAGCTCAGGAAGGGGGCATGTAACCCCCTCCCCTTTAATAATAAAAAACTGCCTTGGGGAATGGGTTCCCTAGGGCCTACTAAGGGCTGGAGAGGGAGGCACGTTGCCCCTCCGCTTTAAAAAAAACAACACAAAAAGGACAATGGGATATGGGTTCCCCAGGGCCAGGGCCTAATAAAGCTCCGGTTGGGGAAGGGGACACTTGGTCTACCTTTCCTTTAACAAACGAAAGGACTAGGTGTCCCCAGGGCCCAATCGACTTACTAGGTTTGAAGAGGCCATGTGGCCCACCTTCTCTTTAAAAAACATAGGCCCTGTGGCCAACTTCCTGGTTTTAGCTATAGACGTATGGTAATAAAATATTACTTTTACAAAAAAAAAAAACGAGTAATTCACTGAAAAAAACTAAGTTTAAAGTAGCATTGTAGTTAGGTGGGATAAGAAAGCTGTTTTTGGTAAAATTTAAATAAAAAAACCTTAGAAAGTCACTTAAACACCAAAGGTTAAAATACCGTTATAGGTAGGTAGATCTTTTAACAAAAAAAACACAGAAATTTACCAGTTATAGTTAACAGCACTAACTGTAATCTGCACCCGCCATGCACTGCTTATGATCTCACCTATTACATCACTCATAACATGTTCAATGTCATCATTTATGACATTTCTGATTATATCTCAAATGACAAAATTGACTAAATCACTGATGATATCATCCAAGCTTCTTTTGTACACATTGATTTATAACTGGACATAGCATTAGAGCTCTGAAAATAACCACAAAATAGCTTAGAAAAATATGAGGCATCATTAATGCCAGTACAGAAATAACCCCTTAGGTGTAAAAAAAATGGGTTATGTGCCACATTGACACTATACCATACACTTCACGGGTAGTGTAGTTCACATTAACAATCAACCACAGATATATGGGAAACCCTCATTGCATACTGTGTTCAATCTGTATACAACTGTTCAGAGAAAGCCAAGTTCCAAAAAATACTGAAATACTTTTCCAAAACAAATGCCCTGCTACGGACAGCTTTTATCTGTGTCAAACCCCTAACAGTCACCAAACCTACATTGACAAATGAAGTTGATATGAGTAGAGAGGTGGATACTAAAAACAGTATTCACTCTACGGAGCGAGTTTATTTACCCTGTATCACAGTGTTGGCAGACAGTGAAAATCTCATGATAAATGCACTAGAGAGTATTAGAAAGTATCTATTAAGAACAGAGTACACCCCATGCAACACTTGGCGAAAAAGACAATAATTGCTTAAAATAAGCAACTTCTGAAGGTGCTTAATTTTATACTACCTACAGCCTTCACACTGTGGTGGAAACGTTACAGATAGGCCATCTTCTGAAGCAAAACAAAGACATCCACATAGCTTAATATCTGGTGCACACTGTCTTCTATGTTAAGCAGTAATTTGTCATGCTGAGACTATTCTGTCTAATAACTCAAGGGTTTTTACAATATATTTATTTATTGAGTTTTATTTAGCGCTGGCTAGACCCGGAGGTTTCAGAGCCCTTTACATGTGGAAGACACATTGGTTCAGAAAATGGTTACAAAGTTACATTAGTTACTGGAGTGTAGTAACAGAAATTACATGAGTGCAAACGCATAGCATAAACATGAGGAAAAAATAGGAAAGAGGAGAGCAGATTAGGGGAGAGTAGGAAGGAATAGGGGAGGTGGACGGAGAATAATGGAATGAAGAGGAGGGGGAGGGTGTAGGAGGCACAATGGGGAGACGAGGACAAAAAGTGTCCGACATCCAGCCGAGTGGCTGACAGCCGAGGGGTGAACCAGAGCCAAACTCCTCTATAGCTGCGTGGGACAGCTCCACCGGTCATCGGTCAAATGTTGCTCGGGCACTGCAGTACATACAGGAAGGTTATAGTTTCCGCCTAGGGGCGCATACTCCAAAAGCTCCAATGAGCTCGACGGTCACGTTGTACGGTGCCGTGCTCCCAGCGGTAATGGGATAAAAAACCCAAACCCAGGTGAGACTCCCTAGTCGCTGTGGACTCTCTCAGTGGGGTCTCTAAAACTCCAGGGCATAAATGCTGGATCTCTCCCCAACAAGGGGAGAAGGAGTGCTTTGGAAAGGGGCCCACTCATGGAGGCCATTATTAGCAAATTGGTGTGTCAGATGTCCCCACTTGGCCAGACCTTGCCCCCTAGTCTTCCTTTGTGAGCGCCATTTCTCCTTCTGTGTCCTGTTGTGCACTTGTGTCTTTTCTCTCCTTTGGAACAAAGTAACTGGACACTATATTGGCAGTCTTTTTTGGGGGGAAATAAAGGCGGTCTCCCTCTCCTCTATGGTTTATTTCTCTGGTGGGGTTACTGACCTCACTGTGCGCGTCTTTCTTGCGTGTTAGCCGTTGGCTCCCTTCCTAAGGACATGTGCGCGTCCTGTTTAGTTGCAGTGGTGTGCGCGCACTTTCTTCTTGCTATTATTTACTTTGCGATGGTTTACTTGTGCATGTCCCCTGTTTTTGCTACACCACACCACATCAGCCATCAGGCTGCAGACCAGGCCCCAGCGCCAGTCTCTGCAGGGTTCTGCTGAGTAGACGCCCTTCTTGGTCACACCTCCGCTTCCCTCAGCTCCCTGCTGCTGCTCTGCACACCTTAATTCCGCCGGTTTGCGGCTCCGGTGATCTGCTTTAAGTGAGTGTCTCATTGCGGCTGGGGGTACACGTCTTACCTATTTTCATGCCAGATTATTTCCTATAGTCATATTATGTTAGTATCTTTCGTGTAGCACTCCTATTGATCCACTCACCATTGATCAGATTATCTTATTCCTGGTGAGTATTGTTATTCATAATTATTAAAAGGTTCCATACTAAGAAATTTCTGCGAATACCAAATTTATTTTAAAATAAATGATTAGTTCTTTATATCATTATTTAAAGTGGGCATGTTATTCTTCCCTGATTATTTAATTAACTTATTTATTAAATTGTTTAAATTGGTAATAACTCAGTTTTTCATGGAGAAGTAGGGCCTAATAACCTTCCTCTAATTCCTGGGTCCCTTGAATTTCCTTTTTCTGTTTCAGTGGAATAAGTCCTCTTTCTGTGATTGTTGTGAGGGGAGAGCTGATTGCGACCTCATTTGATGGATGTTGGAGATATGGTGAAGTTGCTAATCCTTTTTTGGTTCCTGGAGATTTTTTGTTTTGTTGTATCCTTTCTCCTTAGTCCTCTTTCTATGATTGTTATGGGAGAGGATAGCTTAGAACTCTGCTATTTTGCTGAATCCGAGTAGCTCCACAAAATGTTGGGACAATAGTGGCAGAGTATGGTGGTTGGGCTAAAATAGGGCAGCTATATGTTTTGTATGTAGAATCTTTCGACTGTTGTAAACTCTTTCTGCAGAGCCTTAAAACTTGCATGGAACATGGTGGACACAAGTTATCAACTATCACCTGCACACAGGGTTACTCTTCAATACAAACATTTAAAACGTGTTCAAAAACTTTTACACTCCTATGATGCATTAGGAGCACATGCATTTTGTTAACACCCATCAGCTGGACACAGGCTGTACGAAATTAGGTAGAAAAGTAACACGGTAGCTGACCGTCACTGTGCAAACTGTAAAACAAATTAACACACTCATTGGATGATACCAGTGATGTAATCAGCGATGTCATCGATGTCATTTGAGATGTCATCAGTGATGTCATAAATTATTTCATAGAACATGTCATGAGTGATGTAATATGTTAGGTTAAAAACATTGCATGGCAGGGCGCAAATTATAGGTAGCTCTACTAACTATAACTTGTGAACGTCTGTGTTTTTTTAATTACAAAACGTTAATGTTCTCACTGACACACTCACCTAACTATAATGTTACTTTAACCTTTGTTTTTCTTCAGTGGAAAAAAATTGTTTTTTATACACACACACACACACATATATATATATATATATCACTCGCGAAAAATATTGCAAAATTTTGTAAAATGTGATTCTCTTCATTAGGATGTCAATGAAATGGAATTGATGGCAATATTTAAGAGTTTTACATTACTTTAGTTTTTAAGGCTTTTATGTAACTGAAGTATAACCCATTTGGACAGTGTGCATAGGTGGTGAGACCATTGAAGAATATATCGGAGACAATTAGTTCACTGTAGAATGCCCATGCAGGGCGGGATATTGTGACAATGTAACCATGCAATATGAAGTGTTCGGCCCATTCAGGGCTTGATTACGGCGATTGGGGAAATTGCGAAAATGCAGCATTGGGGTGAAGTCAATGAGCCATACAGGGCTTAATTATTGTGATTTGAAAATTGGTATTAACTGATTTTAATCATGCAATATATTAATACTGTTAAATTGGCGAAATCAGAACAAGAATGTAATTGTACACTGTGCATTTACATATTTTCATATTTTTGAATTTTTCATTTGATCTGCTATAACATGTTACAAAATGGCGCCACCATTTTCCAATGGGCCGCTGGTCCTTTCTTTGTGCCAGTGACACTGGTTGATGATGTAAATAAAAATGGCCGTTGTCGGCGTGCCCATTCACCATTGAGAAAGGCGACTGCCGAATCGCGTCTGGTGTTGTAGGTCAGGAAATAAACGAACATCCTGACTTATCCCCCGTGAGTGCTTGGCTTTTGTATGAGGAAGGTATGTTTATATATATATATATATATATATATATATATATATATATATATATATATATGTATACATATGGTTGCAGCGTGACCAAGGGCTTTCCGCCCGAAACGCGTCGCTGGTTCTGTTTTAATCTGCAATAAAAATTACCATCTTGCTGAATTGCTGGTCCGTCCCTCTTCCTTGCTGGCGTGGAGGCAGTGTCTGCGAGCGCAGAGCAGGCTGGGGAGGAGCCTTTCTTCATATATATATATATGTATACATATATATATATGACACACACCCACACATATATATACATATACATCTATATATATATATATATATATATATACACACACACATATATACATATACATATATATATATACATATATGTATATATATATATATATATATTCACAGAAAAAACCATAGGTTATAGACCATATATAGTTAGGAATTTGCATTTACAAAACCTTGAAAATTCACTGAAAAAACCATAGGTTATAGACCATATATAGTTAGGGATTAGCATTTAAAAAACCTTATTTTATTTGCACAAAACCATTGAAATTCCATATATAGTTAGTTGCACTAACTATATATCGCGGACCCGCAATCCACTGCTAATGATGTCACATATTACATCATTCATGACATGGTCAGTGACATCACTGATGACATCACTGATGACATCTCAAATGACATCACTGATGACATCACTGATGACATCTCAAATGACATCACTGATGACATCACTGACATCTCATTTGACATTACTGATTACATCACTGATGATATCATTTATGTGATAATACATCTTCAGACTCTAATATAACCTTTGATACACTCAGTGTAAACAGGCACTCACAGACTGTCACACATCCATGGAGTTACTCACACACCTATTCAGTCATGCAAAGAATCAATCACATCTCCATTTCCTTAACTATACAGTTATACACACCTTACTTATTCAAACATATACTAACACATATTTACTCTCTTATACAATCCTTGATACAAGTTCACAATGATTCATACAGCCACTCTCACATTCACTGACTCTTATGTTCAGTTATTTATATATGTCAACTCTCACATGGAGTGTGCTTTACATATGTACTTACTTTGACATGTAGAACTGAGATATCCATTCACTCACCAATATACTCATGCACACAGTCAACTGTCCATACAGCTGTTTCTACATGCACTTTTGAACCCATACACCTAGGGAATCAACCGCTCACACATCTATGCACAGAGTTATACACCTCCCAGCCACCCACACACACACTCAGTCTCCCATACAAATACTTGGGCAACCATTCAATAACCCATATAGTTACTGATATAGCTACTGATTTAAACATGCAGCAGTTTACAGAAGAACATAAATATTGATTGCCAAATTAAGACACTTTAATCACTAACCCATGCACTCAGTGAGACACATTTAATCATTCTCTCATACAGTCAGTCATGCACCTACTAAATCCTTCATCCAGACACTTATACATCCACTCATTCTTCAATATGTAAGACATATTTTAACTTTACAGAAACATACAGTCACTGGGTGTTGTCATCAGTGATGTCATCAGTGATGTCATTTGAGATGTCATCAGTGATGTCATCAGTGATGTCACTGACCATGTCATGAATGATGTAATATGTGACATCATTAGCAGTGGATTGCGGGTCCGCGATATATAGTTAGTGCAACTAACTATATATGGAATTTCAATGGTTTTGTGCAAATAAAATAAGGTTTTTTAAATGCTAATCCCTAACTATATATGGTCTATAACCTATGGTTTTTTCAGTGAATTTTCAAGGTTTTGTAAATGCAAATTCCTAACTATATATGGTCTATAACCTATGGTTTTTTCTGTGAATTTCATTGGTTTTTTAAAAGCTAATATCTATAGCTGTAAAATATATTCTTTATTAAGTGACGTATCACGTAGCCCGTGAGACGCCTCATGATGCATCGCATAACCGTGACGTATCGTCTCTGCAGCGCAAACCAAACCCAAAACGTAAGCGCGCCAGAACACGCTTAAAGATATATATATATTTTTTAACCTTAATTAGACAAAATCCACACGTGCACATATCACAAACGTTCAAAAAACACAATATGTCGGACTCCCGTTACGCTGCCGGTTAGCTGCCCGGTTAACGTACCAGGAAGCACCTTTACCGCGAAAATGGCAATTTTTTTTTTTTCACCCCCCAGGGAACTTTAATAGCCCCCTCATCAATCCTAGGGGTTCAGGAGGGGTCTGCCTTACCCCTTTCATTCATTTACACCTTTTTTTTTTCCACCTCTTGTCTCTCGATCCCACAGAGAGACAAGATGGCGGCCGCTCCAGACTGTTTACAATGATAACAGCCAATCAGCTTCTCCTCAGACTCCCGTTACACTGCCGATTAGCTTCCCGGTAGCTGCCCAGTTAGCTGCCCAGTTCGCGTACCAAGACGCGTCTCTACGGCGAAAAAATCGGATTTTTTTGTTTGTTTTTTTTTGGCCCCACGTGGTTTTATAATATCCCCCTCATAAATCCTAGGGGGTCAGAAGGGGTCTACCTTGCCCTCTTTCCTTCATTTCCCCCTTTGTTTTGGCCTCCTCTTGTCTCTCGATCCTACCGAGAGACAAGATGGCGGCCGCTCCGGACTGTTTACAATATTGACAGCCAATCAGCTACTCCTCAGACTCCCGTTACACTGCCGGTTAGCTTCCCGGTTAGCTGCCCGGTTAGCTGCCCGGTTCGCGTACCAAGACGCGTCTCTACGGCGAAAAAATCGGATTTTTTTTTTTGGGTTACACTGCCGGTTAGCTTCCCGGTTAGCTGCCCGGTTAGCTGCCCGGTTCGCGAACCAAGACGCGTCTCTACGGCGAAAAAATCGGATTTTTTTTTTTTTGGGTTACACTGACGGTTAGCTTCCCGGTTAGCTGCCCGGTTAGCTGCCCGGTTCGCGAACCAAGACGCGTCTCTACGGCGAAAAAATCGGATTTTTTTTTTTTTTTTTTGGGCCCGGCGTGGCTCTATAATATCCCCCTCATCAATACCAGGGGGTCAGGAGGGGTCTACCTTGCCCCCTTTCCTTCATTTCCCCCTTTGTTTTGGCCTCCTCTTGTCTCTCGATCCTACCGAGAGACAAGATGGCGGCCGCACCGGACTGTTTAGAATGTTGACAGACACCGGAGAGCCAATCAGCTTCGCTTTGCAAAGTTCCGATACGCGAAAAGTTCGCTAACCGGATCGCTGCCCGGAGCGCTGTTACAGATATATATCTTGATTTAAACGTTAATTTCTCAAAATCCACTGAAGCACATATATTGAGACCTAGCAAAGGCACATCGGGCTAACAGTCCCTACAATTTTGCCAAGTTTCGTGAAAATCCATTCAGCCGTTCGGGCTAAAAGTGAGTCCAACCGCCCTATGGAAATTAACATGGGAAAAACGCGTTTTGGGACCCCCCTTTTTTCTCGGCCCCCCCTTGACGAACCCCCCCCAAATTTTCAGGAGCTGCTCAGAAACAAAATGTGCCATTTTCCTGAAAATTTCAGCCGATTCCGTCCACAAACGCCAAAGTTATTAGACATAGAATTTTCAAAAGTCCCATAGGAAAAAAATCCTGACTATATATACCTACTGGCTATCGCCAGTAGGTAATATATATATATATATATATATATATATATATATATATATATATATTTATATATTTATATATTTCAAATTACAGATGTTTGTGTAGTGTAAACTGGGACTGTATAGAGAGATTAAGTAAGGTTTTCCTAAATATAACGTACCCTTTTTCATTGAATGTGTATAAATATATATAATATATATTACCTACTGGCGGTCACCAGTAGATAGTTATATTTAGGACCTAGTTTCCATAGGAAATCCACAACATCCTATTTGGAATAACTTTAGCGCCGGTTGACGAATCTTTGCGAAATTCTCCAAGAAGATGGGGCGCTCCGCTCCGATCCTGAAAGTTTCGGGGTCATTCGTCAAGCGGGGGCAAATAAAAAAGGGGGGTCGCAAAACATGTTTCCACCATGCAATATTCCATAGGGACGTTCAGCCGCGGCTACAGCCCGAACTGCTGAACAGAGTTACACCAAATTTGGCAAAAAGGTAGAGTTTGGTGCACAGTTCACGCTTTTTGTTAAATGGTGTAAATCTGTGCAGTAGTTCCTGAGAAAATCAAAAGTAAATCATAGATATATGTGTGGGCGCGTAGGGTACGCATATTGTCCGAGGATTATGCACGTACCGTTACGAGCACGAGCTGCCTGCTAATTGGCTGTCAACTGTCTGTCAATACTCCAAACCAGGAAGTGTTGGCAGCCATCTTGTGTCTCAGTAGAAACGAGGCACAAGAAAACTAAAAAACAAGTGCGCAAAAGACGCAAAGGGGGCAGGGTAGAAACACCCTGACCACTTGGCCTGCTCAGCGGGTCCCACAAGGACCCCCAAGGCCCCCCCCCCAAATTTTTTTTTTTTAAAATCACGGGATGCTTGTAGGATACGTGTATTACGTGAAAAAAATAATTAAAACCGAAGCCTGCTTTTTTTAAAATTAGCCCCCGGGTACCGTCACCCCCCGGGCTTTAACATTTTGTATGCGGGGGCTCACGGCCCCCCCGCAGCCCCGGGGACCGCCACCCCCCGGGGCTTCTTTCTTTTTTAATTAAAAAACCAGTGTGGGTGGGGGGCTCAAGCCCCCTCACACGCCCTGGGGACAGCCACCTTCCCGGGCACTACATTTTTAAATTGGGGGGTCCTTGATGGACCCCCCAGCCACAGGGACCACCTCCCCCCGGGGTTTTCTAATTATAGCTGTGTCCCACAATCCACACTCTAAGCATCTTGAAGAAAGATCTGGATACACTCAGATGGTCTCTGTAAATGAAATGGCAGTTTGAAAACTAAGGTTTTTCTAAAATGGTGGATAAGATGCAGTTTTGAAAAAAAGAAAAGAAATGATTGGTTGCTTGACAACATTCTACACTGAAAACTAGGGTGTATTTTTCTGTTTTTTAAAAGCATGATTCTTATTGGTTAAGAAAATATGATAGAAAGGAACGTTACATAAGATAAGCTGATATGCTGAAAATTCAAGCACACTTGCTGTTTTGATTACAAACATTGTGTGATGAACCTTTGACCTGTGTGCTCAGTTAAGTGTTCCATGAACTATTTCTATGGTAACAGGCAGAAGGTAGATTGGGTGTAGGGATAAAAGGTATGTCAGTTGGAAAGGTTTCAAATGTTCAAGCAATAGAAACGTGTGTTTGCTTTTGAATTAATATGGGAAGAAATGTGACTTGTTATTTACATGTATATGTGTGTAGATTGAGTGTGTAGTTTGAGAGTGAAAGTTTGCTCGCTTTAGTTGTTATTAGCTCCTGGGGGGGCCAAGTCCCGGGGGCAAAGTGTTTATTGTAGTGGGGAGCCGGAGGAACCTTATTTTTTAAATAAAATAAAAACCTGTGGGGGGTTTTGAGCCCCCCCACACGCCCCAGGGACCACCACCTCCCCGGGGCACTACATTTTTAAATTAGGGGGTCTGTGACGGCCCCCCCAGACCCGGTGATCACCACCTACCTGGGGCTTTTTTTTTACGCTAAAGTTAGGGTGTGCGTACCAAGCGCGGCGCTCAGCGCGACCTCGGATGTGCACCAGTTGGGTACGCGTATCGTACCCCATATGCTTCCCGATTTCTAAGGCATCCGGTACGCGTATCCTAGCAAGAAACTATTTTAAAATGTATATATTTTTCAGATATCTATCAAGCTTATGTGTTTAAATGATGGTTGGTTGTAAAAAGAGGCTTTGTGTTTATTGGTACCTATAAGTAAGTACCTATGCAGAGTCTAAAGTTGTTGAGGAGGAGTTTTTTACAGTGTGCTTAACTTTTGACTTCTGTGGTCAGATGACTTTTGCATGATCTGTTACTATGGTAACAGCAGAAAGCAAATTGGGGGTAGGGTTCAAAGTTGTCAGATGGAAAGGTTTCAAATGTTTAACCAATAGAAATGTGTGTTTGCTTTTGAATTAATGTGGGAAGCAATTTGATTTGTTATTTACATGTATATATGTGTAGATTGAGAGGGAAAGTTTGCCATTTTTTGGTTTCGCTACGAACAGTGAAATACAGAGATTCTGTATAAGAAAATCTGGTGTTTGACTGACATTCTTGTTAATCTACAAATCTATTTGAGAGGTGAGTTGTTAACTTGGAAGGGGATGTATGTGGTGCATTTTGTATTTAATATGAGTAATGTGTTTATCCTGCTAAAGTGCAAGGATTAGTTTAGTTGTGTAGAATCACATTCTGTGTTTGTCTGCATTTGGATAACCATTGTGATAAAAGCATTTGGTAAGTTAATGTGTTTGGTGAGTCAGCTTTGTACAGTAAAGTACAGTACTAAAAAAATGTAGAATGTGTGCAGTCACTTTTCCAGTTCTAGAGTAGTTAATAGTGTTGCTTGTTTAGAATTAGACTTGTGTTTCAAATGTACAATTTTCCAGTCAGTATACATACACTACTGCAAACTCTCTGGGGCACAATTTACAAGCCCCTTGCGCCTCTTTGTGCTGCTATTGCGTCACTTTTTTGACGCAATATTGGCGCAAATAATGCAGCAAATTGCTTATGTATTTGCAAAATGAGTCAGGGTTGTGCACTGAAATGTAGTAGGTATATACATGGAATGTGTGCAGTCACTTTACCGTTTCTATACTAGTAAATGTGTTTTGGTAAAATGCAAGGTCTAATATTTTTTGTCTAGAATCACACTGTGTGTCTGTGTGCATTTAGGGGTCATTCTGAGAGAAGTATTTTTGTATGTTTTGTGTTTGCAGACACATAACTGGTTAAAAACCTATCTTTTTTTCAAGTTTTGATAGAATTAGAAACCAGTTATTGCTTTTGTATATGCAAAATGAGTCATGGTTGTACACTAAAATGCAGTATGCACATTTCTGGAATGTGTGCAATCATTTTAGCCCTTCAATAGTAATTAATAGTGTTGATTGTCTAGAATCAGACTTGAGTTTCAAATCTACAATTCCCCAGTCAGTATACTTACACTGCTGCAAACACTTTGGGGCAGTTTTACAAGCCCCTTGCGCCTCTTTGTGGTTGTATTGTGTTACTTTTTTGATGTAATGTTGGTGCAAATAGTGCAGGGTTGTACACTAAAATGTAGTAGTTAGATATATAGAATGTGTTTAGTCACCTTACCGTTTCTAGACTAGTAAATGTGTTTTTATAAAATGCAAGGTTTAATAATTTTTGTCTAGAATCACACTGCGAAGTATATTTGCATGTTTTGTGTTTGCAGACACATAACTGCTTAAAAACCTATCCTTTTGTCAAGTTTTATAGAATTAGAAACCAGTTATTGCTTTTGTATTTGGAAAATTACTCATGAATGTACACTAAAATGCAGTATTTATATTTCTGGAATGTGTGCAGTCATATTAGCCCTTCAAGAGTAATCAATAGTGTTTGCTTGTCTAGAATCAGACTTGTGTTTCAAATCTACAATTCCCCAGTCAGTATATATACACTGCTGCATACACTCTGGGGCAGATTTACAAGCCCCTTGCGCCTCTTTGTTGTCCTATTGCGTCACTTTTTTGATGTAATGTTGGCGCCAATAATGCAGCAAATTGATTATGTATTTGCAAAATGAGTCAGGATTGTATAGTAAAATGCAGCAGTCATATATATAGAATGTGTTTAGTCACCTTACCGTTTCTAGACTAGTAAATGTGTTTTTGTAAAATGCAAGGTTTAATATTTGTTGTCTAGAATCACACAGTGAGTCTTCTGTGCATTTAGGAATCACTCTGAGAGAAGCATTTTGGTAGTTCATGTGTTTCCCGACATGTAATTGGTTAAAAAGGTATTGTGTTCTCACATTTTGGTAGAATTAGAAAATAGTCATTAGTTATGTGTTGCCAAAATGAGTTTAGTATTAATAGTAAAATGCAGTTCTGAAATATATGGAATGCATGCTTGATGTTTTTGCAGACAAATAAATACATGTTGTCTTGCAGTGACACTACCCCCAGTATGATTTCCTACACTACCCAAACACCACTTGTTAGACCTGACATCATTGGCTTGAGTCTCTCCTCCATTTTTTCCGTTTGCCTCCACTGTTTACGATGTTTTTGCTGGTATACTGCTTTGGGCACTGTGCCACTGCTAATCAGTGCCACAGTGCAAGTGCTCCCTATGTTAAATTACTGTATTGATTGAATTCCATGTTTGGCTTATTTGGTTTACTGTCAGTCCCTCGTCTAGTGCACCAGGAGCGCCGGGGCTTGTAAATACAAATGCCGCTCGTGGGCTTGCAGCACATGTTGTGCCACCCACAAGAGCGGCCTAGTAAAAGTATGTCTGAGGGTCTGCCATTGCCAGACCCACGTGCAGTCTAGTACTGTCACGCTGACTGCGCAAGTACACCTACTTGCCAGTCCCTAAACCTTCCCTTAACTTCATGTTAGTCACCCCTATGGTAGGCCCACGGGCAGGGTGCGTTGTAAGCGTAAGGTAGGACAGGCCTGACCAAGTTGGCATGTCCTAATAGTGAATTACAGCCATATTCGTTTTTCACTATTGCGAGGTAACCTGCTCTCCATTAGGTAGAATGGGCTGCCCGGATTATTAATGCTATAATCCTAGCGGGCTCGGGGAGCATGGTGCAATGTCGAGTTTGGTATCCCTGAACTCGGGGTTTAATTACGCATCCGTTGGTGTGGATGGTTTTTGGACTCTGGGTTTGAAAATAGCACTTTTAGAAAGTGGCTATTTTCTTGTCTAACCATTTCTGGTTTCTGCTGGTTTGGTGTGTGTGTGACAGGAGCTGGGTGGCTCCAGAGTTCTGAATGAGTCAGTGTGGGATGAGTGGGACATTTGCGTTGAGAGTAGGGTGAGAGTAGTTGCTGATAGCCTGCCCTGCCTGATACAATGCTGGCTCCACCTCCTGCCAGGCGACTGATGGCTCTGTGCCTGCCATGGACGATCCTGGCCCCACATCCTACCAGGAGGCCGATAGCTCTGCTCCTGCCAGTGACAATGCTATCTCCACCTCCTGCGGGGCGTCTGAGGACCCAGCCCTGCTCAGTGAATAGGCCAGGTGCCTCTGCCTGGCTCCACCCACAACAGACCCAGGATGTTGGGAAATCCCCCTGCGTAGACAAAGGGATCAAAGCCAAAAAGGGGTATAAGAGAAGGACCCCTGAACCAAGAATTTAGATCACTTCTGACAAGGAAACCTGAACCAAGGACAAGAAGCCTGCTGATCCAAGGACTTGCCTACCCCTTCTGCCAGTGTACTGTTTGCTGGGGGGAATCCTGCATTGCTTCTTTATTTTTGCCAAGGAACCAGGAGAGAGGAACTGTGTGTGTACTCTCACGCTTTGCTAAGAAAATCTCCAAGGACTGAAAGAGTGCCAGTCTCCTGTTGAAGTCACAGGGCTAAAGGACTTCATCTGCTTTAAGTGCTATTTGCTGGAACTTGTGAATCCAGCACCTCTGAACGAATCCAGCAATCTCGACGCCGACGGACGTCGCCGAATCCAGCTCGACATAGTGAGTAACGGCTCCAGTGTCCCGCTTCCTCGCCGCCGGCCGCCGGGCCCGATCGACGCCAGCAGCAATGCCAGTGAGTAGTGAGTTCGGCTCCAGCTCCAAGGGACCTCGTGTCTGCACCGCTGCTAATCGCATCGACTTCGAAGCCCTCTCGACGCCGTGAGTGCTGCTCACACTTTGCAACTGTCAGGCTCCGACTCACGTCTCCTCGGGGCTGTGTTGAAAGTCCTATACCCGCTCTCACGCAACCAACCCGTGACCTGGCATAAATCACAGACCAGTAGGAGAGTTCCGCAATCGCGGGAAAGGAAGGGGACAGCGGGGAGGGAGATCTGAAATGACAAAGACAAGGGATTTAGTTTCACACCCCTCCCTATCTACCCTAGAATACAGAATCACCGTATCGGTGAATGAGACTCTTTTCACACTAGTAGTCATGCATACCTGAAAAGGAAAACTCAATTTCTTTAAATGCAGGAGAGGGAGGGAAGGTCCTATCAGTGGTAACAATCTAGTAAGGAAGGAACAAAGGGGTGCACATGAAATATAAAACAGTTTCACCATGTACTATAGGTTTCTTAATACACCTCACATACCAATTCCTGACAATGTTCTGCCTTGTTCCACTCTTCTGTTATAAATAGGTACCCCCCTGGTTCCTCTCCTGTAGTGTAAAATAAAACACAAACAAGTTGTCGAAAGAAATAGAGAACAAACGATAGGCGGAAGGTTAACTGCACCTTGGAAATGTTACTTCCCGCAATCAAAATATAAACTGTATTATCAGTAGTGTAACTTGCACTTGTCCGTAATTAATAGTCCTGTAACACTCACTTCACTGTGAGCTTTGTTGATATTCCCCCAATGTACAACATTAAATAGCTAGTCCAGAATTGTTCTCTTCGATTTGTATTATGTTTATCCAGAGGATTTCCCCCATGCGAGAAATCGCAGCCGCAATTCTCTTTCACTCGGGAAAATCAACACAAGTACTTCAAAGGAGGCAAAAGGGGGAAACTGACGAACACAGCTGTGTCCGTCTTCTCCTGAAATACACACCACGCAAGTTCAACTGGTTTCTGATTCCGTGTGTTCCCAGCCGGAAAACACACCGTAACTCCTACTCACGATTATCACCAAGAATGCACGACCTCTCTTCTCTCCGGCTCACCTCAATTATCGGCTCCGATTTCGCTGTAAGTCTGGCTTATGTTTCCTGGCCTGCGCGGCTAACGTCTCGCGCAGCTTCACCCTTGGCCCTCTGGGATTTGTGGTTCAAGGAATCGAGGCATTCAAACCCCACGCATTGCGCGGACAGCGGCCCATACAGACCGATTCTGACAGTACATCCCCCTTTACAAGGGGCGCTGGCCAGGAGCCGGTTTATCCGGAAAGCGGCTGTGAAATCGAGACACCAACCGAGGAGCATGCACAGACCCTGCAGGTTCCCATGAATTCTCCTCGGGCCCATAACCCTTCCAAGATAGCAGGTACTGTAGTCTCCCCCTCACCCATCTGGAGTCCAACACTCGCAACACCTCGTATTCAGACTCATTCTGCACCCATACTGGTACTGGAGGACGATGGACAGGGCTTCGTGAAGGCTTCAGAAGGGACACGTGAAACACAGGGTGAATGTGTAAATGAGCAGGCAACCGTAACTTCACCGCCACTGGATTAACCATTCTCACCACCCGATAAGGCCCAATGAATTTAGGGTTGAACACGCTATACCTCCGGGATTTGATGTGCTTAGTGGATAACCACCCCAAATCCCCTTTTTTATATACAGGACTCGGTCTACGATGTTTATCAGCCTGAGTCTTGTATCTCCCCTTGGCCTGAACAAGATTTTTGCGCGTCGCCAGGAGAATCCTGAAATGCGCAACAATCGTGCCTTGACATCTGGCAATCGAACAGTGGTTCTGGGGAGGATTAAGGGAGTAACCCTAGGGTGGTGACCATAATTGCTAAAGAAAGGAGAGTGACCTGTCGAAGAGTGTTGTGTGCTGTTGTAGGCCAGCTCCGCCACCCACAACCAATCCACCCAGGAATCAGTGTCTGCCTGAACATAGCAGCGGAGGTACTGTTTTAATGACTGATTCAGTCTCTCGGTTTGGCCATCCGACTGTGGATGGAAACTGGTTGATAAAGAAGATGAAATCTGCAGCTCAGCACACCACACTTTCCAGAACCCTGCAGTGAATTGGGCCCCCCTGTCCGACACTATCACTTTCGGAAGACCATGCAATCTAACTATTTGTGTTAACAAGAGATGAGCTAAATGACCCGCAGTAGGCACTTTGTCACAAGCGATAAAATGGCCCATCTTAGTAAGGAAGTCCACTACTACGATGATGGCCGTTTTCCCTTGGTCTCTTGGCAAACCCACTATGAAGTCTACAGAAATGCTTTCCCAAGGCATTTCGGGGGTTGGTAAGGGTAGCAAGAGACCTTGAGGTTGTTGTCGGTCTGCTTTCATTCTAGCACATTGCATGCACTGGTTTCCCCATCGTTTCAAATCTAGACGAATGGAGGGCCACCAAAACTGTCTTAATGCCTTTTCCAGTGTTTTGACATTTCCCATATGTCCTGCACTAGGCATTTCATGGCACCATTGAAACACGATACGTTGTAAGGCTTTAGTGGGCACTAGCGCTTGTTTCCCTTTCATGGCCACTCCTTGTCTCAACTGCCATTCTGGGTGATGCCGAAGCCAGGTCCTCCAAACACATGATTGTATCCCGGAACGCAGGGATTGTACAAAATCGCTGGTTTGAGTCACACACACCACTTTAGATGGATCTATGATTGATCTATTCGGGGTTTGAGTATGCAACACCGGATGTTCCTGCCGGGTCAGTGCGTCTACTTTTTTGTTCATCGCTCCGGGTCTGTAGGTGACTATGAACTGATATTCCTCAAAGAATAGCATCCAGCGTAATTGCCTGGGCGTCAAGTGATGGGCTGCTCTTCTGAATTGTAGGTTGCGATGGTCAGTATAAACCGTTACTTGATGAACAGCTCCTAATAGCCAATGCCTCCACTCCACAAAGGCATCTCTTATATTCAATAACTCCTTTTCGGCTATCATGTAATTGATTTCCGCCGGGTTGAGTTTTCTCGACATAAAGGTGATAGGATGCAACATGCCTGTGTCTTCTTGTCGTTGTGATAGAACCGCCCCCAAGGCGACTTCGGACGCATCAGCTTCTACAATATATGGCAAGGCGGGGTTGGCATGCGTTAGTACAGGAGCACTAATGAATGCGTCTTTCCACCCATCAAACGCTTGTTGTGCCTCAGCATTCCAATGAAACGGAACATTCTTCCTCGTCAGACGGGTTAAGGGGGTTACCAGGGCAGAGAATCCACAGATGAACCTCCTGTAAAAGTTCGCAAACCCCAATAAACATTGTACGTCTTTGACTGTGCATGGACGAGGCCATTCTTTTATGGCTTGCACTTTTCTTTCAGCCATGACCTGGCCTGAAGGTGTAAGCATCACTCCCAAAAACTCGACGGTGGTTACATGAAATTCGCATTTCGTGATCTTACAATAGAGATGATGTTTCATCAGGGCACCCAACACCTGTTTCACATGAAATTGATGTTCACTCGTCTTGGTGAAGTATACCAGGATATCGTCGATGTATACGACAACAAAGAGGTCTAGGAACTCCCTCAACACCTCGTTTAAAAAGAATTGAAATGCGGCGGGGGCGTTGCACAGTCCAAAGGGCATCACTAGATACTCGAAGAGCCCATACCGCGTCTTGAAGGCCGTCTTCCATTCATCGCCCCTTCTTATGCGGACCAGGTGGTAGGCTCCTCGCAAATCCAACTTCGTGTAAATGGTGGCCGTTCTGACTTGTTCTAACAAGACAGGAATCAGAGGTAAAGGATATTGGTTTTTTACCGTGATGGTGTTCAAGGCGCGATAATCTATGCAACACCTCTTATCCCCGTTGGCTTTCGGTATAAAAAATAAGGGCGAAGATGCAGGCGACCGAGAGGGGCGTATATACCCTAAAGCCAAATACTTGTCCAGATATGTTCTCAGATATTCATTTTCCGGTACAGTAAGAGCGTAAAGCCTGCCGTTCGGTATTACTGCTCCTGGAACCAGGTCGATGCGACAATCGAATGGTCTGTGAGGCGGGAGTGCCTCCGCCTGCTCTTCACTGAATACCTTTGCGTACTCGGCATAACACAACGGGAGTTGTACTTCTTTCTCGGCCGCTGTGGCGATGTTGTAAATGCTTGCCAAATTCTGAGAAGGACTCACAGTAGGAACCAAACACTGTTCCTTACAAAACTCTGAGACGAATTCGATCGTCCTCGAGGACCAATGGATGTAGGGTTCATGTTTTTGAAGCCAAGGAAGCCCCAATATGATGCCATACTGCGGTGCTTGGATAATGTTAAAGGAAATGGTCTCTTGATGCAGTTCATTACTGATGCACCGATATTCCGGCGTGTGGTATCTTATGGGTCCTGCAATCAGTTCACTACCATCCACCGCATATACTGGTTCAGGTTGTTTCTTTTCAATGAGCGGTATACCCAGCCTTTCTGCTTCTGAATAATCCATAAAACACCCAGTAGCTCCGGAATCCACCATAGCCTTTACACCTTGTTCTCCAGTATCCATCACCAGTAACATAGACAGGAAGACATGATTCTTTTCTTGTTCGCAACAGGCCATAATTGAAGGGATAGTGGTTCGGCTTGAGGGTTCCCCTCCATTCACTCTCAAGCTTTGGAGTTTTCCGATTTCTCCTCCATGGTTCCAGCTGCGGCTTGACCAGTCCTGAACCTTCCGGGTTTTGGTTTCACTGGACACTCCCTTAGGTAATGCCCCTTTTTTCCGCAATATAAACAAAGTCCGTTCTTTCTGCGGTGTTCTTTCTCGCTAAAGGACAAGGAAGCCCGAACAGCCCCAATCTCCATAGCCTCTTGAGCGGACGTAGGTTTTTCACTGTTCCCTCCTCCTCTCTCATGTACCATTACTACAGGTTCTTTCTTTCGAAGTTCACCTTTACGCTCCCTTATGCGGTGGTCCAAACGAAGAGCGAGTTCTATGAGCGCAGAGCATGTACGTGGTTGAGGGTCTATGTGCGCCAACACGTCCTTCATTTCGTCATTTAATCCTTGGTAGAATAAAGCAGACTGTTTGGCCTCAGGCTAATCCGTTTCAGCAACCAGGCGACGAAAGTTGTTCAGATAGGAGACCAAATCGGAAGTGCCTTGTTTAAGAACCAATAGCTCACGGTCTGCTGAAAACGTTTCAGCTCTGCGGTCGAAGGTCTTTTCGAACTCCAACCGGAATTCATCCCAATCGTGTAGTAGGGGATCATCTCTCCTGACTATGGGAACCGCCCACTGAGCTGCCTCCCCACCCAGGTAAGAGATCAAAAAGGCCACTCGGGCTTGATTTGTCGTAAACATCTTTGGTTTACACATGAAATGTAGGCGTAGTTGCGTCATGAACACCTGTACCTTTTTGTTATCCCCATAAAACCTCTCGGGGGGAGCTAGCGGAATTTGTGTGGGCATTTCAACTACTAGGGACGGGGGAGTAGAAGTGCTAGCCCCTGCACTAAATGGATTTACTTGTATGCTATCCAAACGGGCCTTTATCTGAGCGTTTTCTGCTCTGGAAGCAGCGACCTCTCTATTGGAGGCAGCTATTTCCATTTGGACTTAAGCTAGGGCAGCCAGAACGTCGTCCATAGTGGCCATTTTCTTTCAACACAGCCAAGAGGAGGATCGTTTCCTTGGGCCGATAATTCTGTCAGGCTCCGACACACGTCTCCTCGGGGCTGTGTTGAAAGTCCTATACCCGCTCTCACGCAACCAACCCGTGACCTGGCATAAATCACAGACCAGTAGGAGGGTTCCGCAATCGCGGGAAAGGAAGGGGACAGCGGGGAGGGAGATCTGAAATGACAAAGACAAGGGATTTAGTTTCACACCCCTCCCTATCTACCCTAGAATACAGAATCACCCTATCGGTGAATGAGACTCTTTTCACACTAGTAGTCATGCATACCTGAAAAGGAAAACTCAATTTCTTTAAATGCAGGAGAGGGAGGGAAGGTCCTATCAGTGGTAACAATCTAGTAAGGAAGGAACAAAGGGGTGCACATGAAATATACAACAGTTTCACCATGTACTATAGGTTTCTTAATACATCTCACATACCAATTCCTGACAATGTTCTGCCTTGTTCCACTCTTCTGTTATAAATAGGTACCCCCCTGGTTCCTCTCCTGTAGTGTAAAATAAAACACAAACAAGTTGTCGAAAGAAATAGAGAACAAACGATAGACGGAAGGTTAACTGCACCTTCGAAATGTTTCTTCCCGCAATCAAAATATAAACTGTATTATCGGTAGTGTAACTTGCACTTGTCCGTAATTAATAGTCCTGTAACACTCACTTCACTGTGAGCTTTGTTGATATTCCCCCAATGTACAACATTAAATAGCTAGTCCAGAATTGTTCTCTCCGATTTGTATTATGTTTATCCAGAGGATTTCCCCCATGCGAGAAAACGCAGCCGCGATTCTCTTTCACTCGGGAAAATCAACACAAGTACTTCAAAGGAGGCAAAAGGGGGAAACTGACGAACACAGCCGTGTCCGTCTTCTCCTGAAATACACACCACGCAAGTTCAACTGGTTTCTGATTCCGTGTGTTCCCAGCCGGAAAACACACCGTAACTCCTACTCACGATTATCACCAAGAATGCACGACCTCTCTTCTCTCCGGCTCACCTCAATTATCGGCTCCGATTTCGCTGTAAGTCTGGCTTATGTTTCCTGGGCTGCGCGGCTAACGTCTCGCGCAGCTTCACCCTTGGCCCTCTGGGATTTGTGGTTCAAGGAATCGAGGCATTCAAACCCCACGCATTGCGCGGACAGCGGCCCATACAGACCGATTCTGACAGCAACAGCATCATCGACATCGACGACTACTGAGGCCTGATCGACACCGAAGACGCGACGCCAGATTGCTTGACGCCGCTGATCCTCGTGTGCTTCATTTTCCAAGGTACTGTGTTGTGGGGGTCCGTGTGACTCCGGGCTCGACGTAGCGCTCCTCGCGGTCGACGCCGAACCTTTGGATTAACTTTACCTCGACATCGTGTGACTCCCGTGTGGGTTACATTGTTGCCAAGAACTGTGTTTCCAGGAAGAAGAGTTGCTTTTGATACGAAAGACTTTGTGCTAAAGAAACTACATTTGAACTATTATTTTTCCTTCCAAGAGTATTTATTAATATTGTGGTATATTTTTGTCGTTATTTGGTCTTGTGCTAAGCCTTATATAAAAATCCTTATTTTTATAATACTACTGTGTCGTGTCCATTTGTAGTGTATTCACTTTATTACTGTATGTGGTCATAAATGCTTAACACACAGCCTCTGAGATAAGCCTGTCTGCTCTGCCAAGCTACCAAGGGGGTGAGCAGGGGTTATCAAAGGGTGTGATCCCCTTGCCCTGACTAGAAAAGGTGTGTCCCTATTTGTCAGAAGTACATACCTCTGCCAACTAGAGACAGCCGGTTCTAACACCACTGCACTACTGTAAACCCTTAATCTACCTCCAGCATGACTACCTACACTACCTATTCACACTGGTGCAGATTTACAAGCCCCTTGCGCCTCTTTGTGGTTCTATTGCGTCACTTTTGCACTGTTGTGGTGACCAATTCAGCAGTATGTACTAATCAATTCACTGTGGTAAAACTGAAGCACCTATAAATTCAGTCAGGCACTCTCCTTGCAGAACGGTAATCATTCAGTCTGTACCCAAGTACTCATGCAGCGAAGTAGGCCTTAGGGCATGGACTGCTTCAAACGTCTATGCACTATGCATGTAGTGTTCTATCCACCTGTACACTTGTGTTTCACATGTTCAATTCCTCAGTGTGTATCCTTACACTTCCACCAATCACTCTGTCACTGCTGTTGCACTATTGTAGTGACCCATTCAGCAGTATGTGCTAATCCATTCACTGCGTTAAAACTCAAGCACTTCTAAATTAAGTTCGGCACCGTCCTTGCAGAACTGTAATCATTCAGTCAGTACCCAAGTACTCATACAGGGAAGTAGGCCTTAGAACATGGACTGCTTCAAACCCCTATACACTATGCATGTAGTGTTCTATCCACCTGCACACTTGTCATTCACATCTTCAATTCCCCAGTCTGCATCCTTACAGTTCCACCAAATATTCTGTCACTACTGTTGCACTGTTGTAGTGAGCCATTCAGCAGTATGTGCTAATCCATTCACTGCGTTAAAACTGAAGCACTTATAAATTCAGTAAGGCACTCTCCTTGCAGAATTGTAATCATTCAGGCATTACGCAAATACTCTTGCAGCAAAGTAGGCCTTAGGACATGGACAGCTTCAAACCCCTATACACTATGCATGCAGTGTTCTATCCACCTGCACACTTGTCTTTCATATCTTCAATTCCCCAGTCTGTATCCTTACACTTCCAGCAAACACTCTGTCATTGCCCTTGCACTGTTGTAGTGACCCATTCAGCGGAATGTACTGATCATTCATTGCGCTAAAACTCAAACACTTACAGATTGACTCAGACATTCTCCTTACAGTACTGTAATCATTCACCCAGTACCCAAGTACTCATGTAGCAAAGTAGGCCTTAGGACAAGGAATGTTTCAAACCCATATGCTGTATGCATGCAGTCTTATATCCACGTGCACACTTGTCTTTCGCATCTTCAATTCTCCACTCTGTATCCTTACACTTCCACCAAACACTCTGTCACTGCTGTTGCAGTATTGTAGTGACCCATTCAGCAGTATGTGCTAATCCATTCACTGTGCTAAAACTCAAGCACTTATAAGTTCAGTGACGCACTGTCTTTGCAGAACTTTAATCATTCAGTCAGTACCCTAGTACTCATAGAGCGAAGTAGGCCTTAGAACATGGACTACTTCACACCCCTATGCACTATACATGCAGTGCTCTATCCACCTACACCCTTGTCTTTCACATCTTCAATTCTCCACTCTGTATCCTTACACTTTCACCAAACACGCTGTCATTGCTCTTGCACTATTGTAGTGACCCATTCAGCAGTATGTACTAATCCATTCACTGTGTTAAAACGGAAGCACTTATAAATTCAGTTAGGCACTCTCCTTGCAGAACTGTAATCATTCAGTCAGTACCCAAGTACTCATGCAGTGAAGTAGGCTTTAGGACATGGACTGCTTCAAACCCGTATGCTGTATGCATGCAGTCTTCTATCCACCTGCACACTTGTCTTTCATATCTTCAATTCCCCAGTCTGTATCCTTACACTTCCAGCAAACACTCTGTCATTGCCCTTGCACTGTTGTAGTGACCCAGTCAGTGATATGTACTAATCCATTTACTGCACTAAAACTCAAGCACTTATATATTCACTTAGACAATCTCCTTATAGTACTCTAATCATTCAGTCAGTACCCAAGTACTCATGCAGCGAAGTAGGCCTTAGGATACGGACTGTTTCAAATCCCTATGCCCTATACATGCAGTCTTCTATCCACCTGCACAGTTGTCTTTCACATCTTCAATTCCCCAGTCTGTATCCTTACAGTTCCACCAAATACTCTGTCACTGCTGTTGCAGTATTGTAGTGACCCATTCAGCAGTATGTGCTAATCCATTCACTGTGCTAAAACTCAAGCACTTATAAGTTCAGTGACGCACTGTCTTTGCAGAACTGTAATCATTCAGTCAGTACCCAAGTACTCATAGAGCGAAGTAGGCCTTAGAACATGGACTACTTCACACCCCTATGCACTATACATGCAGTCCTCTATCCACCTGCACCCTTGTCTTTCACATCTTCAATTCTCCACTCTGTATCCTTACACTTCCACCAAACACTCTGTCATTGCTCTTGCACTATTGTAGTGACCCATTCAGCAGTATGTACTAATCCATTCACTGTGTTAAAACTGAAGCACTTATAAATTCAGTTAGGCACTCTCCTTACAGAACGGTAATCATTCACTCAGTACCCAAGTACTCATGTAGCGTAGTAGGCCTTAGGACAAGGACTGCTTCAAACCCCTATGCTGTATGCATGCAGTCTTCTATCCACGTGCACACTTGTGTTTCACATCTCCTATTCCCCAGTCTGTATCCTTACACTTCCAGCAAACACTCTGTCATTGCCCTTGCACTGTTGTAGTGACCCATTCAGCGGTATGTACTAATCCATTTACTGCACTAAAACTCAAGCACTTATATATTCACTTAGACACTCTCCTTAACGTTTTCTGATCATTCAGTTAGTACCCAAGTACTCATGCAGCAAAATAGACCTTAAGACATGGACTTCTTCAAACCCCTATGCACTATACATGCAGTCTTCTATGTACCTGCACACTTGTGATTCACATCTTTAATTCCCCAGTCGGTATCCTTACACTTCCAGCAAACACTCTGTCACTGCTGTTGCACTGTTGTAGTGACCCATTCAGTAGTATTGACTAATCCATTTACTGCACTAAAACTCAAGCACTTATATATTCACTTAGACACTCTCCTTACAGTACTCCAATCATTCAGTCAGTATCCAAGTACTCATGCAGCGAAGTAGGCCTTAGGACATGGACTGCTTCAAACCCAAATGCACTATGCATATAGTCTTCTATCCACTTGCACACTTGTGTTTCACATCTTCAATTCCCCAGTCTGTATCCTTACAGTTCCACCAAATATTCTGTTTCTACTGTTGCACTGTTGTAGTGACCCATTCAGCAGTATGTGCTAATCCATTCACTGCGTTAAAACTGAAGCACTTATAAATTCAGTTAGGCACTCTCCTTGCAGAATTATAATCATTCAGTCAGTACCCAAGTACTCATGCAGCGAAGTAGGCCCTAGGACATGGACTGCTTCAAACCCGTACGCTGAATACATGCAGTCTTCTATCAACGTGCACACTTGTCTTTCACATCTTTAATTCCCCAGTCTGTATTCTTACACTTCCATCAAACACTGTGTTACTGCTGTTGCACTGTTGTAGTGACCCATTCAGCAGTATGTACTAATCTATTCACTGTGCTAAAACTTAAGCACTTATAAATTCAGTCAGGTAATCTCCTTGCAGAACTGTAATCATTCAGTCAGTACCCAGTACTCAAACAGCGAGGTAGGCCTTAGAACATGGACTGCTTCAAACCTGTATGCTGTATGCATGCAGTGTTGTATCCACGTGCACACTTGTCTTTCACATCTTCAATTTTGCACTCTGTATCCTTCCACTTCCACCAAACACTCTGTTATTGCCCATGTACTGTTATAGTGACCCATTCAGCCGTATGTACTAATCATTCAGTGTGCTAAAACTCAAACACTTATTGATTCACTCAGACACTCTCCTTACAGTATTGTAATCATTCACTTAGTACCCAAGTACTCATGTAGCGAAGTAGGCCTTAGGACAAAGACTGCTTCAAACCCGTATGCTGTATGCATGCAGTCTTCTATCCATGTGCACATTTCTTTTTCACATCTGCAATTCTCCACCTTTTATCCTTACACTTCCACCAAACAGTGTGTCACTGTGACCCATTCAGCAGTATGTGCTAATGCAGTCACTGCGCTAAAAATCAAGCACTAATAAATTCAGTCAGGCACTGTGCTTGCAGAACTGTAATCATTCAGTCAGTACCCAAGTACTCATGCAGCAAAGTAGGCCTTAGGACATGGACTGCTTCAAACCCCTACACTATGCATGCAGTTTTCTATCCACCTATACACTGGAGCTTCACATCTTCAATTCCCCAGTCTGTATCCTTATACTTTCACCAAGCACTCTGTCATTGCTGTTGCACTGTTGTAGTGACCAATTCATCAATATGTACTAATCCATTCACTGCATTAAAACACAAACACTTATAAATTCACCCAGGCAGTTTCACCAGCAGTGCAGAGGGAAGCATAGACTTGTAACATTATTATTATTTATGTACATATGTTACATTCATGTGCTTCGGAAGTACTACAGTATACTGCAAGTAAACACCTTATTGAGTTATTCTCTGGCATCTCCTTATAGTTCTGCACTTTCACATTCACCATACACTACCAATGTATTCTTTCATTCAAGTATGCACAACACATTCATTCAAAAAAACTTTTACATAGTATCATACTAATATAGCTCTTTTTTGATGAGTGAAGTTAGTTCCTAAAATAACTTTTTTTTGTCTTTTTTGTTTTGTATTTTTATTTTATTTTTTTAACACTTTTTTTTGTTTTTTTAAAAGGAAAAAAGGGAACTGCACAAACAAAACAGTCTGGACTGGAACAAATAAATTAAAAAAAATAATGGTCGGAGCAACAGTGGTCCTGTTTGCGCCTGCAAATTAAATCTATGGATTGTTCTCCATAGCAAAGAGTTTCTTTGCAAAATTTGCATAAAATAATTAAGTCTGCAAAATCTGGACAGATGTCCGGATGAGGACTTGATGGTCCTGCAGATTTGCTGGGTTCAGCTGCTGGAGTCTCCTCTCGAAGTCTGCTGCATGCAGCACGAGCATAGTTGCATGGATGTAGAGTTTTCACGTGCTTCACCATGCTGACAGTTCCAAAGGAGTAGTGTTTGTTAGGATTCCCTCGAGACAGCACTGTTGAACACACCTTGCAGGTAACTTTTGCTGCGTTGACTTTTTTTTCTCCATCCAGAAAGGAAAACATTTTCCAAATTAGTGTCTCTTTCATTTTGGGGGCTGGATCTATTGAAGAAAGACCTCCTTCACAAAAAGATGTTTCTTCAGTGAAGGTTAAAGAAGAATGATTAAAATGAGTGGGGTCCTTTCAACAGTTAGAATAGGAAGTATTATGAACCAATCAAATTTGTTGTTTTGAAGTCACATGGGGTACGCTTAGGCTGCTCTTATGATGCGCGTACATACGATGTACCCCACGATTCGCGTAATTGCTTTTACAAGTAATATACGCTTATTAAAACTAAATACATACTATTTTCATGATTTGCCTCAGATAATGTCTTGCCTTAATGTTTACATTAAATACATACATACATATATCTTTTTAAACATTAAAATATTTTGCGGGGTACGCGTACCATGCGCCATACAAACGTACATGACGTCACGCGAAAGCGCCGATGCGACGCGTAACGTCAAAACGTATTTCTAACATATGTGCAGGTACACGTACAGCATGATTAGAGATGCGCAGAAGGTTGCGAGGACGGTCCGCTTACCCTATGTGTACCACCAAAAAATATAGAAATACATTGTAATATATTGAAAAAAATATTTTAAAAAATAAATCATAATTTTTTATTTTTATTATTTTACATTAAAAATATGTAATGTAATTTAAAAACTAAAATAACTAAAAATAATTATTATAAAAATTGTAGTAAATAAGTATGAAAAAAATAACAATTAATACGTTTCAAAATTGGCATTTACAAAACCTATGCAATTTACTGAAAAAACCATAGGTTTTAGGCACGTTATAGTTAGGAATTAGCATTTAAAAAACCTTGCAAATTCACTGAAAAAACCATAGGTTTCAGCCACGTTATAGTTAGGAATTAGCATTTAAAAAACCTTAGAAATTCACTGAAAAAACCATAGGTTTCACACATGTTATAGTTAGCTAGACATTTCACTCATACAAGACCATTGAAATTCCCCCGTTATAGTTAGTTCAGCTAACTATAACTCGCGCACCCGCAATCCACTGCTGATGACGTCACATATTACATCACTCATGACATGGTCAGTGACATCACTCATGACATCACTCATGACATCTCAAATGACATCACTGATTAAATCATCCTGTGAACCCTTTTTTGTGTTTACACTGTAAATTATAGTCTTAATCATGTGTTCTGTGTAACTTGTGAGCAGCATTTGTATATTGTACTAATGTTTTTTGTAATAACAAATATTTTTGGAATAATAGGCATGGATATCTTTTCATCATTTTCTTTTTTTCTCTTTGTTTTTAAAGTATTTGATGTATAACTTTAGTGGTATGTTGTTTCGTATGCAGTAATAACCTGAAACACTGTAGCTGTTACATTATTTATTGCCCTAGGTTCTGGGTTACACGGCTGCCCCTGTTTTACTGTAAACGGCATATCCTACTTTAGCAAGACTGCCAGTTCTCACTTAGTAGTTCCTCTCAACTCCTCTCCTGTTGCAATTGTAAGAGACTAAACACGTCCAGGGTATTCTCAGTTTAAGATTGATAAATTCTCTAAATCAAACCCTACATGGTCACAGGTCCCATGAGCTATGACCCAGGGGCCACTGTCTGTGTGGCAGTGGCGAGACTGCCCATGCGCGACACAGCAATCATCCAGCAAGCTATTGAAAACACCAAGCAGATTTTGGAGAACTGAATAGGAGAGATCGGCTCAGATATGGCCCTCTTGTGGCAGGACTTCCGCAATAGTGTGGATAGGGTTATGGAGGCAGACTGCAAAATAGGAGTTCTGTAGCACATGATGCATGACCTGAAGGCGAACGCGCATAAGCTAGCCATTCCTAATGGAATGTTGCTGGATAGGGTGGAGGATGCTGAGAAGAGGTCTCATTCGAAAAACGCCTGTCTGGTTAGACTTCCTGAGGATGAACCTTCTCCTAGAAGGACTTAAATCGAGGATTCCTGAAGAAGAACTCGCCACACATTATAGTGGGGATGTCTCACCTAGCTCTACTTACGTGCCCACCACAGAAGCCCTCCTTGGCCTATCATTGCCAGGATCCTAAATCACAAAGACCGGGACATCCTCCAGACTGCAAGAAGGCTGAGACACCTCTTATACAAAGCTGGGAAGATCATGATCTTCTTGGACTACACCAAGATGTTCCAACAACAATGTAAATCCTTTGAAAAGGTGAAGTAGAAGCTTTGAGTTATTCAACCGGACTATCGCCTTCTATTTCCACCAAACTGAAAGTCCTCTGGAAATCACAGTCCTTTATTCTTCAACAGCATGAAACCTGGCAACAGAGCAGTGAGTGGCTCGAAGCATCTGAAACATGGAAAGCCCTGAGGTGAGATGTTGCTCTCTTCCTGACCTAGGGGCAGAGGAAGAGCCATTGCACAATATATGAAACCAGGGTCAGAGAAGATAAATCAGGATCTGAATCACACTCTGAAATGGACACTACAATGGATATGCTGACCACTCATAATGACCTTCTAGATACAACATAGATAAACTCTTCCTATGCCCCTTGGTGGATTGACCAGTCCTCCTCCTGCTGGATGCAGGCTGTACGCTTTATACTCTTCGCCCAGCTGCATACCTAAATTGGTTTCATATACTCAATAGCCTGTCTCTCCCCTGGTATTACTATGTTATGTAAGTACCGGATGGATGTATGGGTAAACTGGCAAGATCGCTGGGTAGAGCTGGATCGAAATGGCCCATGACCAAGGCATGTTCCTGTGGGACCTACATTATCTATGGTGCGGAGGCAAGATGTTGTGTCCCATCTGCCCTCCTCCATTCTCCTCTTTCAGTTGTTTCTTTTAGGAAGAGTGTATTGTGGTTTGAGATATTTTTTGGGAGTTAAGGTAGCATCATGTAGTGCAAGCGGAGGATCCTCCCTGTTGGAGGATCCTCCGCATGCACTACATGATAGGTGCTTTAAGTTCTCAAAGAATAGAGTTTTCAGTTATTATTTTCCATAACAATTACTATTCACTCTTTTGAACCTCTGCACAGCTTTCCAGACTGCAGTTTCATTATCAGTATCTATACAGGGTGTCTCATGGCCCTACTTCCTTTGGGTAACTAGACCATACTCATAATTGTTTCCATGTGGTCACCTAGAACATCAATGGCCCCCTAAATAAAATCAAGCACCGTGATATCCTTAAAACTAGAAAATGTTAGGAGGGTGATACTTCTCCTGAAAGAGACCCATCTGCTATGCAATAAATGTCAATTCAATATATTTATTAAGAATTTGGATCTCTAATGAGGTCACAATTATTGCATAGTATGAATATTAAAATACAAACACAGGTCAATTCTACAGTGGGTAAGTTCAGATATAACGAAAGAAAATATGATAAGTTTACATTAAAATCACTTCATTAAAAAGCAGTTTTATCTATATCACAGCAGCAGTTTATGTACAAATTAGTCAATCCTAGAAGTATGGAAATCCTTCAAAATCAGTTCCAAAAGCTCCCTTGTATAGCAAAGAAGAAAGTCCAGTGATAGAAAAATGCAAGTAATGGCACAGAGTGAGCAAAGTATAACTAAGAATATTCATCATTATAACAAAAAATAGAATTATAATAACGTAGTCAAAACCTTAACAGAAACAAGTAAATCAAGTTAAATAGATGTGCAAATGGGAAAATACCATACTATAGCAGCATCATATTGGATCCTGTTTGAAATAAAGTGCATCATGTAGCAACAGTAGGAATCTAAACCAAGAGAAATTCTAAAGAAAATTAAGACATGTATAACTACGAATTCATTTTCCCTAGCAATGAAGGTTAAAAAGCAAGTATCTAATCACATTTTTGTGCAAAAGCAAACAAATAGCAGCAATAACATAGTTAAAACCTTTACCGCAACAGCTAAATCGAATTAAATACATATACAATTTGAAAAAATACAATACTATAGCAGCATCATATTGGAGCCTATTTTAAGTAAATTGCATCATGTGACAACAAAAAGGTTATAGACTAAGAGAAATTCTAAGGAAAATTAACACATTTGTAGCTAACAATTCATTTTCCCTTAGAAGCGATGGTTAAAAGGAAAGTATATGTTCCAATTTTTGTGGAAAGAGCAGTTAAAGAGCAGCAATAACAATTGCAAAATTTACGACAAAGAGAAATAAACTCAATTAACCTTAAAATACAGGTGGCAAGGAGCCCGTAAGATAGCGGGTGTCAAGTCAAGTGATCATAGGTCATGTCATTCCTCTTCCTCTTTATACATAAAATTGAATAAGGTGTGCACAATTAAGGGAATGACCTCCCTAAAAAGAATATAATAAAACGAAAAAATATTTAAAAACTCCTTAAAAAAGTTTTGAACACAGTATTTCATTCTTTGGTAAGAGGAGGAATTCGCGGGTAGATGTTACATTTTGTATACCATTTTGTATGAACATTGGTCAAAGCCATCGATGGCGAAACGGCGTCAAAACTGGGCACACAAACAGGATATGATCAAAACTCTGGATGGCCTTTTTTCGTGATAAGGGGTTGGTCAAGCCATGACGCCCTTTAGTTTTGCACTTAAATCTCCATTTTTAATATACAATAACAATGCACATCGCCACTGTCGAGCACCTGTTGACATTCATTTTTAAATAAAGCTTGACCTTTTTGCAATGGGCGTATTTATGAAATCACGTGAAACCAGGGCGTGTCAAATTTTTCACTCTCCGGCACGGCAGTGCGTCGTTGATTGGAAAGCGTTGGATCGGATTGTGGCAACGTATGGTTTGGACTCTTCGTTTGTTTACCCAGGGTAAGCATTCAAACACCATCGTCTATCGGAAGCTGTTTGTGACACGCCACAAAATTCTGAACATGCGCCCCTTCTTTTTTCCTCTACCTGACAGTTGGAAGTCCCTGTTCATTGAGAACCTTCAGCAAACAGAAAAAGCGGCAGGCTTCAACATCGCTTGTAGCTTGGTAAGCCAGTTTTACCATATGAGTTTAGCAACCGTGTTATTTGTCAGGTTTGAAATTTTGTTTCTCGAGTATCCGGTTTTTTCAATAATTGTTTACCTTTCATTTTCAGTACAGTGCTCTCTTCAGCAGCACGTGAGTTGGTCAGTTTTTGCGACACATATTTTGTTCCTTTTTTCACTCTCTCCTTCAACCACTCCCACACCTCCTTTAGGGTGGTTTTGATGTTTTCCCTTAAATGGCACGTTTTCGATGTAGAGTCCCGCATGTGCAAACCCTATGTATGATGTTTGTATATACTCATTGATTTTTGCAAATGATTGAAGCAGCATTTTACATTCTTTCAGGGCCAGGAAGACGAAACCAAATCTCCATTACACAGCTACCTGAAAAACTATACATGTTATGTATATGTCCTAATGTTTGTTACACATTTCCCCTGAAGAAGGGTCATTTATAGACCCAAAAATGCATTGGGTTTTATGTTTTTTCTTGCATTTATTAATTTTCTGGATTGGTTGACACATACATACAATATGACGAAATATTGTTGTCTTACTCATTAACATGGATATATATGTTTGCTAATCGATTTGTAATAGAGATAAAGTGCTATATAAACTTTGATACAATATATGACGTTAAAAACTTGGTGAAGCTTCTGATGAATTTTTTTTGACAAATATTGTGCTAGCATAGGTTACAAATTTTAGAAACCTTATAGTTATTTTGCTGAGCGTCTCTCAGACCAGGATGTCCCCTGGCCTCGACAGTACATTTCACGAAAGGGGTTTGGGCATTACCCCAGTGAGACAGCTCGCTCACCTGGAGACAAAATTTAGATAATTGTTGACTGGGGAATCATGGTCAAGGTTAGGTGTGCAGCCCTACACATACAGTGCAAAATTCCGGATGCCCAGATTACATATGCTACAGTTTTTTCAACTTTTCTTATTGGGGGACCAATTTGCAGTTAAATCTTTTAAAGGCAAAAGATTCATATGGCACAAAGTAAGCCAGCGGCGAATACCATGATCAAGATTCCAGGAAAGGTATTCCTTAGGAACTCTCGGGGTACTTGTCATCGCTATTGTCTTTAGTCTATTCTTGCTTCTACAAAATGTAACATCTCTTTGGGAACTAACCATGGCACTTGTGATTTTTAAAAAGGATTTGAATTCTAAAAGCAGAAGTGACATCAGTGACTCCTCTTGTATGCTGAAATAGTTCAGTGCCAAGGTAAAATCACGGGTAAGAATGTTTGTATATTTTTCCTCCAAACATTTCCTGCCACATAAAACCCCTTAATGTGTAAAGCTGACTAGTCTTTATCTGATATCCCTATCGTAATACCCTAGCTAAGCCAAATTCCAATCTGATAGCGGATATTGGAACCAGAGTATTAAAATGACATAATTTACGTAAAATCTGGCTTTAATCTTATCCAAAAAACTTCAGTCTCTTACTGGAATAGATTCTATAGCATATAACAAAGTTGGTGGAATTTTTACGCTAAAAACTAAGAGCAAATGTAAAAAATGTCTTCGACCCATTGCGCTATAGAATATGCATAAGCCATTTGCATGTGATGCTGCTTTGCAGGAACTATGTTCAATATGCAGATTATTATTTGTATTACCTGCTATTACTTTCCCCAGGTAAAGATAGGAATCTATAATAGTTTTTCGGAACCAATACTCCAGTTAAAACTACACAATGTTCTGTTTTTGCTACCTATCATAATCAGAACTTTACTTTTGGAGACATTGATCTTCAGCCACTGTGCCTTCATATATTTCTGCAATGATAGCAATTTTGTATTCAGTCCATTAGGAGTCAGATCCATAATTACCATATCATCTGCATACAGGAGACATGCAAAAGGCCGACTGCCTATCTTTGGTGCGTCTCCTTCTAAGGGAGAACAGCAATCCGGTAAATCTCTTACATACAGAGAGATGAGGAGCGGTGCTAATTGGCAACCTTGCTTCAGGCCATTTTCTGTGGGTATTACTGGCGATAGGCCCTGATTTCCCCCCATTAGCACCTGACGCCACATTTGCAAGTGCAGGGCGATGATTAATGATAGCAAGGGTATGGCCACCACCATTTTGTGTTGTTTTTTCCAAAGAGGTGGCGGTCAACCTTATCAAAGGCTGTTGCGTAGTCTAAATATGCCACATATATGTTTGACCTGCGAAATAGAGTGTACTTCTCCTCTAATAATTTCAACATGCTGATGTTATCTAGGGTGGAGTGATTTTTCCTGAACCCTGCTTGCTCTGTGGGGAAAATTTTCACCTCCACTACCCAGTCAATAGGATTGCCAAGATTACTGCGAGCAATTATTTTCCCCACTGCGTCTAATAAGGCTATTTGCCGGTAGTTACCATAAAGGTGTCTATGACCCATTTTATATAAAGAAATTAGGATACTACCTGACCATGATGGGGAAATCAGCCCTTGCAGGTAGCAATATTCAAACAGAGGAGTAAGCTATGTAGCCCATAGCAAAGGCTCTTTTTTGATAATTGTCATAGGGATCTAGTCGGAACCCACTGCTCCTGAAACTCTAATTTTACTAATGAATCCTACAACGTCCCCCTTTGAAGGAGCGATACTGTATTCCGGGATTTTGGGGACAATTGTTCAAATACAGTCAGGACAAAAGAAGTTAGGGTTCTCAGAGCAAAGTTCTAAAAGATGCAATATCAATTCTTCTTCTTTGATTGGAATTGGGAGGGATTTAATTCTAGTGCCGCAGCAATCCGCTAATATTTCCCAATACCTTTTAGGATTGTTTTTGGAAACCGCATCTATTAACTGGATCCATTCATAATCTTCCTTCTTTTGTCTAAAATAGCATTTTTTCCTTTGTCTTTTCCTCTTTAATAGATTTATTAATTTGCTTCGTTCCAGGGTCAGATTTAGGAACCGGCCCTCACTAATGTATTTATTTCTCTATTTATATGAAGTAAAGGATTGAGAGGCGGTCTCTGTTTAGTTGGTAACTGAATAGATTTACAGGACGTGACCATGGTATTTATATTATGGCTAAAGTCTTCCACCAGATTAGTATGGGGGGATGTAAGTCTCCCTCTACTGTATACTGATGATCTCCTATTAAAACTGTTAAGGTCTCTTTAAGTTTTGTGGTGGCTAGAGTATTCCAATAAATTCTGTCATTTGCTTTATCAAAAACTATCGCTTTAGCCTTAAAATTCCAAGAGCTCACCTTGGCACAGGTCGTCTCTATTTTAATGCTAATCATCATATAGTCGCTGAGCGTGTTTTCTAAAGTTATCATATTGGCGAGCTTATTGAAAAAATCTGCTTAGGCTATTTAGTAATCAATGATAGAGCCTCTAGTAGGCACCATTTGTGTAATTTTGGCTGGTATATCATTTTCTAATCTCCCGTTGACAATTATTAGGTCTAAGTTAGGGGATAGGATGTAGCCTTACGGCTAGAGCGGTCCACCTCAAAGCTGGGTAACTGGGTTTGAGTCTCAGCGAAGATGCTCAACATCCTGTGATTCTGGGCAAATCACTTAATCTCCCTGCACCTAACAAAAATGAATGTGTCCTTCTGTAACTAAACTGGTGCTCACTTAAAGCGCTCTGATACCTGATTCTGGTCTAGTTCGTGCTATATAAAACTCTGTAAAAAAAAAGTTTCCCAGCGTTTCAAGTAGAATCGCACCTCTTTTATCAGTTTGACTATTTTTCGGAAACCGAGTAGGGGGGATGTTTAGTGCTTGGTCCTTTCAGGGATTAGAAAATAACCTTAAACTGTGGGTTGAGACTTTGTCGTTCAAGTTGCCGACCAACATTAAGTGTCTACAATCTTCTCTTCCAAAAATAGAAGAGTCAAAGACAAAGACGGTAAGTGTCCTTTCTTAACCTGACCTGTCTCAGGACACCCCCGCGCCTCACGGCCACCAGCTGCTGCGTGTGCTCCTCGCCCCACTGCTGCTCGCAGAGCCTGCCTCGCTGACCTGACCCGCTGCCTCGCTGATCCCGGCCCTTGTCGCATCTGCGTGTGCTATCTCTCTTTTCCCCATTTGTGCCGTATAAATCAGTTTGTCTATTTTTTTCCCCATTTGTGCCGTATAACACCAGTTTTTTTCCCCATCTGTGCTGTTTTAATCTTTTTTCTCCATCTTGTTTTCGCATTTGCTTTCTTGTTCCCCCAGTGCTGTGTTTGTATTGTCACTGCCCTCCCCGCTTCCCGCTGCCGTGCTCACAGCCACGCCCCCTTTTCCTTCTGTGCCCTCCCCGCTCCCGCCTCCCAGCTGCTCCTCCCTCCCTCCCACTTCGCCATAAATGGCGACCGCGCGGACGCGCAGCGGGCTCCGATTGTGCGCCGAAGGCACGCCAAAGGTAAGCCCGTCTGCGCCCGTCCGCGCCTGGACCGCGCCCAGCGCCAAGACCCCTGGTCCCCACCGACGATGCAAGTCGTTCCGACAGACCTACGACACCGCCGTCCTCAACGCACTCAATGCCGGCCGGAACCCCGCCTGCTGCCGAGCCGCCCCGAAACGCTTCCACGGACCCTTCACCTGCACAACCTGCAAGTTCACCTGCCTCCGAACATGCACCGCGCCCGCTAAGCCAAACCCCAGCAGCGATCTCAAGTGCATCCTGCTCAACACCCGCTCCGTCCACAGACATGCCGTCGAACTCTGGAACCTGCTCGACACAACATCACCAGACGTCGCGTTCCTCACTGAAACATGGATGAACGCCTCCTCAGCCCCCGACATCGCCATCGCCATCCCGAATGGATACAAGATCATCAGGAGGGACCGCGTCAACCAGACCGGAGGAGGCATCGCCATCGTCCACAAGAACACCATCCGCATCACGACCGACGCCGACGACACCTTCACCGCCGCCAAACACCTCCACTTCCAGACTCACACCGACCCAAAAACGACCCTCAGAGGCACCCTCATCTACAGACCCCTGGGACCACGCACACAATTCAGCGAAGACATCACGGACTTCATCAGCCCACACGCCCACCTCTCCGCCGACTACATTCTCCTAGGGGACCTCAACTTCCACCTGGAGAGCAACAAGGACCGCAACACACCCGCCCTGCTGGACAACCTCGCAAACCTCGGACTCAAGCAACTGGTCAACACCCCCACCCACTACGCCGGCCACACGCTTGACCCCATCTTCTCATCCAGCAAGCACATCGCCTTCAGCCACTCCACCGGGCTTCACTGGACCGACCACAGCTGCGTCCACTTCAGCTTCAGAAAAACCACTACCCACCACCACCCGCAACAGGTTCCTCACAGAAGCTGGAGCAAGATCACCGCCGACCAGCTCACCACCTCCCTCAGCCAGAACCCACCTGCCAGCACACCGGACCCCAACGAAGCAGCCCGCAACTTCACGCAGCGGCTGACAGCCTGTGCCGACGACCTCGCACCACTGAAGAACCCTCCCAGCAAACCCAGAAGCAAGAAGGCCCCCTGGTTCACCGACTAACTCAAGGACTCCAAAAAGACCTGCCGCACCCTTGAGAAAGCATGGCTCCTCAACCGGACCACTGACAACATGACCGCCTTCGAACACGCGACCCGCAAACACCACCAGCTCATCCGCACCACCAAGAAGAAATCACTGAAGGATTGACTGGACAACAACGCCCACGACAGCAAGGAACTCTTCAGCATCGTCAAGGAGTTCTCCAACCCCAGCACCGGCAACAACGACATCACCCCTTCACAAGAGCTCTGCGACTCCTTCGCCTCGTTCTTCCACCGCAAGATTGCCGACATCCACAACCGCTTCGGCACACCATCCTCGCACCCAATCGCCGAACCAACGCACCAACGCACCACGACCCTCCGCACCTGTAGCGCAGTGACCACCGAAGACACAGCCCGCACGATGAACACCATCCACTCCGGATCTCAGACTGACCCCTGCCCCCACCACGTCTTCAACAAGGCCGACTCCACCATCGCACCCCAACTCCGAGACGTCATCAACATCTCCTTCGACACCGCCACCTTCCCGGAGAGTTGGAAGCATGCCGAGCTCAGCGCCCTACTGAAGAAACCTACAGCGGACCCCACCGACCTCAAAAAATTCTGCCCCATCTCGCTCCTCCCTTTTCCTGCCAAAGTCATCGAGAAGATCGCCAACAGACAGCTTGCCGCCTTCCTCGAGACGAATGGATCCCTCGACCCCTCGCAGTCCGGTTTCAGAGCCAACCACAGCACCGAGACCGCCCTCATCGCAGCCACCGACAACATCCGAGCCCTTCTCGACAACGGGGAAACAGCGGCACTCATCCTCCTTGACCTCTCCGCAGCGTTCGACACTGTCTGCCACCGCACCCTATCCTACCTGGCGGCCAAGACATGGAACTCCCTCCCCATCCACCTTCGGCTTTCCCAGGACCACCTCGCCTTCAGGAGACAACTCAAGACCTGGCTGTTCGAGCAGTAGCGGCTCCCTCCCCCCAAGCGCCTTGAGACCCTTCCGGGTGAGTAGCGCGCTATACAAGTGCTTTGATTGATTGATTGATTGATTAACTTTGCCACTGGATTCAAGCAAGCCTGGCTGAAGACGGTTGAAATGCCAGAAACCGGTCCTCGGTAGCTTGTTTCCGGTCCAGGGAAGGCATGGCTTGGCAGTTCGGGCTGGACTGTTCCCATGAGGCACAGGGTCGGACTGATTTGCATATGGCTATGTCTGAACTGGGGTGGCAGAGTGGGCTAAAGAACGGTGATGGATTAAACCCAGATCAGTTGACTGGGGGTGAGTGCTTGTATTGTCAACGCTCCGTCCATCATTTCCTTTTGTTTTTCTTTGTTCACCATAAGTTGGCAGGGTATGCTCAGACGTGAGTCCCTTGCTCACTTTGCCACTGGATTCAAGCAAGCCGGGCTGAAGACGGATGAAATGCCAGAAACCGGTCCTCGGTAGCTTGTTTCCGGTCCAGGGAAGGCATGGCTTGGCAGTTCGGGCTGGACTGTTCCCATGAGGCACAGGGTCAGACTGATTTGCATATGGCCATGTCTGAACTGGGGTGACAGAGTGGGCTAAAGAACGGTGATGGAATAAACCCAGATCAGTTGACTGGGGTGAGTGCTTGCATTGTCAACGCTCCGTCCATCATTTCCTTTGGTTTTTCCTCCTTTCTTAACTTGTCAGAGTTATGGCAGAACCTTTCATACAGACTTCTCCAGAGCATCACGGCGCGTTGCCATTTTTCTTCAAAATAGGCTCTCATTTGTGCACTTGCTGTGATCCAGAGGTACTTTATTTAGCAGTCTAAGGTACTCTTCAGGGCTCACTGATCTCTGTTTGCTAGCCTCTACGCCCCTTTGCTCTTCTCCCCATTCCTACTGGACCCACTTGGTTGCTTGATTTTACAGCTCTTGATACATAATCATTGGAGGTGACTAATTGAGTGATAGATGCTACAATGGACAGATCTCAGTCCTGAGACAGGATCCCTCGATCCAATTTCTAGCAATGATGGTCTCTGCGTTATTTGACACACGCTCTAGCCTTATGATCACAGCTACCATTCCATCTTTCATAATGTCTGTTCTAGACTGGACTATGTATTAGCTCCTGAAAAGGAACTGATACACATTGCACACATGCAGGTGCTGTTAGTGGCCTTTCAGATCATTTGCCAATTAATCTAACCATAAATTACTCCAGTGGTTGCGCCAGAGGGATAGAGAGGCCAGGCTCATAGTTACTAAGTGACCAAGAGTTTAATGTCCATATTTTAGAAGAAACAAATAGCTTATTTTGCACAAACTTCAGTGACCTCAGAGTGGTAGCGTGGGAGGCCTTCAAGGTCCACTTTATTAGTAGAAGCATCAGTTACATAGCAGGTCCCATTAGACGTTGATTACAAGATATAGCATAGTTGGAACACACATTACAGACAAAAGAGGCACAGCACCACACCCTTCCATATCTCACACTCAAACACAATATAGATATGCACAGAGTTAACTATACTGTGTATCCCCGCTATGCACTGCTTATGACCTCACATATTACATCACTTATTACATAGTCAGTGACATCACTGTAATGGTGTCAAAACGCGTCAGGATTGAAGGACAGAGGGCCGGTAGCCACATTACAAAATAAAGACAAGCGCTGCAGTTGTTCCGTGAATTGGCCTCATTTTTCTTGTGGTAGCCTACTCACCAGATGTTCTGTCCCTGGTATGAAGCCGGGGGCCCCCATCGACAGAAGATTGACGAAATGTTTCAAACAGTGGGGCATGACCTGCTTGCCTCCGCATGCACAAAGAGCACTAAGCCTGACACAGCATGGCCAAGAGGTGAGAAAGGGAAAAGAAGTTGGTATGCACACCTCTCTCTGGCAATTCTGGAACTTCTCTATTTAAGAGAATACTCTCAATGTGGCAGCTGGACTGTTTTTGAGGATGTTATTTATTGTACCCGATACTTTATTTTTTGCACTGAAGCAACATGAACTGCAGTGGGGTTGAAAAAACGATATCAAGCTTTATTGAAAATAACACCACAATCACGAGTTTTACAATGTTGAGAATATGTGGGACTTGAATGCACTTGGTCACGTGGGGACGGGTATTAAATGCAACTGTGTCCTGTTACCTCCTTCCTATGAGTAAGGCAGTGTTGCTGAAATGCGGCAGGATTGAAGGACAGAGGGCAGGCAGCCACATTACAAAAAAAAATAAGCGCTGCAATTGTTCCGGGAATTGGCCTCCTTTTTCTTGTTGTGGTAGTCTACTCACCGGATGTTCTGTCCCCGGATTGAGGCCGCCCTGCAGGGTTGGGGGCCCCCATTGACAAGATTGCCTGAATATATATATACGCGGCGAAACTCTAAAAGACGGGAAGAAGGGAAGGCGGCAACGGGAGTTGGGCTGGGGCGTAAAGAGGCATACGTGCATGTGTCCTGAACTGAGATTTCAGACGGGAGAAAAGGACAGTGTCCCAGCGAGGGAAATTGACACTGGCAATAATAATGAGTGACGAAGAGTGAGCAGCAAGGGAACAAGAAGACCTGAAACTCTTCGGGGAAACTGCTCGACCAGTGCAGAAGGAAAGGAGAGCTATGGCCCCTAGGGGGAGCAGTGACTTAGGCAAACAACTACAGGAATATGAAAAATTGAAAAAGAGAGAGATCTCACGCTGGTGGGAAGTGGCATCTCAACGACAGTATTTATAGGTGGGACGCGTTCCTCTGGGATTACGAATAATGATTACCCCCACATATGAAAACCCACAGTCAGAAATGCTTTGGGAATGGGCGGAGAAAAGTGCAGCAAGTTCCACTAACATGATCCGCATTCTAGTCAAGTACACAAAAATAAAAGAATTAAATGACATTTTGGAGAAAAACGATGATAAAGCCAAATTGAGCAAACAAGGTGAATTAAATAGGCTGGAGAAATATGAAAAGCGCATTAAAGACAGGAAGGCCGCAAAATTCTTAAGAGATCGTATAGATTATGAACCAGGACGGATCTACACGTTTGCCAGAAAATTTGACATGGAAAGACGACAGAAGATCCAAAGCGGCAAGATGGACCAACAGGCTGTCTCACAAAACGAAGCCAGTTCAGATACCGGCTCCGAACAAGAACAGAAAGAGCCAGTCAGCAGAGGGACCAGAGATGTAGGACTGGCTGTAACTGAGGAATTCAGTTTTATGTTCTTGGAGCAACAAACAGAACATCACATGGGAAGAGGACGTAGGAGAGGAAAAAGTCAAGGAAGAGGAAGCAAATAAGAGGAGGCGTGGGATACAGGAGGAGTGCAAGACTGACAAACAAAACAATCACTGCGCTCCAACACGAAGAGACAAACCAAAAAATAGTTGACAATACCTCGATCATTAATTTGAGTACTGTGAAGTTAACAGAAGAGGAAGAATCGGTATTAAAATTAAGATTGTCCTTCTGTGACGATAATGAATACAATTATCCCAATAGCAGAATGGACTTGTACCGCTTCACTCGCAAACTCAAATTGTCTAAAATGCATCTAAATCAACATGGTGTTAATCGATTGTCACAGGAACGAGCACCAGACTCCTCAACTGATCAAACTTATTTGAATGTAAATGATGCACCTGCCTTGACAGATTTGATTTCATTGTTGAATGAGGACAGTCTACCTGGGAGTGAGGAACAACCAGTATCTACGACTACAGGGATAGAAATAGCGTATCATACCACATTCCTACCAACATCTAGATTTTCACCCCAAACAATAAGTGACAACCTGGACATTTTTGGGGAGAATGTAACCAAGGATTGAAAACGATTATATTCTGTAGTAAATCAAAAGAAAAAGAAAATGTATCCAAGAAAAGCGCTTTTCCATAAAACGGTAAACAAACTACAAAAAGAGGATGGAGTGCTGATCAAACCCTCAGATAAGGGAGGAAATAGTGTGCTGTGGGGCAGGGAACTGTACAAGAAGGCAGCTCTCAGCCAATTAAACAATCATAATTGCTACATCCGGATCAGTTTAAAGGAATATGACAAAGTGAAGGAACAATTCTTTACGAGGTTGGATGTCTAGAAGGAGGAAGGCTTACTGAGCTGGGATGAGTTTAAATTCATCAAAAGGGAGAAACCAGCAATTCCAGTATTCTATATGCTCCCAAAAGTGCGTTAGAGTCTCACTAGTCCACCCGGGAGACCGATCATCTCGTCTTCTGGAAGTTTGTTTGAAAACGCATTGAGGTACATCGATTACTCTTTAAATCCGATTGTAAGATCTTTATCCTCATACATTAAGGACTCCACAGACTTTCTAAAATATATTTTTGATATACGATGGAATGAAGACACCATGATACTGCTAACACTTGACATTTTGACCGTATACACATAAGACATGTAGATGGTCTTAGAGCAACTGAACATTTTTTGAACAGAAGACCAGTATGATTTCTGAAACATAACAAAATGATTTTAGAACAAATGGAATGGTGCCTGACAAAAAATATTTTTCTCTTTGGCGTTGATCTTTTCCAACAGGAACAAGGGACTGCGATGGGCACCTGTTTCGCCCTCAGTTATGCTAATTTACATCTTGGCTGGTGGGAGGAACAGGTGCTTGGAGGCAGTCCCTTAGAACACTGGTCTGAACATGTGTTGTTATGGGTCCGCTTTATTGATGACGTCTTCGTGCTGTGGCAGGGCACGGAGACAGATATAGAACTGTTCATCAAGGACCTTAACCAGAATTCCCTGTATCTAAAATTTGTAGGTCATTATAGTAGGACCACTATAGATTTTCTGGATATCCGGGTAAAACCAGTAAGAGGGAAACTGGCAACAACAGTGTTCCGTAAATCTACTACTGGGAATACAGTTCTCCACGCGGAAAGTGCTCACCCTGCCACACTAATTAGGAGTATCCCCTTTGGGGAATTCAATAGAGCAAGGAGAGCATGTAGCAACCAGGAGGAATATGATGCAAGAAACATATGACACATAGATTCATCAAGAGGGGGTATTCTTCTGATGTTATGAAGGGGGCATCAACCAAGGCGAGGAATCTAGAAAGACAAAAAATTCAGTTTGATCCATCTAGAACCAAACAAAGGGAAAAACATAGAGAAGAGCAGAAAAATCAAGACAATTCTAGATTCATAGCAACATTCGGAAGGTGAGCCATGGGGTTCCACAGGGCTCTAGCCTGAGCCCCACGTTATTTAACATCTATATGGAACCCCTGGCACACATTGTAGAGGATTTTGGGGTGGGCATTGTCAGCTACGCTGACGACACCCAGTTGGTGTTCAAGTTAACCCCTGACCGAAGAGAATATGCCACCAATTTCTCGGACTGTATGTCGGCGGTAGCGGCCTGGATGAACAACAACTGTCTCCGTCTGAATGGAGATAAGACAGAAGTTCTGGTGGTGGGGAGAGACGTTTCTGAGTGGTCTCATGCATGGTAGCCTAGTGAACTGGGCAATCTGCCTACTCCCGCAGAGACGGTTAGAAATCTAGGCGTTATGCTGGATTCCGACCTCTCCGGTAAAACCCAAGTCAACAAGATAACGGGAAAATGCTTTGGCATACTAAAAGTTCTTCGAAAGGTGATGGATCTTCTTCCCACCGAAGCCAGGAAAACCATAGTCCATGCTCTGATAACACCTCATTTGGACTATGGGAATGCCCTCCTGATTGGACTCAGCCAGAAGGGCCTTCATCAATTACAATGTGTGCAGAACACAGCCGCCCGACTGGTGCTCGGTCTCCCAAGAAGAACATCTGCTAGAGCTGCCTTATCCAAACTCCATTGGCTCCCTGTCAAGGAGAGGATTAAGTTTAAGACCCTTTGCTATGCCCACCGCATCGCTCAGGACAAAGGCCCTGAATACTTAAAAAATCTCCTTACCATACATCGCCCCACTAGGAACCTAAGATCATCGGGCATTATGTTATTTAAACTTCCCCGAATCACAAGAGCTAAAATGGGAGGAAAATCCTTTCGATACCTAGCCTCCAAATATTGGAATGCACTCCCGCTCTACTTGCGGATGGAGCCATCCGAAATGAGATTTAGGACAAAACTAAAAACCTATCTGTTCCCTAGCAAGTAATCCTTCTCTGAGCTCCATTGCCACTACTCCTCTGGTTCTGTATTGCATTAGCAGTCAGCGCGGGGACACACAGTTTTGTGCAGCCAGGCGCTTTATACATTTTTTATTATTATTATTATTAAACACAAAGAAAATCTGGACTATTCTGAATAAATACTGGCATCTGATAAGAAATGACTCAGTATTAGGCTCTAGAGTGAAAAGACATCCAGACATCACATATAAAAGATCAAAATCTTTAAAATATATGATTGTCAGGGGTGAATATCTAGAAAGAAAGGGAGATGCCCCCATATGGCTACAACAGAAACCAGGTTTTAGAAAGTGCTCTAAATGCAAAGCGTGCCAGCATGGCATGAATTGCACTGATTTTAGAACATTTTTTTAATAAATTCATTACTATTAGAAGTTTTCTGACCTGTAGATTGAGTTTTGTTGTGTATTTATTACAGTGCTCCTGTCCTAAAATGTATATAGGAAGTACAACCTTATCTGTGTACAAACAAATCCTGCAGCATAAGAGAACAATTGTAAATCAAGACAGAACTTATCCAATTGCAAGACATTGTGAAATCCATCACCAAAGCAATCCTGTGAACCTGCAGTATACCTGTATAACTGAAGTCCCCAGGAAAAGGAGAGGGTGGGACAGGGAAAAAGAATTCAGGAAATTCGAAACATATTTTATTTTAGAGTTCAACTGCAAGGAACCACAAGGGTGTAAACGTAGATATAGATGAGGATCTTTATACTTGCCTGTCTTGAGGTACATGAAGAGATATGTAAAATGAGAATCTGCAGACATATAAGACCATTAATTTCATGTTTTTAATCATCCCCGTTTATGTTTAATTGTAGTGAATGTTTACACTTACTGAGGAATATACAACACAATGAATTGCTCTACTTGATATATATATATATATTTTTTTGGGTTAAATTGTTGGCTAATATGCATTTGCACTATTCAATAATCGTTTTGTACTGTGTTGAAGCATGGAAGGTTACAGGAGAAAAAGGCATATAATGTAGGATTGCCTGGTTTACATAAGCGCTAGCACTTTAAATTTAAGATTTGATGATGATATTAATCACCAAGAATATTGTTTTTTATAATTTTTAGGCTCTCTTTTCTATCAAGTGAATAAATGATTGTTTTTTTATAAATATAAAATGACTCTTTTTAATTAGGTCATAATATGTTATATTTATAAGGCACTTGCACTTCTTCTTGAAAAGACTGGAAGTCCCAAATCATTGGTATGACTCCGAAGTAGGGATGGATATTAGTTAGAGCAGAAAAATCAAGACAATTCTAGATTCATAGCAACATTCAATGTTAAACACAAAGAAAATCTGGACTATTCTGAATAAATACTGGCATCTGATAAGAAATGACCCAGTATTAGGCTCTAGAGTGAAAAGACATCCAGACATCACATATAAAAGATCAAAATCTTTAAAATATATGATTGTCAGGGGTGAATATCTAGGAAGAAAGGAGGTGCCCCCATATTGCTACAACAGAAACCAGGTTTTAAAAAGTGCTCAAAATGCAAAGCGTGCCAGCATGGCATGAATTGCACTGATTTTAGAACATTTTTTAATAAATCCATTACTATTAGAAGTTTTCTGACCTGTAGATCGAGTTTTGTTGTGTATTTATTACAGTGCTCCTGTCCTAAAATGTATATAGGAAGTACAACCTTATCTGTGTACAAACAAATCCTGCAGCATAAGAGAACAATTGTAAATCAAGACAGAACTTATCCAATTGCAAGACATTGTGAAATCCATCACCAACGCAATCCTGTGAACCTGCAGTATACCTGTATAACTGAAGTCCCCAGGAAAAGGAGAGGGTGGGACAGTGAAAAAGAACTCAGGAAATTCGAAACATATTTTATTTTAGAGTTCAACTGCAAGGAACCACAAGGGTGTAAACGTAGATGTAGATGAGGATCTTTATACTTGCCTGTCTTGAGGTACATGAAGAGATATGTAAAATGAGAATCTGCAGACATATAAGACCATTAATTTCATGTTTTTAATCATCCCCGTTTATGTTTAATTGTAGTGAATGTTTTACACTTACTGCGGAATATACAACACAATGAATTGCTCTACTTGATATATATATATATTTTTGGGTTAAATTGTTGGCTAATAAGCATTTGCACTATTCAATAATCGTTTTGTACTGTGTTGAAGTATGGAAGGTTACAGGAGAAAAAGGCATATACTGTAGGATTGCTTGGTTTACATAAGCACTAGCACTTTAAATTTAAGATTGGATGATAATATTAATCACCAGGAATATTGTTTTTATAATTTTTAGGTTCTCTTTTCTATCAAGTGAATAATTTTTTTTTTTTATAAATATAAAATGACTCTTTTTAATTAGGTCATGATATGTTATATTTATAAGGCACTTGCACTTCTTCTTGAAAAGACTGGAAGTCCCAAATCATTGGTATGACTCCGAAGTAGGGATGGATATTAGTTAGTTTGCACATTTGCACTAGCACTTTATAGTGCCAAGTTTTGCACCCAATGTAAAAAAAGGCACTTGCCAGAGTACAATATTGAAATTGAGCTTCTATAAAATTGCTTGCACTTACACTTTAAATATATGATGTGCACTTTGATAAAATTTAAGATTGGATCAATCATAATTTTTGGATATAAAAATGCAAGGAACTAAATTCCTGCAAACTGTAAAAAATCAATTTTGGTTGATCCCTTTTGGTTTTATAAATGCACATTGTCATTTTACTTGAATTCTGTGAATGAGGATTTAAAAAATGCAACAGAAGTAGTGACAAACATGCTTCCTGGTAAAAAACGAACATGTTAAAAAATGGCTGCCAAATTGCAATTAGTAGAGCTTTGAATGTAATGTGTTGAGTCCCTTGTCAATGTCATTCACCAATTTTTGTGTATTTTATTGACAAAAACTCGGGCATCGTGAACAAGGCAGCGTGAGTCTGGTGAAACGCGTTGATGTTAACTTTGTCGTAAATAAAACAGACCAAGTGTCAAAATTTGCCCTGGAGTGCGGGATGATTATTCTTAAGTAGAAGTTGTGTAATCTTATAATGGATATATATATATATATAATATTACAGGAATAGAACATATCTACAAAGAATTGGAAAAGCCTGACTATCAATCGAACATAGATGTGATTGAGAAATACAACAAAGAAATTAAAGAACGACTTAAAAAGCAGGAGGAGACAATCAAAATCAGGGAGGCATTCAAGTTTATTTATGACAAAAATGATTATGTATGAGGACAAATTGTTGCATTTGCTAGAAAGTTTGACTCAATTCGCAGGAACAAAGGCACAAAGACGACGATGTGCAACAATACAGAAAAGGGTGCAGCAAACACTATTTCAGATATATCAACATCAGATGTTAGTTCAATCCCTAGCGAAACGGAATCTGAAGATAATGGAGCAACAGGCGATTCGCACAAAGAGGATCTTCGCAATCTTACACTAGCCAAAGATTTGGATTCTTTTAAGGAGTGAGAGAGAGCAATTCTTACTACCGAGAAATCCAAATGCTCAGCAAAACAAAGGAGGAACTATTGAAGGGTCAACGAAGAAAGCGCCTCAACACAAGAAACAAAAGGCAACAGAATTACAGGTGGAAGAAACACTAACAATAAGCAACAAGACCGTTGTAAATCTCACTGACATCCAACTCAGTCAAGCCGAAATACAACTTCTGGCGCTAGGGCTTTTCTTTTGCTCGGAAAGTAATTTGAATTACTGTCAAACGAGAGTAGATGTGTACAAATTTATTAGGAAAAGTAAACTTACAAAGTACTACATGATCAAACAAGGGGCTAATGTGACTTTGATGGACAAACCCACATCTTCAATAATCAATCCCTCAAATCTACAAGTTTCAGAAGTTTTATTATTATACACCCTACATGAATTATCTGGTGAACAAAAGGTTAAGAGTTGTGCAAAGAGTAACATCCAATAAATCTTAGAAGTCAAAGGTATCAATTTGGCGATGGTGAGTCAAAGGCCTTTCAAACTGCAGTCCACATTTGTCCCCATGATGCAGAGGGATGCGGTAGATATATTTCATGAACGTGTTATCGAGGGATTAAAAAACTCAACTATTGTACACGGTCACAGCCTTGTAAATACAATCATCTGACTAGGCAGTATTTCAATTTGATGAATAAATTGAAAAAGAATGCTTCAGTTGTCATCAACAAGTCCGACAAGGGAGGGAATGTAGTACTCTGGCGTAAGGATGATTACAAACTTGAGGCTAACAGACACCTTAATGATGCTTCATGTTGTAAGAAAACGAATATGACATACTTCAAGAAAATTAGTAAAGACTTCAAGGATGAACTAAATGGGTGGTAGAGAGATGGATTGCTATCAAAAGATGAATTAAAATTTTTGAACAACTAGATCCCAATTATACCTACCCTGTATTTTATTCCTAAAGTACACAATAACACAATACCAATTCTAAGTCGTCCCATCATCTCGGCCAGAAAAAGTCTATTCGAGAACACGTCGCAAATCGCGATATGTCAACCACTACTTGCAAGACTCTTTTGTAAAACTACAGAGTTATATTCGTGATACCACTGATTTTCTCAATAAGTTAGGGTCCAAATCATGGTCTAATGAATTTTTGTTTCTGACTATGGACATCACCACATTGTACACCATTATTGAACACACTGATGGTCTTCGGGCTGTTGAACATTATTTGGGTAGTCCTAGGTTGGAAATGTATAAACACAACAAAATGATCTTAAAAATGATACATTGGTGCCTGCACAGTAATATATTTACATTTGACTACACAATGTCTCAGCAACTCGGAGGTGTGGCCATATGGGCTGGCTTCTCCCCCAGTTACTCATGTTTAATTGTGGGCTGGTGGGAGAAGCAGGTCCTCCTGGTGGAATAACATGATGATCGACTTACCCATGTGGTACAGTGGTGGCGATTTATTGACGATGTGTTTGGGATGTGACGTGGTGCTAAATCTCAGGCTGAAAAATTTGTGGCCAAAATCAATTCCAACAGATTACATTTAGAATTCACAGCACACATCGACACTACAGCTACCATTTTGCTAGATATTCACATATATGTAGCCAATGATGAGATCGAGATGTTCCTTTATCGTAAGTCAACAGCAGGCAATTCAGTGCTGCCTGCGAGCAGTTTTCACCCCAAACACCATAAGCAGTATCCCCTATTGCGAATTCCTTAGAATACGTAGGGGCTCTAGCTCCGAGAGTGTTTATGTAAGTACCAACAGGAAGCAAATCACAGGTTCCAATTAAGGGGATAAAAGCTAAATGCTTTGGAGAAATCAATAACCACAGCCAATAAGAAGGAAAGAGCAGTCCTGCTCGATCCCACAGCTACAAATGTTATGGTTGAAACTGTCGCCACCTGTACAGAAGCAGGGAACAATGAGACTACAGTGAGGCTTATCACAACATTCAGCAAGCAGGCTAGTAACATCAGAGCCATAATCAATCAGCAGTGGGCCATAGTACTCACCGTTGCCACACTCAGACAAACACTACCTGATAGACCAGTATTCACATTCCGCAGAGCGCCATCCATGTGGAATGAATTGGTGAGGAACATCCCAGAAATTGAAAATATATCTAGTTGGTTAATGCCCAAGTATGGCTTTTTCAAATGCAGCACGTCGTGCATGTAAATTCGGTATCAATACCTCCTCATACTGCACAGCATTCTCTACAAAACCTAATAAATTAAAAGGATATTACACGTGCAGAATTGAGTATGCAGTGTAGGTCCTGCAATGTACGTGGGGAGCACAAAATTACAGGTACATGCCAGAATTCTGCAACACCAGTGAGCTATCATCAACTCTGATCCCACATATCTGATAGCTAGGCATTTCAAATCCACACACAATAACAACTTAAACTGCATTCATTATTTTGTCTTAGAAGCTCTACAGGCAAGCAAAAGGGGAGGCAATCGTGAAAAAACACTAAGACAACTTTAATCCAGATTTATTGTAGAACTCAATACTAAAATTCTGATGGGTTTAAACACAGGGGATGATCTGCATAATTTCCCGTAATGAAGAAATGTTGCTCCATTTTGACCAATAGTTTGACACTATCAATCCATTTGAACATTCACCAATGAGTATACGCTGACCAATCATCCATTGTGGGTTCAATATGTGTATTATAGGGTTTTATAATATTTTATAACATGACTGATCCCCCTCCCTACCAATCAACATCAATGGGTACTTTTATTCCTCAACTGTTTCTGTTCACTGTATATATGTATATAATTAGACATCACCCTATCGTATTAATTGGTCAAATTCGGTTACGTTTTGAAAACAGCACTTTATAATTCATGGCACTTTAAAACCATTTAGCACTTTATACACAAAAGCACTTTCACTATGACAATATCAATGCAATTAAAGAAGGAAACACGAACAACATCAATTGTAGACATAACAGTTTAATTTTTAACGCATGTAATTGTATTTTAAAAGAGTGTTTGTACTCTGCTTATAGGGCAACGTGCAATACGGTTGGTAGAGCAATAACATACATTATCAAATTAGGTTTATTTGTTTTGAATATTGCCTCATTTGCAGTAATCTTAATGTTCAGCATTATTTGCACAGTAATTGTATTATACTTGAATTCCAATTTTGCACAGTAAGCATAAACACTGAAGCTCATACAATCAATGGAATGTTGAGTTACAGCATTGTGAGTTTTTGTAATACTCTCAAAATATTTGTAAATATTGTTAAATAGTTTTAGATATTTTTATACGAACCTACGTAAAATCCTCACTAGACATTGGCCTCTGGTACGGAACGATCCGCTCTAATCATACAGCAGTTATAGGCCCACAGCATAATCTCAATCGAATAAGATTTATTCAAAACCACGCAGCAACATCCCAAGTGCGTAGTTGTTTCACCTGTCCCACTAAAAAGAGTGTGTGTTTACTTAAACCCATCAGAATGCCCCACTTGCCTCAGATGTGATCCTATGCATAAGCAAGTCATTATCTTTCAAATGTCGGTCATGTGTATGCACAATTTTATTATCAAATTTTATTGTTAATATTTTTCAAGTCTACACGCGTATGTGCAGTTAACATATGCAAAATGAGTCGAATTGTAATGCACTGTAAATAATTTGTCACGGAATGTGTAAACAGACTGAGCCATGACTAATGAGGAATCTGTAAGTCAAGAACTTCTATGTCTGTCAATAGTGTCATGACAACCTCACCATGCCAACCAAGATCGAGTTGAAACCTGTCAGACAATTAACTTTACATGTAACCCTGTATATATACTGTGAAGTAAAGGTTGTGCAGATGTAGTGAACAAGGCGGCAGCAAGCCGCCGAAACGCGTCTAAGCAGCAACTGAGAGAATACATTTTCTTTGGATTATGATTCACGGAGTCAGCGCCTTTCTTAATTGAGAGTTTGGACTGGTTTTCAATATCTAATATATGTATATATATATATATATATCAGTGGATTTTGTGACTGCCAGATGTAGTGAGCAAGGCGGTTGAATACTGCCGAAACACGTCTGGGCTGTAAATTGGAATAAAGAAACATTACTTTGGATATTATTCACGGAGTCAGGGCCTTCCTTGGAAAGAAAGTTTGGACTGGTGTTCGATATATATATGTTTATATATATAGATATATATACACTGAAAAAAACACAGGTTTCAGGGACAATATAGTTAGTCTGACATTTCACTTGTACAAAACCAGAGAAATTCAGCTGTTCTGGTTAGCTGAGCTAATTATAACTCACGCCCCCGCAATGTACTGCTGTCATGGGTGATGTCATAAGTGATGTCACTGACCATGTCATGAATGATGTAATGTCTGAGGTCATAAGCAGTGGATTATGGGGGCGTAAGTTATAGTTAGCTCAGGTAACTATCACTGCTGAATTTCACTGGTTTTGTACGAGTGAAATCTGAGACATCTATAATGTCCCTGTAATCTTTGTTTTTTTCTGCAAATTTCTAGTTTTTTTTAACGTTAAGTAAGATGCCCATCACTATAGATGGTGGCGGGTTGGAAGCAGGGCCTGGCCTGGCATTTTGCTGCCCCTCCCAAGTTTGCTGCTCCTGCCTCCCCTCCTCCTTGCCATCCATTGTCCAAGTCCATGCCCCTCCTCCCACATTACAGCCCTGTGTGGCCGTTGTTCTGCCACTGGCCTTCCGGCTTTCTCCGAGCAGTTAGCTTGCTGCCCCATCCACTTCCTCCCTATCCTTTGTTGTCTGAATCCATGTACTAGCCTTCTTCCTCCTGTCATGCCTGGTCTAATGTGCTGCCACTGCCATCCATTTAGCATGATGTCCCAGTCCACTCCTCCTGCCCTCCATTGCCCAATTCTATGCCCCATCAATGACCTCCTGCTTAGCCTCTGTGCTTAGCTTGCTGCCCCTACTCTCCTTCCCCCTGCCCTCCGATGTCTGTGTGAATACCCCTGCTCCATCCTTTTTGCCCACCGTTTTCCATGGACCTGCCCCTCCTATCTACTCTGAGTGTTCTGTTGAGTTGCCACTCCCCTCCCACCTAGCATTGTCAGATGACTGTAACCTGTCCCTGCCACCTCCACCCTGCCTGCCCACGCTCCATTCCCCTATCCCCTTCCTCCCGTCCTCCATGACTTATTTTACTGCCACACCCTTCTGCCCTCCCTCATCTGTTGTACTGCAACTGCTCCTCCTGCCTACCCCGTGTAGTCTGTTGTAAGGCCCCTTCCCCTCAACTCTCTTGTCTGTGCCCAGCTCCTATCCCTCCCTTCTATCCTCCATGATCCTTTGTGCATCCCCCTGCCCCCTCCTTCTTGCCCATCATTGTCATTGTGCTGCCACTAACCCTCTCGCATGCCATGCATGGTCTTCTGTGCTGCCACAGCCCCTCCCACCTTCCCTGTGTGGTCAGCTAGCTGCCCCTGACCCCCTCCCACCTTCCCTCCATGGTCTGCATGTATGCCATTATGGTCTCACTGTTGCCCTCCATGGTGTGTTGTGCTTCTAGTGCCCATCCTGCCTGACCTCCATGATCAGTTTGCTGCACCTATCTTACCCCCTTGCTCCCTGCCCTCTGTTTTCCATGTGCAGACCCCTATTCCCTCCCTCCTGGCTATTCTGTTCCATTGTAATGCCCATGATCCCTCCCTCCTGCCGTTTTTGGTCCTTTATGCTGCAGTTTTCTCTCCTGTCTGTCCATTATGGTCAGCTTGCTGCCATTGCCTCTTTCCCCTCTGTTCTCTGTTGTCCATGTGCATGGTTCTGTCCCCTCCCTATTGGTTTCCATGGATTGTTGTGCTGCACTGCCGTCCCACATGCCCTGTGTGGTGTGTTGTACTGCTGCAAACCCTGATGCCTGCCCTGTAAGGTCAGTTTGGTGCAACTGTCCATGTCTTTTCGTGTCCTCTGTTATCCGAATCCATGTTCCTACCCCAATCCCTTCTGCCTCCATGATCCAATGTGCCATACTGGCTAACATTTTGAATTTGGTAAGAGGGAGATTTTGAAAAAAACCCGGGGAATTGATTTTCCCCATTGATTTACATTGAAAAAGAGGAGATTTTAGACAGTAGACAGATAAAATAAAGCCCATTTGGGCATAAAAACATTGGTCATTGCCTGGCTGTATTTGGCCTGTTGGCATGTATGGTTGCCTGTCCTGCATTGTTAGTTTGTTGCCGATGCCCCCCTTTCCCCTGTCCTCCATAGTCTGTTGTGTTGACACTGCCCTTCCTGCCTTTCCAGTGTGGTCAAATTGTTGCCTCTGCATCCTCCTACCTGCCTTCAATTTTCCGAGTCCGCGCCCCTGACCTCTGCCTCTCAACAGTATCCTAATGAACAACTAGATTGCTAACATTCTGTATTTATTACAAAAGTTTGGCACGCCTGATGTCATCTTGATGTAATCAAAACTGTAGTACCTAAAGCATTTACTTTAGAAATTATAGAAATGAGAGGGTCTTATTTGCATCGAAATTATGGTTAGTGCTCTAAAAAACTAAAATGAGGACATATTTTCTGAGTTCTCAAAGAGCAACAAAGCACTTTAAAATTATTTGTTATCTTTACGTTTTTTTATCCAGTTGATCACTTGATTACATGTTGCACTTAGGGGAGAGGATGTGGTGTTACATCTAGAGCTGCAGACTTTGCAACTGGGGAACCAGGTTGGAGTTTCTGTTTCAGCTAGAGATTCTGTGATTCTGGTCAAATCACTTAATCTCCCCATGCCTACAACCAAAATGAATTTGTACTTGTGTGATGTAACCAATGCCCATGTAAAGCACTCCAATGCCTGACCAGTTTGCACTATATAAAACTGCAAAAAATAAAAAGTGTTTTCCACCCTTCTGTCATTGGGCTATAATTGGACTACATCTGGGTGATATTTGTACTACATTTGGGCTCCTTTATCTCTGGTGGCCATCTTGGGAGACTTCAATTCAATTCAATAAACTTCATTTGATCTGATTTAAAAACATAGATCATAAAAGTGAACATAAAAACAGTGAATCCTTTTTCTTAATACAATACAATGAGAATTAATTAAAACCCATAGGTAAAAACTGGTGTTACAAAGCCCGGCTCAGAGCAACTTCAGTTTAACAGAATAGTAAAGATCAATGTTTTACAAGATCAATCTATAGTACTCTGTGCAAAATACGCAATAAGGGGTCCATTAAGATACAAGGCTCCAATACCTGACCAGTCTGCACTATATAAAACTGTAAAAAAACAAAAAATAAAAAGTGTTTTGCACACTTCTGTCATTGGCTTTACGTGGGCTACATCTGGGTGATATTTGTGCTATATTTGGGCTCTTTTTTCTCTGGTGGCCATCTTGGGAGACTTATTTGTTATCCTAATTTCCTCATTTACTGCAGTCTTCTTAGTAGGAAATGCTTTCAGTTTTTTACTTTGATTCCATCACAAAGGCATTCAGAGGTGTCACACATTTGCCATGAATTCAGAATGTTAACACTCTAGTTGCTCATTAGATCACTGTAGTAAAGCTACTGCTCACCAGGGAGTTAACTAGAAATCTGCTGCTGTTATTGAAAGTGCATGTTTCATTCTGCATATCAGAAATTTTTAATGAAATTGAAGAGGATTTGAGAAGTCACTCAAAATGTGGCCTAACTTTCTTTTTGCAGCACTAATCATAATTTATATGGCAAAGTGAACCCCCTCATTTTGTTCCTTTTTAAATTAAATGTGTTAAGTGTTACCAGTTTATTCCAATCAAGATGGCTTCATGTGTGCAATACTTGCCATACATAAGTAAGACTGTTAGCGCTCCAGTTGTTCTGTAGAACACTCTTGGAAGCTGCAGTAGAACACAAAGGAATCAAATGACAGTCTCTGCAGTTGTTGGACGTACATGTATTACTGAGAATGTCAGACTTCATTCTCACATGACTGTGAAAGATAATGTGAATTTACAGAAAATATGCTCTCATTTTAGCTACTAGAGCACGTTCCAAACCTCTATGGGAAAAGCATGAGAAAATAGTTTTCTATCAAACATGATTCATGATATCCCAGCAGAAGGCTTTTTCACAGGGTACCTTAGAACACACCACAATTCCAAATTTTAGTATGGTACCATTAATAAATAATTTAAAATGTAACGAAAGTCTGCCAACACCCTTTATACGTTCTCCTTTTGGTGACCCTCAAAACATTCCTTTCACTACAATGCATTTTAATGGGGTGCTATCATGTATATTGGTCCCAAGATGGCTACCAACATTTCTTGGATGAAGTGCTGACAGCCAATCAGATCTCACTATGAGATGTGTGGTTAGGCTCCGCCTAGATATATAAATTTCTTTTTCCTTCAATATTTAATAAACTACTGAACTGATTTACACCATTTAAAGCAAAGAGTGCACTCTGGACAAAGAGCTACTTTTATGCCAAATTTGGCGTAATGTTGTTCAGCAGTTCAGGCTGTAGCCGCGACAAAAGTTTCCTATGGAAATTACCATGGAGCAAACCAATTTTGGGACTCCCTTTTTTCTCGGCTCTCGCTTGACGAATCACCCCGAAACTTTCAAAACAGGAGCTGACCGGAGTGCCCAATTAGGTTTGAAAATTTCATGAAGATTTGACGAATGGCGCCAAAGTTATTGGTAAATCAGAAAACGCTTTTCCTATGGAAACTAGGTCCTAACTATAACTATCTACTGCAATCTCGTTACTCTAAAAGACTGAACCAGACAACTTGTGCAGTTCTGTTATGCTTGTTTACTCGTCCGCCATTAGACGTTTAGGCTAAGCATTACAACCTTGGTCACATGACATGCATGCCTATTGGGAACACTTTTATGTTAATTTTATCATGGGCATAGAGACAAAACTTGCGATCTAATTAATTTCTCCGGACACGTATATCACATATTAATTCATGTGCAAGTGTTAATATAGTACCCCAATTCTGCCCCTAAGGCTGGATATGGGCCCTAGGCCCATAACGGAGGAGTTGGGGCTTAAAGTTGAGTACCCCAATTCTGCCCCTAAGGCAGGATATGGGCCTTAGGCCCATAACAGAGGAGTTGGGGCTTAAACCATTAGCTTTCTGGCGCCGCCTTTGGAGCAGTCCAGACCTCTCAACCTATAGAGCTGAGCTGCAGGAATTCTTATTGTTGCCCAACGCCACTAGAACACCTTGGTTAAATTATATTAAGAGAACCTCCGAGGCAATTGGTCTTCCAGATTTATGGTCGGATCCAGTAAACACAAGTAACAGGACGCCCAGAAAGGCGTTATCCAGAGCGTACTATGATCTAATGCTCTCCCAAGCTGTGGATAGCACCCGTGAAGGATCATTGACCAACCAATTCACAAAAACCAAAGACTCATACCAACTCGAAAGTGTCCTAGATGGCATGACTCCGGTGCTAACTAGGAAATTATTCCTGCAATAGAGGTATGTGACCCTTCCCTTGGCATCTTTCACCGGAGCATGGTCTTGTCGGCGGTCTACAGAAATCTGCCTTGCATGTGCCCACACAAAGGAGAATGACGTACATGTGTTTTTTTTCTGTCGGGCCTATGAGAAAAGCAGGAAATACTGGCTGGTCCCTCTGCTTAAAAATATGGGATTTAGAACATTTTTACCCGCTTACAGAGTTTTGAAGACTGATTTATCCCCAACTATTGTATTTGCCCTATCAAAATTTTTAACTGCAATGTGGTATGCCCGAAATCGCTGTATCAAGAGAGTTGGGGACTCTCGACAGACCTGAATCCCTGACATGCCGCTATCTATTTTGATCACCAATGTTGTTTAACGCGTTTTTTATTAATGACAAAATGACATCCTCTGTATTTTTTTAAATAATGTGATGATATGTATATCTTTTATGATCATGTGATCGAAATAAAGATTTTTGGAATGGAATGGTTAATATAACATGATTATCTAAATTTACTGTTTTGAAACATGCAATTTGGTCAATTCCACCACAATATTAATTACAATGCGTTAGCTTAATTCGATTGTTCAATGCCAACAATTTAGCCAGTTTTGCTTTTCAGTGCTTTCATCAATTTCGCACGCAGTATGTCAGATACCTCTACTGTGCTGTAGTGAATGTGGGCGGCTCATAATGACGACTTCATCTGCAATGCTACCACAATATATATACTCAATCATACAGATACACCTTCATTGTGCCCCAGTGGGCAACCACCTGTACTTAAATACTCTTCTGAGCTGACCCCATGTTGGCACTTATAATCCGACACATTTTGTAACAAGGCACTGAGCCATTTCAAACTCATTACACGTCATAAAAGTACAACATGGTGTCTTTACTTCCACTTGTCTGTGAGTGCATGTTTTGATTGTGTTTTAAGACCCCATGGTGGGAGGACTATAGCAAGGACTAAAGATGAAAAAAAGAAAAAGAAATTACACAAAAAAAGAAGACAACAAAGAGGAAAGGAGTATGTGAACCCATTCAGTCCCGTGTGGACATTGTAACCATTGTCTTAGCTGACATAGGGGCAGGGATGCAACTCCTCGCCATGGTTGAGACCCTTAGGTACCTCACAAATGGCTGAGACCATAAGGTACCTTACAATTGAGATCTAGGATGCACCTAGTCTCTAATTCCCTCAGTGCTTTAACCCACCCCCTCCTGTTCAGTGGCATAGAATCTATCCCATAATTGTCTGATTTGGTTAGAATCAATATTGTGGGATTTTGCACAGTGTCTTGCGACTGGGTATGTCTGATCACTTTTTGTGATGGCAAGCATGTGATGTAAGATTCTTTTGTAGACTGCTAATGTTGTGCTGCCTACATAACACAGATTGCAAATCAGCACATACACTGCCTACTCAGTTCTGCAGGTATAGGCGCCTTTGATCCTGTATGGTTGTGTCCTAAAAGGCCACACAGGCGGTTGTGTTTTGGCCTACAGTACACACCCTACACTTTGAGCATATCTTAAAACAAGCTTGGAGTGATAGTCCGCATGACTGGCTTGATATTTTAGGGTTACTTCTCACCAGGGTAGGGAGGGTGCCAGTTTGTATGTTACCTGAGGGCTTTTTGGTATGAGAAAACCAATAACCAGGTCTGCCTTTATAGTATTCCAATTTTTCTTAATTAAGGGCCGCAGTGTTTTCTTTTGGTTGTGAAAGAGGTTATAAACCTCACCTCAGTTTTGCCTTTCTTTGACTCCCACGTATTCCGTTTGGCAAACAGTACGGTTTTCCTTTCCTTGGTGTTGGCAGATTTTTGTGCCTGTTCAATCATTTTGAGGCAACAGCCCCTTTATAAAACCCTCTGTTTCATGTCTGCCTGACATTGCAATGTATCTGTTGGTGTACTGCAATTACCCTCTCGCACACAGCATCTCCCCATATGGAATGCTCATTTTGGTATGACTCTGGTGAAAGCTAGACCCTGTGTAGGCATATTTCAAGTTTCTTACTCTGTATGAATACCTCTGATGTCTAAAAAAGTCACACTAGTTCTACTTATGCTAATTGTGAAGTGAAGGTTGAGGTTGCTATGATTTATCATTGTTATGCCAATTCCACTGACACCCTCCATACCACAAGCAGGTCATCAATGAACCTCGTCCATTCAATAATATGATTATCCTATGCCTCTCTGCAGATCACCTGCTCCTTCCACCAGCCCACATGCAAGAATGCATAGCAGAGGGCAAAGCTGGTGCCCATCGCAGTCTCACGGATTTCTCGCTAAATCTTCAAAACGAATACAGATCTCACTTCAGCTATTGTCTTGAAAGTTTCGTTGTGATCTGTCAAGCGGGGGCTGAGAAAAAGGAGGGTGATCCCAAAACGCGTTTCCCTATGTTAATTCCCATAGAGCTACAGCGTGAACCAGTGAACGAATTACACCAAATTTGGCAGAAAGGTAGCTGAGGGTTCAGAGAAGTGCCGTTTAGGATTTAAGAGAAATTCAAATTTGTATTCATAGGGATGCAAAGGCTCTGCAAACCCTCCTGATCACCTGCTCAGATCTGATTGGCTACCAAAACTTTCAAACAGGAAGTGTTGCCAGCCATCTTGGGCCTTGACTTCACGGGGCTAATGTGAAATGAATCTTAGGAGAGGCCTTGTGGGCCCCCTGTGCCCCGGGGACCACTACTTCCCTGGGGCTATCTTTTCTGTAATGAGGGTTCCCACGACCTCCACCCGGGTCCAGGAACCACCACCTCTCCAGGGCCAAACTGTAACTTAGCTACAAAGGGTCAATTAGTTCTCAGAGAAATACCAGGCGCTCAGCCTATAGTATACGCAAAGGTGTATGTACACTTCAAAGTGTCTGTATAGTGCAACTGGCAAGCGGGAAAACCCTAAAACCGCTCAAAAGTGTGTCATTACAGAGACACAAATAACTAGTAGCAAAAAATGCCTATGCACACATGAACAACAATCTTACACATTCGTATTATAAATATGAACAGAGAAAAAGTATAAGAACAAGGACAGCAATAATCGTTGATTTTTTAGACTTTCGAGATTTTTTAGCAGATTTTTAATTGTTCCAAAAGCAAGCCAACACGTGTTTCATCGCGTTAGGAACAGGCTTAACGCGACTCCTCAGGGCTTACGGTTGTGTCGCACAAATAGAAAAAGTCGCTCCACCGGTTATAATTCCGACCCGGCGGGGCAAGTTGTCATCAATGTTCGAAGGAAGGTCAAATAAGCTTCCAAGCCAAAATAAGTCGTGGCACAATGTGTTAATCCTCTTAGAAGTCCGTAAAAAAATTTTTGAGGCACATCCGAGTTGGCAGTGTACCGGGAACCCCGTACGGAATGGACTGATCTTTTTCACTATTTACGCATGCTATAGCTATCCACTGCAGCATAGCGTGAGTTTCCTGATATCGCAGGAGTGAGCTAATTCTTTGAAAGAGCGCCTAAATACTCGTAGTCGCAGCCATAACGATCACTTTCGGATGTGCCTCAAACATTTTTTAACGGACTTCTAAGAGGATTAACACATTGTGCCACAACTTATTTTGACTTGGAAGCCCTGAGGAATCGCGTTAATCCTGTTCCTAACGAGATGAAACACGTGTCGGCTGGCTTTTGGAACAATTAAAAACCTGCTAAAAAATCTCGAAATTCTAAAAAAACAACGAATATTGCTGTCTTTGTTCTCATACTTTTTCTCTGTTCATATTCATAATACGAATGTGTAAGATTGTTGTTCATGTGTGCATAGGCATTTTTTGCTACCAGGGCCAAACTGTATTTTTAAAATGGCAGGGAGGCTGCATGGCTTGTCTCCCGGGCTGTTTTTGGCCCTGGGGACCGCTATCTCCCCAGGGCAGGCCCGCCATCATCAAAGGAGGGGGGCCACAGCCCCCCCTTCTGGGGCCATATATGGCCCTCGGAACCGCCACCCCCCCAGGCCCATCTCCTGCTATGTTATCTGAGATGTCATCAGTGATGTCACTGACCATGTACTGAGTGATGCAATCTGTGAGGTCAGAAGCAGTGCATTGCAAGTTTTAGTTAGCTCAGGTAACTATAACTGCTGAATTGTAATGATTTACTACGAGTGAAACGTGAGCCTAACTATAACGTCTCTGCAACCTTTGTTTTTTTTCAGTGAATTTCTAAGTTTTTTAAAATTATATCTCCTAACTATAACGTCCCTGTAACCCTGTAACCTGTTTCTTTCAGTATGTATATATATATATATATATATATATATATATATATATATATATATATATATATCCATACTAATAATATAAAGAGAGAGCCCAAACCTTTGAGGCGGGTAATCTCAGGAACCACAGCACCAATCACAACACCCAATACAGCGTTGGAAAGGGCAGTTGCAGCAGAAGGACATAGGCTATACAGACGCCCACCATATACATTTAAAAGGTAAAAGAACCGTGTCAGCAAAGTAGTCCCTTGTGGGCGTGTCTGCGTTGTGCTGTGGGCGTGTGCTGTGGGCGTGACAAACACTGGGGGCGTGTGGTACGTTCCACCCTTCATGCCATGTCTCATATTTTGTGCTAATCCCACCCTGCTCCCTTTAAATACCCTTGCACCCCATGATCATAGCCCACCCTTACTCCTTAAAATACCCCAACACCCTTAAACACTAACCCATCTTAACCCTATAAATCTACCCTGTACCCCAAAACCCAAACCTATCCCTAAACCCTAAAAATACCCCTATACCCCAAAACCCAAACCTAGCCCTGAACTCTATAAATACCCTGTACCTCAAAACCCAAACCTACCCCTGAACCCTACAAATACCCCTGTACCCCAAAACCCAAACCTAGCCCTGAACCCTACAAATACCACTGTACCCCAAATCCCAAACCTACCTCTGAATCCTAAAATACCCCTGTACCCCAAAACACAAACCTAGCCCTGAACCCTTAAAATACCCCTGTACCCCAAAACCCAAACCTACCCCTGAACCCTAAAAATACCCCTGTACCCCAAAACCCAAACCTCGCCCTGAACCCTATAAATACCCCTGTACCTCCCAAACCTACCCCTGCACCCTAAAAATACCCCTGTACCCCAAAACCCAACCCTAGCCCTAAACCCTAAAAATACAACTGTACCCCAAAACCCAAACCAACCCCTGAACCCTAAAATACACCCTGTACCCCAAAACACAAACCTAGACCTGAACCCTTAAAATACCCCTGTACCCCAAAACCCAAACCTACCCCTGAACCCCAAAAATACCCCTGTACCCCAAAACCCAAACCTAGCCATGAACCCTGAAAATACCCCTGTACTCCAAAACCCAAACCTATCCCGGAACCCTAAAAATACCCTGTGTACCCCAAAACCTAACCTAGCCCTGAACCCTAAAAATACAATTGTACCCCAAAACCAAAACCTACCCCTGAACCCTAAAATACCCCTGTACCCCAAAACACACACCTAGCCCTGAACCCTTAAAATACCCCTGTACCCCAAAACCCAAACCTACCCCTGAACCCTAAAAATACCCCTGTACCCCAAAACCCAAACCTAGCCCTGAACCCTAAAATACCCCTGTACCCCAAAACCCAAACCTACCCATGAACCCTAAAATACCTCTGTACCCCAAAACCCAAACCTAGCCCTGAACCCTAAAATACCCCTGTACCCCAAAACCCAAACCTAGCCCTGAACCCTAAAAATACCCCTATACCCCAAAATCCAAACCTACCCCTGAACCCTAAAAATACCCCTATACCCTAAAACCCAAAACTATATCTGAACCCTTAAAATACCCCTGTACCCCAAAACCCAAACCTAGCCCTGAACCCTAAAAATACCCCTGTACTACAAAACCCAAACCTAGCCCTGAACCCTTAAAATACCCCTGTACCCCAAAACCGAAACCTAGCCCTGAACCCTAAAAATACCCCTCTACCCAAAAACCCATACCTATCCCTAAACCCTAAAACTATTCCTGTACCCCATAACCCAAAACTATATCTGAACCCTTAAAATACCAAAACACCTCAAAACATATACCTAAGTACCCCAAAAACATATAACCCTATACCCATACTTACCTTATCCAAACATTTAAAAAACCATGCTTTTACCATTCATGCATTTACAACGAATTTCGTTGTAAATGTATGCGTAGTAAAAGCATATAAAATGTAATGCCATGCGTTATAAAGGCATTGCGGAGTCATGGTACTTTCGTAATGAAAGTATGCGGAGTGATGGTATGCGGAAAGAAAGTTGCGGAATAATCGGTGTTTACCCTCCCCTGGTAAGTACATTGGTGGCACGGCAGCCCACATCTCCAGCAGCATACTCATATTTTTTCACCACCCATTTGAAAAATGCACAGGTCTCTCTCATTGATGGCCAGCACCAACATACACTTTTAGACACACCTCCCGCCACAAGTTCTAGAATTGCGAACTTTAGAGCTGGGGAGCTGTGGTGGTGTGGGGCCGCGGCCAGGGCAACTGACTCTGGAATCCGGGGATCACGGTACGATCCCCGGCACTGGCGGCAGATTAGCCCAGCACCATGTGACTCTGGGCAATAGCTTGCTTAATATTCCTGACGGCCCCCAGCGCCTAGAGACCCTTGCGGGTGATTGTGCGCTTTACAAATGTGGATTATTATTATTACGTTCGAATCTCGGCATCAGCTCAACATCCTGTGATTCCAGGCAAATCGCTTTGTCTCCCCGTGCCTACCACAAATGAATGTGTTCTTCTGTAATGTAAATTGTGCTCATGCCATGTTGTCCAGTTTGCGCTATATAATATTGCAAAGAAATATAAAGTAGGGAAACTCGAGTTCACACACTACTGAAGGCTCACTCTTAAGTAAATCAGCAGTGCACTGTGAATCGTAGCGTTTCACAGGCCTGTCACAGATAAGAAATGCTATCAAAACGAAATCCTACACAACAATATACTACTGCCGGCAGCAATTCATACCCGGACAACGTCGGCACGGGCTGCTATCAACAATGAAATCATAAACCAAGGACTTATAGAAATTGAAGACTCACTGTATCTATTAAGCGAGAAGTCCTTACAAGATTTCAGCCTGCCGCCAGCGGTCCGAACTAATCTAACTGGATACCACAATATCGCTACCGCACACAATATTCCAGAGCTAAATAACTACCTTGCTCAACACTTGCCTAACTTAGTTCCCGAACAACAACTCGCCTACAACACCATAGTTGATAGTGTTGAAAAGAAGCAAGGCAAACTATTGTTCATAGACGCCCCCGGTAGCACAGGAAAGACTTACCTAATCAACCTCATACTTGCCAAAGTTCGATCTTCTGGAAATTTGGCTCTAGCTGTTGCTCCATCTGGAATAGCTGCCACTTTGCTAACAGCTGGGAAAACAACACATTCTACCTTTGAACTGCTTCTAACAGTTTCCCTTGAAAGGGATTCAATATGCTCTATTCGGAAAAACGGACCTTTGGGGACACTGCTTCAAAATGTGTCTCTTATCATGTGGGACGAATGTACAATGATACTAAAACCATTGCTGGCCAGCCTTTTTTTACCCGGACAACGTCGGGACGGGACGCTAGTATATATATATATATATATATATATATATATATATATATATATATATATATATATATATATATATATATATATATATATATACTAAAAAATGAAAACTTTCCTAGTAGACACAAAGGAAAGTTTCAATTCTATTAAGGACACAGAGGCGAGGATTATGCTCTACTTTCATTTTCCATCACCAGCAGTATTCAACTTAACAGAAACAAACTCTCTTTCCCATGAAACACCGGGAAAGGTCAGCCCCAGAGGTCAAACAATAGGCAGCTGTACACGTCCTAAAAGGTTTGGGCTGCTGGGATACCTCCTCTTTCTTGACTGCGACCATTCAACCTTCATCGAATTTCAAAGTCCATTTTAGCAGGAACGGATCCTACAAGAAGCCAAAGGTTACCGAAATGAACCAGAACTTAACAACAGCAAGGCTTACAGAAAGAACATAGTACATAAGGAAGATTTGAATAGTAGGAAAAACATATTGCAGACTGAAATGCAAACTATTGTCTGGAACAATAGCACACTTTATGAGGATAACTGATTCATACTCATACCATATAGAGTGCTGATCCATAGTCGAGGGTGAGTGATGACTGATTCCTCGGGAAACTCTGGGCGGGAATAATCCTTAATAGAATTGAAACTTTCCTTTGTGTCTACTAGGAAATTTTCCATTCTATGGCAGGTGAAGATTATGCTAGTTCAAAGCTTGTTCACTACCAGGGAAGCCATGTCAACTAATGGTTTGAAATAGAACCATTTAAACATAGAGTCTGATGACCAGTCAGAAGCATTGATAATATCTTTGAGGCGTGCCCCGAGAAAAAAGGCTTTGGAGGCCATTGCCCCTCTAACCGAGTGAGCACCGAAGCGCAAAATGTCAATGCCTGCTTCCCGCATGACCCATCTGATCCATCTTGCTATGGTGGGAGAAGAGACAGCCTTGAAGGGTTTCCTAAGAGATATCAGAAGCTGGTTCTCTCCATGGGGGTGATATTCGTTAGTCATATTCTCGTAAGCCTTTAGGCAACGCACAACACACATCTTAGGGTGTTTATTTAAAGCCCGGTACAAGATCACCCTGGAGTCCGACTTCGTGCGGCGGGAAATATGAAAGGTGACTCCTTGAGGAGTAAAAACCCGACCGTGGAGGTCCAGGGCTCTCACACCAAAAACTCTCCGACAAGAGACCAAGCATAGAAGCATGACACTTTGTTGACGCCCCATAACTTAGAATATTTAGGCAAAGGTGGCAAGGATAAGCGAATGCCTCTCATCAGTTTGCAGACCAACATATGTTTGCCTACTGCTTTACCCTGCACTGGGTCATGGCCCGCTGAGATTGCCGATCTGTAAGAATTAATTGAGCGGTACGCCAAACCCTCTGTGGACAGGGAGGCTAGGAAGTTCAAAATGTGGACTACCTCGCACCCCATGGGATCCTGATTCCTCCCAAGGCTCCAACCCACCCATCTGAACCAACCTGATCTGTATCGCTTGTTGGTGCCGTCTGTCCATGCTGCTGCCAGGATGTTTTGAGCTTCTCCTGATAAAAGCCCCGGAGTCTCCAACATTACCGGAAATCCACTAGGCAATGAGGGGCATCCGCTGCTGCAGGATCAGGGGATGAGGCTCTCCCTGAGGATCTCGGAGTATCATCTGATCGCGGGGTAGGAGGATCGGAGAATCCCAGGAAAGTTCCAGAAGAACTGGAAACCATACTTGCGACCTACAGTAAGGCGTGATTAACACTACCTTCGCTCGTTGCCTGTGGACTTGAGCCGAGAGGCACATTATCATGGTGAACGGGGGAAGGCGTAGTCCATCTCCGTCAACCAATCCTGGAGAAAGGCACACATGGCCACCGCCAGAAGCTGGTGATCCAGGCGAGAGGCGAAAAGATCCACGAGAAGGGGCCCCAAAGGGCGTGTAACCTCTGGAAAACTCTGGGTTCCAGTTGCCAGAAGCTCACATCCGACCAAAACTGGAAGTACCAGTCCGCTACCACATTGGACGCCCCTGGAAGGTACTCCGCTGTCACAGAGACGTTGTTCTCTAGACAAAAGGTCCAGAACTCCTTGGCCATATCCTCTAGCAACTTTGATTTTGTGCCGCCCCATATGGTCCAGCCACCAGCGCATCTCCAACCTCACCTAGTCTGTGAGGGGAACTACCTCCGCATATTGCTGGTCCTTCCTGAGATGGGTGGCTTTAAGCCTTTGAAGGGCTCTGTAATGGAGAGGCCCCAGAAAGATGGCCTGTATGGAGGGCGATAGAAGGCCCACAATCCTGGCAACCTGCCGGAGGGAGATGGTGGATCGGGCCAGGGTTCGTCTGAGCTCCTGACGAATTTTGAAAACCTTTCTGGAGGGGAGACTTCGCTTCTTCTCGACTGAGTCGATGACAAAACCCAGGAACGTAGTTTGCCCGGCCGGGGTGTGCAGGGACTTCTTCTCGTTGATAACAAATCAAAGGTTTTGCAACAAAGCTACAGTCGTCTGGAGCTGGTCTACAAACCTAGTTGGGCCAGTAGAAGGAGATCATCCAAATATGTAATGAGGCGGAAACCCGAGCCCTGAGGTACTCTATCACAGGCTTGAGCACAGCAAGGTGTGGAGGATAGACAGAAGGGGAGTGTTGTGAACTCATAAACTTGCCCTCTCCACTGAAACTGAAGGAACCTGTGGTGCAGAGAAAAAATCTGGACGGATAAGTATGCGTCCTTTAAGTGGAATCGCACCATCCAGTCATCTGGGCGCAGGAGGTCGCGCAGCGAGTGGATCCCTTCCATTTTGAAATGGCGGTGCACCAACCATCTGTTGAACTTCTTTAGGTTGATTACCGGGCGTTGACCCCCGTCTGTTTTGTCCACTAAGAAAATGTTGCTCAGAAAACCCCTTGGATGGAGGGAGGAGTAAACAACCGCCCCTTTGTGTAAGAGATCCTGTACCTCTTTGTCTACCAGGGCATTCTGGGCTGCCGTAAAGACCATGGGACGGCGGCGGCATTCCTGTACCGTGTCCCGTAAAACTTTATGTGAAAACCCCTGATGGTCTGTAAAACCCATGAGTCGGAATTGATAGCCTTCCTATTGTTCACGAACAGTGCTAGTCTGCCCTCTACCTGCAAATGGGAGTAAAGGGAGAGCCACACCTGCTTGGGTCTGGAAATTACCTCTGCCTGCACCTCTGAAGCCTCTGCCCCTATTGTTTCCCCTTGACTGGACGTACTCCTGTCTGGGCTGGTCTTGCGTCTTCTTGAAGCCTCTAGTAGGGGCTTGGTGTAGAAGCGGCCGGCCCGATGAAAACCTTAGGGTGGAACACTCTTTTGATAGAAGCCTGCACCTTATCCAAAGTGGTGAAGGTTGAGACAAACTTAGTGAGTTCCTTCACAAAAGGTTCTCCGAAGAATTCTCCCTCAGCCACAGCCCCTGCCTCCAGTGAAGCCATGTCCTTAAGCTTGGGGTCCACCTTCAACAACAAAGAGCATCTCCTCTCGGCCGAGAGGGCAGAGTTAGCATTGCCCAGGAACACGATTACATGCTGGGCCCAGCCTGACACGGATTCAGTAGAAAGCGCAAAACAGGAAGCTTTGGCCTCCTCCGCAAGAAGAAACGTGGCTATTCTGGCATCTATCTCAGGTGTGATCGCCAATTTGCCCGCAAGGGTGGGACGTGGGCATTCCATCCTCAGACAGGCCCTAACCTCCTTTGTCTGGGAGTTTCCAATCAAATCAAATCAAATCAGGTACATTTGTATAGCGCAAACATATAACTAAAAAGTCTCATGGCGCTTGCAGACGGCTCTTATTAGACGTTGACTTAATTGTCAAATAACCATGTTTTCTACTGTTTACGGAAACGGTTGTGGTCGGGGATGATGCGTAAGTGGACAGGGATTTTATTCCATGATGCAGGACCAAGGAAAGAGAAAGATCGACCGCCTTTCCTGGCAGTACGAATTCTCAGAGGAGTGAGCGATGATGTATTGCTTGATCTAAGGGTCCGGCTAGGCTAGTGCCACTGTAATTTTCTTGACCAATATTTTGGTCCCCTTCCATACATATGCTTATTGATTAAACATATGATCTTAAAATGAATTTGCTTCTTTACAGGAAGCCAATGTAATGATCTTAAGCAGGGAACAGAAGAAGTCCTAGGTGGAAGGTCAAGAACCAGCCTGGCTGCCGTGTTCTGAACAATTTGATGCCTTTTCAGCAGGTTTTTATTAATTGAATACAGTAGGGTATTTCCGTTGTCCATTCTATTGATTATTGGCCCCTGGACTAATGGTTTCCTTGCCCCCTGGGGATCCATTTGAAAACCTTCCGGAGGCTACGCATCACTCCAAAGCATATAACAGAAATATGATTTATCTGACTTTCCATAGACAGTTGATTGTCCACGTAGATGCCCAAATTCCGAACTGAGGATTTGGGGGTAGGACAGGTGCCAAGGTTAGAGGGCCACCAGTCATGGGACCAATTCTCTTGGGCTTTGCCAAACAGCAAGATCTTGGACTTATCGCCGTTTAATTAAAGATGGTTGGAATTCATCCATCTGTCAATGTGAGACATGCATTGCTTGAAGCGCTGTTTTGTTTCGGCTGGGTCCGGGCCAATGGTGATCAGAATCTGCGTGTCCTCTTCATAGGATATAACATCAAAAACGTAGAATCTGATCGCCTTGGCCAGAGGTGCCATATATAGATTGAAAAGCGTCAGGCTCAAAATAGAGCCCTGAGGTACCCCCATCGCCACTGGTCTCTCCCCTGAAACATTTTTGACCATTTGAACTGCGGTTACACGGTTGGCCAAGTAGCTCTTGAGCCACTTTAGGGCATTTCCCCTGACACCAATCTCCCACAGCCGGTGTTCTAAAATTCTATGGGAGATGGTGTCAAAGGCAGCAGGCTGGTCGAGCAGGACTAGAAAGGCTGACTGATGTTTATCCAAGGCCAGCCTGATATTGTCCATAACTTCGGTGCTATGTGCTGCCCTAAAGCCAGACTGTGAAAAATCAAGTAGTTCATAGCTCTCGAGGTGGGCAACAAGCTGTTGGTTTATAAGGGATTCCATCATTTTACCAAAGTAGGGAAGTAAGGATATAAGGCGGTAATTAAGAGGTTGTTTCAGGTCTGCTGTGGGCTTTTTTAATATGGGTCTAACCCTCGCGGCCTTCCACATTATAGGAAATGTTGCTTCTGCAAGAGTCTTATTCAATAGACCTATGAGATCATTTAGAATCACTGGTGCAATAATGGGGAAAAATGTTGGGGGTACTGGATCTGTTGGTGAACCTGGTTTTTTTTTTGATATAACTGTAGTGACTGATTTTAAATCACACTTCACAAAATCATTCAGAATACAATGAGGGTTAAGAGACAAACTGTGCACATCATCAGAGTATGTATTGTTGTGCTGTGATGGAAAGAATTGGTGGATGGCGAGTTCCCCTCACCTCGTCTGAGGGGAACTAGCTCTGCATATTGCTGGTCCTTCCTGAGATGGGTGTCTTTGAGCCTTTGAAGGGCTCTGTAATGGAGAGGCCCCAGAAAGATGGCCTGTATGGAGGGCGATAGAAGGCCCACAATCCTGGCAACCTGCCGGAGGGAGATGGTTGATCGCTAGGGTTCGTCTGAGCTCCTTACGAATTTTGAAAACCTTTCTGGAGGGGAGACTTAGCTTCTTCTCGACTGAGTCGATGACAAAACCCTGGAACGTAGTTTGCCCGGCCGGGGTGTGCAGGGACTTCTTCTTGTTGATAACAAATCAAAGGTTCTGCAACAAAGCTACAGTCGTCTGGAGCTGGTCTACAAACCTAGTTGGGCCAGTAGAAGGAGATTATTCAAGTATGTAATGAGGCAGAAACCCGAGCCCTGAGGTACTCTATCACAGGCTTGAGCCCACCAAGGTGCGGAGGATAGACAGAAGGGGAGTGTTGTGAACTCATAAACTTGCCCTCTCCACTGAAACTGAAGCAACCTGCGGTGCAGAGAATTTTATCTTCAAAGAATTGGAGAGCGTGTCAGTCCAGTCCTGAGTATTTGGGACCGATGGCTGGTTGGAAGGGGAGGTAAATTCTTTGAAGATTTGATATAATTCTTTACAGGAATTTTCAGCCAGATTTATCCGATTTAGAAAGAATTGCTCTTTTGCCGATTTAATATCAGTCATGTAGTTGTGGTGAATATTTTTATAGTTTTTACGATCGTCGTTCTTTTTACTTTTTCGCCACTTCCGTTCCGCCATACAACACCGGAGCTTGGTGTCCTTTAACTGATCAGTGAACCATGGGGCGGTTCTGGGCTTAATTTTAATCTGAGAAAGGGAAGCTATGTTTTCTAAAGCGGTCCTGATAGCTTTGTCGAAGTCATATGCCGTTTGGTTAACACTACCTTCATGTTCAGGTGAGTCTAGGTGAAAGTATTTAGAAAAAAGAGATGGAGTGACTTTCCGCCAAGATCTTCGGTCTGTTAGTTCACTTTTATGGTCAACTTTAATCGTATTGTTAGGAATGGCAAATTTTATCATATAGTGGTCAGACCATAGTAGCGGGACAGGGGATTTTATTAGGACCCCTGAGAAGTTGGTGAAAAGAAGGTCCAATGTATGGCCAGCATTGTGAGTAGGGCCCGTAACCAGTTGGCAAAGACCGAGCGTATTCATGTTTGAGATCAGTTGATCTGAATTTGACAAGATCTCAGCATGATAGTTAAAATCGCCAATTAGAAGAAAATTATCTGAGGCTAATACATGGGGAGCGATGTTTTCTAACAGTTTGTCATGGAAGTCCTCTTTGGGTCCAGGAGGTCTATAGACTAAGGCCCCTCTCCAGGTGCCCTTTGGTAGGCCATCTATCTTAAAAATGCATATTTCTATGTGCCGTGAGCACTTAATTTCTAAAATTATGATGTTTAGGTCTTTCGTGGAGGCTACTAATAAACCACCTCCTCTTTACTCTTTCCTGTCCATTCTAGTTATCTTATAGTGGGGCGGAAAGGCAATACACACATCAGGTGATGCACCTTCGTGCAACCAAGTCTCTGTGATGAAGCAGATGTCCGGAGCTACCAGATCTAAGAGACTCCATACCTCTAATGAATGCTTTGGGATGGAACGGGCATTCAGATAGATGGCACTCACTTGGGTGGATGTAAGAGGTTGGTTGAAGCTAGGGGCTTTTGAAACTTCGCACGTCTGCGCCCTGCTTTAATTAGAAGAGGGTGTCAGGCAAAAGCTAGACTGCTGCCTGCTGCTTCTGGGCGGTGTCCCGGAAGTTTGAAGGTTGCCAGTTTACCCTCCGTTCAATCAGTACAAGCCGTGACGGACCGGGGTCTAGAAAGTGAGGGTACCAGTGGCGGTATTACCGTGGGGGCGTTTGGGCGCCGCCCCCCCTGTTTTCTCGCCGTGCGAGAAGAAGGCAGAAACAAATGGTAGTTATTTATTTATAACTACCATTTGTTTCTGCCTGCCCTTCTCGCACGGCGAGAAATCAGTCAGCAAACTTCCTCGCGCTCGAGCCTCAGGGCAGGGGGGAGTGGCTTGGGGGAGTGGCTTGCCCACTGTTGTGAATACGGACTGAGAGGCTGTCCAAACAGACAGTATTAGCAACAGTGGGCAAGCCGCTCGCCCAAGCCTCCTCCCACTCTCCGTTCTGCAGCATGCAGACTAAGAGGAATGACGTGTTTAGGGCAGCCGGCCGAACCAATCAGCGCCGGCTGCCATGGAGGGGAGGGAGGCTGCCTGCAGCCTTCAGTGACGACTCTGGTGACGACGAGGCATTCAAAAAAATCCAGGATGGCGCGCGGGAGTCTGCAGTCTCGGCCCTCGGGACAGGACTCGAGTCGAGAGCCAGAGCGGGAAGCCAAGCCAAGGTAAGTTTTTTTTTACATGTATTTTTATTATTATGATTTATGAGGCAGTCAGTCCGAGTCTGTTATTATTGTCCAGCCACCGCCAATTTTACGCCCCGCCTATTTCAAATGTCACCAGCCGCGACTGGAGGGTACTATCAGATGGAGCAAAAATGAGTTAAGTGCGGTGCGATTAAAATGAGTGACAGTTCATTTATGACAAATTTTAGAGCGGTAAATAAACTTTCCCCTATTTTTTTTAGCATAGAGGGTAAGGCAAAATTAGAAAGAATACGGCACAATTAAAAGTGGACACAATTATTGTATCACAGAATTTAAAAACAGTGATTATTTTCCTACAAGCTGGCTGGCATAATAATTAGTCGCTCTAGCTGAAACACAGCTGCGTGCGTCCTCGCCCTTCCCTGCTTTAAATAAAAGAGGGTGTCAGGCAAAAGCTAAACTGCTGCCTGCAACTTCCGGGCTGTGTCCCGAAAGTTTGAAGGTTGCCAGATGACCCTCCGTTCAATCGGCACAAGCCGTGACGGATCGGGGTCTAGGCAGTGAGGGTAGTATCAGATGGAGCGAAAATGAGGTAAGTGGGACACGATTAAAATGAGTGACAGTTCATTTATGACAAATTTTAGAGGTGTAAATAAACTTTCCCCTATTTGTTTAGCACAGAGAGTAAGGCAAAATTAGAAAGAATTTGGCGCAATTAAAAGTGGACACAATTATTGTATCACAGAATTTAAAAACAGTAGTTATTTTCCTACAAAGTGGCTGGCTTAATAATTTAGCCGCGCCAGCAGAAACGCCGCCCCAATGGGGGGCTTCGGTCATGAGGGTCCTGGGAGCATGGGGAAGCAGTTAGTTTCCTTGTTCCCGGGCTGGATGACTCTGGCGCAGACTGTTTGTAGTCGGCTGGCTCTAGTGTGTCAAGGCGTTCACGGTTGTCGGTCAGGACCAGCAATTACCTCAAGGGAAATGCTGTCTGCTGGGCGCAGTGCTGTCAACCCTCCAGGGCTTGAGGAGGATGCACTGCTGCAGGATGAGTCGGGTCTTTGCAATTGTTGAGTCTCTGTTCAGCAGGCAGGGTTTGGCGCCAAAAGTCCATTGTAGTCTTCAGTTCTTGCGGGGGGCTGCTATTCAGTGTCCTCTTCTTCTTTTCAGTCTGTGGAACCTGAAGTTCTCGTCTCAAGGAGTCCCCGAAATGCTGAATTTAGGGGCAATTGTGTAGGTTTTGGACGAGGATAGGGTGGAAGACCGTTTCAAACGATGCTTAGAGGTCCAGGAGTATGAAGCCCGCCATGTCTCATCCATCCAGAGTTATGCAAATGTCACCCATACTTTGTTTGGATCTGACACCAGACTAAGTGGTGTAGAGGAGATGGTGGTGTGAGAGTATCAACCCAGGCGGTAACAGACAAAACTTGCCCACATAATAGTGAAGGGACGCGACAACCTACTTCCGTAGAAAAGACAGTTTATTCAAATTAAACAAAATACATAAAAATTCACCAAAGTAAATATCTTAAAATCTTTTTTATCCCAAAAGAATATATAAAAAAATGTTTTAATACACATAATCAATAAGAGAAATACATGAGAGAAATTAGTACACAATAATCACAATTTCATAATAATAACAGTTCTTGAATTAATAAAAAACTTGTCGACGCGCGTTTCGGCGACCAGCGCCTTCTTCAAGACAAACACTTTTTCAAGTTCCTAAATATAAAAACATAATTACTATTCCAGAAGTACATTTCTTTCAAGGAATGTTAAACAACAATAAATCATATTCGAATTGTAATACAAAAATTAAAACAATCAACTCAGCATAACATCCTATAAAAACTGTCAAGACATAACAATTGGAAGTAGGTGACAGTATAGCGCGAACCAAAACCGATATGCAAGTTGTAACCCAATGGGGGAGGAGGGTAAACGGATGCTGACTTCGGTGCTCATTAAGAAAGGTAGAAATGAAATTGAATATTTAAAGATAACAGACTCATGATGAATAAACAGTAGTAAGCAGATACTCAGAGGTCCACGGGAAAAAGGGCTATAATAATTTCGTCTCTCAGTCTATTGTGAGTATTGTCTCTTAATTTGGTTTAAATGATGAGTTACCTATTATTGATGTTAATATTTATTTAGCCCAAATTAAGCTATTTTTCTCACACATTTAGACTAGATGTTTCACACGATGTATACTTCGAATCAGATACCTGTGGGTTCAAATAATAGCAAATGAGCGAGGATATACTTACTTCTAAGCTAATTCAAGAGCACAATTTGCTTTGTATGGCGCAGCTTCTTACAACGGGAAGAAACCTCTGAAATGTGGAAAAGTGCAACTAATTCGGAGCAGTAATACATTATAGCGCAGGAGGCAGTGATGTTTTCTCTACGCCACTAAAGGAGAGGATGATATATCCGAGTATAAATTTTTGACTAATTAATGTAGCCAATCTTCATAATAGGACCTAAAAGGCCTTGCATATCTCATGGTTTATAAAAATGCAGTAAGATTATTCCTAACGAGAATTTAGAAAAAAAAACGAATAGAGAGACTTACAGAACGTATTTAGATTGATGCGTGTAAGAAATTCACCATCATTGGGATTGCGTTGAAGTTTAGATAATCTTTATAAAATTCAGGTCTCTAAAGGGCAAAAATAAACAGGGTGAGAATAACATTAAGGTTAAGTTGGTAACCTTTTACTCGACATGGTACTAATGCAGCGTAATATTCCCTACCTCAAATAGAATTATTTACGAATTCAGTATTGCTGACAAAATGGGGGCAGTGTGAAGAGAAAGCAATCTTGTATGTTCTTTTTTCACTTAAATAACTGTGAAATAAAGAGCAGAAGGCCAAGTCAAACGAGTATTATTAAGACACAAAACGCTCGAAGGTACAATGTTTAGACTGTTTGCAGAATAGAAAACATACCGTGGATATAAAATAAATGTGCCTCGCCTCCACTGTTTCAAGCCGACATAAAATAGGTGAGCTTTAGGAAGCTTCTTTACCATCACTAAAACGCAAAAGAAAACCAAGATAAGGACGATTCTTTTTTAAAAAAAAGATGACTGCAGAAGGGTATGGTGAAGAGCTGGTCTAAATAGAACGGGACAATGTCATTTAATCAGTTACAGCATACCTTAAGCTGTGTATCACAGAATATTTTCTGCCGATTCATCAGGCGCTGGCTTGCGAGGATAAACGCACCAGTACTAGAAAGAATATAAAACATGATGCGTCAAGATGTTTAATATACTAGCAATAACGCATCATGGACTGCCCTGGCAGGGAATCAGACATAATTGTTTAACAAGCATTTACAATGCAATAGGTCTCGCAGCATTAAAGTTTGAGTTATTGGCATTGTGTATGACAATGCGTTGCATAAAATTTTTTGCAAACTTTGAATTGGTGAGCAGTGAGAGTGTGTGCAAGAGTACGCTGTTGCTCACAGCGGTTATTCACACAGCTCTGATGATGCACCTCAGGCACGGGGCTGACGCAGTTATTCACACAGCTCTGATGATGCACCTCAGGCATGGGGCTGACGCAGTTATTATTCACACAGCTCTGATGATGCACCTCACGCACGGGGCTGACGCAGTTATTATTCACACAGCTCTGATGATGCACCTCAGATACGGGCTCACAGCTGTTATTCACACAGCTCTGATAATGCACCTCAGCACGGGGCTCACAGCTGTTATTATTCACACAGCTCTGATGATGCACCTCAGGCAGGGGCTCAAAGCTGTTTCACACAGCTCTGATGATGCACCTCACACAGGGGTTCACAGCTGGTATTATTCACACAGCTCTGAGGATGCACCTCACGCACGGGGCAGAAAATATAGAAAGTTTGCGGAATCACCAAGAGAAATTACAAAAGGCGTCTATTGACAGTCCTTACTTATAGCTAAAGCCCATGATTTTTCGGGGTGTACTAAGTGTATGTCTCACACAGATCCTTGTATCCGCCTACCCTGATTCAGAGTTTCATGACCACACTATGTTTCAGCTCATGCCTAGTTTCATTCAAACTAGCATTGAGTTTTTTCACACATACCATTTGAAACTTGCTGGCACACATGACGTCCCCTGCCTGACGTACATGCCCTGTTATACCTTCGCAGTCCCTTCTTTAGCTCATGCCGGCCTGCGGGAGCCGGCAGTGTGCGCAAGCCTGAGTCGGAGCTTGCAGCCCTCTCGTTCCTTTCACCCGTGTCCGGGCGAAGCAGCCTAGGGCCCGCCGAGGGCACAGAGGTGAGTGTGGGGGCTGGGACGGCAGTGGGGACAATCGGCCAGGTCCTGGAGCTGGGCTCGGGGGGAGGCATGGGGCTGCACAAGTCCGGAGTGCCGGGGGGAGGGGGGGAGGGGTTGGTGCCTGTATCTGTGCGTGTGTCTGTGTGTGGGAGGGGGAGGGGGAGAGGGAGGGGGGGATGTCTCTCCGTGCGTGTGTGTGTGCTTGTGTATGTGTGTGCGCGCATGTCAAGGTATACATTGAAAAAACACATTCCTGACAAATTTTAATTTGTTTGCTACTTATCGGTGACTGACAAACTCAGTTTCTATGTACAAATAAACCGTGTAAAGCCAAGTTCCGCTTTTGTAATCTGATTTCCCGTGGGCTACGCTGGCAAAATGCAATTTAAAGGGGCGAGAGCCCCGAGCAGCCAGAGCGCAGCCAACACGGTTTACATTTTAAAGATGTTTAAGTTAAAGCACAAAGAACTCTGAACAATCCGGCATCATCGTAGAGGGAAATCAAAATATAAACAATGCTGGAGCGGCTCGGACTTTCTTCTGGAAACCGAGTAGTATGCTTCATGAGACAGAAATATTAAGTTATGGTAGAGCCAAAGCACACTCCCACCTTTCTACATGTTGTAGATGGCTTTGTTTTCTCGATGGCGCGACTGTGCCACTGAGACACAATCCGCTTCCAGCAGGAATTAAAAGGAGAGGAAAAAGACGTGCCCTTAGGAAGTAAATAATACCTTCTCTATGAGAAAGTCTGTTTCCATTAAACACCGACACACAAATAACCAAGAAATATCTTAAAAGGTTGGCTTCAAAAACAGATTACCAATGCAGCGTTTCAACTTCGCCCTTACTCTGCTAGTAAAAACTTCTCGGCGACTGTTCAGCTGGATTTTCAAAAAGCACCAACAGTGAATATTCCAATTAGAATGTAGAACCATTGAGAGAAGCTGAACGATGCTGTGAAAGGGTAGTGTTGCTACTTCCGTTCAGTCCATCAGCATGCCCAGATTACGAACTGTAAATTTGGAGGTTTTTCTGTGGAATCTGGCAATTCTGCCCGTAGTGAACGTCCCCTGCCTGACGTACATGCCCTGTTATACTTCCGCAGTCCTTTCTTTAGCTCATGCCGGCCTGCGGGAGCCGTCAGTGTGCGCAGGCGCGGTGAGCCTGAGTCGAAGCTTGCAGCCCTCTCGTTCCTTTCATCCGTGTCCGGGCGAAGCAGCCTAGGGTCCGCCGAGGGCACAGAGGTGAGTGTGGGGGCCGGGACGGCAGTGGGGACAATTGGCCAGGTCCTGGAGCTGGGCTCGGGGGGAGGCATGGGGCTGCACAAGTCCGGAGTGCCGGGGAGCGGGGAGCGGGGAGGGGTTGGTGCCTGTATCTGTGCGTGTGTCTGTGTGTGGGAGGGTGAGGGGGGGGGATGTCTCTCCGTGCGTGTGTGTGTGCTTGTGTATGTGTGTGCGCATGCGTGCAGGGGGGGGGGGGTGCCTGTGTATGTATGCGCTTCCCAGGAGACAGACACGGCGAGCGCGTGGCCTGCGCCGATCGCATTTTGAGAGAAGCGCGCGGCCGGCGCTGTCTCCTGGGAAGCAGAGTCAGTAACAATAGATCTCGGCGAGTACAGTGCTTACGCACTGTATCGCTACGAGACCTAAAAACTGCTAGTCGGCGTGTGGAGGCTTGCTGGTTACAACGAACGTTTCCGGGTCAGTATCGACGACGGGGGGATAAACAGGAAGCACGTCATGTGCGTGAACCTGCCTTTAAATAGGTGTGTCTCGGTCTAGTGATTACAAGGCAAGAGCCATAGAAATAAAGAAAGGGCTCACTACATGTTGTATATCAAGTGCCCCAATAGAAGCTAAAAGGATGTACAAGGAAGACTGTGTCTGATTTTACAAGGAAACCATATAATCCGAAAACCTAATAGACATATCAATTGATAGACTCAAAGGTGATTACATAAAGTATATTCAGTACTAGAACGCCCTATGATATAAAGTGTTGTGTGTTTGTGGCAAAATAAAGTACACATTTGCAGTAATATGTACACATAACACACATAAAAAATCCGTGTGTCACAATAAGATAATATGATCAGAGTATCCAGTATTGTGCATAAATGGTGTCGCACAAAAAAGGTTGGGTGCAATTTTATTATAGGAGGACAGTAACAGTTAAATACCTTACCATATTTAAACAATCATGGTTGTATGGCAAGGCTTAAAGTAAGGCAGAGGCCCTTGGTAACTCCAATTAAATAATGGCATTTTCCCAAGGGATTTCACTGTTCAGACCTGAACGGAAAGTGTTCAAGGAAAATATCCAAAACACTTCCCGTTTTTTGCGGATCTTTTCTCCGCCCTTATTATCTGGTAAGTTAATTTTTTCTAAAATGCGCCACTTAAAGTCGTCAGGGCCATGTCCGACTTCCAAAAAGTGTTTCACCATGGGAGTCAAAACTTTTCCAGTTCGAATTGCAGAGCGGTGCTCCGTTAGGCGTACCTGGATGGAGCGTGCAGTTAGGCGTACCTGGATGGAGCGTGCAGTTTCTCCCACGTACCCTAGGGAGCAAGGGCACAATAGGAAGTATATTACATTCATGGTTTTGCAGTTCCACATATTGTTGGCCATAGCTGTATAGCCATTGTGGGTGAATGATTCTCCTTCTATGATATTGGGGCATGATTTACAATTTGAGCACTTAAATGTACCTTTTAAGGCTTGATTCGTGTGTATTGATCTCTGGAATGAACAGTCATGGTTGGATTGGCCTTGAAATCTGGAACGCACTATGTGGTCCTTTATGTTCTTGTTTCGCTTATGTGCGAACAAAGGCATCTCCAATTTAGAATTACTAGTACTATTACTGTTCAAAATATGCCAAGAAGAGTTTATTACTTGTCTCACTTTGGCGTCCAGAGTTGAATGCCTTGTTATGCAGACAAGTTGTTTCAAGTCTCTCTCGGATTTGGATTTTAGTAAGTGGTCTCTATCATACTAGCGGGCTCTTTTGTAGGATTCCATGACAAGCCTGTGAAGGGTAACCCCTTTCAAGGAATTTTCGCTTCATTTCCAAGGCTTGTCTATCACAGGTTTGTACAGTTTCTTCTAACCCGTAAGAATTGAGAAAAGGGTATACTTTGCCTTTGGCTACGGGGGTGGAAACTTTGGAAATGTAATAGGGTATTCCTGGCTGATGGTTTGACGTATAGGGGTTTCAATATCTTGATTACAGGGAACCCTTGTTTGTTACAAGTGTAGAGGAGATGGTGGTCATGGAAGTATTTGGTAAGGCATCTCTTGATGGTTTTCTCTGAAACCTTGGCAGGGAATGGTAGTTGGCGAGCACTGAAGAGACCGTGCAGGGTATCTTCAGCGATGGAAGGGAACATGCCTGTTTTCTAGCATCTGAGAAGTTTTCTGAAGAGGTGGAGTATTAGAAAGCATCCGTTTGCCCATTCTGTCTAGTTTTTTTGCTGAGTGGTACTGGTGGTAACTGACTCTGACTGTGCCCTGGGCTCTGCTAACCAGGCCCACAGCCAGAGCTCTAATTAAAAAGGTATATGTAATTGGGTACCCTTATAATTGGCCACGACAGACCGTATAAGTCCCTAGTAGGTAATGGGGGCCAGGGGATTCAAGCTAACTATAAGTCCCTAATACATAATAGGGCATGGAGATTAGAGACCCAGCATATTTCCTGCACTTGGATGTGTGTGCTGCTATGTGCCTGTTGTCATTTTAAATGCAGTCCTACCTTGCAGCCTGTCTTCAAAAGTAAATGTTCACAATTGGTACTGACAGACCCTATAAGTCCCTAGTCTTGTGGCCAAGCAGATTTCCTGCACTTGCATGTGTGCACTGCTGAGTGTCTGCTATCATTTTAAAGGTAGCCGTGCTTTGCAGACTGTTGTTAAATGTAAATTGTATGCAAATTCGACTTTGGTGGTATTGGTTCTTTACATGTGATAATCTACCTTATGTTTACATATTAGGCCTTCCCTAGGTGTCCAAGGGGTGGCGGCCATGTAAATATAAGCAGGGGGCTTATACTGGTGTTTTATATGCCCTGGTGAGGAAAAATTGCCTATTTCATTTTTCCCCATTGTAGATACTTAGCTTCATAGGTTAACATTGCAATATTTTATTTTGGTATAACTATTGCTAGGAAAGGAGTTCAAATCATTTAAAGACTTAAAAGATTGGTTTTGATAAATTCAAACACTTGCCACTGTTGAATTTATCATAACTAATATAAAAACAGAGGTTATAGAACTTTCTCCTCTGAAAGTCAAAATCCAGCCTTCTAGTAGTCTCTGCTGATTGGTCAGCCTTAACAGGCTTAGCCTGGCTGCTCTGAGTAAATGATGTGACCTGGCGGGGCAGAGGTTATCTGATGGTGGGAGATCTGCAAAGACCAAACAGGGGCTCAAAGAGAGAGCAGATCAGAAAGGAATGCCAGGCCTACCTAACCCCACTTCCTGTATTCCCAGCCAGATGGCAGGCTTAGGAAAGGAATTTGCAGAAGTCAGGAGGAGGAGAGCTAATGGAAATAAGCCATACTGTGGGTTGGTTTATCCAGCTCTTACTCCTCTGGAGAGAATTCATCCATGTTTAATTTTGGAAGTGCAGTGCTTTTTAGGACAAGGAGATGTCACACTTTGGAGTAAATTGTCATGCTATTGGGTGGCACCCAGCCTCTCATTGGACAGAAGTGCCCCACTGCTTGTCATGCCAGACCATGTGAGAGCTGAAGAGCCTCTCGGATCTGCTGCCTGAAACTACAAGGAGAAGGACTGCCCTGCTGGAATCTGGATCTGCACTCTGAATGGCTGTGCCTGCTTCACAATCTGGTACTACAGCCCTGGGAACTGGGCCTTGTTTTAAGAAGTATTAATGAGTGGATTCTCTACCAGCTACAGTGTGGTGAAGGGATCCAAGCGTAGGTTAGATGTAACAGCTTTTATTGCAGGAATGACAACTTAACATCCACAGGTAGAATAAAGCAGTTAACACAAGAGCCTCTCGCAGCAGAATGAGCTCCTGACACTCTAGCATTCTAGATGACATCAGAGGTTCTACAAACGACATCAGATAGGAATACTACACACCTCCCACCGAAAAACAAAAAAAAAACGATAAACCCTACAAAAACAAAAAAAAGAAAAGGAAGGGGAAAGAGAAAAGAAAAAAAAACAAAAACATTAAGAGCAAATATAATCCTTGAGCTTAACAGGAACATGTTTTACACGAGAACTACTGCGTAAACTGACAGGCTGGGAGGAACACGCCTGAGAAACAGTATTTTGAGAAACAGCATCGTGAGTATTTTGAGACACAGTATTTTGAGAAACAGCATCATGAGTATTTTGAGAAACAACATCATGAGTATTAGACGGGACGATCTGTAAAGGAAAATTATTAGGACAAATTTGAGGCAGAGATACTTGAGAGGGATGCAGATTATCAAAGGCTTCATGAGAACCATGAAAACCAGAATCAGAGGAATTGGGGTCTAAATGAACAGACTTCTCATGTATGACATTTGACCTGCAAAGTGAAATACGCCTAAAATTCCAAATCTTACCACCCTCTACTCTAACAGCTTTGCTGAAGACCTCTGTAACTTTGACAGGCGAAGACCACCTGGATATGCCCTTAGGAATGATACCGCCAAACTTCACTCTGACCAAGTCACCAACTGAGATTTTGGGCGAAACAAAGTTCGGGGAAGAATTCTTAACCATTTTGTCTTGGTATTTACCAACGCGGTCTCTAATTCTATTCATATCCAACTCTAAATACCCAGAATCCTTCGTCTTCAGCCACCAAGGAAAAATTTTGGTACCAGGTTTCCTGCAACGCAACATTTCAAAAGGGGACAAACCAGTAACAGAGTTGGGGGACATACGATAGGTGAACAAAGTGGCCTGTAGGGCTTTTTTCCACTTCAAACCACTCCGTAGGGCCAACTGGCAGGACTCCTTAATCACTCTGTTAAAGCGTTCTACCTGGCCATTGGATTGTGGAGAATAATTCGAAACCCTTTTGTGGAGAATGCCACAAGTATCCAGAAAAGCAGAAAAAACTTCGCTAACAAATTGCGGTCCATTGTTAGAGACAATTTCTTCAGGTAAACCCTCTCTACAAAAAACTTCGTTTAAGAATTCAACAACAACTTCAGAATTGACTTTTTCAACGATTTTCAGCTCGGGCCACTTAGAGAAATAATCCACGAGTACTACAGCAAACATATCTTTTCCTGACTGGTAATTAAAAGGACCGATGATGTCAATTCCTAATTTCCTCCAAGGTCCACAAACAAATTCGATAGGAGAAAATCCAGAAGAAATAGGTTTTACATATTTGTCGCTCAAAGAACATGGGGAGCAATTCCTTACCCACCTATCAACCATTGCATCCAAACTAGGCCACCAATAATACTCTCGGATTCTTCTTTTAGTCGTGGACATTCCCATGTGACCTTCATGGGCTAACCTGCAAATGGATTCACGGACATTGAGGGGCGGGACAATTTTGTCATCTCTGTAAACCATATCATCGATCACTGACAATTCGTCCTTAACTTTGAAGAAAGAAGCTAAATCACCACACAACTTCCGCTCTTCAGGCCAACCAGCGCTCAAGAAAGTTTTGACCTTAGCAAGAACCTCATCGTGACGCATGGCATCGGACCAAACACTTTCAGTGATGGAATTTTCTAAATCCTTACCACCAATTAGGTTAATGTCACAGAGAGAGAAAGCGACATCACATTCATCAGAAATAACCGTGTTAGAAGTTTCACTAACAGGGAGACGTGACATACAGTCTGCATGTACATTAAGCCGTCCAGGGACATAGATAACTTCACACCTGTACTCTTGCAGTTTAGCGGCGAGACGAGCCAGACGAGCAGTGAGAGTTCTACCACCCCCAGCTGACAACATGTTGACAAGAGGTTTGTGGTCAGTCCTCAAAGTGAATTTCGTACCCCAAAGAAATTGCCGAAAATGCTGAGTGGCCCAAGTACAAGTAAGAAGCTCCTTTTCTATAGTAGAGTAATTAAACTCGGCGTCCCGTAGAGTCCTAGAAGCGTAGGATACAACATATTCACCAAAACGATCCTTTTGCATAAGAACGGCACCAAACCCTACATTACTGGCATCTACACAAACAATGCAATCCTTGTGGACAGAGAAAGGTTTAAGAAAGGGGGCATTTACAATTTTGCTTTTCAACGAATCAAAAGAGGTTTGCTGTTCTGTACCCCACACAAATTTGGCTTGTTTCTTTAGCAAAGAGCGCAAAGGATGTACAATGGTAGAGTAATCTTTTACAAATTTCCCATAAAATTCTGTAAGTCCTAAGAAGGATAGCAGTTGTTCCTTTGAAACAGGGGTGGGAGCATCAGTGATACTTTTTACATGATTTAATTTAGGTTTTATACCATCGCTGGAAATTTCATGCCCTAAGTATTCAACTTTAGATTGTCGAAATTTGCACTTGTTAAACTTTAGAGTAAGGCCTTTCTTTTGCACATTAGACAGTACACAATGCAAATTGTGATCGTGTTCCTTGACATCTACCCCAAAAATCAAGATATCGTCTTGGAACGCGATAGCTCCTTTACAGTCAAGAAGAACCTCTTTCATCAGGCGTTGGAACACAGAAGCAGCACTGGCGAGTCCAAAAGGCATACGCAAATACTGGAACATGCCTTCCGGAGTCACAAAAGCTGTATGTCTTTTAGAATCTTCGTGTAACTCAACCTGATGGTAGGCACTAGCTAAATCAATTGTTGAAAAAACTGTAGCACCTGTGAGGGAAGAGATTAATTCGTGGATATTAGGGAGAGGATGTTTATCTACCCAGATCTCCTTATTTAAACTGCGGAGATCCACACATAGACGGAGCTCGCCAGAACTTTTGAGTGATAAAACAATGGGAGAAACCCAAGGAGAGGATTCTATAGGTTCAATAATCTGTTTAGATACAAGATCACTCAAAATGTCTTTTAACTTTTCCCGATAGGCCAATGGAACATTCCTGACCCTGTGTCTGACAGGAATGGCATTATCATTAAGAATAATCTTGTGCTGAAAGTCAACAAATTTACCTAAGGTGTCTTTGAAAACATCAGGGAATTTTTTTTTAGTGTTCTCTACAAACAGAGAATTATCTCCTGCATCGCAAATACTTAAAACATATGGTTCCCCCAAGTAGACTGGAGGGTTAGCATTGGGATCAAGTTTAATGCCAAGTAAACGTTGATGTGGCCAACTGAAAATAGCAAGACCTTTGGTGGCAACATAAACTTTCCCTTTGGCAAATCTATCAGCAACCTGAAAATCAGCCCAGAAGAAACCTTCCATGTCTATTTTTTTGCCAGTATAACCTCCTGGAGATATATCAGAAGTCAACAATTTCCTATCCCCCCAGAGGTTTCTAAACAGATTCAAACCAATAATGGAGTACCATGAACATGAATCCATCATTAAAAGAATGGGTTGGTTATCAACTAAAATGGTAAAAGAAGGAAATTCTTTCTGTTCAGAGTCATCCACAGATAGGATACAATTAAAACTTTGTAAAACTTCTTCTTCTTCTTGAGAGATGTAGTTGACCCTTTGGGAAGAACGACAAACGTTAGCAAAATGTCCTTTCCTTTTACATTTTACACAAACTCTATCCCAAGCTGGGCATCCTCTATAATTTCCTATATGGTTTGAGCTGCCGCATCTGAAACAATAGACATTTTTCCTGTAAGAAAACTTATTTTCGGCACTACTTTTATTTTCAAACGCTTTCTTCTCATTGTCTTTTCTAGGAAGTGACCTGTTGGAATTGGATGAAATATTTTGATTTTTTACTAATGCAACTTCGGTTTCAGTAACTTGAGACTTGGGCGTTTGACCTCTGATTTCTGAAACAAACAATTCGGATTGCTCAATGCCTTTAGCAATATTGATGACAGAGCTCAAAGAGGATTCTGTGCCTAGCCAAAGTCTTTCTTGAATTTTCTTACTCTTGGTGCGCATCATTAGCTGATCTCTGAGAACTTGTTCGTAAGAAATGGTCTCAAAGGCACAAGAACAAGCTAGAGATCGTAAAGCAGAGACATAATCCTCAATAGATTCATCCTGTTTTTGAACACGGGAATAGAATTTAAAGCGTTCCATAACAGTATTTATCTTCCTTCCAAAGCGAATTTTCATCTGAGCACAAGCCTTTTCAAAGACATCCAAGTCTCCTGCATCATCAAGTGATGGAAGATTATCAAATTCTTTAATGCCAGCTCCACCAAGACAGTGTCTGAGAAGAGCTAACTTGCGTTTAGCCGAACATCCATCTTTTTCTAAAACCTCAACGTAGGCTAAGAACATTGGGTGCCATAAATCCCATTCAATATTGGGATCACCAGCACTTTGTAAAAAATGAGGTGGAGCAGCTATATTGGACATGCTTTAGTATATTTTGTGACTAAGATTGACTGGAAAGTAATAATAAAAAAAATGAAAAAATAAATAAAAATAAAGAGTATATTCCAGTACCTTAATGTTAGTAAACCGCTGGGCAATGAATCCGCTGGAAAAACGAGGCAAAATGATGGAGAACTGATGAAGAGAAGAGCATCTTCGTGAAAGTTGCTTTCCGATATGCGAGGTAAACAAACAAAATGGCGGCACGTCGTGACGTCAGACGTTGTGCGGGTGAAAGGATAATACCCACAATGCAGTAGATTTCCGGAAAGGAGAGATCGGTAACTGAAGATGGAAGCTCTTCGGCGTTGCTAGGCGCGGTGAAGATTCCTCCGTGTTGCCTGGATGCAGCGGGTGCAGCTACAGCGGGTGCAGAGGTTCCACGCAATTTGAAGAACGCGTATAACGGAACACAAAGCTCGGTATGAGAAATATTTGCCAAATAGTGAAAAAATAAGTTTGAAGACTCACGGCTAGCACATTAACGTCGGAAAGCGGCAAATTAAAACCTCGATAGTAAAGACGTTAGCAGTGCTAAAATGAAGGCAGAAATCGTGATTTTCAGTTGAAAAAGTGAACGTTGTCATCCAAAGTGTCCTTTTTGTAGAAGTAGAAGCTGTAGTTCCCCAGTCGTCGCCAGAAATTGTGTGGTGAAGGGATCCAAGCGTAGGTTAGATGTAACAGCTTTTATTGCAGGAATGACAACTTAACATCCACAGGTAGAATAAAGCAGTTAACACAAGAGCCTCTCGCAGCAGAATGAGCTCCTGACACTCTAGCATTCTAGATGACATCAGAGGTTCTACAAACGACATCAGATAGGAATACTACATACAGGTTAACAGAGCCCACCTGCATCATCCCCTTCAAGAGTCCCCATCCTGGAGTGCATCCAGTGGACTTTTACGGATTTACTCAGGTGCATTATGGAAATTGTAGTCCAGACATCCTAGAGACCATCTAGGAGATTCCAGACCTTTGGATTGGTGTTTTGGACACTTTGAACCTAAATGGAGACCTCCAAGAAGCACCTCTTGAAGTTTGGACTTTTGTGAAAAAGCTAATTGAGGTGATCGATCCGACGTCAAGAGTCAAGCCGACTTCCTACCTCCGTGAACCGGCCAGGACTTCAGGTGCATCATGCTGAAAACTCCGGAGCTCAAGACTTCCAGGATATGACAGGGGCCTCGCAGAAAACAAGACGGTGAACCCTATCCGAATCCGGCCTCCTGTGGAGGATTGATTGACGTCAGAAGAAAATCCTCTAAAAAAAGTTTCCAAGTGCGGGAGAATATTTTGACAGAGGCCTCCCGCATAGTGTATCCAACCAGGGCTCCATAGCCGTCGGCCTCAAACCTTTGAGTTTGTCCCGGTCAAGCACGACCAAATGTCCCATAATTTTCCTATAGGTTTTTAAGCACTAGAGGGTGTTAGTTCTTTAGAAAATCATATCTCCAGTTTCCTACATTGGATTTTTGTCATTTTGGTGTCTATTTGTTCATAAAAATATATTTTTATAAGTTGGTTTGGGATTTTGATTATATGCTGTGTATTACATATTTAATGTATTGGTGTTTATAAATGCTTTACACTCCTGTCTCCTAAGTTAGACCTGACTGCTCGTTGTCAGCTACCAAAGGTTGAGCAAGGGACAAGTTTACTGGGACCTTTACTGGACCCTATACCGTGTTGGTGGCCTTATTACTAGTGGTAAGTGCATACTTACCCCTGGCAATAATCCACTTTCCAACAGAGAGACATTCATAAATGGGTATGAGCATGGCACTGGTACTTCTCCATATTCACTGTGACTCCAGGAGATCAGGGTATGTGTGGATAGCGGCCGATAGGATTCTGGATCTAGCCGACATTGGTCACTATTGAGCAAAGAACCTGACTTGAGAGGATTGTTTGAACACAAACCGATTTTTGCCTATACCCGTGGTCCCAACATCAAAGAACTGTTAACTCACCCTAAGATCGAAAGCTCAACTCCAAGGTATAAAGGACTCCAACCATGCTATAATTGCAGTAATTGCAACAACGTCATTAAGGGTAACATCTTACACCATCCCATGAAAGGTTACAAAATTAAATTAAAGGTGAACGCGACGTGTAATACGTCACATGTGATCTACCTACTGAAGTGCCCATGTGGCCTGTGCTATGTTGGACACACGGAAAGGAAGATAAGAACCAGAATCTTGGAGCACAAGAGCAACATAAGAATGGCTAATATGAAATCATCTGTGGCTATGCACTTTTTTGAACACAGACACAATGTAGCTCAGCTACAATTTATGATTTTGGAGAACGTTGTTAATCAGGAGGGCACGAACCCCAAGAACAAATTGCTACAAAGGGAAAACTTTTGGATACGCTACTTGAGCACGATGCAGCCAACAGGGTTAAATGATCGCATGGAATTTCTTTGCTATCTTTGAATAGACTTATGATGCTCATTGACATATGACTTTCAGATTGTTTATGTATTAACATGTTCATCATTGGACTCAGATGTATGTTTGCACTTTTCATTTATGAATCTCTGTTCCTCTTTACCCATCTAGATACTCTGTTAGTTTTTAGGGTCGGATAACCCGTTTTTGTTTTAATCTAGTTAGTTTTTCATACTATTTCAACATGGCCCCCACACTCTTCACTGTTTATCACTGTTTTAATCACATCTTTCACTGTCCAAAATGGCCCCCACACTTCGGACTGCTTGACAGTCCTTCGTTGATGTTTATCATAATGCACCCGGCGTGCCGCATTAAGTAAGAATATCAGTCAGTTCGAGCTTTACACGCTAGCGGGAACCTGTAGTTCACAGCATTTCAACATCACGTCTCTAGTAAGTATTAACTTTCCGCGTTTTTGATAACTTTCTTGGCACCTTAAGGCTAACACTATCGGTCACTATGAAGTCTGTCTTCATCACAATACTTATGAAATAACAGCACTTTGTTACTTTTTTAGTTTTTTTCTGGCTGAGGGTTTCTTTCTCTCTTCTTTCACAATATCCGTAGTTCACAATAACATTTGAACCTTATGGTTATCTAGCTACTTGCATGCATCGAGTTTTAATTTTCATTTATTTCACATGACGCCTCTTAGGAGCACAGGGACTATTTGACCTATCTAACAATAATCGTTTTAAATGGAAACATTGTGTTTAACTTAATTTATGAACAGGAGATATCGCCCCTTAAAACAGTCCGTTTTTCATTTGTTTACAGACTATTACCCTGATGAAGGGCTGGATAAGCCTGAAATGCATAGGGATGTAGATAGAAATATTGTGGATGTATTTACTGACGTTTGAAGAGTACTCTTACCACATGGAAGAAAGTTACGAATTTGTAATGAATAAGTGATAATTACAATTACAAATCTACTTGGAATGAACTTGGTGTTTGCTTGAACTTTATTATACCTTCGGGTACTTCACAAAGCGGTGCACTGGGGGACAACTCCCACTGGGAGATTGCTATAAAGCTTTTACGGATTTACCCAGGTGCATTATGGGAATTGTAGTCCAGACATCCTAGAGACCATCTAGGAGATTCCAGACCTTTGGATTGGTGTTTTGGACACTTTGAACTTAAATGGAGACCTCCAAGAAGCACCTCCTTGAAGTTTGGACTTTTGTGAAAAAGCTAATTGAGGTGATCGATCCGACGTCAAGAGTCAAGCCGACTTCCTACATCCGTGAACCGGCCAGGATTTCAGGTGCATCATTCTGAAAACTCCGGAGCTCAAGACTTCCAGGATTTGACAGGGGCCTCGCAGAAAACAAGCCGGTGAACCCGCTCCGAATCGGATGTATGACGTTACAACGCATATTTTTACCACGCATGCCTTTACAACGCGGTTTGTACATCGCAAACCTTTACAACGCATAGCGCTTTGGGGTGCTGGATAGTGAAAAGTTTAATTTACTATTCCAACTCCAGTCCCCGTGGACACTAGGGAAGGTGTTGGATAGTAAATTAAACTTATTCCCTATCCTAGAGCGCCCCCCAGCGCAATGCGTTGTAATGGTTTGCGTTGTAAAGGTTGTTCACCATCCGAATCCGGCCTCCTGTGGAGGATTGATTGACGTCAGAAGAAAATCCTCTAAAAAAAGTTTCCAAGTGCGGGAGAATATTTTGACAGAGGCCTCCCGCATAGTGTATCCAACCAGGGCTCCATAGCCGTCGGCCTCAAACCTTTGACTTTGTCCCGGTCAAGCACGACCAAATGTCCCATAATGTTGCTATAGGTTTTTAAGCACTAGAGAGCGTTAGTTCTTTAGAAAATCATATCCAGTTTCCTACATTGGATGTTTGTCATTTTTATGTCTATTTGTTCATACAAATATATTTTTATAAGTTGGTTTGGGATTTTGATTATATGCTGTGTATTACATATTTAATGTATTGGTGTTTATAAATGCTTTACACTACTGTCTCCTAAGTTAGACCTGACTGCTCGTTGTCAGCTACCAAAGGTTGAGCAAGGGACAAATTTACTGGGACCTTTACTGGACCCTATACCGTGTTGGTGGCCTTATTACTAGTGGTAAGTGCATACTTACCCCTGGCAATAATCCACTTTCCAACAAGGAGACATTCATAAATTGGTATGAGCATGGCACTGGTACTGCTCCATATTCACTGTGTCTCCAGGAGATCAGGGTATGTGGATAGCGGCCGATAGGAATCTGGATCTAGCCGAACTAGCTGCTCCGCTAAATTCTAATATCTCGATACCAAAGGAGATGATGGACAGAGCGTTTGAGTAAATTAAACACTCACCCCCAGTCAACTGATCTGGGTTTAATCCATCATCATTCTTTAGGTCTCTCCACCACACCTGTTCAGACATGGCCATATGCAAATGAGTCTGACCCTGTGCCTCATGGGAACAGTCCAGCCCTAACTGCCAAGCCATGTCTTCCCTGGACCGGAAACATGCATCCTGGGACCGGTTTCGGGTTTATGACCCTCATCAGCCAGGCTATCTTGAATCCAGTGGCTAAGTGAGCAAGGGACCCACGTCTGGTCATACCCTACCAACGTAGGGCGAGCAAAGTGATACCAAAAGGGATGATGGTCGGAGCTTTTGAGCAAATCAAACACTCATCCCCAGTCAACTGATCTGGGTTTAATCCATCATCATTCTTTAGCTCACTCCACCACTCCAGTTCAGACATGGCCATATGCAAATCAGTCTGACCCTGTGCCTCATAGGAACAGTCCAGCCCGAACTGCCAAGCCATGTCTTCCCTGGACCGGAAACAAGCATCCTGGGACTGGTTTCGGGTTCATAACCCTTATCAGCCAGGCTATCTTCAATCTAGTGGCAAAGTGAGCAAGGGACCCAAGTCTGGGCATACCCTGCCAACTTAGGGCGAACAAATCGATACCAAAAGGAATGATGGACGGAGCGTTTGAGCAAATCAAACACTCACCCCCAGTCAACTGATCTGGGTTTAATCCATCATCATTCTTTAGCTCACTCCACCACGCAGTTCAGACATGGCATATGCAAATCGGTCTGACCCTGTTCCTCATAGGAACAGTCCAGCCCGAACTGCCAAGCCATGTCTTCCCTGGACCGTAAACAATAATCCTGGGTCCGGTTTCGGGTTCATAACCCTCATCAGCCAGGCTATCTTGAATCCAGTGGCAAAGTGGGATGTATGACGTTACCACGCGATCAAAATGATCGCGGTACATCACAACGCAGCTTTTACAACGCAAGTCGTTACCACGAATTGCGCTGTAGGGTGCTGGACTTAGGAGTAGTATAATTTACTATTCCAACTTCAGCCTACGTACAGTAAGGAAGGTGTTGGAATAGTAAATCTACAATTCCTTAGTCTAGAGCGCCCTCCAGTCCAAGTTGTGGTAACGACTTGCGTTGTAAAAGCTGCGCTGTGAATGTATTACGGTGTTTTGACCTCGTTGTAAAGGTTGTTTACTGGCAAAGTGAGCAAGGGACCCACGTCTGGGTATACCCTGCCAACTTTTCCAAGTGCGAGAGAAAATTTTGACAGAGGCCTTTCGCATAGTGTTTCCAACCAGGGCTCCATTGCCGTCAGTCTCAAACCTTTGACTTTGTCCCAGTCCAGCACGACCAGATGTCCCAAAATGTTGCTATAGGTTTTTAAGCACTAGAGAGTGTTAGTTCTTTAAAAAATCATATCTCCAGTTTCCTGTCATTTTGGTGTCTCTTTGTTCATAAAAATATATTTTTATAAGTTGGTTTGGGATTTTTATTATATGTTGTGCCTTACATATTTAATGTATTGATGTCTATAAATGCTTTACACTCCTGTCTCCTAAGTTAGGCCTAACTGCTTGTTGTCAGCTACCAAAGGTTGAGCAAGGGACTAACATACTGAGACCTTTACTGGACCCTAAACCGTGTTGGTGCCCTTATCACTAGTGGTAAGTGCATACTTACCCCTGGCAATAATCCCCTTTACAACAGGGAGACATTCATAAATGGGTATGAGCATGGCACTGGTACTGCTCCATATTCACTGTGTCTGCAGGAGATCAGGGTATGTGGATAGCGGCCGATAGGAATCTGAATATAGCCGAACTAGCTGCTCCACTAAATTCTAACATCTCAGCAGTGCCATGGGTTAATCACTTTTCGGGGCTGTATGATAGGGGGGACATTGATGAGGCAAAGATTCACTTTGGGAGTATCAAGAGCCTCACTGTCACAACAGCAGTATTTCTAATAGGGAGAAGCCCCAAACAAAAACAAGCATTGGGAAAGCAAATAGGTCTGGCTTGCATTTCGGACTCTTGAGTAAAACATTAAAAAATTCTGCTCCACTGTAAAAAAAAACCCTATTGATTTCTGTTTGTAATGAGATACTGAATTTGCTGTGTGATAATTCAGCTCACTTTTGTAGTGATAAAATAGTCTTTCAATCATTGCAGTGGAAGAACTCCATTAGCATAATGCAAGAAAGAAATACTCATCAGGTTAGACATTAGAGTCATAGTTCGCTTTACATATATTTTAAACAATTCATATGGTAGTTCTTTCAGACAGCTGCACTGTTTTTTTTTAAAACCTTTATTTTTTGATTTTGCAACATGGAAGAAAACAATCCCCCCCCGAAACTTGGCATCGTTCATCAAGCGGGTGTATACAATAGGGTAACCTCATTATGGCACTAAATGGTACAGTGAGTACAGTACAGGCTGTATTTATAAGCATCATGATAACCACAGCAATAGCATGAAATACTATCGAGAAACAGGCAATGCACCTACATTGGTGTGGGTCCGACCTCCCCCTCCGATCCCGAGTCCCCTGAAGAAAAAAGTTCAGCACTCGTACCATCTGAATCGCTGTGAGACATCTCCGTGGCACACATAACTCTCCATGCAAGGAGATCGTCTTGCAACTTCACATGGGACCTCTGCATATGCGTCTCCTCAGCCAGTGACCATTCCCTAACATCTCTATGCCACGCTGACAACTCCGGCGCTCTTCGCCCCATCCAGGTGATCGCCACTCTACACCTCGCCAGCACCAACATTAATTGCAAACGTGTGTAGGAAAGGCTAGTAGGCAGTGAAGCGGGCTCAGATCAAGCCGAAGGCCGGTTAAGGCCCGTATACTAACTACCACCCCCCTCCAGAAGCTACCAACCAAGGGGCAGTCCCCGGCCAGGTGCAGAAATCCCGCCCCCTCGATCCCACATCTGGGGCAGTTGTCCTTCCTATCTCCTGAAATACACCTTAAGGACAGTGGGGTCACGTAGGTGCAGTGCATGAAGTTAAAGTGCGTCAATTTGAATCTCGCATTGCAGGACACTCTGCGGGTAAGACTCCCTATGCGCTTGCGCTGTCCCGGGGTCAGGGCGATACTCAGGTCCACCTCCCAGGCATCCCAGGAAGGCGGAACTGGCGGGGTTAAGTCCTGTCTCATTGCCGAATATAGCAGAGAGATTAACCTACGCCCTCTCCCGCAAGAGAGGAGGATGTTCAGGGTGTGGGACAACGGGGACTCCCCCGGAAATTGGGGCCACATGGCTCTCGCCACCTCCTGAAGGCCCCGGTAGTGCAAGTATTGTCCTTCCCCCAGGCCAAAGGTTTCCATGGCCTGCTCAAAGGACACGAAGGACTCATTGGGGTAAAGGTCCGCCAGAGTCTCGCAGCCTCCCATCTTCCAAGCCCTTAAGGACATGTGTTCCACCATATCCACTACCGGGGCTAGGATCCACACTGGCAACTCCCTATGAAAGGGGGCTCGCCGCAGTATTTTCTCCACAAACCGCTGCCAAACCGCAGCCGCGGGTCGAACCATGTACGGTAGGTCCACATCAGCCCCCCCGTCCTCGCAACAGCGCCACCTGTAATTCCTGCTCGTTAGCCCTGCCGGCTAACAGACTCAAATCCCAGCTGTCTCCATCTGCGAACCACCGTGCCGCCGGCAACAACTGCGCCGCATAGTAGTATAAGTCAATTCTGGGTGCCTCCAGTCCCCCCTCTTCCCATGCTCGGACCACGGTGTGGAGGGCGACTCGGCTGGGCCGTCCCGCCCATAGCAGTGACGTGAGCAGCGTGTTAAGTGTGCGAAAGTCTTGCGAGGGGAGTGGACATAGGGAATTCTGGAGGACATAGAGCGTCCTGGGGAGCATCACCATCTTTGCAACGGCCAATCTCCCCATAAGAGATAATGGCAAGGAGTTCCAGAAAGTGACCGATTGCTGCAAGGACCGATAAACTCGGTCAATATTGCGGGCCAACCCCTGTGCATCCGTAGGCGTTACCTGGATGCCGAGATACCGGAACGCCTCCTGTTCCCATCTCAACCCGAATTTCGGTAGGTCCGTCAGTGGCCCGCCGCCGTAGCCCGACAAAGGGAGAACAAAGGGAGAACCAGGGACTTCCCACAGTTGATTCGCAGTCCAGAGGCCGCGTCAAATCGATCCAAGTGCTGTAGAAGGACCGGCACCGACTCCGGCGGGGACATTAAATAGAAGAGGGCGTCATCCGCATATAAAGAGACCACATTACATGTGTTGCCCACTGCGATGCCCCATCGTGCCATGGCCGCCCGGATCTGGAATGCCAGAGGCTCGATCGCCAGAGCGAAAAGAAGCGGCGAGAGGGGACATCCCTGGCGTGTGCCCCGGCCCAAGGGCCATTCTTCCGAACGTGCTGCACCCAGTCGCACTCTGGCTTGGGGGGCTTTATACAAGATGCGGATCCACCGGCAGAAGCCACGGCCCATCCCCACCATCCGGAGGACCTCCAAAAGGTACCCCCAGTCCACGGTGTCGAAGGCTTTAGTGATGTCGATCGACACCAGGACCATTTGGTCCTCTCTGTCTCGTACCTCGTGGATGATGTGGTTCAGTTGTCTCAAATTCATGGCGGTATTGTGGCCAGGGATAAACCCACATTGCTCCAGGTGTACCAGGTGCGCCATGTGCGGTGCCAACCGGGCAGCCAGTAGTTTCGTCAGGACCTTCACATCAGTATTTATCATGGTGATGGGCCGATATGCCGCAGGGTCTCCAGCATCCCCACCCGGTTTCAGGATCATGCAGATCTCCCCCTGATTCATACTGGGCGGAAGTGCCTCCCGTTCAAATGCCTCCAGGTACACCTGCAAGAGGGGTGGGGCAAGGACGTCTGCAAATGCTTGGTAGAATTCGGAGGGGTAACCATCCCCTCCCGGGGACTTAGCTCTCGGCAGGCCAGCCACTGCCACTTTCAGCTCCCGGAGCATTAAAACTGTATCCAATTCCTCCGCATCTTCTCGTGAGAGTGCCTGTAGGGTAAGACCCTGGAGATAAGGGAGGAAGGAATCCCCCGCCGCATATACTGTCCGAAGATGGGAGCTCAGGACCAGAAGGATACCCGCCTCGGAGTGCACCATTCCTGTGAGGCCTCTCAGGGCCACAATCCTCTCTGGGACAAACTCGCGCAGGAGGATCCACGCCAGCAGTCGGCCCGATTTGTCTCCTTCCCGATGGAGGCCCTGCCGGTACTGGCCTAGTGTGTACTTGTCTAGGCGAGTAAGTATATCATGGACATTTATGCGAGCTGTCCGTTCCGACTCCTGATCCAGGTCGTCGGGATCTGGCAGGGTTTGCAGATGTAGGAGTGCATCTTCCGCATCTCGCAATTCCCGAAGGAGCTGCTTACGGACTCCATAGGTGAGGGCCATACACTCACACCGAACAACTGCCTTCAGGGCGTCCCACTTGGTGGAGTAGGCGAGTTCCCCACCACCCCAGTTCAAGTCAAGGTAATTCGTGAGGGCAGTTTCCACATGTCCTTCCCTACCTGGTCCTGCAAAGATCTATCGGCATCCTCCAAGTGCGAGGGCGTGAGGGCTGGTTCTCCCACTGTGCGACGCATGTTACTGGAGAGTGATCGGACAAAAAACGGGCCTGATGGGTGACCGTCAAAGAGAGAGAAGCATCCATATTGGCCGCCAGTACCCTGTCCAGTCTACTATGAGTATTATGGGTGGGGACAAACACGTAAATAATTTTTGAGTCGGGTTGCCCAGGTGCCACACATCGCTGAATTCCAGGTTCTGCATCACCTCTCTGAGTCGCGCTGTCATGCGCGGTTTCGTCCCTGCGCGGGGAGGGGACCTATCTAATACAGGGTCCAACACGCAATTAAAGTCCCCAAACCAGAGCAGTGGGCCCTCCAGATCCGATACAAGGACCTCCTGCAGCTGTAAAAAGAAGTCAGGGTTGTCTACATTAGGTGCGTATGAATTTAAAATGGAGAGTTCCCTCCCGTCAAGTTTCACCCGCAAGAGCAGGTACCTGCAATTATTATCCGCCTCCGCATATTGGACGGCACACGGGACCCTCGGGGCTACCCAAATTAGGACCCCTCTAGCATACGTTGAGAATGAGGAGTGAAACACCTGACCCCTCCACTTTTTCGCCAAGTTTTGGGCCCCCACCTTATCTAGGTGGGTCTCCTGTAGACATGCAATAGAGATCCAGTGTCTCCGGAGGAAGGATAGAACCCTATGCCGCTTGGTACAAGTGCCTAGGCCCCTCACATTCCAGCTTAAAAACTTGTGTGCCATGCGTCTTGACAGTGCCCATCCGGGCGAGCAGCCTTTCCTCTTATGACCCACCATTCCTGTGCCCGAACTGAAATACACCTGATGCCTTCAACATTCCCCGCAACCCCAACCCCAACCACCCCCCACCCACGAGCAATATTACTGCAACACATAAACACGCTAATATGCCCTTCCCCTGCCGGTGCCAGGACGTACACAGCATTCCCAAATACCCAAACAGTAAAATCCCTCCCAAAAAACACCCCCCCAACCCGACTCCCCCCCATGCCGCCCTCCAGGACCAAAAAACAACCTCCACCTCAATGATAGCGAAAAAGGATATCTTCATTAGTACTGTTCCCCGTCCCCGAACCCGACCCCCGCCCCCCCACCCGCGTCCCGCGATTTCAGGTCTCCCCCATCAGAGCCCTCTTACTGTCCAGGCAGTGTCCAGTCTCTTGTCCAGGGTTTTAGAAAAGAGTCAGGACCTAGGCTGCACCTCAGGACAAACCATCCGGCTGCTGCCCCTGCGCTCCAGTCGTCTCCAGGACCGTTGCAGTGGTCAGAGATATCTCCTCCTCAGGCGGCAGTAATGTATCAGGTACCAGGATCTCCTCAGGAGACGCAGGGTGCAACTCTGTTGGTTCGTCCATATGTAGGGATCCACCTTCTCTTACTGTGACTCGGTTACTCTCCACACTCTCCTCCTCCCGGGAACCTGGGCGCCGTCTCCGGCTGCGCCTCCTCCGTGGTCTGGTCCCCCACAAGCTTCGATCCCTATCTCGCTCACCAGGAGGAAGGTCATCTCCCCGGATCTTGAGCCACTCCCACACATCGGCCGGGGCCTCAAAGAAGTGAGCCTTTCCCTGGGAGAGTACCTTGAGTTTCGCCGGGTATAGTAACATATACTGGAGATGCATCTCCCTGAGCTTTTGTTTAACTGCCAGAAAGGACTTGCACTGTTCCTGGACTAGCTGTGTGTAGTCCGGGAACATGGACACCCTCGCATTCTCAAAGGTAAGGTCCTTAACTTCACTACCTGCTCGTAGAACGCGATCCCTGTCACAGTAGTTCAACATTTTTGCGATGAGGGCCCGGGGAGGGGCACCAGGTTTCGGAGGTGGGACCAATGCTCTGTGCGCCCTCTCGATTACAAAAACATCCGACAGGCCCTCGGGGCACAACACCGTCCGAATCCATTGCTCTAGGAAGCGTTCCGGGTGGCCCGCCTCTGCTCGTTCCAGAATACCCAGCACGCGGATGTTACTGTGGCGCTCCCTCCCCTCAGCATCCTCCGCTCTCCACTCCAGGGCCTTTGTCGCGGCCGAGATTCGAGAGACCGTTTTCTTGAGAGACGCCACCTTTCCCTGCAGTTGGGTGATGTTCCCTTCCGCAGTCGTAACTTTGTCGGCCACCTTGTGCAGGTCAGTCCGCAACAATTTCACGTCGATGGACACAGTCTCAATCTGACGTTCCAAAGCCAAGTGGAAACCCTGTATCGCTTTCAGTAACTCCACCCGTGACGGCTCCTCGGGCGCTGGTCCCCCTCCTCCTGACCCGACTGGCAAGGGAGTCTCTGTGAGGGGAGCCTCTGTGTGGTGTACTGCGTGATGGTGTTGGGCTGGACCGCCCGGGGCGTTCTATCCTTGCGCATCATGAAGTATGAGAGGGGGCCACTCAAGCGTCCTCTAGATCTTCAGCAGCTCCCTCAGACGTCTTATACAGTCTAGGCACCAGGGCACTAGGCCCACCAGATCCGCCGTCCAGACACCAGTTAGAGGTGTACCAGGTGCGCCATGTGCGGTGCCAACCGGGCAGCCAGTAGTTTCGTCAGGACCTTCACATCAGTATTTATCATGGTGATGGGCCGATATGCCGCAGGGTCTCCAGCATCCCCACCCAGTTTCAGGATCATGCAGATCTCCCCCTGATTCATACTGGGCGGAAGTGCCTCCCGTTCAAATGCCTCCAGGTACACCTGCAAGAGGGGTGGGGCAAGGACGTCTGCAAATGCTTGGTAGAATTCGGAGGGGTAGCCATCCCCTCCCGGGGACTTAGCCCTTGGCAGGCCAGCCATTGCCACTTTCAGCTCCCGGAGCGTTAAAACTGTATCCAATTCCTCCGCATCTTCTCGTGAGAGTGCCTGTAGGGTAAGACCCTGGAGATAAGGGAGGAAGGAATCCCCCGTGATCGTGGGATCCGCCGCATATACTGTCTGAAGATGGGAGCTCAGGACCCGAAGGATACCCGCCTCGGAGTGCACCATTCCTGTGAGGCCTCTCAGGGCCACAATCCTCTCTGGGACAAACTCGTGCAGGAGGATCCAAGCCAGCAGTCGGCCTGATTTGTCTCCTTCCCGATGGAGGCCCTGCCGGTACTGGCCTAGTGTGTACTTGTCTAGGCGAGTAAGTATATCATGGACATTTATGCGAGCCGTCCGTTCCGACTCCCGATCCAGGTCGTCGGGATCTGACAGGGTTTGCAGATGTAGGAGTGCACCTTCCGCATCTCGCAATTCCCGAAGGAGCTGCTTACGGACTCCATAGGTGAGGGCCATACACTCACACCGAACAACTGCCTTCAGGGCGTCCCACTTGGTGGAGTAGGCGAGTTCCCCACCACCCCAGTTCAAGTCAAGGTAATTCGTGAGGGCAGTTTCCACATGTCCTTCCCTACCTGGTCCTGCAAAGATCTATCGGCATCCTCCAAGTGCGAGGGCGTGAGGGCTGGTTCTCCCACTGTGCGACGCACGTTACTGGAGAGTGATCGGACAAAAAACGGGCCTGATGGGTGACCTTCAAAGAGAGAGAAGCATCCATATTGGCCGCCAGTACCCTGTCCAGTCTACTATGAGTATTATGGGTGGGGACAAACACGTAAATAATTTTTGAGTCGGGTTGCCCAGGTGCCACACATCGCTGAATCCCAGGTTCTGCATCACCTCTCTGAGTCGCGCTGTCATGCGCGGTTTCGTCCCTGCGCGAGGAGGGGACCTATCTAATACAGGGTCCAACACGCAATTAAAGTCCCCAAGCCAGAGCAGTGGGCCCTCCAGATCCGATACAAGGACCTCCTGCAGCTGTAAAAAGAAGTCAGGGTCGTCTACATTAGGTGCGTATGAATTTAAAATGGAGAGTTCCCTCCCGTCAAGTTTCACCCGCAAGAGCAGGTACCTGCCATTAATATCCGTCTCCGCATATTGGACGGCACACGGGACCCTCGGGGCTACCCAAATTAGGACCCCTCTAGCATACGTTGAGAATGAGGAGTGAAACACCTGACCCCTCCACTTTTTCGCCAAGTTTTGGGCCCCCTCCTCATCTAGGTGGGTCTCCTGTAGACATGCAATAGAGATCCAGTGTCTCCGGAGGAAGGATAGAACCCTATGCCGCTTGGTACAAGTGCCTAGGCCCCTCACATTCCAGCTTAAAATCTTGTGTGCCATGCGTCTTGACAGTGCCCATCCGGGCGAGCAGCCTTTCCTCTTATGACCCACCATTGCCGTGCCCGAACTGAAATACACCTGATGCCTTCAACATTCCCCCCAACCCCAACCACCCCCCACCCACGAGCAATATTACTGCAACACATAAACATGCTAATATGCCCTTCCCCTGCCGGTGCCAGGACGTACACAGCATTCCCAAATACCCAAACAGTAAAATCCCTCCCAAAAAACACCCCCCCAACCCGACTCCCCCCCAGGCCGCCCTCCAGGACCAAAAAACAACCTCCACCTCAATGATAGCAAAAAAGGATATCTTCATTAGTACTGTTCCCCGTCCCCGAACCCGCCCCCCGCCCCCCCACCCGCGTCCCGCGATTCCAGGTCTCCCCCATCAGAGCCCTCTTACTGTCCAGGCAGTGTCCAGTCTCTTGTCCAGGGTTTTAGAAAAGAGTCAGGACCTAGGCTGCACCTCAGGACAAACCATCCGGCTGCTGCCCCTGCGCTCCAGTCGTCTCCAGGACCGTTGCAGTGGTCAGAGATATCTCCTCCTCAGGCGGCAGTAATGTATCAGGTACCAGGATCTCCTCAGGAGACGCAGGGTGCAACTCTGTTGGTTCGTCCATATGTAGGGATCCATCTTCTCTTACTGTGACTCGGTTACTCTCCACACTCTCATCCTCCCGGGAACCTGGGCGCTGTCTCCGGCTGCGCCTCCTCCGTCGTCTGGTCCCCCACAAGCTTCGATCCCTATCTCGCTCACCAGGAGGAAGGTCATCTCCCCGGATCTTGAGCCACTCCCACACATCGGCCGGGGCCTCGAAGAAGTGAGCCTTTCCCTGGGAGAGTACCTTGAGTTTCGCCGGGTATAGTAACATATACTGGAGATGCATCTCCCTGAGCTTTTGTTTAACTGCCAGAAAGGACTTGCACTGTTCCTGGACTAGCTGTGTTTAGTCCGGGAAGATGGACCCCCTCGCATTCTCAAAGGTAAGGTCCTTAACTTCACTACCTGCTCGTAGAACTCGATCCCTGTCACAGTAGTTCAACATTTTTGCGATGAGGGCCCGGGGAGGGGCACCAGGTTTCGGAGGTGGGACCAATGCTCTGTGCGCCCTCTCGATTACAAAAACATCCGACAGGCACCCGGGGCACAACACCGTCCGAATCCATTGCTCTAGGAAGCGTTCCGGGTGGCTCGCCTCTGCTCGTTCCAGAATACCCAGCACGCGGATGTTACTGCGGCGCTCCCTCCCCTCAGCATCCTCCGCTTTCCACTCCAGGGCCTTTGTCGCGGCCGAGATTCGAGAGACCGTTTTCTTGAGAGACGCCACCTTTCCCTGCAGTTGGGTGATGTTCCCTTCCGCAGTCGTAACTTTGTCGGCCACCTTGTGCAGGTCAGTCCGCAACAGGTTCACGTCGATGGACACAGTCTCAATCTGACGTTCCAAAGCCAAGTGGGAACCCTGTATCGCTTTCAGTAACTCCACCCGTGACGGCTCCTCGGGCGCTGGTCCCCCTCCTCCTGACCCGACTGGCAAGGGAGTCTCTGTGAGGGGAGCCTCTGTGTGGTGTACTGCGTGATGGTGTTGGGCTGGACCGCCCGGGGCGTTCTATCCTTGCGCATCATGAAGTATGAGAGGGGGCCACTCAAGCGTCCTCTAGAGCTTCAGCAGCTCCCTCATTTGTCTTATACAGTCTAGGCACCAGGGCACTAGGCCCACCAGATCTGCCGTCCAGACACCAGTTAGGGCACTGTTATATATCTGGCCCAAAGGGCCCTGCGGGGGGTGTCCCAGGATCCAGTGTACTACAGGGAGAGAGAGGCTAGGTTCAGACCCCTGTTCCAGTCGTGAGTGGGGTTTACGTGTGGGCCTCCCGGCATCCTCCCGTCACCAGCTGCTGCAGAGCCGCTCCTCTGAGTGTACCCCCTCCGAGCCCCTGTACCTCCAGCCCCTGTATTTCAGGTCCTGTGCCCCGGCGTTTGTAGAGACGTCTTGTGGGCGCGTGCCCCCTAGCACCAGGAGAAAATTGTTCCAGGGGTCCAGAGCCCTGCACCCAGCCCGGTCCCCACTAGCCCCGCCACCGGGCAATCTGGGCTCAGGCTTCCCTCCACTCAGTGTCCACCTATACGGTACCTCTATAGAGGGGGCTTCAGCAAGTGGTTGAGGGGTCCGTCCTGCTGCTAGCGCAATGGGCCGGTCCAAACTGCGGGCCCTACACTCATGCGGCCCTGTCCCGATGTGGACAGGTCATTCTCTTACCCCCATGCCAGGGCCCAATGTGGATCGATGGGTCGGGTCTCCAAGTGGCGCTGGCCGCGTGCAGCGCGACACTCCAGTCGCCGCCGAGATCTCCGGGGGCGGCGGCCCCTCCGCTCCAAGCACCACGACCAGGCACAGGTCACCTCGAGTGCCAGCACTGGGAGCCCGGGACTCCGCCTCCCGGTCCGGTCACCGTTGTATTTCTGGCCCCCGCTGTCACCTCTGCCGTTGCCGGGCCCCCGGGGGTTCTCCGGGCAGTCCTCAGCTCTGTCGCTTTTAGGCCCGATCCCCGGCCTCGAGTGGCAGCCTCCCACACCAGGCGCTTCGATCAGACGCAGGCCGCCGCAGCCACCAGCACTGGCGGGCCGTTCTCTACCTCTCGAGCCGGCTAGCACCAGTCCAGGATCCCTCGCACACCTCCGCCTCAACCGGGCCCCCCGGATGACAGTGGGGGTCTCCCGGCAACTTCCACTGCTCCGCCTCAACTAGGCCCGATCCCCGGCCTCGATTACCGAAGGCCACCGCTACCACCACTGCCGGCCAGTAAGACCGGTCCTCCAAGGCGCCCCGTGTCTCGTGGTCTCTGCGCCGCTCCGGCGCCTAATTAATCGCTGGGGGGGGGCCCGATGGCAATGTGCCCCCTCGTATCTGGAAATGCCGAACGTTGGGCCAGGCCGCGATCCCCGGCCTCAATTTTCAAGCCGGCGGCGGCAAATCAGTAGGTCCGAGCTCAACAGTGCACCAGACACCTACAGCCTTCAAAGCGGAACCGGAGGAGCACAGGACGGTCCGGGTCCGGGGCAGCACCGTAGGAGTGTCTCAGGTGGGCTGACAGGATCTCCTATTCAGGATTTTAGTGGCGGCCGGCATGGAGCCGAAGGAGCTCACTTCCTGTCGGCCATGCTGCTTGGCCACGCCCCCGACAGCTGCACTGTTAAGCTAGATCTAATGAGTAATCGGATATGACATACTGTGCATCCCACAATGCTAAACACATAAGTGGCAAAAATGCATTGATAAAGCCAATAGGTCTGGCTTAGGTGGATAGTTCCTGGATGCTTCCACCTATTTAGTCACTCATCCATTCATCTACGCAGTCAGTAATTCATGCATGTAATCACCCTGCCTCGCACTGTTTATACACCAATTCACTGATTTTTGTATTCATCCACTCTCTAATCCACAATACCAGAGAAACTCACTTGTCAGTGAAGGTGCTCTTTCAGTTATCAGCAAGACCTACTGGCTTTGATGCTGGCCTGTGGGCGTTGCAAGAGTGCTTCGGGTAATGTGCGATTTGTGGCCTGTAAGGGGTATGAGAGCGCTGATGATGGTGTGAAACTGCTACTCTGAGGATGGGTTGTGACCTGAATCGTATAGGCCCAGCTAAGCTCATGGACAAACTCATGGAGGTGGCCGAAGAGGCCTGACAGGATGGGAGTGGACAGGCATGATAAGGTCAATGTTATTTGTGGTGATCCCCATGTCTGGGAAGGGTCCTAGTACGATATGATCACTCTTTATCTATGATTAATACTGACACTAAAATCATTGCCAAACTCTTGGCCTGCCAGCTGACATGAGTTATGACAACATTGATACATGAGGTTCAAACAGGGTTCATAACAGGCAGAAGGTCTGACTTCAGTCTCCGCAGATCGGTGCATGTGAAACATTTAGTATGTACAAATGGGTTAGGCTATGCAGTGGCTTTCCTCAACCTTGAAAAAGCTTTTGACACTGTTGGGTGGGAAGATATTTTCCGGGTACTGGAAGATATGTACTTTGGTCCTTACTTTTTATGCTGGTTACACCCACCCTGAAGCCTGAGTTAAAGCTGGTAAATTGGTGTCATTAATGGGGAAATGGGAGGGGTACCCTGCCAGGGTGCCCTCTGTTACTTATGCTCTTGGTCGGAGCTATGGAACTATTGACTAACATATTGTGATTAGAAATGGCAGATAGGGGTATTTCAACCCTTGTGGTGTCATTAAACACTAATGACACTCTAGTGCATAATGCGAGATCTGGAATGGTTCAGTTCCTCTCTTATCGTGACTTCTTGATGAGTTCAGACAGTGCTATTGATAGACCACTAATTGGGCCAAATTTGTTCATTATAGGGGCCCTGGCTTGCAGGCCCACAGAGGATTCTCCAAACTTAGAAATTATGTGGCAGCAGATATAAACCTCAATATATAAAGAGTGCTGCAAGGTATGGAATAACCACATTATTTTCAGAAAAAAACTTTCAAACCTGTTAATTTCGATCTAACTGAATTATCCTACTCCTAGAAAACCTCAGACATTTGGGTCATCAGCAATTTCAGCACTGTGATATCCCCTAGAAAATGAGTGTTCGCTCTCTACAAATGCTGTACAAAAATAAATAAATAAAAATGGAATACTCTCTTCCTTTCTGGTGGAAACTACCACTGTCTCTTATGGGGAGGGTAGCTCTTAGTAAAATGATCTTGCTTCCCAGGTGCCTGTATGTATTCCAGGGCACAACACATTTGCTGCCTTGGTCTGACTTTTGCTAAATTAACCCCATACTAACTGCACTGCTATGCGGAAGTTCACGACCTAGAAATAAGTTTAGTATGCTGAAACTCCCATATGAGTAAGGGGGCTTATCCTTTCCAGATTTTGAGTATTACTACTTAGCATCTCAGCTGCAGCATCTCCCATTGCGGACGGATGAATGCACCAATAGGGAGAAAACCTCCTTGCAGGATGTTACCCCGTAAACGACCTGGGTACGGTGCATTTAACACGGTGAAGAGAGGGTCAGGACACACCTTATTTAATGGTATTTATGTCTAATCTTGGAACACTACTGTAGACATGTGGTAAGAGGGAATCCCTTCATGTCAGTTATTGAAATATGGAACTACGTAGTCTTCCATGAACTGAAAGAGACCACAGAGGGCGGATTTTGGGGGATGGGGGTGCCGCGAGCTGAGTGATTTATATGAAGGAACTATGTTTATTACTATGTTTATTACTATGTTTATTACGTTTGAGAAGGCACAGCAGAGGCCCAAGCCACTTTCTTGTCCAATATCACAATGAAAGAATAGACTGATTACTTACTACCATACCGGTGGGTTCGGACCACTGTGCCCTGGGAGAGATAATCCTCGCCACTGTGTCCTTAATAGAATTGGAACTTACTGTTACTTTGCTATTAATAACGAGAGTGACGTCCCAAAGGACAGAATAAGGAGGTTCTGGGGGCAACGGCAACCGGATACCACGCAGAAGTTTGCAGACCAACGGACGTTCCCCTACTGGAAAACCGTCTAGCGTAGCATGCCCTGCCGAAATTGCCGACCTGATCGCGTTTATGGAACGATATGCCAGCGCCTCTGATGCCAAGTCTGCTAAGAAATTCAGGATGGGAACGACACCTGCGACCACGGGATCCAGGCTCCCTCGAAGACACCACCGAGCCCATATCTTCCAGGCGGACCGGTAATATTTTGTGGTGCTGTCCGCCCAAGCCTTTGACAAGAGGGTCTCAACCTGTCCAGAGAGCCCACCAGCGACCACCGTTGCCTGAAAGTCGCCACACCATGAGACGTAGCGTCCCCTGTGTGACCAGGTGGTGATGAACTCCTTTTGGGTTCAGAAGCAGGTAAAGACACTGGGGGAGTAGGATTAGAAAATCCCAAGAAAGTTCCAGAAGAACTGGAACCCAAACTTGAGACCTCCAGAAAGGCATCACCAAGGTCACCTCCATCTCTTGCTGGCAGATCTGTGCCGCCGACTTTGTTATTATCGAGAAAGGTGGAAACGCATAGCCCCTTTCGGCGCTCCAATCCTGAAGAAAAGCGTCCGTGGCCAGGGCCAATGGATCCGGTCTCCAACTGAAGAACCGAGGGACCTGATGGTCGAGCTGTGAAGCAAAGAGATCCGCAGAAAAAGGCCCGTACAGATTGTTCAGCCTCTGGAAGATCTGAGAGTCCAGCTTCCAAAGGTTGGAATCATAGAGATGTCTTGAGTGCCAGTCCGCAACTTGATTGCTCTGGCCCGGAAGGTATTCTGCCATGACCGAAATATGATGATCCAGGCAGAAACCCTAAAAGTCTTTTGCCAGATTCGCCAACGCACGGGAACGGGGACCTCCCAATCGATTGACATACCGTACCACGGAGATGTTGTCTATTTTCAAAAGGACGCAGGCTTTCACCTTGTCCTTGGTCCAACATTGAACCCCAAAAGAGCCCGCTAGAAGCTCCAAACAGTTGATATGAGGATCCTGTTCGTCCAAGGACCAAACCCCTCCGGTGGAAAAATCCCTGCACCGTGCTCCCCAGCCTGACCTGCTGGCGTTGGATTCTATGACAAGATCTGGAACCGAACTGAAAATTGCACGTCCATTCCATGTCTCCATCTGGGACAGCCACCATGCGATCTCTTCTTTGGTCTCTGCCGGGAGAGGAACTGAATGGTCGTACGACCGCCCTCTCCTCAGATGATACGCCTTGAGGCGTTGTACACCCCGATAATATAGGGGTCCCGGAAAGGTCGCCTGGATTGATGATGACAGATGACGACATCTCAGATGGAGAGGTGTAAGGTCTGGAAACTGTTTGCCGTAATCCGTGTTGAATTTTCGCCATTTGCCGCGACGGGGGACTTAAAGTTGCGTGTTCGGAGTCCACCATGAAACCGTGAAACGTGACAGCCTTAGAAGGTCTGAGAACTGACTTGGTCTCATTGATGATGAACGCTAGGTTCTGCAAAAGAGTCACTGTCTGTTGGAGATGTCCCGATAGGGTCTGAGGACATTGCGCCATCAGAAGAAGATTGTCTAAATACACGATCATTCGAATGCCCTGCTCTCGGAGGAACTCCACTGCGGGATGAAGCACCTTGGTGAAGCACCAAGGGGCTGAGGAAAGACCGAATGGAAGGGTGGTAAATTCATACACCAGATCTCTACAACAAAATTGTAGGAATCGTCGATAGGGCGGATGGATGGGAACCACCAGGTAAGAATCTTTCAAGTCCAACCATGCCATCCAATTGGAAGGCAGAAGGATGTTGCGGAGCAGGTGGATTCCCTCCATCTTGAAATGAGGGTATACCAACCATCTGTTGAATTCCTTGAGGTTGATAATCGAACGCCGACCTCCGTCGGCCTTGTCCACCACAAAGTATTGCTGAGAAAGCCATGAGGGTGCAAAGTTGATCGGCAAATGGCTCCTTTTCGGAGCAACTCGGAGACCTCGGAGACCTCCTCGTCGATAAACTGTGCTTCTTGGGAATTGAATGCCAGCGGCCGAGGCCGAGTCTCCTGCCAAGGGTTCTCGTAAAAGCCTATATGAAAAACAGTCTGAAGCACCCATGCATCTGAAGTTCTATCTGCCCACACACTTCAAAATGCCGCTAATCAACCCCCGATGCAAACCTGTGATGCTGGAAGGACATTTACCGCTGGAATTTCCGCAGCCGGAATTGGCCTTGAAACCTCCGCGGCCTCTGAACCGCTGTCCTCGCGTTGGATAGAAATTTGTGTTGTTTGCGGTTGAGTTATGTTAGTTGGGATTTGTTAATGTTAGTTGGGATTTGTTAAGCGCTCGTACGCCCGGAGGCTTCATGGCGCTGTAGAAGGAGCCAAACAAGACAGTCAAAGGATAAGCAGTGCTATCAATAGTAAGCTTGAGAAAACAACCAGGTCTTCAGAGATTGCCTAAAGCTGAGGATGTTATCATTCTGCTTTATATGGAGAGGAAGAGAATTCCAGAGTACAGCAGCTTGATGGTCGAAGCAGCTGCCTCCGAGGCGTTTCCTTTTGAATGGAGGAACAATCAAAAGTGATTTGTAGGTGGATCGAAGGTGACGGGAGGGGCAATATTTTTTGAAAAGATCTCTGATAAAAGAAGGGCCAGAGTCGTTCAGAGAGCGGAACAGAATACACCCAGCCTTAAAGGCCACACGTTGCTCAACTGGCAACCAGTGTAGTTGCTTAAGGCCAGGTCTGATGGATTGCCTCCTGGATATGTTCAGCAGTAGCCTGGCAGCTTGGTTCTGAACAAGCTGGAGTCGTTTAAGCTCACCAATTTGGAGGCCGAGGTAAAGACTGTTAGAGAAATCCAGCCTGGACAGAACCAAGGAGAGGACAATCTGTGTAAGGGCTGCTGAAGAGAAAAAGCGAGCAATTTTTCTTATTTTCTTCAGTTGAAAAATGCTGGAAGATACCACCGCTCCAACCTGTCTTTTTAGCGAGAGGTCCTCGCTGATAAAAATGCCTAGGCTTTTGACCACGGAAGATTTAGTGGGGGGGGCTCCCATGTTAGTGGGCCAGAAGTTAGGGTTCCAGCTTAGAGGGCTCTGTCCGGGCAGGACCAGCTCGGTCTTGCCCGGGTTGAGCTTCAGATGATTGCAGCTCATCCAACTCAATATGTGGGACATAGTTCTTTGGAATACGTCCACTGAGTCAGTGTTGTTGAGAGGGAAGATGAGCTGCAAATCATCCGCATAATTGAAGATGGTTACATTAGCATGACGCAAGGAGTGCAAAAGAGGGCGTAAGTAAACATTAAAAAGAAGGGGAGATAACGAGGAACCTTGTGGTACCCCGCAGGTGGTAGGTATAATGGGAGCATATAGTTATGCTGCCTGCGATCAAAACCTTGTCCCCTTTAGGAGTTTTGGTGGAAACCGCAGCCGGGTGAGGGGCCCCTGCCTCGACCGGCCCCGCGAAAACCTGCTGGTTGAAAACGATTTTAATATTGGACTTGGCCTTGTCCAGCGAAGTAAAAGTTGAGACAAATTTACCTAATGTTGGGAATGTTGGGAAATGACTGAAAGACTGGTGGAGAATGATTTGGAACCCCCTACATCAAAAGCTTCACACATTTCACAAATAAGAACTCTGTTGGGATAATATGTTTATATTAATGTGGGGTGTGCTTTCTTTTGAATGTGGCACTACTATTTTCTTTGCTATGAAGGGTTAGGCTTTGTTCAGTGACAGCATTGTAAGGTTTTTGTTGTTGATTAATGTTTAAATATGTTTTTTTAAAGAAAGGTTACTTTAATTCATGCACAACTAAATGTTTGCTTTGAAAACTAGCCTTCCTTTTTAAACAGTTTGCAGTGTGAAACTCCTTCCGACTGTATGTGTCGTAGAATTAACAATGTAAAACACATACCTCCATTATGTTTTATGATTACACTATGCAAAACCCTTTCCTATTGCATTTGTCAGACATTTCACAATTTAAAGACACTACAACTTGCATTTGTGAGAGAGTTCACAATGAAAACCCCTTCCTGCTGTGATGGCCCAGGGCCTTGCACTATGCAAAGTCACTTCGGACTGTATTTGGCACAGGGTCTGCATTAACCTATCCATCCCCTAAGAATAATGGAACTACTTCTTTAACAAGCTAACACAACTGCTGCCCAATCAAATGTCTGCAAAAAGGTTAAACAAGTTAGTGAAACCAGCACTCTCCCTGCTGTACTCTTTATTTCTTATTTTTTATAGTTACAAAAGCTCTGGCAGCCAGATGAAGCTGCTTTTGGCTTGACATAAAAGGTCTAAACAGATGTACCTGCTATGCATGCAAATAACATAGCAGCCTTTCCTCCAGGCACACAGTACCCAGCCGAGCAACGCAAAATGTCTGCATAAGAAATGAGCGACATTCAATTATAGAGCAGGAGGGAAGCTGTATCTGTGCCCCGCTGGTGGCATACTGCAGAGCAGACATGCTCAAGCCAACTACCAACAGCTTAATTACATGGACCTCAAAGCCATTGAAAAGATACTGGTGACAGAAATATCATTACATCTCAATGTTGCAGGGAAAGAAGTGCATTGACAATGTACACAGGGTGCTGAATGCTAAACCTGGCCACATCCTCTTGCAAGGGCATTCGAATAGTATTAACAGCATGGGCGGCTCCTCCGTTTCACCGGACGAGCGTCTCCCCTCTAAGCAAAATGGCCCAGAGATGACAAATAAAATGGTAATAAAGTTCATTTATTACTATTTTATTATTCATCCTCCCCATTCCGAACGGAGTATTGGGGCGAGGCAGGACTTGCTGCATGGTAGCAGCAGGGAGGAGGGTGGCCTGCCTGAGTACTTTTCACAGTGCGCATGCCCCTTTGGATCAGTGTCTTGCGTTGGCCAGCCAGACATGCGCACTTTGAAAGCTCTAACCCATAAGACAGCTGGGCTAGAGCAAGTGCAAAGCTCCAGTGTCCACGGAAGCTGCAAAAGAGGCGCTCCCTCCAATCCTGGCGCTGCTGTCATGTAGCATGAGAGCAGCGCCAGGATTGGTTAGGGGAGTTGTTGAGGGTCCCATGCTGGAGAAGACAAGATGAAGATCAGAGCATGGAGGACGTTCGTGCAGGAAACATGGTTTTTTCTTTATTTCTTATTTTCTTTATTTAATGTGTCGCCCACCCAAGTGGCCGCCCCACCACTCTCTATTGGTGCCAGTCGTGACTGATCAACAGTCGTGCCAGATGGGGCATCTGGCCTAGGGAGAAGATGGGGTTAAATTACTGCCTTTGGCACCTGGAAACCTGTGTCCTGATCACACTTATCCTGTTCAGTCGCATTGTGTGATCCTACACAAACCAATGTAGCTCTCTCTGCCTCGATTCACGTAGAAAATTGTGGTTAATGAGTGGCATCTCCAAAACTGGATATTTTCAATTATGTACGTCGCACTTAGGTCCCGCTTCACAGAGGGCCTCTGCATGTGGCGGGGACCTGCATTTGTGGCAGGGGCGCCCACATTCGTGGTCGGACCTCCGCACTGCAGTTACTCATTCCGGAGGTCCCACCTCGAGTGCAGGGCCCCCAACACGAGTGGGGGGTGCCCTCTGCAAGTGCAGAGGCACTTTGTGAATCAGGCCCATAAACAATAGCATTACAGGTATGTAAGGAGGCTGAATCTTGACCACAAAGCCATCCTTCAAAGGCTCAAATGCCGACATCAGAGTTTAAGCAACTAAGTGATCGAGTGCATGGCATTTTCTCTTCAAGCTACTAGATTCTAGCACTCACTGCCAGTTTCCCACTGCAAAATAAAACACTTATGTATGCTTCTTATTTTCAGTGGACTAGTTGCATTTCAGAGGAGCCGCCCCTGATACTACTTCAAATATGCGAGTTCAGGTTGTATATTGCACAAAAAACTCCAGTGTTTGATTCAGTAGACTATGGTGTTGCTCCATCTTGAGAACCGTGTGTTCCTGTAGCCTTAACTATTTATGCTTACAGCTGAGTGTACATGCCAACGGTTAGACCATTTACATACAGTATGGCATTTGTTTCATTGCATGAGTTGGTCCAGCATGATCCATATCGACCACCACTGTAAATGTCTGTTTAACTTTTTCCAGTATATCCTACATTGGTATCAAGGGTGCTCTGTCATATCTGCAACACAGAACAGAACTTCGAGAAATCAAGGAGAAAAAAGGAGAACGAAGGAAGGGGGTAGGAGAGTGGGCGGCCTCCTCGGGTAGGCACCGACATGCCTTCTTTGTCGACCATCTGCCCTACAGGTGGTTTGCTTAAAATCTATGCGGGGGGAGGGGTCACTGATCTTGTGTGTTCATTCTGAGATACATTGGCAGCGGTTCCCTGATGTCCTTGGGATGTGCCTATGCGGGCATAAGGTCCCAGTAGGCGGACAACTTCCTCTGAAAATGCTCCGCATTCCTAAGCCAGTCTGCGGCTCGGGGTACCTGGTGGCGGCCCCAGCTTAAATATTTATGCATCCTTGCAGATGTATATCACAACCTGCTCTGATATACAATCATATTTGGATATAGTTTATATATTGTGTTCGCTAAGTTTCATGATTCTTTTAGTCCTAAAAGCCTTTTTATTTGAAGCACTACGTCTGCACATTTCCTGCCTCTTTTAGTAAAGCTTAGCCCTTCTTTTAGTGGCCAAACAACAATGGCTCACTTGAAACTCATTCAGCAATTTTTGGTGTGTGTATTAAACACATTTCTACAGAATTAGTTCTGTGTGAGCCATTGTTGTTGTTTGGACATGTATCCTCAGGTTCGCAATGACATTTGTGTTGATCTTGTTTGTTTGTAACATCACTTTCAATGTTAGTAAGAAGAAGCGTTATTTTAGGAAAACAGTGAATTCAGCAGTGTGTTTTTGTATCTTGTTGGATTTAGGCCTACCAACCTGTTGTGTTTAATCTTAACCCCTTCTATGCGTTAAATGCTGAAACCGAAACTGAAATGAGCTGAAAGGCTCATTTAGGTTTCACTTTCTACGTGCTCCGTGGGCTATCTCAGCCCCGAGCATGTAGAAAGACACAAGATGTATCATTGGAAAGAGGAGAATCTCCCCTTTCCAATGGTACCCGTCTCTAGTGGATGCCTGCCTGAGGATCGTCCCAGGAGGTCGATCCCCAAGCAGGGATCCACCCACTGGACCCCCAGGGAGGGGGGAGAGGCCCCTAGGGCAAGGGCCTTTGCTCCCCCAAAATCAATTGGGGAAAATCAGTCTTTCTGACCCCCCGGGGGGCAGATGGGGACAGTAGCCCCCAATCTACTCCCATGGGGGAGGCAAAAAGCCCACTAGATCCCAGAGATTTGTTTTAAATTGGGTTTAGGGGTGGGGACTGCCCAAGATGGGCATGCCAATGTCCACAACCCCGAAAAATGTCAGTCTTTCTGGCCCCCTTGGGGGGGAAGGGGTTGAAGGCCCACTGGATGCCAGGGATTATTTTTTAATTGGATTTAAGGGTGGGGGCTGCCTGTGATGGGCGGGGAGGGGGATCGTTTCTGAAAGATACGTTTCTGAAAATAGACAAAATTCTGAATTCAGCAAGGGGTCATTAGTGTAGATCTTTCCAGGTTTTTATAACGAAACTAACAGTTGAAAGTAAGAAATATTGAAAATGTTTTGAAAAAAACAGCCATTTGTGCCAATGTTTTCAATTGTAACTTTTTTTAAGTATGACAGATCTTTCAAAGCATAATACATTACATCCGCTGGACCCATCTGATTGTGGGGATATAAAGAACTTGTAGGTTCACTATGAACCCAAGGAATCCAGAGGAAATAACTGGGCTGTGCAATGGGTTTTCATTCTGTACCGGGTATATAGCAATTCATTTGGTAAAATATTTTTTTTGATTTCAAATGTTTTTATTAAAATATAAAATGTGCATATCAGAGGTTATATATACAGTACAGTATAGTAAACATAATAGAGCTGCGGCGCCATTGTCGTCAGAGGAGAAAAGGAGAAAAGGAAGAAGAAAGGGGGGGGGTGGGTTTCTTATCCAGTGTTTGGGGTGTTCAGGTGTGCGTTGAGGCGTTCCCACATCACCTCCTTAGCATTGTGCTCCTTTGAGAACTTGCCGGTTATATTGTCTGCTCCTCTGAGAAATGTCCATCAGTTTATCCAAGTTTTAAAATTTGCTTTGGCTGTGTTTTTCCAGTTTGTCAGGATAACTTTTAGAGCTGCTGTTAGCAGTATTTCCATTAGGTCTCTTTCCTCTTTGCTGTTTAGGTCTGCCATCATGTATTCCTTGGCAAGGCTCACAAAGCTGATTGTTTTGTCTTTGTTGAAGATATCATTGATGAAGTTGTTCACCCTTGACCAAAACTTCTTGACTTTGGGGCACTAGAAGATCAGGTGTTCTAGGGTGCCTTTCTCTTTTTCGCAGTTCCAGCAGCTATCAGTGTCTCTTATGCCAGCTATCAGTGTCTCTTAGGCCAGCTTTGTGGAGTTTTTCCGGGGTCCAGTATGCTCTGTGGAGGAGCCAGAATTTTGTCTGTGCTAGTTGTGGGGCTATCTTATTTGTTGACGACGAACGCCACAGTTTGCTCTTTTCATCCTCGTTTAGCCGCCTGCCGAGGAGTTGTTCCCATGTGCTCGTTGTTTTCTTGTTCAATGCGGATGTGGTGGGGCTGGGGAGCTTGTATATTTTTGCCGGTTGGTGGCCCGTCGTGTTCAGGCTTTGCATGTATTTGATGATGGTAGGTTCTTCTTTGCTTATGTTTGCTTTCGTTATGGCAGATTTGATTTTCAGGAATGTGTATAGTTCGCCTTCTGGGAGCGCGTGTAGTTGTTGCAGAGTTTGGAATGTTATTGGCGAGTGTTTTGCTTCTAGTTGGTTTGGTAGAGTTATTCCTTTCTCCATCCATGTTTCGTTGTGCAGTGTTTTCCCTTGGTACGTTATCTTCGTGTTGAGCCAGATTGATTCCCATGTTGTACCTTTCATTCTCTGTCCCATCTTTTTATCTATTTTCATTAGTGCCTCTTTGGTGTGTTTCAGGATTTGGTTGAGTCTTTGGGGGTGTTTGTTTGCTGTGGGTAGAGCTGTGGGATTGATTCCCCCCAGGATGTTCCTTTCTTCTTCCAGCCATACAGGTTCGTAGCTTTGGGTGTTGGGGAGCCAAAACATTCCTTGCTTCACTAAGCACGCAGTTTGGAAGTTCTTGAAGTTCGTTAGGTTGAGGCCACCCAGGTCTTTTGTTAGTCTCAGCTTTTTTAGATTGATTCTTGGCTTCTTATCTCTCCACACGAAGTTGTTTATGAGTTTGTCCAGTTTTTTATGGAAAGCATCTGTCATTGCCAGCGGTAGCATGCTGAGTGTGTAGTTGATGGCGGGCGTGACCATCATTTTTATTGTTTTGATCCTGCCCCACCAGCTTATGTATTTGGGTGAGCACAGGTCCAGTCTCTCCTTTATCCTTTTCAGGGCTGCGTCCTCGTTGTGTTCTAAGGTGGA